>NW_027672446.1:0-658000 GCF_964165515.1 Mesoplodon bidens | reverse complement strand
GTTGAGTAGTCTTCTCTTGGTACTCCGTAGGTCTTTGGTGATTATATATGTCTACTGTGTTTGTATATGTCTGTTAACCCCAATATCGTAATGAATTCAATCCTCACACCTTTCCTTTGGTGAACCATAAGTTTGTTTAATGAATCTGTGATTGCCCTTCTCCGTGGAAATATCTGCCCTGGTATCAATTTATAGGTAACACCTATAAGTGATATGATATGATATGTGTCTTTCACTTTCTGACTTACTCCAAGTCACGTGATTACCTCTAGACTCATCTACGGTGCTGCAAATGGCATTGTGTGCTTCTTTTCCTTGGCGAATATTCTGTCTTAGCGAGGTCCATTTTCTGCAATGTGATTCCCTGAGGGCTGAGGATTAGCTGACCTGGGCAGCCTGACCCTGCCGGCAAGCCCTCCCCAGGTGTGCCTGGGTTGAGGTCAATATAAACAGCACTCCAGGCAGCAATAGCCCCTGCAGCTGTGCCTGACTCCATATTCTCTGCCCCGTCAGCAGTCTCGGGGCTGTGCTGGTGGGAGGGTGTGAGGGTCCACGGCTTTGTGGGTGGCCCGGTGTGAGTGGGGCTCTGCTGGACTTTCTGCAGGAGTTGCCAGGCTGCCACCTGTAAAGAAGAGGATGTGTCACCCATAACTTCCACTGGAGTATCTCTCCGGGCTGAGGTGAGGAAGGAAAAAAAGGAGTGGGGGCCGGGACAGGAGGGGTATCTCAGGCAGGGCAATGGAAAGCTTCCAGAAGAGCGCCCGTGGCCAGGACCATCCTGGCTGACCTGCAGTCACCAAGTTGGCCTGCGTGCTTTCGCTGGTGTGGCTCCACGGCCCTTCCTCTAGGCTTTCAAGCCCTTGTACATATTCAGGTGTTTCACCTGGGAAGGGTGGGAACAGTTCAGCAGCAGCTGGCCTGGGGCTCAGCTCACGTTTACTCACAGAGGCCTCGGCACGGTCCCCCAGCTTTGCAATAAGGACGCTCCTTGCGTGGGCGGGTGGGGCTGCTCGCTGTATGGGAGATGATTCCCCACCTCTGACCAATTTCAGAATTGTTTACCACTGGAGCAAGTGCCTTGGTAGTGTTTTCCTCTGTATAACTGTTAGGTTCAGTTTTTTTTTTTTCTTTTTTGGTTCAAGTTAGATTTTATTCCTCTTTTATGTATTTATGGATATAAGCATGGAAATAATTCATTCTTATAAATACATCACTGTGAATGGAAGAACATTTTTTCTGTTTTATTTTTACATTTTATTTTGAAAATTTTTGAAATTTAATTTTATTTATTTTTTTATACAGTAGGTTATTATTAGTTATCTATTTTATGCATAGACATGTATACAGGTCAATCCCAATCTCCCAACTCATCCCACCACCACCACCCCATGGCTTCCCCCACTTTGTGTCCATACGTTTGTTCTCTACCTCTGTGTCTCTATTTCTGCCCTGCAAACCAGTTCATCTGTAGCATTTTTCTAGGTTCCACATATAGGCATTAATATACAATATTTGTTTTTCTCTTTCTGACTTACTTCACTCTGTATGACAGTCTCTAGATCCATCAACTTCTCTACAAATGACCCAGTTTCATTCCTTTTTATGGCTGAGTAATATTCCATTTTATATATGTACCACATCTTTATCCATTCGTCTGTCTGTGGGCATTTAGGTTGCTTCCATTACCTGGCTGTTGTAAATAGTGCTGCAATGAACATTTTGGTGAATGTGTCTTTGTGATTTTTGATTTTCTCTGGGTATATGCCCAGAAGTGGGATTGCTGGATCCTATTGTAATTCTGTTTTTAGTTTTTTAAAGGAACCTCCATACTGTTCTCCATAGTGACTGTATCAATTTACATTCCCACCAATAGCGGAAGAGGGTTCCTTTTGTCCACACCCTCCCCAGAATTTGTTGTTTGTAGATTATCTGATGATGCCGTTTCTAACAGGTGTGAGGTCTTACCTCATTGTAGTTTTGATTTGCATTTCTCTAATAATTAGTGATGTTGAGCAGCTTTTCATGTGCGTCTTGGCCATCTCTGTGTCTTCTTTGAAGAAACGTCTATTTAGATCTTCTGCCCATTTTTGTATTGGGTTGTTTGTTGTATTAATATTAAGCTGCATGAGCTGTTTATATATATTGGAGATTAAACCTTTGTCCATTGATTCGTTTGTGAAAGTTTTCGCCCCTTCTGAGGGTTGCCTTTTTCCATTCCCGTTTTTTTAACAAAGAAAGAAAGAAATCAAAAGAAGCAGAACACTAATGTGCGTGAAATATGCCTCTTGAAACTGTCGTTTTGAAATATGGACGTTTTTTGAATTTTTTGGTCGATATATGACCCCAGGATTTGTTTTCAGGTCAGGTGTCATTTACAGGCCTGTAATGATTTGGAATATCCACTGACCATTAGCGCTGGGATTAAAGCTGCTGTTGTGTGAAACGGCCACAAGGTGGCAGCAGTTCTCCCTTACCAAATCTGGTTACTAGGGCAGCAGAGCCTTAATGGAAGTCGCGTTCTAGATTGGAATATAGAACGGAATGTGCCAGGAGAAAGCCCCTCAAGTCTGTCTCACTACTTCTTGTTCGTGTTTTTAATTTAATTTTTTATTTTTTATTACAGCAAGTTTGAGTACAACGTTTAGCTTGTTGTAGGTGTGCAAGAGGTGGTTCTTTTACACATATACATATGTCTGTTCTTCCTGGGATCCTTTTCCCATGTTCGTTATGACAGAATGTTGAGTAGTCTTCTCTTGGTACTCCGTAGGTCTTTGGTGATTATATATGTCTACTGTGTTTGTATATGTCTGTTAACCCCAATATCGTAATGAATTCAATCCTCACACCTTTCCTTTGGTGAACCATAAGTTTGTTTAATGAATCTGTGATTGCCCTTCTCCGTGGAAATATCTGCCCTGGTATCAATTTATAGGTAACACCTATAAGTGATATGATATGATATGTGTCTTTCACTTTCTGACTTACTCCAAGTCACGTGATTACCTCTAGACTCATCTACGGTGCTGCAAATGGCATTGTGTGTTTCTTTTCCTTGGCGAATATTCTGTCTTAGCGAGGTCCATTTTCTGCAATGTGATTCCCTGAGGGCTGAGGATTAGCTTACCTGGGCAGCCTGACCCTGCCGGCAAGCCCTCCCCAGGTGTGCCTGGGTTGAGGTCAATATAAACAGCACTCCAGGCAGCAATAGCCCCTGCAGCTGTGCCTGACTCCATATTCTCTGCCCCGTCAGCAGTCTCGGGGCTGTGCTGGTGGGAGGGTGTGAGGGTCCACGGCTTTGTGGGTGGCCCGGTGTGAGTGGGGATATGCTGGACTTTCTGCAGGAGTTGCCAGGCTGCCACCTGTAAAGAAGAGGATGTGTCACCCATAACTTCCACTGGAGTATCTCTCCGGGCTGAGGTGAGGAAGGAAAAAAAGGAGTGGGGGCCGGGACAGGAGGGGTATCTCAGGCAGGGCAATGGAAAGCTTCCAGAAGAGCGCCCGTGGCCAGGACCATCCTGGCTGACCTGCAGTCACCAAGTTGGCCTGCGTGCTTTCGCTGGTGTGGCTCCACGGCCCTTCCTCTAGGCTTTCAAGCCCTTGTACATATTCAGGTGTTTCACCTGGGAAGGGTGGGAACAGTTCAGCAGCAGCTGGCCTGGGGCTCAGCTCACGTTTACTCACAGAGGCCTCGGCACGGTCCCCCAGCTTTGCAATAAGGACGCTCCTTGCGTGGGCGGGTGGGGCTGCTGGCTGTATGGGAGATGATTCCCCACCTCTGACCAATTTCAGAATTGTTTACCACTGGAGCAAGTGCCTTGGTAGTGTTTTCCTCTGTATAACTGTAAGGTTCAGTTTTTTTTTTCTTTTTTGGTTCAAGTTAGATTTTATTCCTCTTTTATGTATTTATGGATATAAGCATGTAAATAATTCATTCTTATAAATACATCAGTGTGAATGGAAGAACATTTTTTCTGTTTTATTTTTACATTTTATTTTTAAAATTTTTGAAATTTAATGTTATTTATTTCTTTTATACAGTAGGTTATTATTAGTTAACTATTTTATGCATAGACATGTATACAGGTCAATCCCAATCTCCCAACTCATCCCACCACCACCACCCCTTGGCTTCCCCCACTTTGTTTCCATACGTTTGTTCTCTACCTCTGTGTCTCTATTTCTGCCCTGCAAACCAGTTCATCTGTAGCATTTTTCTAGGTTCCACATATAGGCATTAATATACAATATTTGTTTTTCTCTTTCTGACATACTTCACTCTGTATGACAGTCTCTAGATCCATCAACTTCTCTACAAATGACCCAGTTTCATTCCTTTTTATGGCTGAGTAATATTCCATTTTATATATGTACCACATCTTTATCCATTCGTCTGTCTGTGGGCATTTAGGTTGCTTCCATTACCTGGCTGTTGTAAATAGTGCTGCAATGAACATTTTGGTGAATGTGTCTTTGTGATTTTTGATTTTCTCTGGGTATATGCCCAGAAGTGGGATTGCTGGATCCTATTGTAATTCTGTTTTTAGTTTTTTAAAGGAACCTCCATACTGTTCTCCATAGTGACTGTATCAATTTACATTCCCACCAATAGCGGAAGAGGGTTCCTTTTGTCCACACCCTCCCCAGAATTTGTTGTTTGTAGATTATCTGATGATGCCGTTTCTAACAGGTGTGAGGTCTTACCTCATTGTAGTTTTGATTTGCATTTCTCTAATAATTAGTGATGTTGAGCAGCTTTTCATGTGCGTCTTGGCCATCTCTGTGTCTTCTTTGAAGAAACGTCTATTTAGATCTTCTGCCCATTTTTGTATTGGGTTGTTTGTTGTATTAATATTAAGCTGCATGAGCTGTTTATATATATTGGAGATTAAACCTTTGTCCATTGATTCGTTTGTGAATGTTTTCGCCCCTTCTGAGGGTTGCCTTTTTCCATTCCCGTTTTTTTAACAAAGAAAGAAAGAAATCAAAAGAAGCAGAACACTAATGTGCGTGAAATATGCCTCTTGAAACTGTCGTTTTGAAATATGGACGTTTTTTGAATTTTTTGGTCGAAATATGACCCCAGGATTTGTTTTCAGGTCAGGTGTCATTTACAGGCCTGTAATGATTTGGAATATCCACTGACCATTAGCGCTGGGATTAAAGCTGCTGTTGTGTGAAACGGCCACAAGGTGGCAGCAGTTCTCCCTTACCAAATCTGGTTACTAGGGCAGCAGAGCCTTAATGGAAGTCGCGTTCTAGATTGGAATATAGAACGGAATGTGCCAGGAGAAAGCCCCTCAAGTCTGTCTCACTACTTCTTGTTCGTGTTTTTAATTTAATTTTTTATTTTTTATTACAGCAAGTTTGAGTACAACGTTTAGCTTGTTGTAGGTGTGCAAGAGGTGGTTCTTTTACACATATACATATGTCTGTTCTTCCTGGGATCCTTTTCCCATGTTCGTTATGACAGAATGTTGAGTAGTCTTCTCTTGGTACTCCGTAGGTCTTTGGTGATTATATATGTCTACTGTGTTTGTATATGTCTGTTAACCCCAATATCGTAATGAATTCAATCCTCACACCTTTCCTTTGGTGAACCATAAGTTTGTTTAATGAATCTGTGATTGCCCTTCTCCGTGGAAATATCTGCCCTGGTATCAATTTATAGGTAACACCTATAAGTGATATGATATGATATGTGTCTTTCACTTTCTGACTTACTCCAAGTCACGTGATTACCTCTAGACTCATCTACGGTGCTGCAAATGGCATTGTGTGTTTCTTTTCCTTGGCGAATATTCTGTCTTAGCGAGGTCCATTTTCTGCAATGTGATTCCCTGAGGGCTGAGGATTAGCTTACCTGGGCAGCCTGACCCTGCCGGCAAGCCCTCCCCAGGTGTGCCTGGGTTGAGGTCAATATAAACAGCACTCCAGGCAGCAATAGCCCCTGCAGCTGTGCCTGACTCCATATTCTCTGCCCCGTCAGCAGTCTCGGGGCTGTGCTGGTGGGAGGGTGTGAGGGTCCACGGCTTTGTGGGTGGCCCGGTGTGAGTGGGGATATGCTGGACTTTCTGCAGGAGTTGCCAGGCTGCCACCTGTAAAGAAGAGGATGTGTCACCCATAACTTCCACTGGAGTATCTCTCCGGGCTGAGGTGAGGAAGGAAAAAAAGGAGTGGGGGCCGGGACAGGAGGGGTATCTCAGGCAGGGCAATGGAAAGCTTCCAGAAGAGCGCCCGTGGCCAGGACCATCCTGGCTGACCTGCAGTCACCAAGTTGGCCTGCGTGCTTTCGCTGGTGTGGCTCCACGGCCCTTCCTCTAGGCTTTCAAGCCCTTGTACATATTCAGGTGTTTCACCTGGGAAGGGTGGGAACAGTTCAGCAGCAGCTGGCCTGGGGCTCAGCTCACGTTTACTCACAGAGGCCTCGGCACGGTCCCCCAGCTTTGCAATAAGGACGCTCCTTGCGTGGGCGGGTGGGGCTGCTGGCTGTATGGGAGATGATTCCCCACCTCTGACCAATTTCAGAATTGTTTACCACTGGAGCAAGTGCCTTGGTAGTGTTTTCCTCTGTATAACTGTAAGGTTCAGTTTTTTTTTTCTTTTTTGGTTCAAGTTAGATTTTATTCCTCTTTTATGTATTTATGGATATAAGCATGTAAATAATTCATTCTTTTAAATACATCAGTGTGAATGGAAGAACATTTTTTCTGTTTTATTTTTACATTTTATTTTTAAAATTTTTGAAATTTAATGTTATTTATTTCTTTTATACAGTAGGTTATTATTAGTTAACTATTTTATGCATAGACATGTATACAGGTCAATCCCAATCTCCCAACTCATCCCACCACCACCACCCCTTGGCTTCCCCCACTTTGTTTCCATACGTTTGTTCTCTACCTCTGTGTCTCTATTTCTGCCCTGCAAACCAGTTCATCTGTAGCATTTTTCTAGGTTCCACATATAGGCATTAATATACAATATTTGTTTTTCTCTTTCTGACATACTTCACTCTGTATGACAGTCTCTAGATCCATCAACTTCTCTACAAATGACCCAGTTTCATTCCTTTTTATGGCTGAGTAATATTCCATTTTATATATGTACCACATCTTTATCCATTCGTCTGTCTGTGGGCATTTAGGTTGCTTCCATTACCTGGCTCTTGTAAATAGTGCTGCAATGAACATTGTGGTGAATGTGTCTTTGTGATTTATGGTTTTCTCTGGGTATATGCCCAGAAGTGGGATTGCTGGATCCTATTGTAATTCTGTTTTTAGTTTTTTAAAGGAACCTCCATACTGTTCTCCATAGTGACTGTATCAATTTACATTCCCACCAATAGCGGAAGAGGGTTCCTTTTGTCCACACCCTCCCCAGAATTTGTTGTTTGTAGATTATCTGATGATGCCGATTCTAACAGGTGTGAGGTTTTACCTCATTGTAGTTTTGATTTGCATTTCTCTAATAATTAGTGATGTTGAGCAGCTTTTCATGTGCGTCTTGGCCATCTCTGTGTCTTCTTTGAAGAAACGTCTATTTAGATCTTCTGCCCATTTTTGTATTGGGTTGTTTGTTGTATTAATATTAAGCTGCATGATCTGTTTATATATATTGGAGATTAAACCTTTGTCCATTGATTCGTTTGTGAAAGTTTTCGCCCCTTCTGAGGGTTGCCTTTTTCCATTCCCGTTTTTTAACAAAGAAAGAATGAAATCAAAAGAAGCAGAACACTAATGTGCGTGAAATATGCCTCTTGAAACTGTCGTTTTGAAATATTGACGTCTTTTGAATTTTTTGGTCGATATATGACCCCAGGATTTGTTTTCAGGGCAGGTGTCATTTACAGGCCTGTAATGATTTGGAATATCCACTGACCATTAGCGCTGGGATTAAAGCTGCTGTTGTGTGAAACGGCCACAAGGTGGCAGCAGTTCTCCCTTACCAAATCTGGTTACTAGGGCAGCAGAGCCTCAATGGAAGTCGCGTTCTAGATTGGAATATAGAACGGAATGTGCCAGGAGAAAGCCCCTCAAGTTTTTCTCACTAATTCTTGTTCGAGTTTTTAATTTAATTTTTTATTTTTTATTACAGCAAGTTTGAGTACAACGTTTAGCTTGTTGTAGGTGTGCAAGAGGTGGTTCTTTCACACATATACATATGTCTGTTCTTCCTGGGATCCTTTTCCCATGTACGTTATGACAGAATGTTGAGTAGTCTTCTCTTGGTACTCCGTAGGTCTTTGGTGATTATATATGTCTACTGTGTTTGTATATGTCTGTTAACCCCAATATCGTAATGAATTCAATCCTCACACCTTTCCTTTGGTGAACCATAAGTTTGTTTAATGAATCTGTGATTGCCCTTCTCCGTGGAAATATCTGCCCTGGTATCAATTTATAGGTAACACCTATAAGTGATATGATATGATATGTGTCTTTCACTTTCTGACTTACTCCAAGTCACGTGATTACCTCTAGACTCATCTACGGTGCTGCAAATGGCATTGTGTGCTTCTTTTCCTTGGCGAATATTCTCTCTTAGCGAGGTCCATTTTCTGCAATGTGATTCCCTGAGGGCTGAGGATTAGCTGACCTGGGCAGCCTGACCCTGCCGGCAAGCCCTCCCCAGGTGTGCCTGGGTTGAGGTCAATATAAACAGCACTCCAGGCAGCAATAGCCCCTGCAGCTGTGCCTGACTCCATATTCTCTGCCCCGTCAGCAGTCTCGGGGCTGTGCTGGTGGGAGGGTGTGAGGGTCCACGGCTTTGTGGGTGGCCCGGTGTGAGTGGGGCTCTGCTGGACTTTCTGCAGGAGTTGCCAGGCTGCCACCTGTAAAGAAGAGGATGTGTCACCCATAACTTCCACTGGAATATCTCTCCGAGCTGAGGTGAGTAAGGAAAAAAAGGAGTGGGGGCCGGGACAGGAGGGGTATCTCAGGCAGGGCAATGGAAAGCTTCCAGAAGAGCGCCCGTGGCCAGGACCATCCTGGCTGACCTGCAGGCACCAAGGTGGTCTGCGTGCTGTCGCTGGTGTGGCTCCACGGCCCTTCCTCTAGGCTTTCAAGCCCTTGTACATATTCAGGAGTTTCACCTGGGAAGGGTGGGAACAGTTCAGCAGCAGCTGGCCTGGGGCTCAGCTCACGTTTACTCACAGAGGCCTCGGCACGGTCCCCCAGCTTTGCAATAAGGACGCTCCTTGCGTGGGCGGGCGGGGCTGCTGGCTCTATGGGAGATGATTCCCCACCTCTGACCAATTTCAGAATTGTTTACCACTGGAGCAAGTGCCTTGGTAGTGTTTTCCTCTGTATAACTGTTAGGTTCACTTTTTTTTTCTTTTTTGGTTCAAGTTAGATTTTATTCCTCTTTTATGTATTTATGGATATAAGCATGGAAATAATTCATTCTTATAAATACATCAGTGTGAATGGAAGAACATTTTTTCTGTTTTATTTTTACATTTTATTTTTAAAATTTTTGAAATTTAATTTTATTTATTTTTTTATACAGTAGGTTATTATTAGTTAACTATTTTATGCATAGACATGTATACAGGTCAATCCCAATCTCCCAACTCATCCCACCACCACCACCCCATGGCTTCCCCCACTTTGTGTCCATACGTTTGTTCTCTACCTCTGTGTCTCTATTTCTGCCCTGCAAACAAGTTCATCTGTACCATTTTTCTAGGTTCCACATATAGGCATTAATATACAATATTTGTTTTTCTCTTTCTGACTTACTTCACTCTGTATGACAGTCTCTAGATCCATCAACTTCTCTACAAATGACCCAGTTTCATTCCTTTTTATGGCTGAGTAATATTCCATTTTATATATGTACCACATCTTTATCCATTCGTCTGTCTGTGGGCATTTAGGTTGCTTCCATTACCTGGCTCTTGTAAATAGTGCTGCAATGAACATTGTGGTGAATGTGTCTTTGTGATTTATGGTTTTCTCTGGGTATATGCCCAGAAGTGGGATTGCTGGATCCTATTGTAATTCTGTTTTTAGTTTTTTAAAGGAACCTCCATACTGTTCTCCATAGTGACTGTATCTATTTACATTCCCACCAATAGCGGAAGAGGGTTCCTTTTGTCCACACCCTCCCCAGAATTTGTTGTTTGTAGATTATCTGATGATGCCGATTCTAACAGGTGTGAGGTCTTACCTCATTGTAGTTTTGATTTGCATTTCTCTAATAATTAGTGATGTTGAGCAGCTTTTCATGTGCGTCTTGGCCATCTCTGTGTCTTCTTTGAAGAAACGTCTATTTAGATCTTCTGCCCATTTTTGTATTGGGTTGTTTGTTGTATTAATATTAAGCTGCATGAGCTGTTTATATATATTGGAGATTAAACCTTTGTCCATTGATTCGTTTGTGAAAGTTTTCGCCCCTTCTGAGGGTTGCCTTTTTCCATTCCCGTTTTTTTAACAAAGAAAGAAAGAAACCAAAAGAAGCAGAACACTAATGTGCGTGAAATATGCCTCTTGAAACTGTCGTTTTGAAATATGGACGTTTTTTGAATTTTTTGGTCGATATATGACCCCAGGATTTGTTTTCAGGGCAGGTGTCATTTACAGGCCTGTAATGATTTGGAATATCCACTGACCATTAGCGCTGGGATTAAAGCTGCTGTTGTGTGAAACGGCCCCAAGGTGGCAGCAGTTCTCCCTTACCAAATCTGGTTACTAGGGCAGCAGAGCCTCAATGGAAGTCGCGTTCTAGATTGGAATGTAGAACGGAATGTACCAGGAGAAAGCCCCTCAAGTTTGTCTCACTAATTCTTGTTCGTGTTTTTAATTTAATTTTTTATATTTTATTACAGCAAGTTTGAGTACAATGTTTAGCTTGTTGTAGGTGTGCAAGAGGTGGTTCTTTCACACATATACATATGTCTGTTCTTCCTGGGATGCTTTTCCTATGTTCGTGATGACAGAATGTTGAGTAGTCTTCTCTTGGTACTCCGTAGGTCTTTGGTGATTATATATGTCTACTGTGTTTGTATATGTCTGTTAACCCCAATATCGTAATGAATTCAATCCTCACACCTTTCCTTTGGTGAACCATAAGTTTGTTTAATGAATCTGTGATTGCCCTTCTCCGTGGAAATATCTGCCCTGGTATCAATTTATAGGTAACACCTATAAGTGATATGATATGATATGTGTCTTTCACTTTCTGACTTACTCCAAGTCACGTGATTACCTCTAGACTCATCTACGGTGCTGCAAATGGCATTGTGTGCTTCTTTCCCTTGGCGAATATTCTGTCTTAGCGAGGTCCATTTTCTGCAATGTGATTCCCTGAGGGCTGAGGATTAGCTGACCTGGGCAGCCTGACCCTGCCGGCAAGCCCTCCCCAGGTGTGCCTGGGTTGAGGTCAATATAAACAGCACCCCAGGCAGCAATAGCCCCTGCAGCTGTGCCTGACTCCATATTCTCTGCCCCGTCAGCAGTCTCGGGGCTGTGCTGGTGGGAGGGTGGGAGGGTCCACGGCTTTCTGGGTGGCCCGGTGTGAGTGGGGCTCTGCTGGACTTTCTGCAGGAGTTGCCAGGCTGCCACCTGTAAAGAAGAGGATGTGTCACCCATAACTTCCACTGGAATATCTCTCCGGGCTGAGGTGAGGAAGGAAAAAATGGAGTGGGGGCCGGGACAGGAGGGGTATCTCAGGCAGGGCAATGGAAAGCTTCCAGAAGAGTGCCCGTGGCCTGGACCATCCTGGCTGACCTGCAGGCACCAAGGTGGCCTGCGTGCTGTCGCTTGTGTGGCTCCATGGCCCTTCCTCTAGGCTTTCAAGCCCTTTTACATATTCAGGTGTTTCACCTGGGAAGGGTGGGAACAGTTCAGCAGCAGCTGGCCTGGGGCTCAGCTCACGTTTACTCACAGAGGCCTCGGCACGGTCCCCCAGCTTTGCAATAAGGACGCTCCTTGCGTGAGCGGGCGGGGCTGCTGGCTCTATGGGAGATGATTCCCCACCTCTGACCAATTTCAGAATTGTTTACCACTGGAGCAAGTGCCTTGGTAGTGTTTTCCTCTGTATAACTGTTAGGTTCAGTTTTTTTTTCTTTTTTGGTTCAAGTTAGATTTTATTCCTCTTTTATGTATTTATGGATATAAGCATGGAAATAATTCATTCTTATAAATACATCAGTGTGAATGGAAGAATATTTTTTCTGTTTTATTTGTACATTTTATTTTTAAAATTTTTGAAATTTAATTTTATTTATTTTTTTATACAGTAGGTTATTATTAGTTATCTATTTTATGCATAGACATGTATACAGGTCAATCCCAATCTCCCAACTCATCCCACCACCACCACCCCATGGCTTCCCCCACTTTGTGTCCATACGTTTGTTCTCTACCTCTGTGTCTCTATTTCTGCCCTGCAAACCAGTTCATCTGTAGCATTTTTCTAGGTTCCACATATAGGCATTAATATACAATATTTGTTTTTCTCTTTCTGACTTACTTCACTCTGTATGACAGTCTCTAGATCCATCAACTTCTCTACAAATGACCCAGTTTCATTCCTTTTTATAGCTGAGTAATATTCCATTTTATATATGTACCACATCTTTATCCATTCGTCTGTCTGTGGGCATTTAGGTTGCTTCCATTACCTGGCTATTGTAAATAGTGCTGCAATGAACATTGTGGTGAATGTGTCTTTGTGATTTTTGGTTTTCTCTGGGTATATGCCCAGAAGTGGGATTGCTGGATGCTATTGTAATTCTGTTTTTAGTTTTTTAAAGGAACCTCCATACTGTTCTCCATAGTGACTGTATCAATTTACATTCCCACCAATAGCGGAAGAGGGTTCCTTTTGTCCACACCCTCCCCAGAATTTGTTGTTTGTAGATTATCTGATGATGCCGATTCTAACAGGTGTGAGGTCTTACCTCATTGTAGTTTTGATTTGCATTTCTCTAATAATTAGTGATGTTGAGCAGCTTTTCATGTGCGTCTTGGCCATCTCTGTGTCTTCTTTGAAGAAACGTCTATTTAGATCTTCTGCCCATTTTTGTATTGGGTTGTTTGTTGTATTAATATTAAGCTGCATGAGCTGTTTATATATATTGGAGATTAAACCTTTGTCCATTGATTCGTTTGTGAAAGTTTTCGCCCCTTCTGAGGGTTGCCTTTTTCCATTCCCGTTTTTTTAACAAAGAAAGAAAGAAATCAAAAGAAGCAGAACACTAATGTGCGTGAAATATGCCTCTTGAAACTGTCGTTTTGAAATATGGACGTTTTTTGAATTTTTTGGTCGATATATGACCCCTGGATTTGTTTTCAGGGCAGGTGTCATTTACAGGCCTGTAATGATTTGGAATATCCACTGACCATTAGCGCTGGGATTAAAGCTGCTGTTGTGTGAAACGGCCACAAGGTGGCAGCAGTTCTCCCTTACCAAATCTGGTTACTAGGGCAGCAGAGCCTCAATGGAAGTCGCGTTCTAGATTGGAATGTAGAACGGAATGTACCAGGAGAAAGCCCCTCAAGTTTTTCTCACTAATTCTTGTTCGTGTTTTTAATTTAATTTTTTATATTTTATTACAGCAAGTGTGAGTACAATGTTTAGCTTGTTGTAGGTGTGCAAGAGGTGGTTCTTTTACACATATACATATGTCTGTTCTTCCTGGGATCCTTTTCCCATGTACGTTATGACAGAATGTTGAGTAGTCTTCTCTTGGTACTCCGTAGGTCTTTGGTGATTATATATGTCTACTGTGTTTGTATATGTCTGTTAACCCCAATATCGTAATGAATTCAATCCTCACACCTTTCCTTTGGTGAACCATAAGTTTGTTTAATGAATCTGTGATTGCCCTTCTCCGTGGAAATATCTGCCCTGGTATCAATTTATAGGTAACACCTATAAGTGATATGATATGATATGTGTCTTTCACTTTCTGACTTACTCCAAGTCACGTGATTACCTCTAGACTCATCTACGGTGCTGCAAATGGCATTGTGTGTTTCTTTTCCTTGGCGAATATTCTGTCTTAGCGAGGTCCATTTTCTGCAATGTGATTCCCTGAGGGCTGAGGGTTAGCTGACCTGGGCAGCCTGACCCTGCCGGCAAGCCCTCCCCAGGTGTGCCTGGCTTGAGGTCAATATAAACAGCACTCCAGGCAGCAATAGACCCTGCAGCTGTGCCTGACTCCATATTCTCTGCCCCGTCAGCAGTCTCGGGGCTGTGCTGGTGGGAGGGTGTGAGGGTCCACGGCTTTGTGGGTGGCCCGGTGTGAGTGGGGCTCTGCTGGACTTTCTGCAGGAGTTGCCAGGCTGCCACCTGTAAAGAAGAGGATGTGTCACCCATAACTTCCACTGGAATATCTCTCCGGGCTGAGGTGAGGAAGGAAAAAAAGGAGTGGGGGCCGGGACAGGAGGGGTATCTCAGGCAGGGCAAAGGAAAGCTTCCAGAAGAGTGCCCGTGGCCTGGACCATCCTGGCTGACCTGCAGGCACCAAGGTGGCCTGCGTGCTGTCGCTGGTGTGGCTCCACGGCCCTTCCTCCAGGCTTTCAAGCCCTTGTACATATTCAGGAGTTTCACCTGGGAAGGGTGGGAACAGTTCAGCAGCAGCTGGCCTGGGGCTCAGCTCACGTTTACTCACAGAGGCCTCGGCACGGTCCCCCAGCTTTGCAATAAGGACGCTCCTTGCGTGGGCGGGCGGGGCTGCTGGCTCTATGGGAGATGATTCCCCACCTCTGACCAATTTCAGAATTGTTTACCACTGGAGCAAGTGCCTTGGTAGTGTTTTCCTCTGTATAACTGTTAGGTTCAGTTTTTTTTTCTTTTTTGGTTCAAGTTAGATTTTATTCCTCTTTTATGTATTTATGGATATAAGCATGGAAATAATTCATTCTTATAAATACATCAGTGTGAATGGAAGAACATTTTTTCTGTTTTATTTTTACATTTTATTTTTAAAATTTTTGAAATTTAATTTTATTTATTTTTTTTATACAGTAGGTTATTATTAGTTATCTATTTTATGCATAGACATGTATACAGGTCAATCCCAATCTCCCAACTCATCCCACCACCACCACCCCATGGCTTCCCCCACTTTGTGTCCATACGTTTGTTCTCTACCTCTGTGTCTCTATTTCTGCCCTGCAAACCAGTTCATCTGTAGCATTTTTCTAGGTTCCACATATAGGCATTAATATACAATATTTGTTTTTCTCTTTCTGACTTACTTCACTCTGTATGACAGTCTCTAGATCCATCAACTTCTCTACAAATGACCCAGTTTCATTCCTTTTTATGGCTGAGTAATATTCCATTTTATATATGTACCACATCTTTATCCATTCGTCTGTCTGTGGGCATTTAGGTTGCTTCCATTACCTGGCTATTGTAAATAGTGCTGCAATGAACATTGTGGTGAATGTGTCTTTGTGATTTTTGGTTTTCTCTGGGTATATGCCCAGAAGTGGGATTGCTGGATCCTATTGTAATTCTGTTTTTAGTTTTTTAAAGGAACCTCCATACTGTTCTCCATAGTGACTGTATCAATTTACATTCCCACCAATAGCGGAAGAGGGTTCCTTTTGTCCACACCCTCACCAGAATTTGTTGTTTGTAGATTATCTGATGATGCCGATTCTAACAGGTGTGAGGTCTTACCTCATTGTAGTTTTGATTTGCATTTCTCTAATAATTAGTGATGTTGAGCAGCTTTTCATGTGCGTCTTGGCCATCTCTGTGTCTTCTTTGAAGAAACGTCTATTTAGATCTTCTGCCCATTTTTGTATTGGGTTGTTTGTTGTATTAATATTAAGCTGCATGGGCTGTTTATATATATTGGAGATTAAACCTTTGTCCATTGATTCGTTTGTGAAAGTTTTCGCCCCTTCTGAGGGTTGCCTTTTTCCATTCCCGTTTTTTTAACAAAGAAAGAAAGAAATCAAAAGAAGCAGAACACTAATGTGCGTGAAATATGCCTCTTGAAACTGTCGTTTTGAAATATGGACGTTTTTTGAATTTTTTGGTCGATATATGACCCCAGGATTTGTTTTCAGGGCACGTGTCATTTACAGGCCTGTAATGATTTGGAATATCCACTGACCATTAGCGCTGGGATTAAAGCTGCTGTTGTGTGAAACGGCCACAAGGTGGCAGCAGTTCTCCCTTACCAAATCTGGTTACTAGGGCAGCAGAGCCTCAATGGAAGTCGCGTTCTAGATTGGAATGTAGAACGGAATGTACCAGGAGAAAGCCACTCAAGTTTTTCTCACTAATTCTTGTTCGTGTTTTTAATTTAATTTTTTATATTTTATTACAGCAAGTTTGAGTACAATGTTTAGCTTGTTGTAGGGGTGCAAGAGGTGGTTCTTTTACACATATACATATGTCTGTTCTTCCTGGGATCCTTTTCCCATGTTCGTTGTGACAGAATGTTGAGTAGTCTTCTCTTGGTACTCCGTAGGTCTTTGGTGATTATATATGTCTACTGTGTTTGTATAAGTCTGTTAACCCCAATATCGTAATGAATTCAATCCTCACACCTATTCTTTGGTGAACCATAAGTTTGTTTAATGAATCTGTGATTGCCCTTCTCCGTGGAAATATCTGCCCTGGTATCAATTTATAGGTAACACCTATAAGTGATATGATATGATATGTGTCTTTCACTTTCTGACTTACTCCAAGTCACGTGATTACCTCTAGACTCATCTACGGTGCTGCAAATGGCATTGTGTGCTTTTTTTCCTTGACGAATATTCTGTCTTAGCGAGGTCCATTTTCCGCAATGTGATTCCCTGAGGGCTGAGGATTAGCTGACCTGGGCAGCCTGACCCTGCCGGCAAGCCCTCCCCAGGTGTGCCTGGCTTGAGGTCAATATAAACAGCACTCCAGGCAGCAATAGCCCCTGCAGCTGTGCCTGACTCCATATTCTCTGCCCCGTCAGCAGTCTCGGGGCTGTGCTGGTGGGAGGGTGTGAGGGTCCACGGCTTTGTGGGTGGCCCGGTGTGAGTGGGGCTCTGCTGGACTTTCGGCAGGAGTTGCCAGGCTGCCACCTGTAAAGAAGAGGATGTGTCACCCATAACTTCCACTGGAGTATCTCTCCGGGCTGAGGTGAGGAAGGAAAAAAAGGAGTGGGGGCCGGGACAGGAGGGGAATCTCAGGCAGGGCAATGGAAAGCTTCCAGAAGAGCGCCCGTGGCCAGGACCATCCTGGCTGACCTGCAGGCACCAAGGTGGCCTGCGTGCTGTCGCTGGTGTGGCTCCACGGCCCTTCCTCTAGGCTTTCAAGCCCTTGTACATATTCAGGTGTTTCACCTGGGAAGGGTGGGAACAGTTCTGCAGCAGCTGGCCTGGGGCTCAGCTCACGTTTACTCACAGAGGACTCGGCACGTTCCCCCAGCTTTGAAATAAGGACACTCCTTGCGTGGGCGGGCGGGGCTGCTGGCTGTATGGGAGATGATTCCCCACCTCTGACCAATTTCAGATTTGTTTACCACTGTAGCAAGTGCCTTGGTAGTGTTTTCCTCTGTATAACTGTTAGGTTCAGTTTTTTTTTTCTTTTTTGGTTCAAGTTAAATTTTATTCCGCTTTTATGTATTTATGGATATAAGCATGGAAGTAATTCATTCTTATAAATACATCAGTGTGAATGGAAGAACATTTTTTCTGTTTTATTTTTACATTTTATTTTTAAAATTTTTGAAATTTAATTTTATTTATTTTTTTTATACAGTAGGTTATTATTAGTTATCTATTTTATGCATAGACATGTATACAGGTCAATCCCAATCTCCCAACTCATCCCACCACCACCACCCCATGGCTTCCCCCACTTTGTGTCCATACGTTTGTTCTCTACCTCTGTGTCTCTATTTCTGCCCTGCAAACCAGTTCATCTGTAGCATTTTTCTAGGTTCCACATATAGGCATTAATATACAATATTTTTTTTTCTCTTTCTGACTTACTTCCCTCTGTATGACAGTCTCTAGATCCATCAACTTCTCTACAAATGACCCAGTTTCATTCCTTTTTATGGCCGAGTAATATTCCATTTTATATATGTACCACATCTTTATCCATTCGTCTGTCTGTGGGCATTTAGGTTGCTTCCTTTACCTGGCTATTGTAAATAGTGCTGCAATGAACATTGTGGTGAATGTGTCTTTCTGATTTATGGTTTTCTCTGGGTATATGCCCAGAAGTGGCATTGCTGGATCCTATGGTAATTCTCTTTTTAATTTTTTAAAGGAACCTCCATACTGTTCTCCATAGTGACTGTATCAATTTACATTCCCACCAATAGCGGAAGAGGGTTCCTTTTGTCCACACCCTCCCCAGAATTTGTTGTTTGTAGATTATCTGATGATGCCGATTCTCACAGGTGTGAGGTCTTACCTCATTGTAGTTTTGATTTGCATTTATCTAATAATTAGTGATGTTGAGCAGCTTTTCATGTGCGTCTTGGCCATCTCTGTGTCTTCTTTGAAGAAACGTCTATTTAGATCTTCTGCCCATTTTTGTATTGGGTTGTTTGTTGTATTAATATTAAGCTGCATGAGCTGTTTATATATATTGGAGATTAAACTTTCGTCCATTGATTCGTTTGTGAAAGTTTTCGCCCATTCTGAGGGTTGCCTTTTTCCATTCCTTTTTTTTAACAAAGAAAGAAAGAAATCAAAAGAAGCAGAACACTAATGTGCGTGAAATATGCCTCTTGAAACTGTCGTTTTGAAATATGGACGTCTTTTGAATTTTTTGGTCTATATATGACCCCAGGATTTGTTTTCAGGGCAGGTGTCATTTACAGGCCTGTAATGATTTGGAATATCCACTGACCATTAGCGCTGGGATTAAAGCTGCTGTTGTGTGAAACGGCCACAAGGTGGCAGCAGTTCTCCCTTACCAAATCTGGTTACTAGGGCAGCAGAGCCTCAATGGAAGTCGCGTTCTAGATTGGAATGTAGAACGGAATGTACCAGGAGAAAGCCACTCAAGTTTTTCTCACTAATTCTTGTTCGTGTTTTTAATTTAATTTTTTATATTTTATTACAGCAAGTTTGAGTACAATGTTTAGCTTGTTGTAGGTGTGCAAGAGGTGGTTCTTTTACACATATACATATGTCTGTTCTTCCTGGGATCCTTTTCCCATGTTCGTTGTGACAGAATGTTGAGTAGTCTTCTCTTGGTACTCCGTAGGTCTTTGGTGATTATATATGTCTACTGTGTTTGTATATGTCTGTTAACCCCAATATCGTAATGAATTCAATCCTCACACCTTTCCTTTGGTGAACCATAAGTTTGTTTAATGAATCTGTGATTGCCCTTCTCCGTGGAATTATCTGCCCTGGTATCAATTTATAGGTAACACCTATAAGTGATATGATATGATATGTGTCTTTCACTTTCTGACTTACTCCAAGTCACGTGATTACCTCTAGACTCATCTACGGTGCTGCAAATGGCATTGTGTGCTTCTTTTCCTTGGCGAATATTCTGTCTTAGCGAGGTCCATTTTCTGCAATGTGATTCCCTGAGGGCTGAAGATTAGCTGACCTGGGCAGCCTGACCCTGCCGGCAAGCCCTCCCCAGGTGTGCCTGGGTTGAGGTCAATATAAACAGCACTCCAGGCAGCAATAGCCCCTGCAGCTGTGCCTGACTCCATATTCTCTGCCCCGTCAGCAGTCTCGGGGCTGTGCTGGTGGGAGGGTGTGAGGGTCCACGGCTTTGTGGGTGGCCCGGTGTGAGTGGGGCTCTGCTGGACTTTCTGCAGGAGTGTCAGGCTGCCACCTGTAAAGAAGACGATGTGTCACCCATAACTTCCACTGGAATATCTCTCCGGGCTGAGGTGAGGAAGGAAAAAAAGGAGTGGGGGCCGGGACAGGAGGGGTATCTCAGGCAGGGCAATGGAAAGCTTCCAGAAGAGCGCCCGTGGCCAGGACCATCCTGGCTGACCTGCAGGCACCAAGGTGGCCTGCGTGCTGTCGCTGGTGTGGCTCCACGGCCCTTCCTCTAGGCTTTCAAGCCCTTGTACATATTCAGGTGTTTCACCTGGGAAGGGTGGGAACAGTTCAGCAGCAGCTGGCCTAGGGCTCAGCTCACGTTTACTCACAGAGGCCTCGGCACGGTCCCCCAGCTTTGCAATAAGGACGCTCCTTGCGTGGGCGGGCAGGGCTGCTGGGTCTATGGGAGATGATTCCCCACCTCTGACCAATTTCAGAATTGTTTACCACTGGAGCAAGTGCCTTGGTAGTGTTTTCCTCTGTATATCTGTTAGGTTCAGTTTTTTTTTTTCTTTTTTGGTTCAAGTTAGATTTTATTCCTCTTTTATATATTTATGGATATAAGCATGGAAATAATTCATTCTTATAAATACATCAGTGTGAATGGAAGAACATTTTTTCTGTTTTATTTTTACATTTTATTTTTAAAATTTTTGAAATTTAATTTTATTTATTTTTTTATACAGTAGGTTATTATTAGTTATCTATTTTATGCATAGACATTTATACAGGTCAATCCCAATCTCCCAACTCATCCCACCACCACCACCCCATGGCTTCCCCCACTTTGTGTCCATACGTTTGTTCTCTACCTCTGTGTCTCTATTTCTGCCCTGCAAACCAGTTCATCTGTAGCATTTTTCTAGGTTCCACATATAGGCATTAATATACAATATTTGTTTTTCTCTTTCTGACTTACTTCACTCTGTATGACAGTCTCTAGATCCATCAACTTCTCTACAAATGACCCAGTTTCATTCCTTTTTATAGCTGAGTAATATTCCATTTTATATATGTACCACATCTTTATCCATTCGTCTGTCTGTGGGCATTTAGGTTGCTTCCATTACCTGGCTATTGTAAATAGTGCTGCAATGAACATTGTGGTGAATGTGTCTTTGTGATTTATGGTTTTCTCTGGGTATATGCCCAGAAGTGATATTGCTGGATCCTATTGTAATTCTCTTTTTAGTTTTTTAAAGGAACCTCCATACTGTTCTCCATAGTGACTGTATCAATTTACATTCCCACCAATAGCGGAAGAGGGTTCCTTTTGTCCACACCCTCCCCAGAATTTGTTGTTTGTAGATTATCTGATGATGCCGATTCTAACAGGTGTGAGGTCTTACCTCATTGTAGTTTTGATTTGCATTTCTCTAATAATTAGTGATGTTGAGCAGCTTTTCATGTGCGTCTTGGCCATCTCTGTGTCTTCTTTGAAGAAACGTCTATTTAGATCTTCTGCCCATTTTTGTATTGGGTTGTTTGTTGTATTAATATTAAGCTGCATGAGCTGTATATATATATTAGAGATTAAAACTTTGTCCATTGATTCGTTTGTGAACGTTTTTGCCCCTTCTGAGGGTTACCTTTTTCCATTCCCGTTTTTTTAACAAAGAAAGAAAGAAAGCAAAAGAATCAGAACACTAATGTGCGTGAAATATGCCTCTTGAAACTGTCGTTTTGAAATATGGACGTCTTTTGAATTTTTTGGTCTATATATGACCCCAGGATTTGTTTTCAGGGCAGGTGTCATTTACAGGCCTGTAATGATTTGGAATATCCACTGACCATTAGCGCTGGGATTAAAGCTGCTGTTGTGTGAAACGGCCACATGGGGGCAGCAGTTCTCCCTTACCAAATCTGGTTACTAGGGCAGCAGAGCCTCAATGGAAGTCGCATTCTAGATTGGAATGTAGAACGGAATGTGCCAGGAGAAAGCCCCTCAAGTTTGTCTCACTACTTCTTGTTCGTGTTTTTAATTTAATTTTTTATTTTTTATTACAGCAAGTTTGAGAACAACGTTTAGCTTGTTGTAGGTGTGCAAGAGGTGGTTCTTTTACACATATACATATGTCTGTTCTTCCTGGGATCCTTTTCCCATGTTCGTTATGACAGAATGTTGAGTAGTCTTCTCTTGGTACTCCGTAGGTCTTTGGTGATTATATATGTCTACTGTGTTTGTATATGTCTGTTAACCCCAATATCGTAATGAATTCAATCCTCACACCTTTCCTTTGGTGAACCATAAGTTTGTTTAATGAATCTGTGATTGCCCTTCTCCGTGGAAATATCTGCCCTGGTATCAATTTATAGGTAACACCTATAAGTGATATGATATGATATGTGTCTTTCACTTTCTGACTTACTCCAAGTCACGTGATTACCTCTAGACTCATCTACGGTGCTGCAAATGGCATTGTGTGCTTCTTTTCCTTGGCGAATATTCTGTCTTAGCAAGGTCCATTTTCTGCAATGTGATTCACTGAGGGCTGAGGATTAGCTGACCTGGGCAGCCTGACCCTGCCGGCAAGCCCTCCCCAGGTGTGCCTGGCTTGAGGTCAATATAAACAGCACTCCAGGCAGCAATAGCCCCTGCAGCTGTGCCTGACTCCATATTCTCTGCCCCGTCAGCAGTCTCGGGGCTGTGCTGGTGGGAGGGTGTGAGGGTCCACGGCTTTGTGGGTGGCCCGGTGTGAGTGGGGCTCTGCTGGACTTTCTGCAGGAGTTGCCAGGCTGCCACCTGTAAAGAAGAGGATGTGTCACCCATAACTTCCACTGGAGTATCTCTCCGGGCTGAGGTGAGGAAGGAAAAAAAGGAGTGGGGGCCGGGACAGGAGGGGTATCTCAGGCAGGGCAATGGAAAGCTTCCAGAAGAGCGCCCGTGGCCAGGACCATCCTGGCTGACCTGCAGTCACCAAGTTGGCCTGCGTGCTTTCGCTGGTGTGGCTCCACGGCCCTTCCTCTAGGCTTTCAAGCCCTTGTACATATTCAGGTGTTTCACCTGGGAAGGGTGGGAACAGTTCAGCAGCAGCTGGCCTGGGGCTCAGCTCACGTTTACTCACAGAGGCCTCGGCACGGTCCCCCAGCTTTGCAATAAGGACGCTCCTTGCGTGGGCGGGCGGGGCTGCTGGCTCTATGGGAGATGATTCCCCACCTCTGACCAATTTCAGAATTGTTTACCACTGGAGCAAGTGCCTTGGTAGTGTTTTCCTCTGTATAACTGTTAGGTTCAGTTTTTTTTTCTTTTTTGGTTCAAGTTAGATTTTATTCCTCTTTTATGTATTTATGGATATAAGCATGGAAATAATTCATTCTTATAAATACATCAGTGTGAATGGAAGAACATTTTTTCTGTTTTATTTGTACATTTTATTTTTAAAATTTTTGAAATTTAATTTTATTTATTTTTTTTATACAGTAGGTTATTATTAGTTATCTATTTTATGCATAGACATGTATACAGGTCAATCCCAATCTCCCAACTCATCCCACCACCACCACCCCATGGCTTCCCCCACTTTGTGTCCATACGTTTGTTCTCTACCTCTGTGTCTCTATTTCTGCCCTGCAAACCAGTTCATCTGTAGCATTTTTCTAGGTTCCACATATAGGCATTAATATACAATATTTGTTTTTCTCTTTCTGACTTACTTCACTCTGTATGACAGTCTCTAGATCCATCAACTTCTCTACAAATGTCCCAGTTTCATTCCTTTTTATGGCTGAGTAATATTCCATTTTATATATGTACCACATCTTTATCCATTCGTCTGTCTGTGGGCATTTAGGTTGCTTCCATTACCTGGCTATTGTAAATAGTGCTGCAATGAACATTGTGGTGAATGTGTCTTTGTGATTTTTGGTTTTCTCTGGGTATATGCCCAGAAGTGGGATTGCTGGATCCTATTGTAATTCTGTTTTTAGTTTTTTAAAGGAACCTCCATACTGTTCTCCATAGTGACTGTATCAATTTACATTCCCACCAATAGCGGAAGAGGGTTCCTTTTGTCCACACCCTCCCCAGAATTTGTTGTTTGTAGATTATCTGATGATGCCGATTCTAACAGGTGTGAGGTCTTACCTCATTGTAGTTTTGATTTGCATTTCTCTAATAATTAGTGATGTTGAGCAGCTTTTCATGTGCGTCTTGGCCATCTCTGTGTCTTCTTTGAAGAAACGTCTATTTAGATCTTCTGCCCATTTTTGTATTGGGTTGTTTGTTGTATTAATATTAAGCTGCATGAGCTGTTTATATATATTGGAGATTAAACCTTTGTCCATTGATTCGTTTGTGAAAGTTTTCGCCCCTTCTGAGCGTTGCCTTTTTCCATTCCCGTTTTTTTAACAAAGAAAGAAAGAAATCAAAAGAAGCAGAACACTAATGTGCGTGAAATATGCCTCTTGAAACTGTCGTTTTGAAATATGGACGTTTTTTGAATTTTTTGGTCGATATATGACCCCAGGATTTGTTTTCAGGGCACGTGTCATTTACAGGCCTGTAATGATTTGGAATATCCACTGACCATTAGCGCTGGGATTAAAGCTGCTGTTGTGTGAAACGGCCACAAGGTGGCAGCAGTTCTCCCTTACCAAATCTGGTTACTAGGGCAGCAGAGCCTCAATGGAAGTCGCGTTCTAGATTGGAATGTAGAATGGAATGTACCAGGAGAAAGCCCCTCAAGTTTTTCTCACTAATTCTTGTTCGTGTTTTTAATTTAATTTTTTATATTTTATTACAGCAAGTTTGAGTACAATGTTTAGCTTGTTGTAGGTGTGCAAGAGGTGGTTCTTTTACACATATACATATGTCTGTTCTTCCTGGGATCCTTTTCCCATGTTCGTTGTGACAGAATGTTGAGTAGTCTTCTCTTGGTACTCCGTAGGTCTTTGGTGATTATATATGTCTACTGTGTTTGTATATGTCTGTTAACCCCAATATCGTAATGAATTCAATCCTCACACCTATCCTTTGGTGAACCATAAGTTTGTTTAATGAATCTGTGATTGCCCTTGCCGTGGAAATATCTGCCCTGGTATCAATTTATAGGTAACACCTATAAGTGATATGATATGATATGTGTCTTTCACTTTCTGACTTACTCCAAGTCACGTGATTACCTCTAGACTCATCTACGGTGCTGCAAATGGCATTGTGTGCTTTTTTTCCTTGACGAATATTCTGTCTTAGCGAGGTCCATTTTCCGCAATGTGATTCCCTGAGGGCTGAGGATTAGCTGACCTGGGCAGCCTGACCCTGCCGGCAAGCCCTCCCCAGGTGTGCCTGGGTTGAGGTCAATATAAACAGCACTCCAGGCAGCAATAGCCCCTGCAGCTGTGCCTGACTCCATATTCTCTGCCCCGTCAGCAGTCTCGGGGCTGTGCTGGTGGGAGGGTGTGAGGGTCCACGGCTTTGTGGGTGGCCCGGTGTGAGTGGGGCTCTGCTGGACTTTCTGCAGGAGTTGCCAGGATGCCACCTGTAAAGAAGAGGATGTGTCACCCATAACTTCTACTGGAATATCTCTCCGGGCTTAGGTGACTAAGGAAAAAAAGGAGTGGGGGCCGGGACAGGAGGGGTATCTCAGGCAGGGCAATGGAAAGCTTCCAGAAGAGCGCCCGTGGCCAGGACCATCCTGGTTGACCTGCAGGCACCAAGGTGGCCTGCGTGCTGTCGCTGGTGTGGCTCCACGGCCCTTCCTCTAGGCTTTCAAGCCCTTGTACATATTCAGGTGTTTCACCTGGGAAGGGTGGGAACAGTTCAGCAGCAGCTGGCCTGGGGCTCAGCTCACGTTTACTCACAGAGGCCTCGGCACGGTCCCCTAGCTTTGCAATAAGGACGCTCCTTGCGTGGGCGGGCGGGTCTGCTGGCTCTATGGGAGATGATTCCCCACCTCTGACCAATTTCAGAATTGTTTACCACTGGAGCAAGTGCCTTGGTAGTGTTTTCCTCTGTATAACTGTTAGGTTCAGTTTTTTTTTTCTTTTTTGGTTCAAGTTAGATTTTATTCCGCTTTTATGTATTTATGGATATAAGCATGGAAATAATTCATTCTTTTAAATACATCAGTGTGAATGGAAGAACATATTTTCTGTTTTATTTTTACATTTTATTTTTAAAAATTTTGAAATTTAATTTTATTTATTTTTTTTATACAGTAGGTTATTATTAGTTCTCTATTTTATGCATAGACATGTATACAGGTCAATCCCAATCTCCCAACTCATCCCACCACCACCACCCCATGGCTTCCCCCACTTTGTGTCCATACGTTTGTTCTCTACCTCTGTGTCTCTATTTCTGCCGTGCAAACCATTTCATCTGTAGCATTTTTCTAGGTTCCACATATAGGCATTAATATACAATATTTGTTTTTCTCTTTCTGACTTACTTCACTCTGTATGACAGTCTCTAGATCCATCAACTTCTCTACAAATGACCCAGTTTCATTCCTTTTTATGGCTGAGTAATATTCCATTTTATATATGTACCACATCTTTATCCATTCGTCTGTCTGTGGGCATTTAGGTTTCTTCCATTACCTGGCTATTGTAAATAGTGCTGCAATGAACATTGTGGTGAATGTGTCTTTGTGATTTATGGTTTTCTCTGGGTATATGCCCAGAAGTGGGATTGCTGGATCCTATGGTAATTCTCTTTTTAGTTTTTTAAAGGAACCTCCATACTGTTCTCCATAGTGACTGTATCAAATTACATTCCCACCAATAGCGGAAGAGGGTTCCTTTTGTCCACACCCTCCCCAGAATTGGTTGTTTGTAGATTATCTGATGATGCCGATTCTAACAGGTGTGAGGTCTTACCTCATTGTAGTTTTGATTTGCATTTCTCTAATAATTAGTGATGTTGAGCAGCTTTTCATGTGCGTCTTGGCCATCTCTGTGTCTTCTTTGAAGAAACGTCTATTTAGATCTTCTGCCCATTTTTGTATTGGATTGTTTGTTTTATTAATATTAAGCTGCATGAGCTGTTTATATATATTGGAAATTAAGCCTTTGTCCATTGATTCGTTTGTGAAAGTTTTCGCCCCTTCTGAGGGTTGCCTTTTTCCATTCCCGTTTTTTTAACAAAGAAAGAAAGAAATCAAAAGAAGCAGAACACTAATGTGCGTGAAATATGCCTCTTGAAACTGTCGTTTTGAAATATGGACGTCTTTTGAATTTTTTGGTCGATATATGACCCCAGGATTTGTTTTCAGGGCAGGTGTCATTTACAGGCCTGTAATGATTTGGAATATCCACTGACCATTAGCGCTGGGATTAAAGCTGCTGTTGTGTGAAACGGCCACAAGGTGGCAGCAGTTCTCCCTTACCAAATCTGGTTACTAGGGCAGCAGAGCCTCAATGGAAGTCGCGTTCTAGATTGGAATTTAGAACGGAATGTGCCAGGAGAAAGGCCCTCAAGTTTGTCTCACTACTTCTTGTTCGTGTTTTTAATTTAATTTTTTATTTTTTATTACAGCAAGTTTGAGTACAACGTTTAGCTTGTTGTAGGTGTGCAAGAGGTGGTTCTTTTACACATATACATATGTCTGTTCTTCCTGGGATCCTTTTCCCATGTTCGTTATGACAAAATGTTGAGTAGTCTTCTCTTGGTACTCCGTAGGTCTTTGGTGATTTTATATGTCTACTGTGTTTGTATATGTCTGTTAACCCCAATATCGTAATGAATTCAATCCTCACACCTTTCCTTTGGTGAACCATAAGTTTGTTTAATGAATCTGTGATTGCCCTTCTCCGTGGAAATATCTGCCCTGGTATCAATTTATAGGTAACACCTATAAGTGATATGATATGATATGTGTCTTTCACTTTCTGACTTACTCCAAGTCACGTGATTACCTCTAGACTCATCTACGGTGCTGCAAATGGCATTGTGTGCTTCTTTTCCTTGGCGAATATTCTGTCTTAGCGAGGTCCATATTCTGCAATGTGATTCCCTGAGGGCTGAGGATTAGCTGACCTGGGCAGCCTGACCCTGCCGGCAAGCCCTCCCCAGGTGTGCCTGGGTTGAGGTCAATATAAACAGCACTCCAGGCAGCAATAGCCCCTGCAGCTGTGCCTGACTCCATATTCTCTGCCCCGTCAGCAGTCTCGGGGCTGTGCTGGTGGGAGGGTGTGAGGGTCCACGGCTTTGTGGGTGGCCCGGTGTGAGTGGGGCTCTGCTGGACTTTCTGCAGGAGTTGCCAGGCTGCCACCTGTAAAGAAGAGGATGTGTCACCCATAACTTCCACTGGAGTATCTCTCCGGGCTGAGGTGAGGAAGGAAAAAAAGGAGTGGGGGCCGGGACAGGAGGGGTATCTCAGGCAGGGCAATGGAAAGCTTCCAGAAGAGCGCCCGTGGCCAGGACCATCCTGGCTGACCTGCAGTCACCAAGTTGGCCTGCGTGCTTTCGCTGGTGTGGCTCCACGGCCCTTCCTCTAGGCTTTCAAGCCCTTGTACATATTCAGGTGTTTCACCTGGGAATGGTGGGAACAGTTCAGCAGCAGCTGGCCTGGGGCTCAGCTCACGTTTACTCACAGAGGCCTCGGCACGGTCCCCCAGCTTTGCAATAAGGACGCTCCTTGCCTGGGCGGGCGGGGCTGCTGGCTCTATGGGAGATGATTCCCCACCTCTGACCAATTTCAGAATTGTTTACCATTGGAGCAAGTGCCTTGGTAGTGTTTTCCTCTGTATAACTGTTAGGTTCAGTTTTTTTTTTCTTTTTTGGTTCAAGTTAGATTTTATTCCTCTTTTATGAATTTACGGATATAAGCATGGAAATAATTCATTCTTATAAATACATCCGTGTGAATGGAAGAACATTTTTTCTGTTTTATTTTTACATTTTATTTTTAAAATTTTTGAAATTTAATTTTATTTATTTTTTTTATACAGTAGGTTATTATTAGTTATCTATTTTATGCATAGACATGTATACAGGTCAATCCCAATCTCCCAACTCATCCCACCACCACCACCCCATGGCTTCCCCCACTTTGTGTCCATACGTTTGTTCTCTACCTCTGTGTCTCTATTTCTGCCCTGCAAACCAGTTCATCTGTAGCACTTTTCTAGGTTCCACATATAGGCATTAATATACAATATTTGTTTTTCTCTTTCTGACTTACTTCACTCTGTATGACAGTCTCTAGATCCATCAACTTCTCTACAAATGACTCAGTTTCATTCCTTTTTATGGCTGAGTAATATTCCATTTTATATATGTACCACATCTTTATCCATTCGTCTGTCTGTGGGCATTTAGGTTGCTTCCATTACCTGGCTCTTGTAAATAGTGCTGCAATGAACATTGTGGTGAATGTGTCTCTGTGATTTATGGTTTTCTCTGGGTATATGCCCAGAAGTGGGATTGCTGGATCCTATGGTAATTCTGTTTTTAGTTTTTTAAAGGAACCTCCATACTGTTCTCCATAGTGACTGTATCAATTTACATTCCCACCAATAGCGGAAGAGGGTTCCTTTTGTCCACACCCTCCCCAGAATTTGTTGTTTGTAGATTATCTGATGATGCCGATTCTAACAGGTGTGAGGTCTTACCTCATTGTAGTTTTGATTTGCATTTCTCTAATAATTAGTGATGTTGAGCAGCTTTTCATGTGCGTCTTGGCCATCTCTGTGTCTTCTTTGAATCAACGTCTATTTAGATCTTCTGCCCATTTTTGTATTGGGTTGTTTGTTGTATTAATATTAAGCTGCATGAGCTGTTTATATATATTGGAGATTAAACCTTTGTCCATTGATTCGTTTGTGAAAGGTTTCTCCCATTCTGAGGGTTGCCTCTTTCCATTCCCGTTTTTTTAACAAAGAAAGATAGAAATCAAAAGAAGCAGAACACTAATGTGCGTGAAATATGCCTCTTGAAACTGTCGTTTTGAAATATGGACGTCTTTTGAATTTTTTGGTCGATATATGACCCCAGGATTTGTTTTCAGGGCAGGTGTCATTTACAGGCCTGTAATGATTTGGAATATCCTCTGACCATTAGCGCTGGGATTAAAGCTGCTGCTGTGTGAAACGGCCACACCGTGGCAGCAGTTCTCCCTTACCAAATCTGGTTACTAGGGCAGCAGAGCCTCAATGGAAGTCGCGTTCTAGATTGGAATGTAGAACGGAATGTACCAGGAGAAAGCCCCTCAAGTTTTTCTCACTAATTCTTGTTCGTGTTTTTAATTTAATTTTTTATTTTTTATTACAGCAAGTTTGAGTACAACGTTTAGCTTGTTGTAGGTGTGCAAGAGGTGGTTCTTTTACACATATACATATGTCTGTACTTCCTGGGATCCTTTTCCATGTACGTTATGGCAGAATGTTGAGTAGTCTTCTCTTGGTACTCCGTAGGTTTTTGGTGATTATATATGTCTACTGTGTTTGTATATGTCTGTTAACCCCAATATCGTAATGAATTCAATCCTCACACCTTTCCTTTGGTGAACCATAAGTTTGTTTAATGAATCTGAGATTGCCCTTCTCCGTGGAAATATCTGCCCTTGTATCAATTTATAGGTAACACCTATAAGTGATATGATATGATATGTGTCTTTCACTTTCTGACTTACTCCAAGTCACGTGATTACCTCTAGACTCATCTACGGTGCTGCAAATGGCATTGTGTGCTTCTTTTCCTTGGCGAATATTCTGTCTTAGCGAGGTCCATTTTCTGCAATGTGATTCCCTGAGGGCTGAGGATTAGCTGACCTGGGCAGCCTGACCCTGCCGGCAAGCCCTCCCCAGGTGTGCCTGGGTTGAGGTCAATATAAACAGCACTCCAGGCAGCAATAGCCCCTGCAGCTGTGCCTGACTCCATATTCTCTGCCACGTCAGCAGTCTCGGGGCTGTGCTGGTGGGAGGGTGTGAGGGTCCAGGGCTTTCTGGGTGGCCCGGTGTGAGTGGGGCTCTGCTGGACTTTCTGCAGGAGTTGCCAGGCTGCCACCTGTAAAGAAGAGGATGTGTCACCCATAACTTCCACTGGAGTATCTCTCCGGGCTGAGGTGAGGAAGGAAAAAAAGGAGTGGGGGCCGGGACAGGAGGGGTATCTCAGGCAGGGCAATGGAAAGCTTCCAGAAGAGCGCCCGTGGCCAGGACCATCCTGCCTGACCTGCAGGCACCAAGGTGGCCTGCGTGCTGTCGCTGGTGTGGCTCCAAAGCCCTTCCTCTAGGCTTTCAAGCCCTTGTACATATTCAGGTGTTTCACCTGGGAAGGGTGGGAACAGTTCAGCAGCAGCTGGCCTGGGGCTCAGCTCACGTTTACTCACAGAGGCCTCGGCACGGTCCCCCAGCTTTGCAATAAGGACGCTCCTTGCGTGGGCGGGCGGGGCTGCTGGCTCTATGGGAGATGATTCCCCACCTCTGACCAATTTCAGAATTGTTTACCACTGGAGCAAGTGCCTTGGTAGTGTTTTCCTCTGTATAACTGTTAGGTTCAGTTTTTTTTTTCTTTTTTGGTTCAAGTTAGATTTTATTCCGCTTTTATGTATTTATAGATATAAGCATGGAAATAATTCATTCTTATAAATACATCAGTGTGAATGGAAGAACTTTTTTTCTGTTTTATTTTTACATTTTATTTTTAAAAATTTTGAAATTTAATTTTATTTATTTTTTTTATACAGTAGGTTATTATTAGTTATCTATTTTATGCATAGACATGTATACAGGTCAATCCCAATCTCCCAACTCATCCCACCACCACCACCCCATGGCTTCCCCCACTTTGTGTCCATACGTTTGTTCTCTACCTCTGTGTCTCTATTTCTGCCCTGCAAACCAGTTCATCTGTAGCATTTTTCTAGGTTCCACATATAGGCATTAATATACAATATTTGTTTTTCTCTTTCTGACTTACTTCACTCTGTATGACAGTCTCTAGATCCATCAACTTCTCTACAAATGACCCAGTTTCATTCCTTTTTATGGCTGAGTAATATTCCATTTTATATATGTACCACATCTTTATCCATTCGTCTGTCTGTGGGCATTTAGGTTGCTTCCTTTACCTGGCTATTGTAAATAGTGCTGCAATGAACATTGTGGTGAATGTGTCTCTGTGATTTATGGTTTTCTCTGGGTATATGCCCAGAAGTGGGATTGATGGATCCTATGGTAATTTTCTTTTTAGTTTTTTAAAGGAACCTCCATACTGTTCTCCATAGTGACTGTATCAATTTACATTCCCACCAATAGCGGAAGAGGGTTCCTTTTGTCCACACCCTCCCCAGAATTTGTTGTTTGTAGATTATCTGATGATGCCGATTCCAACAGGTGTGAGGTCTTACCTCATTGTAGTTTTGATTTGCATTTCTCTAATAATTAGTGATGTTGAGCAGCTTTTCATGTGCGTCTTGGCCATCTCTGTGTCTTCTTTGAAGAAACGTCTATTTAGATCTTCTGCCCATTTTTGTATTGGGTTGTTTGTTGTATAAATATTAAGCTGCATGAGCTGTTTATATATATTGGAGATTAAACCTTTGTCCATTGATTCGTTTGTGAAAGTTTTCGCCCATTCTGAGGCTTGCCTTTTTCCATTCCCGTTTTTTTAACAAAGAAAGAAAGAAATCAAAAGAAGCAGAACACTAAAGTGCGTGAAATATGCCTCTTGAAACTGTCGTTTTGAAATATGGACGTCTTTTGAATTTTTTGGTCGATATATGACCCCAGGATTTGTTTTCAGGGCAGGTGTCATTTACAGGCCTGTAATGATTTGGAATATCCACTGACCATTAGCGCTGGGATTACAGCTGCTGTTGTGTGAAACGGCCACAAGGTGGCAGCAGTTCTCCCTTACCAAATCTGGTTACTAGGGCAGCAGAGCCTCAATGGAAGTCGCGTTCTAGATTGGAATGTAGAACGGAATGTACCAGGAGAAAGCCCCTCAAGTTTTTCTCACTACTTCTTGTTCGTGTTTTTAATTTATTTTTTTATTTTTTATTACAGCAAGTTTGAGTACAACGTTTAGCTTGTTGTAGGTGTGCAAGAGGTGGTTCTTTTACACATATACATATGTCTGTTCTTCCTGGGATCCTTTTCCCATGTTCGTTATGACAGAATGTTGAGTAGTCTTCTCTTGGTACTCCGTAGGTCTTTGGTGATTATATATGTCTACTGTGTTTGTATATGTCTGTTAACCCCAATATCGTAATGAATTCAATCCTCACACCTTTCCTTTGGTGAACCATAAGTTTGTTTAATGAATCTGTGATTGCCCTTCTCCGTGGAAATATCTGCCCTGGTATCAATTTATAGGTAACACCTATAAGTGATATGATATGATATGTGTCTTTCACTTTCTGACTTACTCCAAGTCACGTGATTACCTCTAGACTCATCTACGGTGCTGCAAATGGCATTGTGTGCTTCTTTTCCTTGGCGAATATTCTGTCTTAGCGAGGTCCATTTTCTGCAATGTGATTCCCTGAGGGCTGAGGATTAGCTGACCTGGGCAGCCTGAGCCTGCCGGCAAGCCCTCCCCAGGTGTGCCTGGGTTGAGGTCAATATAAACAGCACTCCAGGCAGCAATAGCCCCTGCAGCTGTGCCTGACTCCATATTCTCTGCCCCGTCAGCAGTCTCGGGGCTGTGCTGGTGGGAGGGTGTGAGGGTCCACGGCTTTGTGGGTGGCCCGGTGTGAGTGGGGCTCTGCTGGACTTTCTGCAGGAGTTGCCAGGCTGCCACCTGTAAAGAAGAGGATATGTCACCCATAACTTCCACTGGAGTATCTCGCCGGGCTGAGGTAACTAAGGAAAAAAAGGAGTGGGGGCCGGGACAGGAGGGGTATCTCAGGCAGGGCAATGGAAAGCTTCCAGAAGAGCGCCCGTGGTCAGGACCATCCTGCCTGACCTGCAGGCACCAAGGTGGCCTGCGTGCTGTCGCTGGTGTGGCTCCACGGCCCTTCCTCTAGGCTTTCAAGCCCTTGTACATATTCAGGTGTTTCACCTGGGAAGGGTGGGAACAGTTCAGCAGCAGCTGGCCTGGGGCTCAGCTCACGTTTACTCACAGAGGCCTCGGCACGGTCCCCCAGCTTTGCAATAAGGACGCTCCTTGCGTGGGCGGGCGGGGCTGCTGGCTCTATGGGAGATGATTCCCCACCTCTGACCAATTTCAGAATTGTTTACCACTGGAGCAAGTGCCTTGGTAGTGTTTTCCTCTGTATAACTGTTAGGTTCAGTTTTTTTTTTTTTTTTTTGGTTCAAGTTAGATTTTATTCCTCTTTTATGTATTTATGGATATAAGCATGGAAATAATTCATTCTTATAAATACATCAGTGTGAATGGAAGAACACTTTTTCTGTTTTATTTTAACATTTTATTTTTAAAATTTTTGAAATTTAATTTTTTTTATTTTTTTATACAGTAGGTTATTATTAGTTATCTATTTTACGCATAGACATGTATACAGGTCAATCCCAATCTCCCAACTCATCCCACCACCACCACCCCATGGCTTCCCCCACTTTGTGTCCATACGTTTGTTCTCTACCTCTGTGTCTCTATTTCTGCCCTGCAAACCAGTTCACCTGTAGCATTTTTCTAGGTTCCACATATAGGCATTAATATACAATATTTGTTTTTCTCTTTCTGACTTACTTCACTCTGTATGACAGTCTCTAGATCCATCAACTTCTCTACAAATGACCCAGTTTCATTCCTGTTTATGGCTGAGTAATATTCCATTTTATATATGTACCACATCTTTATCCATTCGTCTGTCTGTGGGCATTTACGTTGCTTCCATTACCTGGCTATTGTAAACAGTGCTGCAATGAACATTGTGGTGAATGTGTCTTTGTGATTTTTGGTTTTCTCTGGGTATATGCCCAAAAGTGGGATTGCTGGATCCTATTGTAATTCTGTTTTTAGTTTTTTAAAGGAACCTCCATACTGTTCTCCATAGTGACTGTATCAATTTACATTCCCACCAATAGCGGAAGAGGGTTCCTTTTGTCCACACCCTCCCCAGAATTTGTTGTTTGTAGATTATCTGATGATGCCGATTCTAACAGGTGTGAGGTCTTACCTCATTGTAGTTTTGATTTGCATTTCTCTTATAATTAGTGATGTTGAGCAGCTTTTCATGTGCGTCTTGGCCATCTCTGTGTCTTCTTTGAAGAAACGTCAATTTAGATCTTCTGCCCATTTTTGTATTGGGTTGTTTGTTGTATTAATATTAAGCTGCATGAGCTGTATATATATATTGGAGATTAAACCTTTGTCCATTGATTCGTTTGTGAAAGGTTTCTCCCATTCTGAGGGTTGCCTCTTTCCATTCCCGTTTTTTTAACAAAGAAAGATAGAAATCAAAAGAAGCAGAACACTAATGTGCGTGAAATATGCCTCTTGAAACTGTCGTTTTGAAATATGGACGTCTTTTGAATTTTTTGGTCGATATATGACCCCAGGATTTGTTTTCAGGGCAGGTGTCATTTACAGGCCTGTAATGATTTGGAATATCCTCTGACCATTAGCGCTGGGATTAAAGCTGCTGCTGTGTGAAACGGCCACACCGTGGCAGCAGTTCTCCCTTACCAAATCTGGTTACTAGGGCAGCAGAGCCTCAATGGAAGTCGCGTTCTAGATTGGAATGTAGAACGGAATGTACCAGGAGAAAGCCCCTCAAGTTTTTCTCACTAATTCTTGTTCGTGTTTTTAATTTAATTTTTTATTTTTTATTACAGCAAGTTTGAGTACAACGTTTAGCTTGTTGTAGGTGTGCAAGAGGTGGTTCTTTTACACATATACATATGTCTGTACTTCCTGGGATCCTTTTCCATGTACGTTATGGCAGAATGTTGAGTAGTCTTCTCTTGGTACTCCGTAGGTTTTTGGTGATTATATATGTCTACTGTGTTTGTATATGTCTGTTAACCCCAATATCGTAATGAATTCAATCCTCACACCTTTCCTTTGGTGAACCATAAGTTTGTTTAATGAATCTGAGATTGCCCTTCTCCGTGGAAATATCTGCCCTTGTATCAATTTATAGGTAACACCTATAAGTGATATGATATGATATGTGTCTTTCACTTTCTGACTTACTCCAAGTCACGTGATTACCTCTAGACTCATCTACGGTGCTGCAAATGGCATTGTGTGCTTCTTTTCCTTGGCGAATATTCTGTCTTAGCGAGGTCCATTTTCTGCAATGTGATTCCCTGAGGGCTGAGGATTAGCTGACCTGGGCAGCCTGACCCTGCCGGCAAGCCCTCCCCAGGTGTGCCTGGGTTGAGGTCAATATAAACAGCACTCCAGGCAGCAATAGCCCCTGCAGCTGTGCCTGACTCCATATTCTCTGCCACGTCAGCAGTCTCGGGGCTGTGCTGGTGGGAGGGTGTGAGGGTCCAGGGCTTTCTGGGTGGCCCGGTGTGAGTGGGGCTCTGCTGGACTTTCTGCAGGAGTTGCCAGGCTGCCACCTGTAAAGAAGAGGATGTGTCACCCATAACTTCCACTGGAGTATCTCTCCGGGCTGAGGTGAGGAAGGAAAAAAAGGAGTGGGGGCCGGGACAGGAGGGGTATCTCAGGCAGGGCAATGGAAAGCTTCCAGAAGAGCGCCCGTGGCCAGGACCATCCTGCCTGACCTGCAGGCACCAAGGTGGCCTGCGTGCTGTCGCTGGTGTGGCTCCAAAGCCCTTCCTCTAGGCTTTCAAGCCCTTGTACATATTCAGGTGTTTCACCTGGGAAGGGTGGGAACAGTTCAGCAGCAGCTGGCCTGGGGCTCAGCTCACGTTTACTCACAGAGGCCTCGGCACGGTCCCCCAGCTTTGCAATAAGGACGCTCCTTGCGTGGGCGGGCGGGGCTGCTGGCTCTATGGGAGATGATTCCCCACCTCTGACCAATTTCAGAATTGTTTACCACTGGAGCAAGTGCCTTGGTAGTGTTTTCCTCTGTATAACTGTTAGGTTCAGTTTTTTTTTTCTTTTTTGGTTCAAGTTAGATTTTATTCCGCTTTTATGTATTTATAGATATAAGCATGGAAATAATTCATTCTTATAAATACATCAGTGTGAATGGAAGAACTTTTTTTCTGTTTTATTTTTACATTTTATTTTTAAAAATTTTGAAATTTAATTTTATTTATTTTTTTTATACAGTAGGTTATTATTAGTTATCTATTTTATGCATAGACATGTATACAGGTCAATCCCAATCTCCCAACTCATCCCACCACCACCACCCCATGGCTTCCCCCACTTTGTGTCCATACGTTTGTTCTCTACCTCTGTGTCTCTATTTCTGCCCTGCAAACCAGTTCATCTGTAGCATTTTTCTAGGTTCCACATATAGGCATTAATATACAATATTTGTTTTTCTCTTTCTGACTTACTTCACTCTGTATGACAGTCTCTAGATCCATCAACTTCTCTACAAATGACCCAGTTTCATTCCTTTTTATGGCTGAGTAATATTCCATTTTATATATGTACCACATCTTTATCCATTCGTCTGTCTGTGGGCATTTAGGTTGCTTCCTTTACCTGGCTATTGTAAATAGTGCTGCAATGAACATTGTGGTGAATGTGTCTCTGTGATTTATGGTTTTCTCTGGGTATATGCCCAGAAGTGGGATTGATGGATCCTATGGTAATTTTCTTTTTAGTTTTTTAAAGGAACCTCCATACTGTTCTCCATAGTGACTGTATCAATTTACATTCCCACCAATAGCGGAAGAGGGTTCCTTTTGTCCACACCCTCCCCAGAATTTGTTGTTTGTAGATTATCTGATGATGCCGATTCCAACAGGTGTGAGGTCTTACCTCATTGTAGTTTTGATTTGCATTTCTCTAATAATTAGTGATGTTGAGCAGCTTTTCATGTGCGTCTTGGCCATCTCTGTGTCTTCTTTGAAGAAACGTCTATTTAGATCTTCTGCCCATTTTTGTATTGGGTTGTTTGTTGTATAAATATTAAGCTGCATGAGCTGTTTATATATATTGGAGATTAAACCTTTGTCCATTGATTCGTTTGTGAAAGTTTTCGCCCATTCTGAGGCTTGCCTTTTTCCATTCCCGTTTTTTTAACAAAGAAAGAAAGAAATCAAAAGAAGCAGAACACTAAAGTGCGTGAAATATGCCTCTTGAAACTGTCGTTTTGAAATATGGACGTCTTTTGAATTTTTTGGTCGATATATGACCCCAGGATTTGTTTTCAGGGCAGGTGTCATTTACAGGCCTGTAATGATTTGGAATATCCACTGACCATTAGCGCTGGGATTACAGCTGCTGTTGTGTGAAACGGCCACAAGGTGGCAGCAGTTCTCCCTTACCAAATCTGGTTACTAGGGCAGCAGAGCCTCAATGGAAGTCGCGTTCTAGATTGGAATGTAGAACGGAATGTACCAGGAGAAAGCCCCTCAAGTTTTTCTCACTACTTCTTGTTCGTGTTTTTAATTTATTTTTTTATTTTTTATTACAGCAAGTTTGAGTACAACGTTTAGCTTGTTGTAGGTGTGCAAGAGGTGGTTCTTTTACACATATACATATGTCTGTTCTTCCTGGGATCCTTTTCCCATGTTCGTTATGACAGAATGTTGAGTAGTCTTCTCTTGGTACTCCGTAGGTCTTTGGTGATTATATATGTCTACTGTGTTTGTATATGTCTGTTAACCCCAATATCGTAATGAATTCAATCCTCACACCTTTCCTTTGGTGAACCATAAGTTTGTTTAATGAATCTGTGATTGCCCTTCTCCGTGGAAATATCTGCCCTGGTATCAATTTATAGGTAACACCTATAAGTGATATGATATGATATGTGTCTTTCACTTTCTGACTTACTCCAAGTCACGTGATTACCTCTAGACTCATCTACGGTGCTGCAAATGGCATTGTGTGCTTCTTTTCCTTGGCGAATATTCTGTCTTAGCGAGGTCCATTTTCTGCAATGTGATTCCCTGAGGGCTGAGGATTAGCTGACCTGGGCAGCCTGAGCCTGCCGGCAAGCCCTCCCCAGGTGTGCCTGGGTTGAGGTCAATATAAACAGCACTCCAGGCAGCAATAGCCCCTGCAGCTGTGCCTGACTCCATATTCTCTGCCCCGTCAGCAGTCTCGGGGCTGTGCTGGTGGGAGGGTGTGAGGGTCCACGGCTTTGTGGGTGGCCCGGTGTGAGTGGGGCTCTGCTGGACTTTCTGCAGGAGTTGCCAGGCTGCCACCTGTAAAGAAGAGGATATGTCACCCATAACTTCCACTGGAGTATCTCGCCGGGCTGAGGTAACTAAGGAAAAAAAGGAGTGGGGGCCGGGACAGGAGGGGTATCTCAGGCAGGGCAATGGAAAGCTTCCAGAAGAGCGCCCGTGGTCAGGACCATCCTGCCTGACCTGCAGGCACCAAGGTGGCCTGCGTGCTGTCGCTGGTGTGGCTCCACGGCCCTTCCTCTAGGCTTTCAAGCCCTTGTACATATTCAGGTGTTTCACCTGGGAAGGGTGGGAACAGTTCAGCAGCAGCTGGCCTGGGGCTCAGCTCACGTTTACTCACAGAGGCCTCGGCACGGTCCCCCAGCTTTGCAATAAGGACGCTCCTTGCGTGGGCGGGCGGGGCTGCTGGCTCTATGGGAGATGATTCCCCACCTCTGACCAATTTCAGAATTGTTTACCACTGGAGCAAGTGCCTTGGTAGTGTTTTCCTCTGTATAACTGTTAGGTTCAGTTTTTTTTTTTTTTTTTTTGGTTCAAGTTAGATTTTATTCCTCTTTTATGTATTTATGGATATAAGCATGGAAATAATTCATTCTTATAAATACATCAGTGTGAATGGAAGAACACTTTTTCTGTTTTATTTTAACATTTTATTTTTAAAATTTTTGAAATTTAATTTTTTTTATTTTTTTATACAGTAGGTTATTATTAGTTATCTATTTTACGCATAGACATGTATACAGGTCAATCCCAATCTCCCAACTCATCCCACCACCACCACCCCATGGCTTCCCCCACTTTGTGTCCATACGTTTGTTCTCTACCTCTGTGTCTCTATTTCTGCCCTGCAAACCAGTTCACCTGTAGCATTTTTCTAGGTTCCACATATAGGCATTAATATACAATATTTGTTTTTCTCTTTCTGACTTACTTCACTCTGTATGACAGTCTCTAGATCCATCAACTTCTCTACAAATGACCCAGTTTCATTCCTGTTTATGGCTGAGTAATATTCCATTTTATATATGTACCACATCTTTATCCATTCGTCTGTCTGTGGGCATTTACGTTGCTTCCATTACCTGGCTATTGTAAACAGTGCTGCAATGAACATTGTGGTGAATGTGTCTTTGTGATTTTTGGTTTTCTCTGGGTATATGCCCAAAAGTGGGATTGCTGGATCCTATTGTAATTCTGTTTTTAGTTTTTTAAAGGAACCTCCATACTGTTCTCCATAGTGACTGTATCAATTTACATTCCCACCAATAGCGGAAGAGGGTTCCTTTTGTCCACACCCTCCCCAGAATTTGTTGTTTGTAGATTATCTGATGATGCCGATTCTAACAGGTGTGAGGTCTTACCTCATTGTAGTTTTGATTTGCATTTCTCTTATAATTAGTGATGTTGAGCAGCTTTTCATGTGCGTCTTGGCCATCTCTGTGTCTTCTTTGAAGAAACGTCAATTTAGATCTTCTGCCCATTTTTGTATTGGGTTGTTTGTTGTATTAATATTAAGCTGCATGAGCTGTATATATATATTGGAGATTAAACCTTTGTCCATTGATTCGTTTGTGAACGTTTTCGCCACTTCTGAGGGTTACCTTTTTCCATTCCCGTTTTTTTAACAAAGAAAGAAAGAAAGCAAAAGAAGCAGAACACTAATGTGCGTGAAATATGCCTCTTGAAACTGTCGTTTTGAAATATGGAAGTCTTTTGAATTTTTTGGTCGATATATGACCCCAGGATTTGTTTTCAGGGCAGGTGTCATTTACAGGCCTGTAATGATTTGGAATATCCACTGACCATTAGCGCTGGGATTAAAGCTGCTGTTGTGTGAAACGGCCACAAGGTGGCAGCAGTTCTCCCTTACCAAATCTGGTTACTAGGGCAGCAGAGCCTCAATGGAAGTCGCGTTCTAGATTGGAATGTAGAACGGAATGTACCAGGAGAAAGCCCCTCAAGTTTTTCTCACTAATTCTTGTTCGTGTTTTTAATTTAATTTTTTATTTTTTATTACAGCAAGTTTGAGTACAACGTTTAGCTTGTTGTAGGTGTGCAAGAGGTGGTTCTTTTACACATATACATATGTCTGTACTTCCTGGGATCCTTTTCCATGTACGTTATGGCAGAATGTTGAGTAGTCTTCTCTTGGTACTCCGTAGGTTTTTGGTGATTATATATGTCTACTGTGTTTGTATATGTCTGTTAACCCCAATATCGTAATGAATTCAATCCTCACACCTTTCCTTTGGTGAACCATAAGTTTGTTTAATGAATCTGAGATTGCCCTTCTCCGTGGAAATGTCTGCCCTTGTATCAATTTATACGTAACACCTATAAGTGATATGATATGATATGTGTCTTTCACTTTCTGACTTACTCCAAGTCACGTGATTACCTCTAGACTCATCTACGGTGCTGCAAATCGCATTGTGTGCTTCTTTTCCTTGGCGAATATTCTGTCTTAGCGAGGTCCATTTTCTGCAATGTGATTCCCTGAGGGCTGACGATTAGCTGACCTGGGCAGCCTGACCCTGCCGGCAAGCCCTCCCCAGGTGTGCCTGGGTTGAGGTCAATATAAACAGCACTCCAGGCAGCAATAGCCCCTGCAGCTGTGCCTGACTCCATATTCTCTGCCCCGTCAGCAGTCTCGGGGCTGTGCTGGTGGGAGGGTGTGAGGGTCCAGGGCTTTCTGGGTGGCCCGGTGTGAGTGGGGCTCTGCTGGACTTTCTGCAGGAGTTGCCAGGCTGCCACCTGTAAAGAAGAGGATGTGTCACCCATAACTTCCACTGGAGTATCTCTCCGGGCTGAGGTGAGGAAGGAAAAAAAGGAGTGGGGGCCGGGACAGGAGGGGTATCTCAGGCAGGGCAATGGAAAGCTTCCAAAAGAGCGCCCGTGGCCAGGACCATCTTGCCTGACCTGCAGGCACCAAGGTGGCCTGCGTGCTGTCGCTGGTGTGGCTCCAAAGCCCTTCCTCTAGGCTTTCAAGCCCTTGTACATATTCAGGTGTTTCACCTGGGAAGGGTGGGAACAGTTCAGCAGCAGCTGGCCTGTGGCTCAGCTCACGTTTACTCACAGAGGCCTCGGCACGGTCCCCCAGCTTTGCAATAAGGACGCTCCTTGCGTGGGCGGGCGGGGCTGCTGGCTCTATGGGAGATGATTCCCCACCTCTGACCAATTTCAGAATTGTTTACCACTGGAGCAAGTGCCTTGGTAGTGTTTTCCTCTGTATAACAGTTAGGTTCAGTTTTTTTTTTCTTTTTTGGTTCAAGTTAGATTTTATTCCTCTTTTATGTATTTATGGATATAAGCATGGAAATAATTCATTCTTATAAATACATCAGTGTGAATGGAAGAACACTTTTTCTGTTTTATTTTAACATTTTATTTTTAAAATTTTTGAAATTTAATTTTATTTATTTTTTTATACACTAGGTTATTATTAGTTATCTATTTTATGCATAGACATGTATACAGGTCAATCCCAATCTCCCAACTCATCCCACCACCACCACCCCATGGCTTCCCCCACTTTGTGTCCATACGTTTGTTCTCTACCTCTGTGTCTCTATTTCTGCCCTGCAAACCAGTTCTTCTGTAGCATTTTTCTAGGTTCCACATATAGCCATTAATATACAATATTTGTTTTTCTCTTTCTGACTTACTTCACTCTGTATGACAGTCTCTAGATCCATCAACTTCTCTACAAATGACCCAGTTTCATTCCTTTTTATGGCTGAGTAATATTCCATTTTATATATGTACCACATCTTTATCCATTCGTCTGTCTGTGGGCATTTAGGTTGCTTCCATTAGCTGGCTCTTGTAAATAGTGCTGCAATGAACATTGTGGTGAATGTGTCTTTGTGATTTATGGTTTTCTCTGGGTATATGCCCAGAAGTGGGATTGCTGGATCCTATTGTAATTCTGTTTTTAGTTTTTTAAAGGAACCTCCATACTGTTCTCCATAGTGACTGTATCAACTTACATTCCCACCAATAGCGGAAGAGGGTTCCTTTTGTCCACACCCTCCCCAGTATTTGTTGTTTGTAGATTATCTGATGATGCCGATTCTAACAGGTGTGAGGTCTTACCTCATTGTAGTTTTGATTTGCATTTCTCTAATAATTAGTGATGTTGAGCAGCTTTTCATGTGCGTCTTGGCCATCTCTGTGTCTTCTTTGAAGAAACGTCTATTTAGATCTTCTGCCCATTTTTGTATTGGGTTGTTTGTTGTATTAATATTAAGCTGCATGAGCTGTTTATATATATTGGAGATTAAACCTTTGTCCATTGATTCGTTTGTGAAAGTTTTCGCCCCTTCTGAGGGTTGCCTTTTTCCATTCCCGTTTTTTCAACAAAGAAAGAATGAAATCAAAAGAAGCAGAACACTAATGTGCGTGAAATATGCCTCTTGAAAGTGTCGTTTTGAAATATGGACGTCTTTTGAATTTTTTGGTCGATATATGACCCCAGGATTTGTTTTCAGGGCAGGTGTCATTTACAGGCCTGTAATGATTTGGAATATCCACTGACCATTAGCGCTGGGATTAAAGCTGCTGTTGTGTGAAACGGCCACAAGGTGGCAGCAGTTCTCCCTTAACAAATCTGGTTACTAGGGCAGCAGAGCCTCAATGGAAGTCGCGTTCTAGATTGGAATATAGAACGGAATGTGCCAGGAGAAAGCCCCTCAAGTTTGTCTCACTACTTCTTGTTCGTGTTTTTAATTTAATTTTTTATTTTTTATTACAGCAAGTTTGAGTACAACGTTTAGCTTGTTGTAGGTGTGCAAAGGTGGTTCTTTTACACATATACATATGTCTGTTCTTCCTGGGATCCTTTTCCCATGTTCGTTATGACAGAATGTTGAGTAGTCTTCTCTTGGTACTCCGTAGGTCTTTGGTGATTATATATGTCTACTGTGTTTGTATATGTCTGTTAACCCCAATATCGTAATGAATTCAATCCTCACACCTTTCCTTTGGTGAACCATAAGTTTGTTTAATGAATCTGTGATTGCCCTTCTCCGTGGAAATATCTGCCCTGGTATCAATTTATAGGTAACACCTATAAGTGATATGATATGATATGTGTCTTTCACTTTCTGACTTACTCCAAGTCACGTGATTACCTCTAGACTCATCTACGGTGCTGCAAATGGCATTGTGTGTTTCTTTTCCTTGGCGAATATTCTGTCTTAGCGAGGTCCATTTTCTGCAATGTGATTCCCTGAGGGCTGAGGATTAGCTGACCTGGGCAGCCTGACCCTGCCGGCAAGCCCTCCCCAGGTGTGCCTGGGTTGAGGTCAATATAAACAGCACTCCAGGCAGCAATAGCCCCTGCAGCTGTGCCTGACTCCATATTCTCTGCCCCGTCAGCAGTCTCGGGGCTGTGCTGGTGGGAGGGTGTGAGGGTCCACGGCTTTGTGGGTGGCCCGGTGTGAGTGGGGCTCTGCTGGACTTTCTGCAGGAGTTGCCAGGCTGCCACCTGTAAAGAAGAGGATGTGTCTCCCATAACTTCCACTGGAGTATCTCTCCGGGCTGAGGTGAGGAAGGAAAAAAAGGAGTGGGGGCCGGGACAGGAGGGGTATCTCAGGCAGGGCAATGGAAAGCTTCCAGAAGAGCGCCCGTGGCCAGGACCATCCTGGCTGACCTGCAGTCACCAAGTTGGCCTGCGTGCTTTCGCTGGTGTGGCTCCACGGCCCTTCCTCTAGGCTTTCAAGCCCTTGTACATATTCAGGTGTTTCACCTGGGAAGGGTGGGAACAGTTCAGCAGCAGCTGGCCTGGGGCTCAGCTCACGTTTACTCACAGAGGCCTCGGCACGGTCCCCCAGCTTTGCAATAAGGACGCTCCTTGCGTGGGCGGGTGGGGCTGCTGGCTGTATGGGAGATGATTCCCCACCTCTGACCAATTTCAGAATTGTTTATCACTGGAGCAAGTGCCTTGGTAGTGTTTTCCTCTGTATAACTGTTAGGTTCAGTTTTTTTTTTTCTTTTTTGGTTCAAGTTAGATTTTATTCCTCTTTTATGTATTTATGGATATAAGCATGGAAATAATTCATTCTTATAAATACATCAGTGTGAATGGAAGAACATTTTTTCTGTTTTATTTTTACTTTTTATTTTTAAAATTTTTGAAATTTAATTTTATTTATTTTTTTTATACAGTAGGTTATTATTAGTTATCTATTTTATGCATAGACATGTATACAGGTCAATCCCAATCTCCCAACTCATCCCACCACCACCACCCCATGGCTTCCCCCACTTTGTGTCCATATGTTTGTTCTCTACCTCTGTGTCTCTATTTCTGCCCTGCAAACCAGTTCATCTGTAGCATTTTTCTAGGTTCCACATATAGGCATTAATATACAATATTTGTTTTTCTCTTTCTGACTTACTTCACTCTGTATGACAGTCTCTAGATCCATCAACTTCTCTACAAATGACCCAGTTTCATTCCTTTGTATGGCTGAGTAATATTCCATTTTATATATGTACCACATCTTTATCCATTCGTCTGTCTGTGGGCATTTAGGTTGCTTCCATTACCTGGCTATTGTAAATAGTGCTGCAATGAACATTTTGGTGAATGTGTCTTTGTGATTTTTGGTTTTCTCTGGGTATATGCCCAGAAGTGGGATTGCTGGATCCTATTGTAATTCTGTTTTTAGTTTTTTAAAGGAACCTCCATACTGTTCTCCATAGTGACTGTATCAATTTACATTCCCACCAATAGCGGAAGAGGGTTCCTTTTGTCCACACCCTCCCCAGAATTTGTTGATTGTAGATTATCTGATGATGCCGATTCTAACAGGTGTGAGGTCTTACCTCATTGTAGTTTTGATTTGCATTTCTCTAATAATTAGTGATGTTGAGCAGCTTTTCATGTGCGTCTTGGCCATCTCTGTGTCTTCTTTGAAGAAACGTCTATTTAGATCTTCTGCCCATTTTTGTATTGGGTTGTTTGTTGTATTAATATTAAGCTGCATGAGCTGTTTATATATATTGGAGATTAAACCTTTGTCCATTGATTCGTTTGTGAAAGTATTCGCCCCTTCTGAGGGTTGCCTTTTTCCATTCCCGTTTTTTTAACAAAGAAAGAAAGAAATCAAAAGAAGCAGAACACTAATGTGCGTGAAATATGCCTCTTGAAACTGTCGTTTTGAAATATGGACGTCTTTTGAATTTTTTGGTCGATATATGACCCCAGGATTTGTTTTCAGGGCAGGTGTCATTTACAGGCCTGTAATGATTTGGAATATCCACTGACCATTAGCGCTGGGATTAAAGCTGCTGTTGTGTGAAACGGCCACAAGGTGGCAGCAGTTCTCCCTTACCAAATCTGGTTACTAGGGCAGCAGAGCCTCAATGGAAGTCGCGTTCTAGATTGGAATGTAGAACGGAATGTATCAGGAGAAAGCCCCTCAAGTTTTTCTCACTAATTCTTGTTCGTGTTTTTAATTTAATTTTTTATATTTTATTACAGCAAGTTTGAGTACAATGTTTAGCTTGTTGTAGGTGTGCAAGAGGTGGTTCTTTTACACATATACATATGTCTGTTCTTCCTGGGATCCTTTTCCTATGTTCGTTATGACAGAATGTTGAGTAGTCTTCTCTTGGTACTCCGTAGGTTTTTGGTGATTATATATGTCTACTGTGTTTGTATATGTCTGTTAACCCCAATATCGTAATGAATTCAATCCTCACACCTTTCCTTTGGTGAACCATAAGTTTGTTTAATGAATCTGAGATTGCCCTTCTCCGTGGAAATGTCTGCCCTTGTATCAATTTATAGGTAACACCTATAAGTGATATGATATGATATGTGTCTTTCACTTTCTGACTTACTCCAAGTCACGTGATTACCTCTAGACTCATCTACGGTGCTGCAAATCGCATTGTGTGCTTCTTTTCCTTGGCGAATATTCTGACTTAGCGAGGTCCATTTTCTGCAATGTGATTCCCTGAGGGCTGACGATTAGCTGACCTGGGCAGCCTGACCCTGCCGGCAAGCCCTCCCCAGGTGTGCCTGGGTTGAGGTCAATATAAACAGCACTCCAGGCAGCAATAGCCCCTGCAGCTGTGCCTGACTCCATATTCTCTGCCCCGTCAGCAGTCTCGGGGCTGTGCTGGTGGGAGGGTGTGAGGGTCCAGGGCTTTCTGGGTGGCCCGGTGTGAGTGGGGCTCTGCTGGACTTTCTGCAGGAGTTGCCAGGCTGCCACCTGTAAAGAAGAGGATGTGTCACCCATAACTTCCACTGGAGTATCTCTCCGGGCTGAGGTGAGGAAGGAAAAAAAGGAGTGGGGGCCGGGACAGGAGGGGTATCTCAGGCAGGGCAATGGAAAGCTTCCAAAAGAGCGCCCGTGGCCAGGACCATCCTGCCTGACCTGCAGGCACCAAGGTGGCCTGCGTGCTGTCGCTGGTGTGGCTCCAAAGCCCTTCCTCTAGGCTTTCAAGCCCTTGTACATATTCAGGTGTTTCACCTGGGAAGGGTGGGAACAGTTCAGCAGCAGCTGGCCTGTGGCTCAGCTCACGTTTACTCACAGAGGCCTCGGCACGGTCCCCCAGCTTTGCAATAAGGACGCTCCTTGCGTGGGCGGGCGGGGCTGCTGGCTCTATGGGAGATGATTCCCCACCTCTGACCAATTTCAGAATTGTTTACCACTGGAGCAAGTGCCTTGGTAGTGTTTTCCTCTGTATAACAGTTAGGTTCAGTTTTTTTTTTCTTTTTTGGTTCAAGTTAGATTTTATTCCTCTTTTATGTATTTATGGATATAAGCATGGAAATAATTCATTCTTATAAATACATCAGTGTGAATGGAAGAACACTTTTTCTGTTTTATTTTAACATTTTATTTTTAAAATTTTTGAAATTTAATTTTATTTATTTTTTTATACACTAGGTTTTATTAGTTATCTATTTTATGCATAGACATGTATACAGGTCAATCCCAATCTCCCAACTCATCCCACCACCACCACCCCATGGCTTCCCCCACTTTGTGTCCATACGTTTGTTCTCTACCTCTGTGTCTCTATTTCTGCCCTGCAAACCAGTTCTTCTGTAGCATTTTTCTAGGTTCCACATATAGCCATTAATATACAATATTTGTTTTTCTCTTTCTGACTTACTTCACTCTGTATGACAGTCTCTAGATCCATCAACTTCTCTACAAATGACCCAGTTTCATTCCTTTTTATGGCTGAGTAATATTCCATTTTATATATGTACCACATCTTTATCCATTCGTCTGTCTGTGGGCATTTAGGTTGCTTCCATTAGCTGGCTCTTGTAAATAGTGCTGCAATGAACATTGTGGTGAATGTGTCTTTGTGATTTATGGTTTTCTCTGGGTATATGCCCAGAAGTGGGATTGCTGGATCCTATTGTAATTCTGTTTTTAGTTTTTTAAAGGAACCTCCATACTGTTCTCCATAGTGACTGTATCAACTTACATTCCCACCAATAGCGGAAGAGGGTTCCTTTTGTCCACACCCTCCCCAGTATTTGTTGTTTGTAGATTATCTGATGATGCCGATTCTAACAGGTGTGAGGTCTTACCTCATTGTAGTTTTGATTTGCATTTCTCTAATAATTAGTGATGTTGAGCAGCTTTTCATGTGCGTCTTGGCCATCTCTGTGTCTTCTTTGAAGAAACGTCTATTTAGATCTTCTGCCCATTTTTGTATTGGGTTGTTTGTTGTATTAATATTAAGCTGCATGAGCTGTTTATATATATTGGAGATTAAACCTTTGTCCATTGATTCGTTTGTGAAAGTTTTCGCCCCTTCTGAGGGTTGCCTTTTTCCATTCCCGTTTTTTCAACAAAGAAAGAATGAAATCAAAAGAAGCAGAACACTAATGTGCGTGAAATATGCCTCTTGAAAGTGTCGTTTTGAAATATGGACGTCTTTTGAATTTTTTGGTCGATATATGACCCCAGGATTTGTTTTCAGGGCAGGTGTCATTTACAGGCCTGTAATGATTTGGAATATCCACTGACCATTAGCGCTGGGATTAAAGCTGCTGTTGTGTGAAACGGCCACAAGGTGGCAGCAGTTCTCCCTTAACAAATCTGGTTACTAGGGCAGCAGAGCCTCAATGGAAGTCGCGTTCTAGATTGGAATATAGAACGGAATGTGCCAGGAGAAAGCCCCTCAAGTTTGTCTCACTACTTCTTGTTCGTGTTTTTAATTTAATTTTTTATTTTTTATTACAGCAAGTTTGAGTACAACGTTTAGCTTGTTGTAGGTGTGCAAGAGGTGGTTCTTTTACACATATACATATGTCTGTTCTTCCTGGGATCCTTTTCCCATGTTCGTTATGACAGAATGTTGAGTAGTCTTCTCTTGGTACTCCGTAGGTCTTTGGTGATTATATATGTCTACTGTGTTTGTATATGTCTGTTAACCCCAATATCGTAATGAATTCAATCCTCACACCTTTCCTTTGGTGAACCATAAGTTTGTTTAATGAATCTGTGATTGCCCTTCTCCGTGGAAATATCTGCCCTGGTATCAATTTATAGGTAACACCTATAAGTGATATGATATGATATGTGTCTTTCACTTTCTGACTTACTCCAAGTCACGTGATTACCTCTAGACTCATCTACGGTGCTGCAAATGGCATTGTGTGTTTCTTTTCCTTGGCGAATATTCTGTCTTAGCGAGGTCCATTTTCTGCAATGTGATTCCCTGAGGGCTGAGGATTAGCTGACCTGGGCAGCCTGACCCTGCCGGCAAGCCCTCCCCAGGTGTGCCTGGGTTGAGGTCAATATAAACAGCACTCCAGGCAGCAATAGCCCCTGCAGCTGTGCCTGACTCCATATTCTCTGCCCCGTCAGCAGTCTCGGGGCTGTGCTGGTGGGAGGGTGTGAGGGTCCACGGCTTTGTGGGTGGCCCGGTGTGAGTGGGGCTCTGCTGGACTTTCTGCAGGAGTTGCCAGGCTGCCACCTGTAAAGAAGAGGATGTGTCTCCCATAACTTCCACTGGAGTATCTCTCCGGGCTGAGGTGAGGAAGGAAAAAAAGGAGTGGGGGCCGGGACAGGAGGGGTATCTCAGGCAGGGCAATGGAAAGCTTCCAGAAGAGCGCCCGTGGCCAGGACCATCCTGGCTGACCTGCAGTCACCAAGTTGGCCTGCGTGCTTTCGCTGGTGTGGCTCCACGGCCCTTCCTCTAGGCTTTCAAGCCCTTGTACATATTCAGGTGTTTCACCTGGGAAGGGTGGGAACAGTTCAGCAGCAGCTGGCCTGGGGCTCAGCTCACGTTTACTCACAGAGGCCTCGGCACGGTCCCCCAGCTTTGCAATAAGGACGCTCCTTGCGTGGGCGGGTGGGGCTGCTGGCTGTATGGGAGATGATTCCCCACCTCTGACCAATTTCAGAATTGTTTATCACTGGAGCAAGTGCCTTGGTAGTGTTTTCCTCTGTATAACTGTTAGGTTCAGTTTTTTTTTTTCTTTTTTGGTTCAAGTTAGATTTTATTCCTCTTTTATGTATTTATGGATATAAGCATGGAAATAATTCATTCTTATAAATACATCAGTGTGAATGGAAGAACATTTTTTCTGTTTTATTTTTACTTTTTATTTTTAAAATTTTTGAAATTTAATTTTATTTATTTTTTTTATACAGTAGGTTATTATTAGTTATCTATTTTATGCATAGACATGTATACAGGTCAATCCCAATCTCCCAACTCATCCCACCACCACCACCCCATGGCTTCCCCCACTTTGTGTCCATATGTTTGTTCTCTACCTCTGTGTCTCTATTTCTGCCCTGCAAACCAGTTCATCTGTAGCATTTTTCTAGGTTCCACATATAGGCATTAATATACAATATTTGTTTTTCTCTTTCTGACTTACTTCACTCTGTATGACAGTCTCTAGATCCATCAACTTCTCTACAAATGACCCAGTTTCATTCCTTTGTATGGCTGAGTAATATTCCATTTTATATATGTACCACATCTTTATCCATTCGTCTGTCTGTGGGCATTTAGGTTGCTTCCATTACCTGGCTATTGTAAATAGTGCTGCAATGAACATTTTGGTGAATGTGTCTTTGTGATTTTTGGTTTTCTCTGGGTATATGCCCAGAAGTGGGATTGCTGGATCCTATTGTAATTCTGTTTTTAGTTTTTTAAAGGAACCTCCATACTGTTCTCCATAGTGACTGTATCAATTTACATTCCCACCAATAGCGGAAGAGGGTTCCTTTTGTCCACACCCTCCCCAGAATTTGTTGATTGTAGATTATCTGATGATGCCGATTCTAACAGGTGTGAGGTCTTACCTCATTGTAGTTTTGATTTGCATTTCTCTAATAATTAGTGATGTTGAGCAGCTTTTCATGTGCGTCTTGGCCATCTCTGTGTCTTCTTTGAAGAAACGTCTATTTAGATCTTCTGCCCATTTTTGTATTGGGTTGTTTGTTGTATTAATATTAAGCTGCATGAGCTGTTTATATATATTGGAGATTAAACCTTTGTCCATTGATTCGTTTGTGAAAGTATTCGCCCCTTCTGAGGGTTGCCTTTTTCCATTCCCGTTTTTTTAACAAAGAAAGAAAGAAATCAAAAGAAGCAGAACACTAATGTGCGTGAAATATGCCTCTTGAAACTGTCGTTTTGAAATATGGACGTCTTTTGAATTTTTTGGTCGATATATGACCCCAGGATTTGTTTTCAGGGCAGGTGTCATTTACAGGCCTGTAATGATTTGGAATATCCACTGACCATTAGCGCTGGGATTAAAGCTGCTGTTGTGTGAAACGGCCACAAGGTGGCAGCAGTTCTCCCTTACCAAATCTGGTTACTAGGGCAGCAGAGCCTCAATGGAAGTCGCGTTCTAGATTGGAATGTAGAACGGAATGTATCAGGAGAAAGCCCCTCAAGTTTTTCTCACTAATTCTTGTTCGTGTTTTTAATTTAATTTTTTATATTTTATTACAGCAAGTTTGAGTACAATGTTTAGCTTGTTGTAGGTGTGCAAGAGGTGGTTCTTTTACACATATACATATGTCTGTTCTTCCTGGGATCCTTTTCCTATGTTCGTTATGACAGAATGTTGAGTAGTCTTCTCTTGGTACTCCGTAGGTCTTTGGTGATTATATATGTCTACTGTGTTTGTATATGTCTGTTAACCCCAATATCGTAATGAATTCAATCCTCACACCTTTCCTTTGGTGAACCATAAGTTTGTTTAATGAATCTGTGATTGCCCTTCTCCGTGGAAATATCTGCCCTGGTATCAATTTATAGGTAACACCTATAAGTGATATGATATGATATGTGTCTTTCACTTTCTGACTTACTCCAAGTCACGTGATTACCTCTAGACTCATCTACGGTGCTGCAAATGGCATTGTGTGCTTCTTTTCCTTGGCGAATATTCTGTCTTAGCGAGGTCCATTTTCTGCAATGTGATTCCCTGAGGGCTGAGGATTAGCTGACCTGGGCAGCCTGACCCTGCCGGCAAGCCCTCCCCAGGTGTGCCTGGGTTGAGGTCAATATAAACAGCACTCCAGGCAGCAATAGCCCCTGCAGCTGTGCCTGACTCCATATTCTCTGCCCCGTCAGCAGTCTCGGGGCTGTGCTGGTGGGAGGGTGTGAGGGTCCACGGCTTTGTGGGTGGCCCGGTGTGAGTGGGGCTCTGCTGGACTTTCTGCAGGAGTTGCCAGGCTGCCACCTGTAAAGAAGAGGATGTGTCACCCATAACTTCCACTGGAATATCTCTCCGGGCTGAGGTGAGGAAGGAAAAAAAGGAGTGGGGGCCGGGACAGGAGGGGTATCTCAGGCAGGGCAATGGAAAGCTTCCAGAAGAGCGCCCGTGGCCAAGACCATCCTGGCTGACCTGCAGGCACCAAGGTGGCCTGCGTGCTGTCGCTGGTGTGGCTCCACGGCCCTTCCTCTAGGTTTTCAAGCCCTTGTACATATTCAGGTGTTTCACCTGGGAAGGGTGGGAACAGTTCAGCAGCAGCTGGCCTGGGGCTCAGCTCACGTTTACTCACAGAGGCCTCGGCACGGTCCCCCAGCTTTGCAATAAGGACGCTCCTTGCGTGGGCGGGCGGGGCTGCTGGCTCTATGGGAGATGATTCCCCACCTCTGACCAATTTCAGAATTGTTTACCACTGGAGCAAGTGCCTTGGTAGTGTTTTCCTCTGTATAACTGTTAGGTTCAGATTTTTTTTTCTTTTTTGGTTCAAGTTAGATTTTATTCCTCTTTTATGTATTTATGGATATAAGCATGGAAATAATTCATTCTTATAAATACATCAGTGTGAATGGAAGAACATTTTTTCTGTTTTATTTTTACATTTTATTTTTAAAATTTTTGAAATTTAATTTTATTTATTTTTTTTATACAGTAGGTTATTATTAGTTAACTATTTTATGCATAGACATGTATACAGGTCAATCCCAATCTCCCAACTCATCCCACCACCACCACCCCATGGCTTCCCCCACTTTGTGTCCATACGTTTGTTCTCTACCTCTGTGTCTCTATTTCTGCCCTGCAAACCAGTTAATCTGTAGCATTTTTCTAGGTTCCACATATAGGCATTAATATACAATATTTGTTTTTCTCTTTCTGACTTACTTCACTCTGTATGACAGTCTCTAGATCCATCAACTTCTCTACAAATGACCAGTTTCATTCCTTTTTATGGCTGAGTAATATTCCATTTTTTATATGTACCACATCTTTATCCATTCGTCTGTCTGTGGGCATTTAGGTTGCTTCCATTACCTGGCTCTTGTAAATAGTGCTGCAATGAACATTGTGGTGAATGTGTCTTTGTGATTTATGGTTTTCTCTGGGTATATGCCCAGAAGTGGGATTGCTGGATCCTATTGTAATTCTGTTTTTAGTTTTTTAAAGGAACCTCCATACTGATCTCCATAGTGACTGTATCAATTTACATTCCCAACAATAGCGGAAGAGGGTTCCTTTTGTCCACACCCTCCCCAGAATTTGTTGTTTGTAGATTATCTGATGATGCCGATTCTAACAGGTGTGAGGTCTTACCTCATTGTAGTTTTGATTTGCATTTCTCTAATAATTAGTGATGTTGAGCAGCTTTTCATGTGCGTCTTGGCCATCTCTGTGTCTTCTTTGAAGAAACGTCTATTTAGATCTTCTGCCCATTTTTGTATTGGGTTGTTTGTTGTATTAATATTAAGCTGCATGAGCTGTTTATATATATTGGAGATTAAACCTTTGTCCATTGATTCGTTTGTGAAAGTTTTCGCCCATTCTGAGGGTTGCCTTTTTCCATTCCCGTTTTTTTAACAAAGAAAGAATGAAATCAAAAGAAGCAGAACACTAATGTGCGTGAAATATGCCTCTTGAAAGTGTCGTTTTGAAATATGGACGTCTTTTGAATTTTTTGGTCGATATATGACCCCAGGATTTGTTTTCAAGGCAGGTGTCATTTACAGGCCTGTAATGATTTGGAATATCCACTGACCATTAGCGCTGGGATTAAAGCTGCTGTTGTGTGAAACGGCCACAAGGTGGCAGCAGTTCTCCGTTACCAAATCTGGTTACTAGGGCAGCAGAGCCTCAATGGAAGTCGCGTTCTAGATTGGAATATAGAACGGAATGTGCCAGGAGAAAGCCCCTCAAGTTTGTCTCACTACTTCTTGTTCGTGTTTTTAATTTAATTTTTTATTTTTTATTACAGCAAGTTTGAGTACAACGTTTAGCTTGTTGTAGGTGTGCAAGAGGTGGTTCTTTTACACATATACATATGTCTGTTCTTCCTGGGATCCTTTTCCCATGTTCGTTATGACAGAATGTTGAGTAGTCTTCTCTTGGTACTCCGTAGGTCTTTGGTGATTATATATGTCTACTGTGTTTGTATATGTCTGTTAACCCCAATATCGTAATGAATTCAATCCTCACACCTTTCCTTTGGTGAACCATAAGTTTGTTTAATGAATCTGTGATTGCCCTTCTCCGTGGAAATATCTGCCCTGGTATCAATTTATAGGTAACACCTATAAGTGATATGATATGATATGTGTCTTTCACTTTCTGACTTACTCCAAATCACGTGATTTCCTCTAGACTCATCTACGGTGCTGCAAATGGCATTGTGTGTTTCTTTTCCTTGGCGAATATTCTGTCTTAGCGAGGTCCATTTTCTGCAATGTGATTCCCTGAGGGCTGAGGATTAGCTTACCTGGGCAGCCTGACCCTGCCGGCAAGCCCTCCCCAGGTGTGCCTGGGTTGAGGTCAATATAAACAGCACTCCAGGCAGCAATAGCCCCTGCAGCTGTGCCTGACTCCATATTCTCTGCCCCGTCAGCAGTCTCGGGGCTGTGCTGGTGGGAGGGTGTGAGGGTCCACGGCTTTGTGGGTGGCCCGGTGTGAGTGGGGCTCTGCTGGACTTTCTGCAGGAGTTGCCAGGCTGCCACCTGTAAAGAAGAGGATGTGTCTCCCATAACTTCCACTGGAGTATCTCTCCGGGCTGAGGTGAGGAAGGAAAAAAAGGAGTGGGGGCCGGGACAGGAGGGGTATCTCAGGCAGGGCAATGGAAAGCTTCCAGAAGAGCGCCCGTGGCCAGGACCATCCTGGCTGACCTGCAGTCACCAAGTTGGCCTGCGTGCTTTCGCTGGTGTGGCTCCACGGCCCTTCCTCTAGGCTTTCAAGCCCTTGTACATATTCAGGTGTTTCACCTGGGAAGGGTGGGAACAGTTCAGCAGCAGCTGGCCTGGGGCTCAGCTCACGTTTACTCACAGAGGCCTCGGCACGGTCCCCCAGCTTTGCAATAAGGACGCTCCTTGCGTGGGCGGGTGGGGCTGCTGGCTGTATGGGAGATGATTCCCCACCTCTGACCAATTTCAGAATTGTTTATCACTGGAGCAAGTGCCTTGGTAGTGTTTTCCTCTGTATAACTGTTAGGTTCAGTTTTTTTTTTTCTTTTTTGGTTCAAGTTAGATTTTATTCCTCTTTTATGTATTTATGGATATAAGCATGGAAATAATTCATTCTTATAAATACATCAGTGTGAATGGAAGAACATTTTTTCTGTTTTATTTTTACTTTTTATTTTTAAAATTTTTGAAATTTAATTTTATTTATTTTTTTTATACAGTAGGTTATTATTAGTTATCTATTTTATGCATAGACATGTATACAGGTCAATCCCAATCTCCCAACTCATCCCACCACCACCACCCCATGGCTTCCCCCACTTTGTGTCCATATGTTTGTTCTCTACCTCTGTGTCTCTATTTCTGCCCTGCAAACCAGTTCATCTGTAGCATTTTTCTAGGTTCCACATATAGGCATTAATATACAATATTTGTTTTTCTCTTTCTGACTTACTTCACTCTGTATGACAGTCTCTAGATCCATCAACTTCTCTACAAATGACCCAGTTTCATTCCTTTGTATGGCTGAGTAATATTCCATTTTATATATGTACCACATCTTTATCCATTCGTCTGTCTGTGGGCATTTAGGTTGCTTCCATTACCTGGCTATTGTAAATAGTGCTGCAATGAACATTTTGGTGAATGTGTCTTTGTGATTTTTGGTTTTCTCTGGGTATATGCCCAGAAGTGGGATTGCTGGATCCTATTGTAATTCTGTTTTTAGTTTTTTAAAGGAACCTCCATACTGTTCTCCATAGTGACTGTATCAATTTACATTCCCACCAATAGCGGAAGAGGGTTCCTTTTGTCCACACCCTCCCCAGAATTTGTTGATTGTAGATTATCTGATGATGCCGATTCTAACAGGTGTGAGGTCTTACCTCATTGTAGTTTTGATTTGCATTTCTCTAATAATTAGTGATGTTGAGCAGCTTTTCATGTGCGTCTTGGCCATCTCTGTGTCTTCTTTGAAGAAACGTCTATTTAGATCTTCTGCCCATTTTTGTATTGGGTTGTTTGTTGTATTAATATTAAGCTGCATGAGCTGTTTATATATATTGGAGATTAAACCTTTGTCCATTGATTCGTTTGTGAAAGTATTCGCCCCTTCTGAGGGTTGCCTTTTTCCATTCCCGTTTTTTTAACAAAGAAAGAAAGAAATCAAAAGAAGCAGAACACTAATGTGCGTGAAATATGCCTCTTGAAACTGTCGTTTTGAAATATGGACGTCTTTTGAATTTTTTGGTCGATATATGACCCCAGGATTTGTTTTCAGGGCAGGTGTCATTTACAGGCCTGTAATGATTTGGAATATCCACTGACCATTAGCGCTGGGATTAAAGCTGCTGTTGTGTGAAACGGCCACAAGGTGGCAGCAGTTCTCCCTTACCAAATCTGGTTACTAGGGCAGCAGAGCCTCAATGGAAGTCGCGTTCTAGATTGGAATGTAGAACGGAATGTATCAGGAGAAAGCCCCTCAAGTTTTTCTCACTAATTCTTGTTCGTGTTTTTAATTTAATTTTTTATATTTTATTACAGCAAGTTTGAGTACAATGTTTAGCTTGTTGTAGGTGTGCAAGAGGTGGTTCTTTTACACATATACATATGTCTGTTCTTCCTGGGATCCTTTTCCTATGTTCGTTATGACAGAATGTTGAGTAGTCTTCTCTTGGTACTCCGTAGGTCTTTGGTGATTATATATGTCTACTGTGTTTGTATATGTCTGTTAACCCCAATATCGTAATGAATTCAATCCTCACACCTTTCCTTTGGTGAACCATAAGTTTGTTTAATGAATCTGTGATTGCCCTTCTCCGTGGAAATATCTGCCCTGGTATCAATTTATAGGTAACACCTATAAGTGATATGATATGATATGTGTCTTTCACTTTCTGACTTACTCCAAGTCACGTGATTACCTCTAGACTCATCTACGGTGCTGCAAATGGCATTGTGTGCTTCTTTTCCTTGGCGAATATTCTGTCTTAGCGAGGTCCATTTTCTGCAATGTGATTCCCTGAGGGCTGAGGATTAGCTGACCTGGGCAGCCTGACCCTGCCGGCAAGCCCTCCCCAGGTGTGCCTGGGTTGAGGTCAATATAAACAGCACTCCAGGCAGCAATAGCCCCTGCAGCTGTGCCTGACTCCATATTCTCTGCCCCGTCAGCAGTCTCGGGGCTGTGCTGGTGGGAGGGTGTGAGGGTCCACGGCTTTGTGGGTGGCCCGGTGTGAGTGGGGCTCTGCTGGACTTTCTGCAGGAGTTGCCAGGCTGCCACCTGTAAAGAAGAGGATGTGTCACCCATAACTTCCACTGGAATATCTCTCCGGGCTGAGGTGAGGAAGGAAAAAAAGGAGTGGGGGCCGGGACAGGAGGGGTATCTCAGGCAGGGCAATGGAAAGCTTCCAGAAGAGCGCCCGTGGCCAAGACCATCCTGGCTGACCTGCAGGCACCAAGGTGGCCTGCGTGCTGTCGCTGGTGTGGCTCCACGGCCCTTCCTCTAGGTTTTCAAGCCCTTGTACATATTCAGGTGTTTCACCTGGGAAGGGTGGGAACAGTTCAGCAGCAGCTGGCCTGGGGCTCAGCTCACGTTTACTCACAGAGGCCTCGGCACGGTCCCCCAGCTTTGCAATAAGGACGCTCCTTGCGTGGGCGGGCGGGGCTGCTGGCTCTATGGGAGATGATTCCCCACCTCTGACCAATTTCAGAATTGTTTACCACTGGAGCAAGTGCCTTGGTAGTGTTTTCCTCTGTATAACTGTTAGGTTCAGATTTTTTTTTCTTTTTTGGTTCAAGTTAGATTTTATTCCTCTTTTATGTATTTATGGATATAAGCATGGAAATAATTCATTCTTATAAATACATCAGTGTGAATGGAAGAACATTTTTTCTGTTTTATTTTTACATTTTATTTTTAAAATTTTTGAAATTTAATTTTATTTATTTTTTTTATACAGTAGGTTATTATTAGTTAACTATTTTATGCATAGACATGTATACAGGTCAATCCCAATCTCCCAACTCATCCCACCACCACCACCCCATGGCTTCCCCCACTTTGTGTCCATACGTTTGTTCTCTACCTCTGTGTCTCTATTTCTGCCCTGCAAACCAGTTAATCTGTAGCATTTTTCTAGGTTCCACATATAGGCATTAATATACAATATTTGTTTTTCTCTTTCTGACTTACTTCACTCTGTATGACAGTCTCTAGATCCATCAACTTCTCTACAAATGACCAGTTTCATTCCTTTTTATGGCTGAGTAATATTCCATTTTTTATATGTACCACATCTTTATCCATTCGTCTGTCTGTGGGCATTTAGGTTGCTTCCATTACCTGGCTCTTGTAAATAGTGCTGCAATGAACATTGTGGTGAATGTGTCTTTGTGATTTATGGTTTTCTCTGGGTATATGCCCAGAAGTGGGATTGCTGGATCCTATTGTAATTCTGTTTTTAGTTTTTTAAAGGAACCTCCATACTGATCTCCATAGTGACTGTATCAATTTACATTCCCAACAATAGCGGAAGAGGGTTCCTTTTGTCCACACCCTCCCCAGAATTTGTTGTTTGTAGATTATCTGATGATGCCGATTCTAACAGGTGTGAGGTCTTACCTCATTGTAGTTTTGATTTGCATTTCTCTAATAATTAGTGATGTTGAGCAGCTTTTCATGTGCGTCTTGGCCATCTCTGTGTCTTCTTTGAAGAAACGTCTATTTAGATCTTCTGCCCATTTTTGTATTGGGTTGTTTGTTGTATTAATATTAAGCTGCATGAGCTGTTTATATATATTGGAGATTAAACCTTTGTCCATTGATTCGTTTGTGAAAGTTTTCGCCCATTCTGAGGGTTGCCTTTTTCCATTCCCGTTTTTTTAACAAAGAAAGAATGAAATCAAAAGAAGCAGAACACTAATGTGCGTGAAATATGCCTCTTGAAAGTGTCGTTTTGAAATATGGACGTCTTTTGAATTTTTTGGTCGATATATGACCCCAGGATTTGTTTTCAAGGCAGGTGTCATTTACAGGCCTGTAATGATTTGGAATATCCACTGACCATTAGCGCTGGGATTAAAGCTGCTGTTGTGTGAAACGGCCACAAGGTGGCAGCAGTTCTCCGTTACCAAATCTGGTTACTAGGGCAGCAGAGCCTCAATGGAAGTCGCGTTCTAGATTGGAATATAGAACGGAATGTGCCAGGAGAAAGCCCCTCAAGTTTGTCTCACTACTTCTTGTTCGTGTTTTTAATTTAATTTTTTATTTTTTATTACAGCAAGTTTGAGTACAACGTTTAGCTTGTTGTAGGTGTGCAAGAGGTGGTTCTTTTACACATATACATATGTCTGTTCTTCCTGGGATCCTTTTCCCATGTTCGTTATGACAGAATGTTGAGTAGTCTTCTCTTGGTACTCCGTAGGTCTTTGGTGATTATATATGTCTACTGTGTTTGTATATGTCTGTTAACCCCAATATCGTAATGAATTCAATCCTCACACCTTTCCTTTGGTGAACCATAAGTTTGTTTAATGAATCTGTGATTGCCCTTCTCCGTGGAAATATCTGCCCTGGTATCAATTTATAGGTAACACCTATAAGTGATATGATATGATATGTGTCTTTCACTTTCTGACTTACTCCAAGTCACGTGATTACCTCTAGACTCATCTACGGTGCTGCAAATGGCATTGTGTGTTTCTTTTCCTTGGCGAACATTCTGTCTTAGCGAGGTCCATTTTCTGCAATGTGATTCCCTGAGGGCTGAGGATTAGCTGACCTGGGCAGCCTGACCCTGCCGGCAAGCCCTCCCCAGGTGTGCCTGGGTTGAGGTCAATATAAACAGCACTCCAGGCAGCAATAGCCCCTGCAGCTGTGCCTGACTCCATATTCTCTGCCCCGTCAGCAGTCTCGGGGCTGTGCTGGTGGGAGGGTGTGAGGGTCCACGGCTTTGTGGGTGGCCCGGTGTGAGTGGGGCTCTGCTGGACTTTTGGCAGGAGTTGCCAGGCTGCCACCTGTAAAGAAGAGGATGTGTCACCCATAACTTCCACTGGAGTATCTCTCCGGGCTGAGGTGAGGAAGGAAAAAAAGGAGTGGGGGCCGGGACAGGAGGGGTATCTCAGGCAGGGCAATGGAAAGCTTCCAGAAGAGCGCCCGTGGCCAGGACCATCCTGGCTGACCTGCAGGCACCAAGGTGTCCTGCGTGCTGTCGCTGGTGTGGCTCCACGGCCCTTCCTCTAGGCTTTCAAGCCCTTGTACATATTCAGGTGTTTCACCTGGGAAGGGTGGGAACAGTTCAGCAGCAGCTGGCCTGGGGCTCAGCTCACGTTTACTCACAGAGGCCTCGGCACGGTCCCCCAGCTTTGCAATATGGACGCTCCTTGCGTGGGCGGGCGGGGCTGCTGGCTCTATGGGAGATGATTCCCCACCTCTGACCAATTTCAGAATTGTTTACCACTGGAGCAAGTGCCTTGGTAGTGTTTTCCTCTGTATAACTGTTAGGTTCAGATTTTTTTTTCTTTTTTGGTTCAAGTTAGATTTTATTCCTCTTTTATGTAGTTATGGATATAAGCATGGAAATAATTCATTCTTATAAATACATCAGTGTGAATGGAAGAACATTTTTTCTGTTTTATTTTTACATTTTATTTTTAAAATTTTTGAAATTTAATTTTATTTATTTTTTTTATACAGTAGGTTATTATTAGTTAACTATTTTATGCATAGACATGTATACAGGTCAATCCCAATCTCCCAACTCATCCCACCACCACCACCCCATGGCTTCCCCCACTTTGTGTCCATACGTTTGTTCTCTACCTCTGTGTCTCTATTTCTGCCCTGCAAACCAGTTCATCTGTAGCAATTTTCTAGGTTCCACATATAGGCATTAATATACAATATTTGTTTTTCTCTTTCTGACTTACTTCACTCTGTATGACAGTCTCTAGATCCATCAACTTCTCTACAAATGACCCAGTTTCATTCCTTTTTATAGCTGAGTAATATTCCATTTTATATATGTACCACATCTTTATCCATTCGTCTGTCTGTGGGCATTTAGGTTGCTTCCATTACCTGGCTCTTGTAAATAGTGCTGCAATGAACATTTTGGTGAATGTGTCTTTGTGATTTTTGGTTTTCTCTGGGTATATGCACAGAAGTGGGATTGCTGGATCCTATTGTAATTCTGTTTTTAGTTTTTTAAAGGAACCTCCATACTGTTCTCCATAGTGACTGTATCAATTTACATTCCCACCAATAGCGGAAGAGTGTTCCTTTTGTCCACACCCTCCCCAGAATTTGTTGTTTGTAGATTATCTGATGATGCCGATTCTAACAGGTGTGAGGTCTTACCTCATTGTAGTTTTGATTTGCATTTCTCTAATAATTAGTGATGTTGAGCAGCTTTTCATGTGCGTCTTGGCCATCTCTGTGTCTTCTTTGAAGAAACGTCTATTTAGATCTTCTGCCCATTTTTGTATTGGGTTGTTTGTTGTATTAATATTAAGCTGCATGAGCTGTTTATATATATTGGAGATTAAACCTTTGTCCATTGATTCGTTTGTGAAAGTTTTCGCCCCTTCTGAGGGTTGCCTTTTTCCATTCCCGTTTTTTTAACAAAGAAAGAATGAAATCAAAAGAAGCAGAACACTATTGTGCGTGAAATATGCCTCTTGAAACTGTCGTTTTGAAATATGGACGTCTTTTGAATTTTTTGGTCGATATATGACCCCAGGATTTGTTTTCAGGGCAGGTGTCATTTACAGGCCTGTAATGATTTGGAATATCCACTCACCATTAGCGCTGGGATTAAAGCTGCTGTTGTGTGAAACGGCCACAAGGTGGCAGCAGTTCTCCCTTACCAAATCTGGTTACTAGGGCAGCAGAGCCTCAATGGAAGTCGCGTTCTAGATTGGAATGTAGAACGGAATGTACCAGGAGAAAGCCCCTCAAGTTTTTCTCACTAATTCTTGTTCGTGTTTTTAATTTAATTTTTTATATTTTATTACAGCAAGTTTGAGTACAATGTTTAGCTTGTTGTAGGTGTGCAAGAGGTGGTTCTTTTACACATATACATATGTCTGTTCTTCCTGGGATCCTTTTCCCATGTACGTTATGACAGAATGTTGAGTAGTCTTCTCTTGGTACTCCGTAGGTCTTTGGTGATTATATATGTCTACTGTGTTTGTATATGTCTGTTAACCCCAATATCGTAATGAATTCAATCCTCACACCTTTCCTTTGGTGAACCATAAGTTTGTTTAATGAATCTGTGATTGCCCTTCTCCGTGGAAATATCTGCCCTGGTATCAATTTATAGGTAACACCTATAAGTGATATGATATGATATGTGTCTTTCACTTTCTGACTTACTCCAAGTCACGTGATTACCTCTAGACTCATCTACGGTGCTGCAAATGGCATTGTGTGCTTCTTTTCCTTGGCGAATATTCTGTCTTAGCGAGGTCCATTTTCTGCAATGTGATTCCCTGAGGGCTGAGGATTAGCTGACCTGGGCAGCCTGACCCTGCCGGCAAGCCCTCCCCAGGTGTGCCTGGGTTGAGGTCAATATAAACAGCACTCCAGGCAGCAATAGCCCCTGCAGCTATGCCTGACTCCATATTCTCTGCCCCGTCAGCAGTCTCGGGGCTGTGCTGGTGGGAGGGTGTGAGGGTCCACGGCTTTGTGGGTGGCCCGGTGTGAGTGGGGCTCTGCTGGACTTTCTGCAGGAGTTGCCAGGCTGCCATCTGTAAAGAAGAGGATGTGTCACCCATAACTTCCACTGGAATATCTCTCCGGGCTGAGGTGAGGAAGGAAAAAAAGGAGTGGGGGCCGGGACAGGAGGGGTATCTCAGGCAGGGCAATGGAAAGCTTCCAGAAGAGCGCCCGTGGCCAGGACCATCCTGGCTGACCTGCAGGCACCAAGGTGGCCTGCGTGCTGTCGCTGGTGTGGCTCCACGGCCCTTCCTCTAGGCTTTCAAGCCCTTGTACATATTCAGGTGTTTCACCTGGGAAGGGTGGGAACAGTTCAGCAGCAGCTGGCCTGTGGCTCAGCTCACGTTTACTCACAGAGGCCTCGGCACGGTCCCCCAGCTTTGCAATAAGGACGCTCGTTGCGTGGGTGGGTGGGGCTGCTGGCTGTATGGGAGATGATTCCCCACCTCTGACCAATTTCAGAATTGTTTACCACTGGAGCAAGTGCCTTGGTAGTGTTTTCCTCTGTATAACTGTTAGGTTCAGTTTTTTTTTTCTTTTTTGGTTCAAGTTAGATTTTATTCCTCTTTTATGTAGTTATGGATATAAGCATGTAAATAATTCTTTCTTATAAATACATCAGTGTGAATGGAAGAACATTTTTTCTGTTTTATTTTTACATTTTATTTTTAAAATTTTTGAAATTTAATTTTATTTATTTTTTTTATACAGTAGGTTATTATTAGTTATCTATTTTATGCATAGACATGTATACAGGTCAATCCCAATCTCCCAACTCATCCCACCACCACCACCCCATGGCTTCCCCCACTTTGTGTCCATACGTTTGTTCTCTACCTCTGTGTCTCTATTTCTGCCCTGCAAACCAGTTCATCTGTAGCATTTTTCTAGGTTCCACATATAGGCATTAATATACAATATTTGTTTTTCTCTTTCTGACTTACTTCACTCTGTATGACAGTCTCTAGATCCATCAACTTCTCTGCAAATGACTCAGTTTCATTCCTTTTTATGGCTGAGTAATATTCCATTTTATATATGTACCACATCTTTATCCATTCGTCTGTCTGTGGGCATTTAGGTTGCTTCCATTACCTGGCTCTTGTAAATAGTGCTGCAATGAACATTGTGGTGAATGTGTCTTTGTGATTTATGGTTTTCTCTGGGTATATGCCCAGAGGTGGGATTGCTGGATCCTATTGTAATTCTGTTTTTAGTTTTTTAAAGGAACCTCCATACTGTTCTCCATAGTGACTGTATCAATTTACATTCCCACCAATAGCGGAAGAGGGTTCCTTTTGTCCACACCCTCCCCAGAATTTGTTGTTTGTAGATTATCTGATGATGCCGATTCTAACAGGTGTGAGGTCTTACCTCATTGTAGTTTTGATTTGCATTTCTCTAATAATTAGTGATGTTGAGCAGCTTTTCATGTGCGTCTTGGCCATCTCTGTGTCTTCTTTGAAGAAACGTCTATTTAGATCTTCTGCCCATTTTTGTATTGGGTTGTTTGTTGTATTAATATTAAGCTGCATGAGCTGTTTATATATATTGGAGATTAAACCTTTGTCCATTGATTCGTTTGTGAAAGTTTTCGCCCCTTCTGAGGGTTGCCTTTTTCCATTCCCGTTTTTTTAACAAAGAAAGAAAGAAATCAAAAGAAGCAGAACACTAATGTGCGTGAAATATGCCTCTTGAAACTGTCGTTTTGAAATATGGACGTTTTTTGAATTTTTTGGTCGATATATGACCCCAGGATTTGTTTTCAGGGCAGGTGTCATTTACAGGCCTGTAATGATTTGGAATATCCACTGACCATTAGCGCTGGGATTAAAGCTGCTGTTGTGTGAAACGGCCACAAGGTGGCAGCAGTTCTCCCTTACCAAATCTGGTTACTAGGGCAGCAGAGCCTCAATGGAAGTCGCGTTCTAGATTGGAATGTAGAACGGAATGTACCAGGAGAAAGACCCTCAAGGTTTTCTCACTAATTCTTGTTCGTGTTTTTAATTAATTTTTTTATTTTTTATTACAGCAAGTTTGAGTACAACGTTTAGCTTGTTGTAGGTGTGCAAGAGGTGGTTCTTTTACACATATACATATGTCTGTTCTTCCTGGGATCCTTTTCCCATGTACGTTATGACAGAATGTTGAGTAGTCTTCTCTTGGTACTCCATAGGACTTTGGTGATTATATATGTCTACTGTGTTTGTATATGTCTGTTAACCCCAATATCGTAATGAATTCAATCCTCACACCTTTCCTTTGGTGAACCATAAGTTTGTTTAATGAATCTGTGATTGCCCTTCTCCGTGGAAATATCTGCCCTGGTATCAATTTATAGGTAACACCTATAAGTGATATGATATGATATGTGTCTTTCACTTTCTGACTTACTCCAAGTCACGTGATTACCTCTAGACACATCTACGGTGCTGCAAATGGCATTGTGTGTTTCTTTTCCTTGGCGAATATTCTGTCTTAGCGAGGTCCATTTTCTGCAATGTGATTCCCTGAGGGCTGAGGATTAGCTGACCTGGGCAGCCTGACCCTGCCGGCAAGCCCTCCCCAGGTGTGCCTGGGTTGAGGTCAATATAAACAGCACTCCAGGCAGCAATAGCCCCTGCAGCTGTGCCTGACTCCATATTCTCTGCCCCGTCAGCAGTCTCGGGGCTGTGCTGGTGGGAGGGTGTGAGGGTCCACGGCTTTTTGGGTGGCCCGGTGTGAGTGGGGCTCTGCTGGAATTTCTGCAGGAGTTGCCAGGCTGCCACCTGTAAAGAAGAGGATGTGTCACCCATAACTTCCACTGGAATATCTCTCCGGGCTGAGGTGAGTAAGGAAAAAAAGGAGTGGGGGCCTGGACAGGAGGGGTATCTCAGGCAGGGCAATGGAAAGCTTCCAGAAGAGCGCCCGTGGCCAGGACCATCCTGGCTGACCTGAAGGCACCAAGGTGGCCTGCGTGCTGTCGCTGGTGTGGCTCCACGGCCCTTCCTCTAGGCTTTCAAGCCCTTGTACATATTCAGGTGTTTCACCTGGGAAGGGTGGGAACAGTTCAGCAGCAGCTGGCCTGGGGCTCAGCTCACGTTTACTCACAGAAGCCTCGGCACGGTCCCCCAGCTTTGCAATAAGGACGCTCCTTGCGTGGGCGGGCGGGGCTGCTGGCTCTATGGGAGATGATTCCCCACCTCTGACCAATTTCAGAATTGTTTACCACTGGAGCAAGTGCCTTGGTAGTGTTTTCCTCTGTATAACTGTTAGGTTCAGATTTTTTTTTCTTTTTTGGTTCAAGTTAGATTTTATTCCTCTTTTATGTATTTATGGATATAAGCATGGAAATAATTCATTCTTATAAATACATCAGTGTGAATGGAAGAACATTTTTTCTGTTTTATTTTTACATTTTATTTTTAAAATTTTTGAAATTTAATTTTATTTTTTTTATACAGTAGGTTATTATTAGTTAACTATTTTATGCATAGACATGTATACAGGTCAATCCCAATCTCCCAACTCATCCCACCACCACCACCCCATGGCTTCCCCCACTTTGTGTCCATACGTTTGTTCTCTACCTCTGTGTCTCTATTTCTGCCCTGCAAACCAGTTCATCTGTAGCATTTTTCTAGGTTCCACATATAGGCATTAATATACAATATTTGTTTTTCTCTTTCTGACTTACTTCACTCTGTATGACAGTCTCTAGATCCATCAACTTCTCTGCAAATGACTCAGTTTCATTCCTTTTTTGGCTGAGTAATATTCCATTTTATATATGTACCACATCTTTATCCATTCGTCTGTCTGTGGGCATTTAGGTTGCTTCCATTACCTGGCTCTTGTAAATAGTGCTGCAATGAACATTGTGGTGAATGTGTCTTTGTGATTTATGGTTTTCTCTGGGTATATGCCCAGAGGTGGGATTGCTGGATCCTATTGTAATTCTGTTTTTAGTTTTTTAAAGGAACCTCCATACTGTTCTCCATAGTGACTGTATCAATTTACATTCCCACCAATAGCGGAAGAGGGTTCCTTTTGTCCACACCCTCCCCAGAATTTGTTGTTTGTAGATTATCTGATGATGCCGATTCTAACAGGTGTGAGGTCTTACCTCATTGTAGTTTTGATTTGCATTTCTCTAATAATTAGTGATGTTGAGCAGCTTTTCATGTGCGTCTTGGCCATCTCTGTGTCTTCTTTGAAGAAACGTCTATTTAGATCTTCTGCCCATTTTTGTATTGGGTTGTTTGTTGTATTAATATTAAGCTGCATGAGCTGTTTATATATATTGGAGATTAAACCTTTGTCCATTGATTCGTTTGTGAAAGTTTTCGCCCCTTCTGAGGTTTGCCTTTTTCCATTCCCGTTTTTTTAACAAAGAAAGAAAGAAATCAAAAGAAGCAGAACACTAATGTGCGTGAAATATGCCTCTGGAAACTGTCGTTTTGAAATATGGACGTTTTTTGAATTTTTTGGTCGATATATGACCCCAGGATTTGTTTTCAGGGCAGGTGTCATTTACAGGCCTGTAATGATTTGGAATATCCACTGACCATTAGCGCTGGGATTAAAGCTGCTGTTGTGTGAAACGGCCACAAGGTGGCAGCAGTTCTCCCTTACCAAATCTGGTTACTAGGGCAGCAGAGCCTCAATGGAAGTCGCGTTCTAGATTGGAATGTAGAACGGAATGTACCAGGAGAAAGCCCCTCAAGTTTTTCTCACTAATTCTTGTTCGTGTTTTTAATTTAATTTTTTATATTTTATTACAGCAAGTTTGAGTACAATGTTTAGCTTGTTGTAGGTGTGCAAGAGGTGGTTCTTTTACACATATACATATGTCTGTTCTTCCTGGGATCCTTTTCCCATGTACGTTATGACAGAATGTTGAGTAGTCTTCTCTTGGTACTCCGTAGGTCTTTGGTGATTATATATGTCTACTGTGTTTGTATATGTCTGTTAACCCCAATATCGTAATGAATTCAATCCTCACACCTTTCCTTTGGTGAACCATAAGTTTGTTTAATGAATCTGTGATTGCCCTTCTCCGTGGAAATATCTGCCCTGGTATCAATTTATAGGTAACACCTATAAGTGATATGATATGATATGTGTCTTTCACTTTCTGACTTACTCCAAGTCACGTGATTACCTCTAGACACATCTACGGTGCTGCAAATGGCATTGTGTGTTTCTTTTCCTTGGCGAATATTCTGTCTTAGCGAGGTCCATTTTCTGCAATGTGATTCCCTGAGGGCTGAGGATTAGCTGACCTGGGCAGCCTGACCCTGCCGGCAAGCCCTCCCCAGGTGTGCCTGGGTTGAGGTCAATATAAACAGCACTCCAGGCAGCAATAGCCCCTGCAGCTGTGCCTGACTCCATATTCTCTGCCCCGTCAGCAGTCTCGGGGCTGTGCTGGTGGGAGGGTGTGAGGGTCCACGGCTTTGTGGGTGGCCCGGTGTGAGTGGGGCTCTGCTGGACTTTCTGCAGGAGTTGCCAGGCTGCCACCTGTAAAGAAGAGGATGTGTCACCCATAACTTCCACTGGAATATCTCTCCGGACTGAGGTGAGGAAGGAAAAAAAGGAGTGGGGGCCTGGACAGGAGGGGTATCTCAGGCAGGGCAATGGAAAGCTTCCAGAAGAGCGCCCGTGGCCAGGACCATCCTGGCTGACCTGAAGGCACCAAGGTGGCCTGCGTGCTGTCGCTGGTGTGGCTCCACGGCCCTTCCTCTAGGCTTTCAAGCCCTTGTACATATTCAGGTGTTTCACCTGGGAAGGGTGGGAACAGTTCAGCAGCAGCTGGCCTGGGGCTCAGCTCACGTTTACTCACAGAGGCCTCGGCACGGTCCCCCAGCTTTGCAATAAGGACGCTCCTTGCGTGGGCGGGCGGGGCTGCTGGCTCTATGGGAGATGAATCCCCACCTCTGACCAATTTCAGAATTGTTTACCACTGGAGCAAGTGCCTTGGTAGTGTTTTCCTCTGTATAACTGTTAGGTTCAGATTTTTTTTTCTTTTTTGGTTCAAGTTAGATTTTATTCCTCTTTTATGTATTTATGGATATAAGCATGGAAATAATTCATTCTTATAAATACATCAGTGTGAATGGAAGAACATTTTTTCTGTTTTATTTTTACATTTTATTTTTAAAATTTTTGAAATTTAATTTTATTTATTTTTTTTATACAGTAGGTTATTATTAGGTAACTATTTTATGCATAGACATGTATACAGGTCAATCCCAATCTCCCAACTCATCCCACCACCACCACCCCATGGCTTCCCCCACTTTGTGTCCATACGTTTGTTCTCTACCTCTGTGTCTCTATTTCTGCCCTGCAAACCAGTTCATCTGTAGCATTTTTCTAGGTTCCACATATAGGCATTAATTTACAATATTTGTTTTTCTCTTTCTGACATACTTCACTCTGTATGACAGTCTCTAGATCCATCAACTTCTCTACAAATGACCCAGTTTCATTCCTTTTTATGGCTGAGTAATATTCCATTTTATATATGTACCACATCTTTATCCATTCGTCTGTCTGTGGGCATTTAGGTTGCTTCCATTACCTGGCTCTTGTAAATAGTGCTGCAATGAACATTGTGGTGAATGTGTCTTTGTGATTTATGGTTTTCTCTTCGTATATGCCCAGAAGTGGGATTGCTGGATCCTATTGTAATTCTGTTTTTAGTTTTTTAAAGGAACCTCCATACTGTTCTCCATAGTGACTGTATCAATTTACATTCCCACCAATAGCGGAAGAGGGTTCCTTTTGTCCACACCCTCCCCAGAATTTGTTGTTTGTAGATTATCTGATGATGCCGATTCTAACAGGTGTGAGGTCTTACCTCATTGTAGTTTTGATTTGCATTTCTCTAATAATTAGTGATGTTGAGCAGCTTTTCATGTGCGTCTTGGCCATCTCTGTGTCTTCTTTGAAGAAACGTCTATTTAGATCTTCTGCCCATTTTTGTATTGGGTTGTTTGTTGTATTAATATTAAGCTGCATGAGCTGTTTATATATATTGGAGATTAAACCTTTGTCCATTGATTCGTTTGTGAAAGTTTTCGCCCCTTCTGAGGGTTGCCTTTTTCCATTCCCGTTTTTTTAACAAAGAAAGAATGAAATCAAATGAAGCAGAACACTAATGTGCGTGAAATATGCCTCTTGAAACTGTCGTTTTGAAATATGGACGTCTTTTGAATTTTTTGGTCGATATATGACCCCAGGATTTGTTTTCAGGGCAGGTGTCATTTACAGGCCTGTAATGATTTGGAGTATCCACTGACCATTAGCGCAGGGATTAAAGCTGCTGTTGTGTGAAACGGCCACAAGGTGGCAGCAGTTCTCCCTTACCAAATCTGGTTACTAGGGCAGCAGAGCCTTAATGGAAGTCGCGTTCTAGATTGGAATATAGAACGGAATGTGCCAGGAGAAAGCCCCTCAAGTTTGTCTCACTACTTCTTGTTCGTGTTTTTAATTTAATTTTTTATTTTTTATTACAGCAAGTTTGAGTACAACGTTTAGCTTGTTGTAGGTGTGCAAGAGGTGGTTCTTTTACACATATACATATGTCTGTTCTTCCTGGGATCCTTTTCCCATGTTCGTTATGACAGAATGTTGAGTAGTCTTCTCTTGGTACTCCGTAGGTCTTTGGTGATTATATATGTCTACTGTGTTTGTATATGTCTGTTAACCCCAATATCGTAATGAATTCAATCCTCACACCTTTCCTTTGGTGAACCATAAGTTTGTTTAATGAATCTGTGATTGCCCTTCTCCGTGGAAATATCTGCCCTGGTATCAATTTATAGGTAACACCTATAAGTGATATGATATGATATGTGTCTTTCACTTTCTGACTTACTCCAAGTCACGTGATTACATCTAGACTCATCTACGGTGCTGCAAATGGCATTGTGTGTTTCTTTTCCTTGGCGAATATTCTGTCATAGCGAGGTCCATTTTCTGCAATGTGATTCCCTGAGGGCTGAGGATTAGCTGACCTGGGCAGCCTGACCCTGCCGGCAAGCCCTCCCCAGGTGTGCCTGGGTTGAGGTCAATATAAACAGCACTCCAGGCAGCAATAGCCCCTGCAGCTGTGCCTGACTCCATATTCTCTGCCCCGTCAGCAGTCTCGGGGCTGTGCTGGTGGGAGGGTGTGAGGGTCCACGGCTTTGTGGGTGGCCCGGTGTGAGTGGGGCTCTGCTGGACTTTCTGCAGGAGTTGCCAGGCTGCCACCTGTAAAGAAGAGGATGTGTCACCCATAACTTCCACTGGAGTATCTCTCCGGGCTGAGGTGAGGAAGGAAAAAAAGGAGTGGGGGCCGGGACAGGAGGGGTATCTCAGGCAGGGCAATGGAAAGCTTCCAGAAGAGCGCCCGTGGCCAGGACCATCCTGGCTGACCTGCAGTCACCAAGTTGGCCTGCGTGCTTTCGCTGGTGTGGCTCCACGGCCCTTCCTCTAGGCTTTCAAGCCCTTGTACATATTCAGGTGTTTCACCTGGGAAGGGTGGGAACAGTTCAGCAGCAGCTGGCCTGGGGCTCAGCTCACGTTTACTCACAGAGGCCTCGGCACGGTCCCCCAGCTTTGCAATAAGGACGCTCCTTGCGTGGGCGGGAGGGGCTGCTGGCTGTATGGGAGATGATTCCCCACCTCTGACCAATTTCAGAATTGTTTACCACTGGAGCAAGTGCCTTGGTAGTGTTTTCCTCTGTATAACTGTTAGGTTCAGATTTTTTTTTCTTTTTTGGTTCAAGTTAGATTTTATTCCTCTTTTATGTATTTATGGATATAAGCATGGAAATAATTCATTCTTATAAATACATCAGTGTGAATGGAAGAACATTTTTTCTGTTTTATTTTTACATTTTATTTTTAAAATTTTTGAAATTTAATTTTATTTATTTTTTTTATACAGTAGGTTATTATTAGTTAACTATTTTATGCATAGACATGTATACAGGTCAATCCCAATCTCCCAACTCATCCCACCACCACCACCCCATGGCTTCCCCCACTTTGTGTCCATACGTTTGTTCTCTACCTCTGTGTCTCTATTTCTGCCCTGCAAACCAGTTCATCTGTAGCATTTTTCTAGGTTCCACATATAGGCATTAATATACAATATTTGTTTTTCTCTTTCTGACAAACTTCACTCTGTATGACAGTCTCTAGATCCATCAACTTCTCTACAAATGACTCAGTTTCATTCCTTTTTATGGCTGAGTAATATTCCATTTTATATATGTACCACATCTTTATCCATTCGTCTGTCTGTGGGCATTTAGGTTGCTTCCATTACCTGGCTCTTGTAAATAGTGCTGCAATGAACATTGTGGTGAATGTGTCTTTGTGATTTATGGTTTTCTCTGGGTATATGCCCAGAAGTGGGATTGCTGGATCCTATTGTAATTCTGTTTTTAGTTTTTTAAAGGAACCTCCATACTGTTCTCCATAGTGACTGTATCAATTTACATTCCCACCAATAGCGGAAGAGGGTTCCTTTTGTCCACACCCTCCCCAGAATTTGTTGTTTGTAGATTATCTGATGATGCCGATTCTAACAGGTGTGAGGTCTTACCTCATTGTAGTTTTGATTTGCATTTCTCTAATAATTAGTGATGTTGAGCAGCTTTTCATGTGCGTCTTGGCCATCTCTGTGTCTTCTTTGAAGAAACGTCTATTTAGATCTTCTGCCCATTTTTGTATTGGGTTGTTTGTTGTATTAATATTAAGCTGCATGAGCTGTTTATATATATTGGAGATTAAACCTTTGTCCATTGATTCGTTTGTGAAAGTTTTCGCCCCTTCTGAGGGTTGCCTTTTTCCATTCCCGTTTTTTTAACAAAGAAAGAATGAAATCAAAAGAAGCAGAACACTAATGTGCGTGAAATATGCCTCTTGAAACTGTCGTTTTGAAATATGGACGTCTTTTGAATTTTTTGGTCGATATATGACCCCAGGATTTGTTTTCAGGGCAGGTGTCATTTACAGGCCTGTAATGATTTGGAATATCCACTGACCATTAGCGCTGGGATTAAAGCTGCTGTTGTGTGAAACGGCCACAGGGTGGCAGCAGTTCTCCCTTACCAAATCTGGTTACTAGGGCAGCAGAGCCTCAATGGAAGTCGCGTTCTAGATTGGAATATAGAACGGAATGTGCCAGGAGAAAGCCCCTCAAGTTTGTCTCACTACTTCTTGTTCGTGTTTTTAATTTAATTTTTTATTTTTTATTACAGCAAGTTTGAGTACAACGTTTAGCTTGTTGTAGGTGTGCAAGAGGTGGTTCTTTTACACATATACATATGTCTGTTCTTCCTGGGATCCTTTTCCCATGTTCGTTATGACAGAATGTTGAGTAGTCTTCTCTTGGTACTCCGTAGGTCTTTGGTGATTATATATGTCTACTGTGTTTGTATATGTCTGTTAACCCCAATATCGTAATGAATTCAATCCTCACACCTTTCCTTTGGTGAACCATAAGTTTGTTTAATGAATCTGTGATTGCCCTTCTCCGTGGAAATATCTGCCCTGGTATCAATTTATACGTAACACCTATAAGTGATATGATATGATATGTGTCTTTCACTTTCTGACTTACTCCAAGTCACGTGATTACCTCTAGACTCATCTACGGTGCTGCAAATGGCATTGTGTGTTTCTTTTCCTTGGCGAATATTCTGTCTTAGCGAGGTCCATTTTCTGCAATGTGATTCCCTGAGGGCTGAGGATTAGCTGACCTGGGCAGCCTGACCCTGCCGGCAAGCCCTCCCCAGGTGTGCCTGGGTTGAGGTCAATATAAACAGCACTCCAGGCAGCAATAGCCCCTGCAGCTGTGCCTGACTCCATATTCTCTGCCCCGTCAGCAGTCTCGGGGCTGTGCTGGTGGGAGGGTGTGAGGGTCCACGGCTTTGTGGGTGGCCCGGTGTGAGTGGGGCTCTGCTGGACTTTCTGCAGGAGTTGCCAGGCTGCCACCTGTAAAGAAGAGGATGTGTCACCCATAACTTCCACTGGAGTATCTCTCCGGGCTGAGGTGAGGAAGGAAAAAAAGGAGTGGGGGCCGGGACAGGAGGGGTATCTCAGGCAGGGCAATGGAAAGCTTCCAGAAGAGCGCCCGTGGCCAGGAGCATCCTGGCTGACCTGCAGTCACCAAGTTGGCCTGCGTGCTTTCGCTGGTGTGGCTCCACGGCCCTTCCTCTAGGCTTTCAAGCCCTTGTACATATTCAGGTGTTTCACCTGGGAAGGGTGGGAACAGTTCAGCAGCAGCTGGCCTGGGGCTCAGCTCACGTTTACTCACAGAGGCCTCGGCACGATCCCCCAGCTTTGCAATAAGGACGCTCCTTGCGTGGGCGGGTGGGGCTGCTGGCTGTATGGGAGATGATTCCCCACCTCTGACCAATTTCAGAATTGTTTACCACTGGAGCAAGTGCCTTGGTAGTGTTTTCCTCTGTATAACTGTTAGGTTCAGATTTTTTTTTCTTTTTTGGTTCAAGTTAGATTTTATTCCTCTTTTATGTATTTATGGATATAAGCATGGAAATAATTCATTCTTATAAATACATCAGTGTGAATGGAAGAACATTTTTTCTGTTTTATTTTTACATTTTATTTTTAAAATTTTTGAAATTTAATTTTATTTATTTTTTTTATACAGTAGGTTATTATTAGTTAACTATTTTATGCATAGACATGTATACAGGTCAATCCCAATCTCCCAACTCATCCCACCACCACCACCCCATGGCTTCCCCCACTTTGTGTCCATACGTTTGTTCTCTACCTCTGTGTCTCTATTTCTGCCCTGCAAACCAGTTCATCTGTAGCATTTTTCTAGGTTCCACATATAGGCATTAATATACAATATTTGTTTTTCTCTTTCTGACATACTTCACTCTGTATGACAGTCTCTAGATCCATCAACTTCTCTACAAATGACCCAGTTTCATTCCTTTTTATGGCTGAGTAATATTCCATTTTATATATGTACCACATCTTTATCCATTCGTCTGTCTGTGGGCATTTAGGTTGCTTCCATTACCTGGCTCTTGTAAATAGTGCTGCAATGAACATTGTGGTGAATGTGTCTTTGTGATTTATGGTTTTCTCTGGGTATATGCCCAGAAGTGGGATTGCTGGATCCTATTGTAATTCTGTTTTTAGTTTTTTAAAGGAACCTCCATACTGTTCTCCATAGTGACTGTATCAATTTACATTCCCACCAATAGCGGAAGAGGGTTCCTTTTGTCCACACCCTCCCCAGAATTTGTTGTTTGTAGATTATCTGATGATGCCGATTCTAACAGGTGTGAGGTCTTACCTCATTGTAGTTTTGATTTGCATTTCTCTAATAATTAGTGATGTTGAGCAGCTTTTCATGTGCGTCTTGGCCATCTCTGTGTCTTCTTTGAAGAAACGTCTATTTAGATCTTCTGCCCATTATTGTATTGGGTTGTTTGTTGTATTAATATTAAGCTGCATGAGCTGTTTATATATATTGGAGATTAAACCTTTGTCCATTGACTCGTTTGTGAAAGTTTTCGCCCCTTCTGAGGGTTGCCTTTTTCCATTCCCGTTTTTTTAACAAAGAAAGAAAGAAATCAAAAGAAGCAGAACACTAATGTGCGTGAAATATGCCTCTTGAAACTGTCGTTTTGAAATATGGACGTTTTTTGAATTTTTTGGTCGATATATGACCCCAGGATTTGTTTTCAGGGCAGGTGTCATTTACAGGCCTGTAATGATTTGGAATATCCACTGACCATTAGCGCTGGGATTAAAGCTGCTGTTGTGTGAAACGGCCACAAGGTGGCAGCAGTTCTCCCTTACCAAATCTGGTTACTAGGGCAGCAGAGCCTCAATGGAAGTCGCGTTCTAGATTGGAATGTAGAACGGAATGTACCAGGAGAAAGCCCCTCAAGTTTTTCTCACTAATTCTTGTTCGTGTTTTTAATTTAATTTTTTATATTTTATTACAGCAAGTTTCAGTACAATGTTTAGCTTGTTGTAGGTGTGCAAGAGGTGGTTCTTTTACACATATATATATGTCTGTTCTTCCTGGTATCCTTTTCCCATGTACGTTATGACAGAATGTTGAGTAGTCTTCTCTTGGTACTCCGTAGGTCTTTGGTGATTATATATGTCTACTGTGTTTGTATATGTCTGTTAACCCCAATATCGTAATGAATTCAATCCTCACACCTTTCCTTTGGTGAACCATAAGTTTGTTTAATGAATCTGTGATTGCCCTTCTCCGTGGAAATATCTGCCCTGGTATCAATTTATAGGTAACACCTATAAGTGATATGATATGATATGTGTCTTTCACTTTCTGACTTACTCCAAGTCACGTGATTACCTCTAGACTCATCTACGGTGCTGCAAATGGCATTGTGTGCTTCTTTTCCTTGGCGAATATTCTGTCTTAGCGAGGTCCATTTTCTGCAATGTGATTCCCTGAGGGCTGAGGATTAGCTGACCTGGGCAGCCTGACCCTGCCGGCAAGCCCTCCCCAGGTGTGCCTGGGTTGAGGTCAATATAAACAGCACTCCAGGCAGCAATAGCCCCTGCAGCTGTGCCTGACTCCATATTCTCTGCCCCGTCAGGAGTCTCGGGGCTGTGCTGTTGGGAGGGTGTGAGGGTCCACGGCTTTGTGGGTGGCCCGGTGTGAGTGGGGCTCTGCTGGACTTTCTGCAGGAGTTGCCAGGCTGCCACCTGTAAAGAAGAGGATATGTCACCCATAACTTCCACTGGAATATCTCTCCGGGCTGAGGTGAGGAAGGAAAAAAAGGAGTGGGGGCCGGGACAGGAGGGGTATCTCAGGCAGGGCAATGGAAAGCTTCCAGAAGAGTGCCCGTGGCCTGGACAATCCTGGCTGACCTGCAGGCACCAAGGTGGCCTGCGTGCTGTCGCTGTTGTGGCTCCACGGCCCTTCCTCTAGGCTTTCAAGCCCTTGTACATATTCAGGAGTTTCACCTGGGAAGGGTGGGAACAGTTCAGCAGCAGCTGGCCTGGGGCTCAGCTCACGTTTACTCACAGAGGCCTCGGCACGGTCCCCCAGCTTTGCAATAAGGACGCTCCTTGCGTGGGCGGGCGGGGCTGCTGGCTCTATGGGAGATGATTCCCCACCTCTGACCAATTTCAGAATTGTTTACCACTGGAGCAATTGCCTTGGTAGTGTTTTCCTCTGTATAACTGTTAGGTTCAGTTTTTTTTTCTTTTTTGGTTCAAGTTAGATTTTATTCCTCTTTTATGTATTTATGGATATAAGCATGGAAATAATTCATTCTTATAAATACATCAGTGTGAATGGAAGAACATTCTTTCTGTTTTATTTTTACATTTTATTTTTAAAATTTTTGAAATTTAATTTTATTTATTTTTTTTATACAGTAGGTTATTATTAGTTATCTATTTTATGCATAGACATGTATACAGGTCAATCCCAATCTCCCAACTCATCCCACCACCACCACCCCATGGCTTCCCCCACTTTGTGTCCATACGTTTGTTCTCTACCTCTGTGTCTCTATTTCTGCCCTGCAAACCAGTTCATCTGTAGCATTTTTCTAGGTTCCACATATAGGCATTAATATACAATATTTGTTTTTCTCTTTCTGACTTACTTCACTCTGTATGACAGTCTCTAGATCCATCAACTTCTCTACAAATGACCCAGTTTCATTCCTTTTTATGGCTGAGTAATATTCCATTTTATATATGTACCACATCTTTATCCATTCGTCTGTCTGTGGGCATTTAGGTTGCTTCCATTACCTGGCTATTGTAAATAGTGCTGCAATGAACATTGTGGTGAATGTGTCTCTGTGATTTATGGTTTTCTCTGGGTATATGCCCAGAAGTGGGATTGCTGGGTCCTATGGTAATTCTCTTTTTAGTTTTTTAAAGGAACCTCCATACTGTTCTCCATAGTGACTGTATCAATTTACATTCCCACCAATAGCGGAAGAGGGTTCCTTTTGTCCACACCCTCCCCAGAATTTGTTGTTTGTAGATTATCTGATGATGCCGATTCTAACAGGTGTGAGGTCTTACCTCATTGTAGTTTTGATTTGCATTTCTCTAATAATTAGTGATGTTGAGCAGCTTTTCATGTGCGTCTTGGCCATCTCTGTGTCTTCTTTGAAGAAACGTCTATTTAGATCTTCTGCCCATTTTTGTATTGGGTTGTTTGTTGTATTAATATTAAGCTGCATGAGCTGTATATATATATTGGAGATTAAACCTTTGTCCATTGATTCGTTTGTGAACGTTTTCGCCCCTTCTGAGGGTTACCTTTTTCCATTCCCGTTTTTTTAACAAAGAAAGAAAGAAAGCAGAAGAATCAGAACACTAATGTGCGTGAAATATGCCTCTTGAAACTGTCGTTTTGAAATATGGACGTTTTTTGAATTTTTTGGTCAATATATGACCCCAGGATTTGTTTTCAGGGCAGGTGTCATTTACAGGCCTGTAATGATTTGGAATATCCACTGACCATTAGCGCTGGGATTAAAGCTGCTGTTGTGTGAAACGGCCACAAGGTGGCAGCAGTTCTCCCTTACCAAATCTGGTTACTAGGGAAGCAGAGCCTCAATGGAAGTCGCGTTCTAGATTGGAATGTAGAACGGAAAGTACCAGGAGAAAGCCCCTCAAGTTTTTCTCACTAATTCTTGTTCGTGTTTTTAATTTAATTTTTTATATTTTATTACAGCAAGTTTGAGTACAATGTTTAGCTTGTTGTAGGTGTGCAAAAGGTGGTTCTTTTACACATATACATATGTCTGTTCTTCCTGGGATCCTTTTCCCATGTACGTTATGACAGAATGTTGAGTAGTCTTCTCTTGGTACTCCGTAGGTCTTTGGTGATTATATATGTCTACTGTGTTTGTATATGTCTGTTAACCCCAATATCGTAATGAATTCAATCCTCACACCTTTCCTTTGGTGAACCATAAGTTTGTTTAATGAATCTGTGATTGCCCTTCTCCGTGGAAATATCTGCCCTGGTATCAATTTATAGGTAACACCTATAAGTGATATGATATGATATGTGTCTTTCACTTTCTGACTTACTCCAAGTCACGTGATTACCTCTAGACTCATCTACGGTGCTGCAAATGGCATTGTGTGCTTCTTTTCCTTGGCGAATATTCTGTCTTAGCGAGGTCCATTTTCTGCAATGTGATTCCCTGAGGGCTGAGGATTAGCTGACCTGGGCAGCCTGACCCTGCCGGCAAGCCCTCCCCAGGTGTGCCTGGGTTGAGGTCAATATAAACAGCACTCCAGGCAGCAATAGCCCCTGCAGCTGTGCCTGACTCCATATTCTCTGCCCCGTCAGCAGTCTCGGGGCTGTGCTGGTGGGAGGGTGTGAGGGTCCACGGCTTTGCGGGTGGCCCGGTGTGAGTGGGGCTCTGCTGGACTTTCTGCAGGAGTTGCCAGGCTGCCACCTGTAAAGAAGAGGATGTGTCACCCATAACTTCCACTGGAATATCTCTCCGGGCTGAGGTGAGGAAGGAAAAAAAGGAGTGGGGGCCGGGACATGAGAGGTATCTCAGGCAGGGCAATGGAAAGCTTCCAGAAGAGTGCCTGTGGCCTGGACCATCCTGGCTGACCTGCAGGCACCAAGGTGGCCTGCGTGCTGTCGCTGTTGTGGCTCCACGGCCCTTCCTCTAGGCTTTCAAGCCCTTGTACATATTCAGGTGTTTCACCTGGGAAGGGTGGGAACAGTTCAGCAGCAGCTGGCCTGGGGCTCAGCTCACGTTTACTCACAGAGGCCTCGGCACGGTCCCCCAGCTTTGCAATAAGGACGCTCCTTGCATGGGCGGGTGGGGCTGCTGGCTCTATGGGAGATGATTCCCCAGCTCTGACCAATTTCAGAATTGTTTACCACTGGAGCAAGTGCCTTGGTAGTGTTTTCCTCTGTATAACTGTTAGGTTCAGTTTTTTTTTTCTTTTTTGGTTCAAGTTAGATTTTATTCCTCTTTTATGTATTTATGGATATAAGCATGGAAATAATTCATTCTTATAAATACATCAGTGTGAATGGAAGAACATTTTTTCTGTTTTATTTTTACATTTTATTTTTAAAATTTTTGAAATTTAATTTTATTTATTTTTTTTATACAGTAGGTTATTATTAGTTATCTATTTTATGCATAGACATGTATACAGGTCAATCCCAATCTCCCAACTCATCCCACCACCACCACCCCATTGCTTCCCCCACTTTGTGTCCATACGTTTGTTCTCTACCTCTGTGTCTCTATTTCTGCCCTGCAAACCAGTTCATCTGTAGCATTTTTCTAGGTTCCACATATAGGCATTAATATACAATATTTGTTTTTCTCTTTCTGACTTACTTCACTCTGTATGACAGTCTCTAGATCCATCAACTTCTCTACAAATGACCCAGTTTCATTCCTTTTTATGGCTGAGTAATATTCCATTTTATATATGTACCACATCTTTATCCATTCGTCTGTCTGTGGGCATTTAGGTTGCTTCCATTACCTGGCTCTTGTAAATAGTGCTGCAATGAACATTGTGGTGAATGTGTCTTTGTGATTTATGGTTTTCTCTGGGTATATGCCCAGAGGTGGGATTGCTGGATCCTATTGTAATTCTGTTTTTAGTTTTTTAAAGGAACCTCCATACTGTTCTCCATAGTGACTGTATCAATTTACATTCCCACCAATAGCGGAAGAGGGTTCCTTTTGTCCACACCCTCCCCAGAATTTGTTGTTTGTAGATTATCTGATGATGCCGATTCTAACAGGTGTGAGGTCTTACCTCATTGTAGTTTTGATTTGCATTTCTCTAATAATTAGTGATGTTGAGCAGCTTTTCATGTGCGTCTTGGCCATCTCTGTGTCTTCTTTGAAGAAACGTCTATTTAGATCTTCTGCCCATTTTTGTATTGGGTTGTTTGTTGTATTAATATTAAGCTGCATGAGCTGTTTATATATATTGGAGATTAAACCTTTGTCCATTGATTCGTTTGTGAAAGTTTTCGCCCCTTCTGAGGGTTGCCTTTTTCCATTCCCGTTTTTTTAACAAAGAAAGAAAGAAATCAAAAGAAGCAGATCACTAATGTGCGTGAAATATGCCTCTTGAAAGTGTCGTTTTGAAATATGGACGTCTTTTGAATTTTTTGGTCGATATATGACCCCAGGATTTGTTTTCAGGGCAGGTGTCATTTACAGGCCTGTAATGATTTGGAATATCCACTGACCATTAGTGCTGGGATTAAAGCTGCTGTTGTGTGAAACGGCCACAAGGTGGCAGCAGTTCTCCCTTACCAAATCTGGTTACTAGGGCAGCAGAGCCTCAATGGAAGTCGCGTTCTAGATTGGAATTTAGAACGGAATGTGCCAGGAGAAAGCCCCTCAAGTTTTTCTCACTAATTCTTGTTCGTGTTTTTAATTTAATTTTTATTTTTTATTACAGCAAGTTTGAGTACAACGTTTAGCTTGTTGTAGGTGTGCAAGAGGTGGTTCTTTTACACATATACATATGTCTGTTCTTCCTGGGATCCTTTTCCCATGTACGTTATGTCAGAATGTTGAGTAGTCTTCTCTTGGTACTCCGTAGGTCTTTGGTGATTATATATGTCTACTGTGTTTGTATATGTCTGTTAACCCCAATATCGTAATGAATTCAATCCTCACACCTTTCCTTTGGTGAACCATAAGTTTGTTTAATGAATCTGTGATTGCCCTTCTCCGTGGAAATATCTGCCCTGGTATCAATTTATAGGTAACACCTATAAGTGATATGATATGATATGTGTCTTTCACTTTCTGACTTACTACAAGTCACGTGATTACCTCTAGACTCATCTACGGTGCTGCAAATGGCTTTGTGTGCTTCTTTTCCTTGGCGAATATTCTGTCTTAGCGAGGTCCATTTTCTGCAATGTGATTCCCTGAGGGCTGAGGATTAGCTGACCTGGGCAGCCTGACTCTGCCGGCAAGCCCTCCCCAGGTGTGCCTGGGTTGAGGTCAATATAAACAGCTCTCCAGGCAGCAATAGCCCCTGCAGCTGTGCCTGACTCCATATTCTCTGCCCCGTCAGCAGTCTCGGGGCTGTGCTGGTGGAAGGGTGTGAAGGTCCACGGCTTTGTGGGTGGCCCGGTGTGATTGGGGCTCTGCTGGACTTTCTGCAGGAGTTGCCAGGCTGCCACCTGTAAAGAAGACGATGTGTCACCCATAACTTCCACTGGAATATCTCTCCGGGCTGAGGTGAGGAAGGAAAAAAAGGAGTGGTGGCCGGGACAGGAGGGGTAACTCAGGCAGGGCAATGGAAAGCTTCCAGAAGAGCGCCCGTGGCCAGGACCATCCTGGCTGACCTGCAGGCAGCAAGGTGGCCTGCGTGCTGTCGCTGGTGTGGCTCCACGGCCCTTCCTCTAGGCTTTCAAGCCCTTGTACATATTCAGGTGTTTCACCTGGGAAGGGTGGGAACAGTTCAGCAGCAGCTGGCCTGGGGCTCAGCTCACGTTTACTCACAGAGGCCTCGGCACGGTCCCCCAGCTTTGCAATAAGGACGCTCCTTGCGTGGGCGGGCAGGGCTGCTGGCTCTATGGGAGATGATTCCCCACCTCTGACCAATTTCAGAATTGTTTACCACTGGAGCAAGTGCCTTGGTAGTGTTTTCCTCTGTATAACTGTTAGGTTCAGTTTTTTTTTTCTTTTTTGGTTCAAGTTAGATTTTATTCCTCTTTTATGTATTTATGGATATAAGCATGGAAATAATTCATTCTTTTAAATACATCAGTGTGAATGGAAGAACATTTTTTCTGTTTTATTTTTACATTTTATTTTTAAAATTTTTGAAATTTAATTTTATTTATTTTTTTTATACAGTAGGTTATTATTAGTTATCTATTTTATGCATAGACATGTATACAGGTCAATCCCAATCTCCCAACTCATCCCACCACCACCACCCCATGGCTTCCCCCACTTTGTGTCCATACGTTTGTTCTCTACCTCTGTGTCTCTATTTCTGCCCTGCAAACCAGTTCATCTGTAGCATTTTTCTAGGTTCCACATATAGGCATTAATATACAATATTTGTTTTTCTCTTTCTGACTTACTTCACTCTGTATGACAGTCTCTAGATCCATCAACTTCTCTACAAATGACCCAGTTTCATTCCTTTTTATGGCTGAGTAATATTCCATTTTATATATGTACCACATCTTTATCCATTCGTCTGTCTGTGGGCATTTAGGTTGCTTCCATTACCTGGCTATTGTAAATAGTGCTGCAATGAACATTGTGGTGAATGTGTCTCTGTGATTTATGGTTTTCTCTGGGTATATGCCCAGAAGTGGGATTGCTGGGTCCTATGGTAATTCTCTTTTTAGTTTTTTAAAGGAACCTCCATACTGTTCTCCATAGTGACTGTATCAATTTACATTCCCACCAATAGCGGAAGAGGGTTCCTTTTGTCCACACCCTCCCCATAATTTGTTGTTTGTAGATTATCTGATGATGCCGATTCTAACAGGTGTGAGGTCTTACCTCATTGTAGTTTTGATTTGCATTTCTCTAATAATTAGTGATGTTGAGCAGCTTTTCATGTGCGTCTTGGCCATCTCTGTGTCTTCTTTGAAGAAACGTCTATTTAGATCTTCTGCCCATTTTTGTATTGGGTTGTTTGTTGTATTAATATTAAGCTGCATGAGCTGTATATATATATTGGAGATTAAACCTTTGTCCATTGATTCGTTTGTGAACGTTTTCGCCCCTTCTGAGGGTTACCTTTTTCCATTCCCGTTTTTTTAACAAAGAAAGAAAGAAAGCAGAAGAATCAGAACACTAATGTGCGTGAAATATGCCTCTTGAAACTGTCGTTTTGAAATATGGACGTTTTTTGAATTTTTTGGTCAATATATGACCCCAGGATTTGTTTTCAGGGCAGGTGTCATTTACAGGCCTGTAATGATTTGGAATATCCACTGACCATTAGCGCTGGGATTAAAGCTGCTGTTGTGTGAAACGGCCACAAGGTGGCAGCAGTTCTCCCTTACCAAATCTGGTTACTAGGGAAGCAGAGCCTCAATGGAAGTCGCGTTCTAGATTGGAATGTAGAACGGAAAGTACCAGGAGAAAGCCCCTCAAGTTTTTCTCACTAATTCTTGTTCGTGTTTTTAATTTAATTTTTTATATTTTATTACAGCAAGTTTGAGTACAATGTTTAGCTTGTTGTAGGTGTGCAAAAGGTGGTTCTTTTACACATATACATATGTCTGTTCTTCCTGGGATCCTTTTCCCATGTACGTTATGACAGAATGTTGAGTAGTCTTCTCTTGGTACTCCGTAGGTCTTTGGTGATTATATATGTCTACTGTGTTTGTATATGTCTGTTAACCCCAATATCGTAATGAATTCAATCCTCACACCTTTCCTTTGGTGAACCATAAGTTTGTTTAATGAATCTGTGATTGCCCTTCTCCGTGGAAATATCTGCCCTGGTATCAATTTATAGGTAACACCTATAAGTGATATGATATGATATGTGTCTTTCACTTTCTGACTTACTCCAAGTCACGTGATTACCTCTAGACTCATCTACGGTGCTGCAAATGGCATTGTGTGCTTCTTTTCCTTGGCGAATATTCTGTCTTAGCGAGGTCCATTTTCTGCAATGTGATTCCCTGAGGGCTGAGGATTAGCTGACCTGGGCAGCCTGACCCTGCCGGCAAGCCCTCCCCAGGTGTGCCTGGGTTGAGGTCAATATAAACAGCACTCCAGGCAGCAATAGCCCCTGCAGCTGTGCCTGACTCCATATTCTCTGCCCCGTCAGCAGTCTCGGGGCTGTGCTGGTGGGAGGGTGTGAGGGTCCACGGCTTTGTGGGTGGCCCGGTGTGAGTGGGGCTCTGCTGGACTTTCTGCAGGAGTTGCCAGGCTGCCACCTGTAAAGAAGAGGATGTGTCACCCATAACTTCCACTGGAATATCTCTCCGGGCTGAGGTGAGGAAGGAAAAAAAGGAGTGGGGGCCGGGACAGGAGAGGTATCTCAGGCAGGGCAATGGAAAGCTTCCAGAAGAGTGCCTGTGGCCTGGACCATCCTGGCTGACCTCCAGGCACCAAGGTGGCCTGCGTGCTGTCGCTGTTGTGGCTCCACGGCCCTTCCTCTAGGCTTTCAAGCCCTTGTACATATTCAGGTGTTTCACCTGGGAAGGGTGGGAACAGTTCAGCAGCAGCTGGCCTGGGGCTCAGCTCACGTTTACTCACAGAGGCCTCGGCACGGTCCCCCAGCTTTGCAATAAGGACGCTCCTTGCATGGGCGGGTGGGGCTGCTGGCTCTATGGGAGATGATTCCCCAGCTCTCCAGTTTCAGAATTGTTTACCACTGGAGCAAGTGCCTTGGTAGTGTTTTCCTCTGTATAACTGTTAGGATCAGTTTTTTTTTTCTTTTTTGGTTCAAGTTAGATTTTATTCCTCTTTTATGTATTTATGGATATAAGCATGGAAATAATTCATTCTTATAAATACATCAGTGTGAATGGAAGAACTTTTTTCTGTTTTATTTTTACATTTTATTTTTAAAAATTTTGAAATTTAATTTTATTTATTTTTTTATACACTATGTTATTATTAGTTATCTATTTTATGCATAGACATGTATACAGGTCAATCCCAATCTCCCAACTCATCCCACCACCACCACCCCATTGCTTCCCCCACTTTGTGTCCATACGTTTGTTCTCTACCTCTGTGTCTCTATTTCTGCCCTGCAAACCAGTTCATCTGTAGCATTTTTCTAGGTTCCACATATAGGCATTAATATACAATATTTGTTTTTCTCTTTCTGACTTACTTCACTCTGTATGACAGTCTCTAGATCCATCAACTTCTCTACAAATGACCCAGTTTCATTCCTTTTTATGGCTGAGTAATATTCCATTTTATATATGTACCACATCTTTATCCTTTCATCTGTCTGTGGGCATTTAGGTTGCTTCCATTACCTGGCTCTTGTAAATAGTGCTGCAATGAACATTGTGGTGAATGTGTCTTTGTGATTTTTGGTTTTCTCTGGGTATATGCCCAGAAGTGGGATTGCTGGATCCTATTGTAATTCTGTTTTAATTTTTTAAAGGATCCTCCATACTGTTCTCCATAGTGACTGTATCAATTTACATTCCCACCAATAGCGGAAGAGGGTTCCTTTTGTCCACACCCTCCCCAGAATTTGTTGTTTGTAGATTATCTGATGATGCCGATTCTAACAGGTGTGAGGTCTTACCTCATTGTAGTTTTGATTTGCATTTCTCTAATAATTAGTGATGTTGAGCAGCTTTTCATGTGCGTCTTGGCCATCTCTGTGTCTTCTTTGAAGAAACGTCTATTTAGATCTTCTGCCCATTTTTGTATTGGGTTGTTTGTTGTATTAATATTAAGCTGCATGAGCTGTTTATATATATTGGAGATTAAACCTTTGTCCATTGATTCGTTTGTGAAAGTTTTCGCCCCTTCTGAGGGTTGCCTTTTTCCATTCCCGTTTTTTTAACAAAGAAAGAAAGAAATCAAAAGAAGCAGAACACTAATGTGCGTGAAATATGCCTCTTGAAAGTGTCGTTTTGAAATATGGACGTCTTTTGAATTTTTTGGTCGATATATGACCCCAGGATTTGTTTTCAGGGCAGGTGTCATTTACAGGCCTGTAATGATTTGGAATATCCACTGACCATTAGCGCTGGGATTAAAGCTGCTGTTGTGTGAAACGGCCACAAGGTGGCAGCAGTTCTCCCTTACCAAATCTGGTTACTAGGGCAGCAGAGCCTCAATGGAAGTCGCGTTCTAGATTGGAATGTAGAACGGAATGTACCAGGAGAAAGCCCCTCAAGTTTTTCTCACTAATTCTTGTTCGTGTTTTTAATTTAATTTTTTATATTTTATTACAGCAAGTTTGAGTACAATGTTTAGCTTGTTGTAGGTGTGCAAGAGGTGGTTCTTTTACACATATACATATGTCTGTTCTTCCTGGGATCCTTTTCCCATGTACGTTATGACAGAATGTTGAGTAGTCTTCTCTTGGTACTCCGTAGGTCTTTGGTGATTATATATGTCTACTGTGTTTGTATATGTCTGTTAACCCCAATATCGTAATGAATTCAATCCTCACACCTTTCCTTTGGTGAACCATAAGTTTGTTTAATGAATCTGTGATTGCCCTTCTCCGTGGAAATATCTGCCCTGGTATCAATTTATAGGTAACGCCTATAAGTGATATGATATGATATGTGTCTTTCACTTTCTGACTTACTCCAAGTCACGTGATTACCTCTAGACTCATGTACGGTGCTGCAAATGGCATTGTGTGTTTCTTTTCCTTGGCGAATATTCTGTCTTAGCGAGGTCCATTTTCTGCAATGTGATTCCCTGAGGGCTGAGGATTAGCTGACCTGGGCAGCCTGACCCTGCCGGCAAGCCCTCCCCAGGTGTGCCTGGGTTGAGGTCAATATAAACAGCACTCCAGGCAGCAATAGCCCCTGCAGCTGTGCCTGACTCCATATTCTCTGCCCCGTCAGCAGTCTCGGGGCTGTGCTGGTGGGAGGGTGTGAGGGTCCACGACTTTGTGGGTGGCCCGGTGTGAGTGGGGCTCTGCTGGACTTTCTGCAGGAGTTGCCAGGCTGCCACCTGTAAAGAAGAGGATGTGTCACCCATAACTTCCACTGGAATATCTCTCCGGGCTGAGGTGAGTAAGGAAAAAAAGGAGTGGGGGCCGGGACTGGATGGGTATCTCAGGCAGGGCAATGGAAAGCTTCCAGAAGAGCGCCCGTGGCCAGGACCATCCTGGCTGACCTGCAGGCACCAAGGTGGCCTGCGTGCTGTCGCTGGTGTGGCTCCACGGCCCTTCCTCTAGGCTTTCAAGCCCTTGTACATATTCAGGTGTTTCACCTGGGAAGGGTGGGAACAGTTCAGCAGCAGCTGGCCTGGGGCTCAGCTCACGTTTACTCACAGAGGCCTCGGCACGGTCCCCCAGCTTTGCAATAAGGACGCTCCTTGCGTGGGCGGGCGGGGCTGCTGGCTCTATGGGAGATGATTCCCCACCTCTGACCAATTTCAGAATTGTTTACCACTGGAGCAAGTGCCTTGGTAGTGTTTTCCTCTGTATAACTGTTAGGTTCAGATTTTTTTTCTTTTTTGGTTCAAGTTAGATTTTATTCCTCTTTTATGTATTTATGGATATAAGCATGGAAATAATTCATTCTTATAAATACATCAGTGCGAATGGAAGAACATTTTTTCTGTTTTATTTTTACATTTTATTTTTAAAATTTTTGAAATTTAATTTTATTTATTTTTTTTATACAGTAGGTTATTATTAGTTAACTATTTTATGCATAGACATGTATACAGGTCAATCCCAATCTCCCAACTCATCCCACCACCACCACCCCATGGCTTCCCCCACTTTGTGTCCATACGTTTGTTCTCTACCTCTGTGTCTCTATTTCTGCCCTGCAAACCAGTTCATCTGTAGCATTTTTCTAGGTTCCACATATAGGCATTAATATACAATATTTGTTTTTCTCTTTCTGACTTACTTCACTCTGTATGACAGTCTCTAGATCCATCTACTTCTCTACAAATGACCCAGTTTCATTCCTTTTTATGGCTGAGTAATATTCCATTTTATATATGTACCACATCTTTATCCATTCGTCTGTCTGTGGGCATTTAGGTTGCTTCCATTACCTGGCTCTTGTAAATAGTGCTGCAATGAACATTGTGGTGAATGTGTCTTTGTGATTTATGGTTTTCTCTGGGTATATGCCCAGAAGTGGGATTGCTGGATCCTATTGTAATTCTGTTTTTAGTTTTTTAAAGGAACCTCCATACTGTTCTCCATAGTGACTGTATCAATTTACATTCCCACCAGTAGCGGAAGAGGGTTCCTTTTGTCCACACCCTCCCCAGAATTTGTTGTTTGTAGATTATCTGATGATGCCGATTCTAACAGGTGTGAGGTCTTACCTCATTGTAGTTTTGATTTGCATTTCTCTAATAATTAGTGATGTTGAGCAGCTTTTCATGTGCGTCTTGGCCATCTCTGTGTCTTCTTTGAAGAAACGTCTATTTAGATCTTCTGCCCATTTTTGTATTGGGTTGTTTGTTGTATTAATATTAAGCTGCATGAGCTGTTTATATATATTGGAGATTAAACCTTTGTCCATTGATTCGTTTGTGAAAGTTTTCGCCCCTTCTGAGGGTTGCCTTTTTCCATTCCCGTTTTTTTAACAAAGAAAGAATGAAATCAAAAGAAGCAGAACACTAATGTGCGTGAAATATGCCTCTTGAAAGTGTCGTTTTGAAATATGACGTCTTTTGAATTTTTTGGTCGATATATGACCCCAGGATTTGTTTTCAGGGCAGGTGTCATTTACAGGCCTGTAATGATTTGGAATATCCACTGACCATTAGCGCTGGGATTAAAGCTGCTGTTGTGTGAAACGGCCACAAGGTGGCAGCAGTTCTCCCTTACCAAATCTGGTTACTAGGGCAGCAGAGCCTCAATGGAAGTCACGTTCTAGATTGGAATATAGAACGGAATGTGCCAGGAGAAAGCCCCTCAAGTTTGTCTCACTACTTCTTGTTCGTGTTTTTAATTTAATTTTTTATTTTTTATTACAGCAAGTTTGAGTACAACGTTTAGCTTGTTGTAGGTGTGCAAGAGGTGGTTCTTTTACACATATACATATGTCTGTTCTTCCTGGGATCCTTTTCCCATGTTCGTTATGACAGAATGTTGAGTAGTCTTCTCTTGGTACTCCGTAGGTCTTTGGTGATTATATATGTCTACTGTGTTTGTATATGTCTGTTAACCCCAATATCGTAATGAATTCAATCCTCACACCTTTCCTTTGGTGAACCATAAGTTTGTTTAATGAATCTGTGATTGCCCTTCTCCGTGGAAATATCTGCCCTGGTATCAATTTATAGGTAACACCTATAAGTGATATGATATGATATGTGTCTTTCACTTTCTGACTTACTCCAAGTCACGTGATTACCTCTAGACTCATGTACGGTGCTGCAAATGGCATTGTGTGCTTCTTTTCCTTGGCGAATATTCTGTCTTAGCGAGGTCCATTTTCTGCAATGTGATTCCCTGAGGGCTGAGGATTAGCTGACCTGGGCAGCCTGACCCTGCCGGCAAGCCCTCCCCAGGTGTGCCTGGGTTGAGGTCAATATAAACAGCACTCCAGGCAGCAATAGCCCCTGCAGCTGTGCCTGACTCCATATTCTCTGCCCCGTCAGCAGTCTCGGGGCTGTGCTGGTGGGAGGGTGTGAGGGTCCACGGCTTTGTGGGTGGCCCGGTGTGAGTGGGGCTCTGCTGGACTTTCTGCAGGAGTTGCCAGGCTGCCACCTGTAAAGAAGAGGATGTGTCACCCATAACTTCCACTGGAGTATCTCTCCGGGCTGAGGTGAGGAAGGAAAAAAAGGAGTGGGGGCCGGGACAGGAGGGGTATCTCAGGCAGGGCAATGGAAAGCTTCCAGAAGAGCGCCCGTGGCCAGGACCATCCTGGCTGACCTGCAGGCACCATGGTGTCCTGCGTGCTGTCGCTGGTGTGGCTCCACGGCCCTTCCTCTAGGCTTTCAAGCCCTTGTACATATTCAGGTGTTTCACCTGGGAAGGGTGGGAACAGTTCAGCAGCAGCTGGCCTGGGGCTCAGCTCACGTTTACTCACAGAGGCCTCGGCACGGTCCCCCAGCTTTGCAATATGGACGCTCCTTGCGTGGGCGGGCGGGGCTGCTGGCTCTATGGGAGATGATTCCCCACCTCTGACCAATTTCAGAATTGTTTACCACTGGAGCAAGTGCCTTGGTAGTGTTTTCCTCTGTATAACTGTTAGGTTCAGATTTTTTTTTCTTTTTTGGTTCAAGTTAGATTTTATTCCTCTTTTATGTAGTTATGGATATAAGCATGGAAATAATTCATTCTTATAAATACATCAGTGTGAATGGAAGAACATTTTTTCTGTTTTATTTTTACATTTTATTTTTAAAATTTTTGAAATTTAATTTTATTTATTTTTTTTATACAGTAGGTTATTATTAGTTAACTATTTTATGCATAGACATGTATACAGGTCAATCCCAATCTCCCAACTCATCCCACCACCACCACCCCATGGCTTCCCCCACTTTGTGTCCATACGTTTGTTCTCTACCTCTGTGTCTCTATTTCTGCCCTGCAAACCAGTTCATCTGTAGCATTTTTCTAGGTTCCACATATAGGCATTAATATACAATATTTGTTTTTCTCTTTCTGACTTACTTCACTCTGTATGACAGTCTCTAGATCCATCAACTTCTCTACAAATGACCCAGTTTCATTCCTTTTTATAGCTGAGTAATATTCCATTTTATATATGTACCACATCTTTATCCATTCGTCTGTCTGTGGGCATTTAGGTTGCTTCCATTACCTGGCTCTTGTAAATAGTGCTGCAATGAACATTTTGGTGAATGTGTCTTTGTGATTTTTGGTTTTCTCTGGGTATATGCACAGAAGTGGGATTGCTGGATCCTATTGTAATTCTGTTTTTAGTTTTTTAAAGGAACCTCCATACTGTTCTCCATAGTGACTGTATCAATTTACATTCCCACCAATAGCGGAAGAGTGTTCCTTTTGTCCACACCCTCCCCAGAATTTGTTGTTTGTAGATTATCTGATGATGCCGATTCTAACAGGTGTGAGGTCTTACCTCATTGTAGTTTTGATTTGCATTTCTCTAATAATTAGTGATGTTGAGCAGCTTTTCATGTGCGTCTTGGCCATCTCTGTGTCTTCTTTGAAGAAACGTCTATTTAGATCTTCTGCCCATTTTTGTATTGGGTTGTTTGTTGTATTAATATTAAGCTGCATGAGCTGTTTATATATATTGGAGATTAAACCTTTGTCCATTGATTCGTTTGTGAAAGTTTTCGCCCCTTCTGAGGGTTGCCTTTTTCCATTCCCGTTTTTTTAACAAAGAAAGAATGAAATCAAAAGAAGCAGAACACTATTGTGCGTGAAATATGCCTCTTGAAACTGTCGTTTTGAAATATGGACGTCTTTTGAATTTTTTGGTCGATATATGACCCCAGGATTTGTTTTCAGGGCAGGTGTCATTTACAGGCCTGTAATGATTTGGAATATCCACTGACCATTAGCGCTGGGATTAAAGCTGCTGTTGTGTGAAACGGCCACAAGGTGGCAGCAGTTCTCCCTTACCAAATCTGGTTACTAGGGCAGCAGAGCCTCAATGGAAGTCGCGTTCTAGATTGGAATGTAGAACGGAATGTACCAGGAGAAAGCCCCTCAAGTTTTTCTCACTAATTCTTGTTCGTGTTTTTAATTTAATTTTTTATATTTTATTACAGCAAGTTTGAGTACAATGTTTAGCTTGTTGTAGGTGTGCAAGAGGTGGTTCTTTTACACATATACATATGTCTGTTCTTCCTGGGATCCTTTTCCCATGTACGTTATGACAGAATGTTGAGTAGTCTTCTCTTGGTACTCCGTAGGTCTTTGGTGATTATATATGTCTACTGTGTTTGTATATGTCTGTTAACCCCAATATCGTAATGAATTCAATCCTCACACCTTTCCTTTGGTGAACCATAAGTTTGTTTAATGAATCTGTGATTGCCCTTCTCCGTGGAAATATCTGCCCTGGTATCAATTTATAGGTAACACCTATAAGTGATATGATATGATATGTGTCTTTCACTTTCTGACTTACTCCAAGTCACGTGATTACCTCTAGACTCATCTACGGTGCTGCAAATGGCATTGTGTGCTTCTTTTCCTTGGCGAATATTCTGTCTTAGCGAGGTCCATTTTCTGCAATGTGATTCCCTGAGGGCTGAGGATTAGCTGACCTGGGCAGCCTGACCCTGCCGGCAAGCCCTCCCCAGGTGTGCCTGGGTTGAGGTCAATATAAACAGCACTCCAGGCAGCAATAGCCCCTGCAGCTATGCCTGACTCCATATTCTCTGCCCCGTCAGCAGTCTCGGGGCTGTGCTGGTGGGAGGGTGTGAGGGTCCACGGCTTTGTGGGTGGCCCGGTGTGAGTGGGGCTCTGCTGGACTTTCTGCAGGAGTTGCCAGGCTGCCATCTGTAAAGAAGAGGATGTGTCACCCATAACTTCCACTGGAATATCTCTCCGGGCTGAGGTGAGGAAGGAAAAAAAGGAGTGGGGGCCGGGACAGGAGGGGTATCTCAGGCAGGGCAATGGAAAGCTTCCAGAAGAGCGCCCGTGGCCAGGACCATCCTGGCTGACCTGCAGGCACCAAGGTGGCCTGCGTGCTGTCGCTGGTGTGGCTCCACGGCCCTTCCTCTAGGCTTTCAAGCCCTTGTACATATTCAGGTGTTTCACCTGGGAAGGGTGGGAACAGTTCAGCAGCAGCTGGCCTGTGGCTCAGCTCACGTTTACTCACAGAGGCCTCGGCACGGTCCCCCAGCTTTGCAATAAGGACGCTCGTTGCGTGGGTGGGTGGGGCTGCTGGCTGTATGGGAGATGATTCCCCACCTCTGACCAATTTCAGAATTGTTTACCACTGGAGCAAGTGCCTTGGTAGTGTTTTCCTCTGTATAACTGTTAGGTTCAGATTTTTTTTTCTTTTTTGGTTCAAGTTAGATTTTATTCCTCTTTTATGTATTTATGGATATAAGCATGGAAATAATTCATTCTTATAAATACATCAGTGTGAATGGAAGAACATTTTTTCTGTTTTATTTTTACATTTTATTTTTAAAATTTTTGAAATTTAATTTTATTTATTTTTTTTATACAGTAGGTTATTATTAGGTAACTATTTTATGCATAGACATGTATACAGGTCAATCCCAATCTCCCAACTCATCCCACCACCACCACCCCATGGCTTCCCCCACTTTGTGTCCATACGTTTGTTCTCTACCTCTGTGTCTCTATTTCTGCCCTGCAAACCAGTTCATCTGTAGCATTTTTCTAGGTTCCACATATAGGCATTAATTTACAATATTTGTTTTTCTCTTTCTGACATACTTCACTCTGTATGACAGTCTCTAGATCCATCAACTTCTCTACAAATGACCCAGTTTCATTCCTTTTTATGGCTGAGTAATATTCCATTTTATATATGTACCACATCTTTATCCATTCGTCTGTCTGTGGGCATTTAGGTTGCTTCCATTACCTGGCTCTTGTAAATAGTGCTGCAATGAACATTGTGGTGAATGTGTCTTTGTGATTTATGGTTTTCTCTGCGTATATGCCCAGAAGTGGGATTGCTGGATCCTATTGTAATTCTGTTTTTAGTTTTTTAAAGGAACCTCCATACTGTTCTCCATAGTGACTGTATCAATTTACATTCCCACCAATAGCGGAAGAGGGTTCCTTTTGTCCACACCCTCCCCAGAATTTGTTGTTTGTAGATTATCTGATGATGCCGATTCTAACAGGTGTGAGGTCTTACCTCATTGTAGTTTTGATTTGCATTTCTCTAATAATTAGTGATGTTGAGCAGCTTTTCATGTGCGTCTTGGCCATCTCTGTGTCTTCTTTGAAGAAACGTCTATTTAGATCTTCTGCCCATTTTTGTATTGGGTTGTTTGTTGTATTAATATTAAGCTGCATGAGCTGTTTATATATATTGGAGATTAAACCTTTGTCCATTGATTCGTTTGTGAAAGTTTTCGCCCCTTCTGAGGGTTGCCTTTTTCCATTCCCGTTTTTTTAACAAAGAAAGAATGAAATCAAATGAAGCAGAACACTAATGTGCGTGAAATATGCCTCTTGAAACTGTCGTTTTGAAATATGGACGTCTTTTGAATTTTTTGGTCGATATATGACCCCAGGATTTGTTTTCAGGGCAGGTGTCATTTACAGGCCTGTAATGATTTGGAGTATCCACTGACCATTAGCGCTGGGATTAAAGCTGCTGTTGTGTGAAACGGCCACAAGGTGGCAGCAGTTCTCCCTTACCAAATCTGGTTACTAGGGCAGCAGAGCCTTAATGGAAGTCGCGTTCTAGATTGGAATATAGAACGGAATATGCCAGGAGAAAGCCCCTCAAGTTTGTCTCACTACTTCTTGTTCGTGTTTTTAATTTAATTTTTTATTTTTTATTACAGCAAGTTTGAGTACAACGTTTAGCTTGTTGTAGGTGTGCAAGAGGTGGTTCTTTTACACATATACATATGTCTGTTCTTCCTGGGATCCTTTTCCCATGTTCGTTATGACAGAATGTTGAGTAGTCTTCTCTTGGTACTCCGTAGGTCTTTGGTGATTATATATGTCTACTGTGTTTGTATATGTCTGTTAACCCCAATATCGTAATGAATTCAATCCTCACACCTTTCCTTTGGTGAACCATAAGTTTGTTTAATGAATCTGTGATTGCCCTTCTCCGTGGAAATATCTGCCCTGGTATCAATTTATAGGTAACACCTATAAGTGATATGATATGATATGTGTCTTTCACTTTCTGACTTACTCCAAGTCACGTGATTACATCTAGACTCATCTACGGTGCTGCAAATGGCATTGTGTGTTTCTTTTCCTTGGCGAATATTCTGTCTTAGCGAGGTCCATTTTCTGCAATGTGATTCCCTGAGGGCTGAGGATTAGCTGACCTGGGCAGCCTGACCCTGCCGGCAAGCCCTCCCCAGGTGTGCCTGGGTTGAGGTCAATATAAACAGCACTCCAGGCAGCAATAGCCCCTGCAGCTGTGCCTGACTCCATATTCTCTGCCCCGTCAGCAGTCTCGGGGCTGTGCTGGTGGGAGGGTGTGAGGGTCCACGGCTTTGTGGGTGGCCCGGTGTGAGTGGGGCTCTGCTGGACTTTCTGCAGGAGTTGCCAGGCTGCCACCTGTAAAGAAGAGGATGTGTCACCCATAACTTCCACTGGAGTATCTCTCCGGGCTGAGGTGAGGAAGGAAAAAAAGGAGTGGGGGCCGGGACAGGAGGGGTATCTCAGGCAGGGCAATGGAAAGCTTCCAGAAGAGCGCCCGTGGCCAGGACCATCCTGGCTGACCTGCAGTCACCAAGTTGGCCTGCGTGCTTTCGCTGGTGTGGCTCCACGGCCCTTCCTCTAGGCTTTCAAGCCCTTGTACATATTCAGGTGTTTCACCTGGGAAGGGTGGGAACAGTTCAGCAGCAGCTGGCCTGGGGCTCAGCTCACGTTTACTCACAGAGGCCTCGGCACGGTCCCCCAGCTTTGCAATAAGGACGCTCCTTGCGTGGGCGGGAGGGGCTGCTGGCTGTATGGGAGATGATTCCCCACCTCTGACCAATTTCAGAATTGTTTACCACTGGAGCAAGTGCCTTGGTAGTGTTTTCCTCTGTATAACTGTTAGGTTCAGATTTTTTTTTCTTTTTTGGTTCAAGTTAGATTTTATTCCTCTTTTATGTATTTATGGATATAAGCATGGAAATAATTCATTCTTATAAATACATCAGTGTGAATGGAAGAACATTTTTTCTGTTTTATTTTTACATTTTATTTTTAAAATTTTTGAAATTTAATTTTATTTATTTTTTTTATACAGTAGGTTATTATTAGTTAACTATTTTATGCATAGACATGTATACAGGTCAATCCCAATCTCCCAACTCATCCCACCACCACCACCCCATGGCTTCCCCCACTTTGTGTCCATACGTTTGTTCTCTACCTCTGTGTCTCTATTTCTGCCCTGCAAACCAGTTCATCTGTAGCATTTTTCTAGGTTCCACATATAGGCATTAATATACAATATTTGTTTTTCTCTTTCTGACAAACTTCACTCTGTATGACAGTCTCTAGATCCATCAACTTCTCTACAAATGACTCAGTTTCATTCCTTTTTATGGCTGAGTAATATTCCATTTTATATATGTACCACATCTTTATCCATTCGTCTGTCTGTGGGCATTTAGCTTGCTTCCATTACCTGGCTCTTGTAAATAGTGCTGCAATGAACATTGTGGTGAATGTGTCTTTGTGATTTTTGGTTTTCTCTGGGTATATGCCCAGAAGTGGGATTGCTGGATCCTATTGTAATTCTGTTTTTAGTTTTTTAAAGGAACCTCCATACTGTTCTCCATAGTGACTGTATCAATTTACATTCCCACCAATAGCGGAAGAGGGTTCCTTTTGTCCACACCCTCCCCAGAATTTGTTGTTTGTAGATTATCTGATGATGCCGATTCTAACAGGTGTGAGGTCTTACCTCATTGTAGTTTTGATTTGCATTTCTCTAATAATTAGTGATGTTGAGCAGCTTTTCATGTGCGTCTTGGCCATCTCTGTGTCTTCTTTGAAGAAACGTCTATTTAGATCTTCTGCCCATTTTTGTATTGGGTTGTTTGTTGTATTAATATTAAGCTGCATGAGCTGTTTATATATATTGGAGATTAAACCTTTGTCCATTGATTCGTTTGTGAAAGTTTTCGCCCATTCTGAGGGTTGCCTTTTTCCATTCCCGTTTTTTTAACAAAGAAAGAATGAAATCAAAAGAAGCAGAACACTAATGTGCGTGAAATATGCCTCTTGAAACTGTCGTTTTGAAATATGGACGTCTTTTGAATTTTTTGGTCGATATATGACCCCAGGATTTGTTTTCAGGGCAGGTGTCATTTACAGGCCTGTAATGATTTGGAATATCCACTGACCATTAGCGCTGGGATTAAAGCTGCTGTTGTGTGAAACGGCCACAGGGTGGCAGCAGTTCTCCCTTACCAAATCTGGTTACTAGGGCAGCAGAGCCTCAATGGAAGTCGCGTTCTAGATTGGAATATAGAACGGAATGTGCCAGGAGAAAGCCCCTCAAGTTTGTCTCACTACTTCTTGTTCGTGTTTTTAATTTAATTTTTTATTTTTTATTACAGCAAGTTTGAGTACAACGTTTAGCTTGTTGTAGGTGTGCAAGAGGTGGTTCTTTTACACATATACATATGTCTGTTCTTCCTGGGATCCTTTTCCCATGTTCGTTATGACAGAATGTTGAGTAGTCTTCTCTTGGTACTCCGTAGGTCTTTGGTGATTATATATGTCTACTGTGTTTGTATATGTCTGTTAACCCCAATATCGTAATGAATTCAATCCTCACACCTTTCCTTTGGTGAACCATAAGTTTGTTTAATGAATCTGTGATTGCCCTTCTCCGTGGAAATATCTGCCCTGGTATCAATTTATACGTAACACCTATAAGTGATATGATATGATATGTGTCTTTCACTTTCTGACTTACTCCAAGTCACGTGATTACCTCTAGACTCATCTACGGTGCTGCAAATGGCATTGTGTGTTTCTTTTCCTTGGCGAATATTCTGTCTTAGCGAGGTCCATTTTCTGCAATGTGATTCCCTGAGGGCTGAGGATTAGCTGACCTGGGCAGCCTGACCCTGCCGGCAAGCCCTCCCCAGGTGTGCCTGGGATGAGGTCAATATAAACAGCACTCCAGGCAGCAATAGACCCTGCAGCTGTGCCTGACTCCATATTCTCTGCCCCGTCAGCAGTCTCGGGGCTGTGCTGGTGGGAGGGTGTGAGGGTCCACGGCTTTGTGGGTGGCCCGGTGTGAGTGGGGCTCTGCTGGACTTTCTGCAGGAGTTGCCAGGCTGCCACCTGTAAAGAAGAGGATGTGTCACCCATAACTTCCACTGGAGTATCTCTCCGGGCTGAGGTGAGGAAGGAAAAAAAGGAGTGGGGGCCGGGACAGGAGGGGTATCTCAGGCAGGGCAATGGAAAGCTTCCAGAAGAGCGCCCGTGGCCAGGACCATCCTGGCTGACCTGCAGTCACCATGTTGGCCTGCGTGCTTTCGCTGGTGTGGCTCCACGGCCCTTCCTCTAGGCTTTCAAGCCCTTGTACATATTCAGGTGTTTCACCTGGGAAGGGTGGGAACAGTTCAGCAGCAGCTGGCCTGGGGCTCAGCTCACGTTTACTCACAGAGGCCTCGGCACGATCCCCCAGCTTTGCAATAAGGACGCTCCTTGCGTGGGCGGGTGGGGCTGCTGGCTGTATGGGAGATGATTCCCCACCTCTGACCAATTTCAGAATTGTTTACCACTGGAGCAAGTGCCTTGGTAGTGTTTTCCTCTGTATAACTGTTAGGTTCAGATTTTTTTTTCTTTTTTGGTTCAAGTTAGATTTTATTCCTCTTTTATGTATTTATGGATATAAGCATGGAAATAATTCATTCTTATAAATACATCAGTGTGAATGGAAGAACATTTTTTCTGTTTTATTTTTACATTTTATTTTTAAAATTTTTGAAATTTAATTTTATTTATTTTTTTTATACAGTAGGTTATTATTAGTTAACTATTTTATGCATAGACATGTATACAGGTCAATCCCAATCTCCCAACTCATCCCACCACCACCACCCCATGGCTTCCCCCACTTTGTGTCCATACGTTTGTTCTCTACCTCTGTGTCTCTATTTCTGCCCTGCAAACCAGTTCATCTGTAGCATTTTTCTAGGTTCCACATATAGGCATTAATATACAATATTTGTTTTTCTCTTTCTGACATACTTCACTCTGTATGACAGTCTCTAGATCCATCAACTTCTCTACAAATGACCCAGTTTCATTCCTTTTTATGGCTGAGTAATATTCCATTTTATATATGTACCACATCTTTATCCATTCGTCTGTCTGTGGGCATTTAGGTTGCTTCCATTACCTGGCTCTTGTAAATAGTGCTGCAATGAACATTGTGGTGAATGTGTCTTTGTGATTTATGGTTTTCTCTGGGTATATGCCCAGAAGTGGGATTGCTGGATCCTATTGTAATTCTGTTTTTAGTTTTTTAAAGGAACCTCCATACTGTTCTCCATAGTGACTGTATCAATTTACATTCCCACCAATAGCGGAAGAGGGTTCCTTTTGTCCACACCCTCCCCAGAATTTGTTGTTTGTAGATTATCTGATGATGCCGATTCTAACAGGTGTGAGGTCTTACCTCATTGTAGTTTTGATTTGCATTTCTCTAATAATTAGTGATGTTGAGCAGCTTTTCATGTGCGTCTTGGCCATCTCTGTGTCTTCTTTGAAGAAACGTCTATTTAGATCTTCTGCCCATTATTGTATTGGGTTGTTTGTTGTATTAATATTAAGCTGCATGAGCTGTTTATATATATTGGAGATTAAACCTTTGTCCATTGATTCGTTTGTGAAAGTTTTCGCCCCTTCTGAGGGTTGCCTTTTTCCATTCCCGTTTTTTTAACAAAGAAAGAAAGAAATCAAAAGAAGCAGAACACTAATGTGCGTGAAATATGCCTCCTGAAACTGTGGTTTTGAAATATGGACGTTTTTTGAATTTTTTGGTCGATATATGACCCCAGGATTTGTTTTCAGGGCAGGTGTCATTTACAGGCCTGTAATGATTTGGAATATCCACTGACCATTAGCGCTGGGATTAAAGCTGCTGTTGTGTGAAACGGCCACAAGGTGGCAGCAGTTCTCCCTTACCAAATCTGGTTACTAGGGCAGCAGAGCCTCAATGGAAGTCGCGTTCTAGATTGGAATGTAGAACGGAATGTACCAGGAGAAAGCCCCTCAAGTTTTTCTCACTAATTCTTGTTCGTGTTTTTAATTTAATTTTTTATATTTTATTACAGCAAGTTTCAGTACAATGTTTAGCTTGTTGTAGGTGTGCAAGAGGTGGTTCTTTTACACATATATATATGTCTGTTCTTCCTGGTATCCTTTTCCCATGTACGTTATGACAGAATGTTGAGTAGTCTTCTCTTGGTACTCCGTAGGTCTTTGGTGATTATATATGTCTACTGTGTTTGTATATGTCTGTTAACCCCAATATCGTAATGAATTCAATCCTCACACCTTTCCTTTGGTGAACCATAAGTTTGTTTAATGAATCTGTGATTGCCCTTCTCCGTGGAAATATCTGCCCTGGTATCAATTTATAGGTAACACCTATAAGTGATATGATATGATATGTGTCTTTCACTTTCTGACTTACTCCAAGTCACGTGATTACCTCTAGACTCATCTACGGTGCTGCAAATGGCATTGTGTGCTTCTTTTCCTTGGCGAATATTCTGTCTTAGCGAGGTCCATTTTCTGCAATGTGATTCCCTGAGGGCTGAGGATTAGCTGACCTGGGCAGCCTGACCCTGCCGGCAAGCCCTCCCCAGGTGTGCCTGGGTTGAGGTCAATATAAACAGCACTCCAGGCAGCAATAGCCCCTGCAGCTGTGCCTGACTCCATATTCTCTGCCCCGTCAGGAGTCTCGGGGCTGTGCTGTTGGGAGGGTGTGAGGGTCCACGGCTTTGTGGGTGGCCCGGTGTGAGTGGGGCTCTGCTGGACTTTCTGCAGGAGTTGCCAGGCTGCCACCTGTAAAGAAGAGGATATGTCACCCATAACTTCCACTGGAATATCTCTCCGGGCTGAGGTGAGGAAGGAAAAAAAGGAGTGGGGGCCGGGACAGGAGGGGTATCTCAGGCAGGGCAATGGAAAGCTTCCAGAAGAGTGCCCGTGGCCTGGACCATCCTGGCTGACCTGCAGGCACCAAGGTGGCCTGCGTGCTGTCGCTGTTGTGGCTCCACGGCCCTTCCTCTAGGCTTTCAAGCCCTTGTACTTATTCAGGAGTTTCACCTGGGAAGGGTGGGAACAGTTCAGCAGCAGCTGGCCTGGGGCTCAGCTCACGTTTACTCACAGAGGCCTCGGCACGGTCCCCCAGCTTTGCAATAAGGACGCTCCTTGCGTGGGCGGGCGGGGCTGCTGGCTCTATGGGAGATGATTCCCCACCTCTGACCAATTTCAGAATTGTTTACCACTGGAGCAATTGCCTTGGTAGTGTTTTCCTCTGTATAACTGTTAGGTTCAGTTTTTTTTTCTTTTTTGGTTCAAGTTAGATTTTATTCCTCTTTTATGTATTTATGGATATAAGCATGGAAATAATTCATTCTTATAAATACATCAGTGTGAATGGAAGAACATTCTTTCTGTTTTATTTTTACATTTTATTTTTAAAATTTTTGAAATTTAATTTTATTTATTTTTTTTATACAGTAGGTTATTATTAGTTATCTATTTTATGCATAGACATGTATACAGGTCAATCCCAATCTCCCAACTCATCCCACCACCACCACCCCATGGCTTCCCCCACTTTGTGTCCATACGTTTGTTCTCTACCTCTGTGTCTCTATTTCTGCCCTGCAAACCAGTTCATCTGTAGCATTTTTCTAGGTTCCACATATAGGCATTAATATACAATATTTGTTTTTCTCTTTCTGACTTACTTCACTCTGTATGACAGTCTCTAGATCCATCAACTTCTCTACAAATGACCCAGTTTCATTCCTTTTTATGGCTGAGTAATATTCCATTTTATATATGTACCACATCTTTATCCATTCGTCTGTCTGTGGGCATTTAGGTTGCTTCCATTACCTGGCTATTGTAAATAGTGCTGCAATGAACATTGTGGTGAATGTGTCTTTGTGATTTTTGGTTTTCTCTGGGTATATGCCCAGAAGTGGGATTGCTGGATCCTATTGTAATTCTGTTTTTAGTTTTTTAAAGGAACCTCCATACTGTTCTCCATAGTGACTGTATCAATTTACATTCCCACCAATAGCGGAAGAGGGTTCCTTTTGTCCACACCCTCCCCAGAATTTGTTGTTTGTAGATTATCTGATGATGCCGATTCTAACAGGTGTGAGGTCTTACCTCATTGTAGTTTTGATTTGCATTTCTCTAATAATTAGTGATGTTGAGCAGCTTTTCATGTGCGTCTTGGCCATCTCTGTGTCTTCTTTGAAGAAACGTCTATTTAGATCTGCTGCCCATTTTTGTATTGGGTTGTTTGTTGTATTAATATTAAGCTGCATGAGCTGTTTATATATATTGGAGATTAAACCTTTGTCCATTGATTCGTTTGTGAAAGTTTTCGCCCCTTCTGAGGGTTGCCTTTTTCCATTCCCGTTTTTTTAACAAAGAAAGAAAGAAATCAAAAGAAGCAGAACACTAATGTGCGTGAAATATGCCTCTTGAAACTGTCGTTTTGAAATATGGACGTCTTTTGAATTTTTTGGTCGATATATGACCCCAGGATTTGTTTTCAGGGCAGGTGTCATTTACAGGCCTGTAATGATTTGGAATATCCACTGACCATTAGCGCTGCGATTAATGCTGCTGTTGTGTGAAACGGCCACAAGGTGGCAGCAGTTCTCCCTTACCAAATCTGGTTACTAGGGCAGCAGAGCCTTAATGGAAGTCGCGTTCTAGATTGGAATGTAGAATGGAATGTACCAGGAGAATGCCCCTCAAGTTTTTCTCACTAATTCTTGTTCGTGTTTTTAATTTAATTTTTGATTTTTTATTACAGCAAGTTTGAGTACAACGTTTAGCTTGTTGTAGGTGTGCAAGAGGTGGTTCTTTTACACATATACATATGTCTGTTCTTCCTGGGATCCTTTTCCCATGTACGTTATGACAGAATGTTGAGTAGTCTTCTCTTGGTACTCCATAGGTCTTTGGTGATTATATATGTCTACTGTGTTTGTATATGTCTGTTAACCCCAATATCGTAATGAATTCAATCCTCACACCTTTCCTTTGGTGAACCATAAGTTTGTTTAATGAATCTGTGATTGCCCTTCTCCGTGGAAATATCTGCCCTGGTATCAATTTATAGGTAACACCTATAAGTGATATGATATGATATGTGTCTTTCACTTTCTGACTTACTCCAAGTCACGTGATTACCTCTAGACTCATCTACGGTGCTGCAAATGGCATTGTGTGTTTCTTTTCCTTGGCGAATATTCTGTCTTAGCGAGGTCCATTTTCTGCAATGTGATTCCCTGAGGGCTGAGGATTAGCTGACCTGGGCAGCCTGACCCGGCCGGCAAGCCCTCCCCAGGTGTGCCTGGGTTGAGGTCAATATAAACAGGACTCCAGGCAACAATAGCCCCTGCAGCTGTGCCTGACTCCATATTCTCTGCCCCGTCAGCAGTCTCGGGGCTGTGCTGGTGGGAGGGTGTGAGGGTCAACGGCTTTGTGGGTGGCCCGGTGTGAGTGGGGCTCTGCTGGACTTTCTGCAGGAGTTGCCAGGCTGCCACCTGTAAAGAAGAGGATGTGGGCTTCCCTGGTGGCGCAGTGGTTGAGAGTCCGCCTGCCGATGCAGGGGACACGGGTTCGTGCCCCGGTCTGGGAAGATCCCACATGCCGCGGAGCGGCTGGGCCCGTGAGCCATGGCTGCTGAGCCTGCGCGTCCGGAGCCTGTGCTCTGCATGGCAAGAGGCCACAGCAGTGAGAGGCCCGCCTAACGCAAAAAAAAACAAAAAAATAAAAAAATAAAAATAAAAAATAAAGAAGAGGATGTGTCACCCATAACTTCCACTGGAATATCTCTCTGGGCTGAGGTGAGTAAGGAAAAAAAGGAGTGGGGGCCGGGACAGGAGGGGTATCTCAGGCAGGGCAATAGAAAGCTTCCAGAAGAGCGCCCGTGGCCAGGACCATCCTGGCTGACCTGCAGGCACCAAGGTGGCCTGCGTGCTGTCGCTGGTGTGGCTCCACGGCCCTTCCTCTAGGCTTTCAAGCCCTTGTACATATTCAGGTGTTTCACCTGGGAAGGGTGGGAACAGTTCAGCAGCAGCTGGCCTGGGGCTCAGCTCACGTTTACTCACAGAGGCCTCGGCACGGTCCCCCAGCTTTGCAATAAGGACGCTCCTTGCGTGGGCGGGCGGGGCTGCTGGCTCTATGGGAGATGATTCCCCACCTCTGACCAATTTCAGAATTGTTTACCACTGGAGCAAGTGCCTTGGTAGTGTTTTCCTCTGTATAACTGTTAGGTTCAGATTTTTTTTTCTTTTTTGGTTCAAGTTAGATTTTATTCCTCTTTTATGTATTTATGGATATAAGCATGGAAATAATTCATTCTTATAAATACATCAGTGTGAATGGAAGAACATTTTTTCTGTTTTATTTTTACATTTTATTTTTAAAATTTTTGAAATTTAATTTTATTTATTTTTTTTATACAGTAGGTTATTATTAGTTAACTATTTTATGCATAGACATGTATACAGGTCAATCCCAATCTCCCAACTCATCCCACCACCACCACCCCATGGCTTCCCCCACTTTGTGTCCATACGTTTGTTCTCTACCTCTGTGTCTCTATTTCTGCCCTGCAAACCAGTTCATCTGTAGCATTTTTCTAGGTTCCACATATAGGCATTAATATACAATATTTGTTTTTCTCTTTGTGACTTACTTCACTCTGTATGACAGTCTCTAGATCCATCAACTTCTCTACAAATGACCCAGTTTCATTCCTTTTTATGGCTGAGTAATATTCCATTTTATATATGTACCACATCTTTATCCATTCGTCTGTCTGTGGGCATTTAGGTTGCTTCCATTACCTGGCTCTTGTAAATAGTGCTGCAATGAACATTTTGGTGAATGTGTCTTTGTGATTTATGGTTTTCTCTGGGTATATGCCCAGAAGTGGGATTGCTGGATCCTATTGTAATTCTGTTTTTAGTTTTTTAAAGGAACCTCCATACTGTTCTCCATAGTGACTGTATCAATTTACATTCCCACCAATAGCGGAAGAGGGTTCCTTTTGTCCACACCCTCCCCAGAATTTGTTGTTTGTAGATTATCTGATGATGCCGATTCTAACAGGTGTGAGGTCTTACCTCATTGTAGTTTTGATTTGCATTTCTCTAATAATTAGTGATGTTGAGCAGCTTTTCATGTGCGTCTTGGCCATCTCTGTGTCTTCTTTGAAGAAACGTCTATTTAGATCTTCTGCCCATTTTTGTATTGGGTTGTTTGTTGTATTAATATTAAGCTGCATGAGCTGTTTATATATATTGGAGATTAAACCTTTGTCCATTGATTCGTTTGTGAAAGTTTTCGCCCCTTCTGAGGGTTGCCTTTTTCCATTCCCGTTTTTTTAACAAAGAAAGAATGAAATCAAAAGAAGCAGAACACTAATGTGCGTGAAATATGCCTCTTGAAAGTGTCGTTTTGAAATATGGACGTCTTTTGAATTTTTTGGTCGATATATGACCCCAGGATTTGTTTTCAGGGCAGGTGTCATTTACAGGCCTGTAATGATTTGGAATATCCACTGACCATTAGCGCTGGGATTAAAGCTGCTGTTGTGTGAAACGGCCACAAGGTGGCAGCAGTTCTCCCTTAACAAATCTGGTTACTAGGGCAGCAGAGCCTCAATGGAAGTCGCGTTCTAGATTGGAATATAGAACGGAATGTGCCAGGAGAAAGCCCCTCAAGTTTGTCTCACTACTTCTTGTTCGTGTTTTTAATTTAATTTTTTATTTTTTATTACAGCAAGTTTGAGTACAACGTTTAGCTTGTTGTAGGTGTGCAAGAGGTGGTTCTTTTACACATATACATATGTCTGTTCTTCCTGGGATCCTTTTCCCATGTTCGTTATGACAGAATGTTGAGTAGTCTTCTCTTGGTACTCCGTAGGTCTTTGGTGATTATATATGTCTACTGTGTTTGTATATGTCTGTTAACCCCAATATCGTAATGAATTCAATCCTCACACCTTTCCTTTGGTGAACCATAAGTTTGTTTAATGAATCTGTGATTGCCCTTCTCCGTGGAAATATCTGCCCTGGTATCAATTTATAGGTAACACCTATAAGTGATATGATATGATATGTGTCTTTCACTTTCTGACTTACTCCAAGTCACGTGATTACCTCTAGACTCATCTACGGTGCTGCAAATGGCATTGTGTGTTTCTTTTCCTTGGCGAATATTCTGTCTTAGCGAGGTCCATTTTCTGCAATGTGATTCCCTGAGGGCTGAGGATTAGCTTACCTGGGCAGCCTGACCCTGCCGGCAAGCCCTCCCCAGGTGTGCCTGGGTTGAGGTCAATATAAACAGCACTCCAGGCAGCAATAGCCCCTGCAGCTGTGCCTGACTCCATATTCTCTGCCCCGTCAGCAGTCTCGGGGCTGTGCTGGTGGGAGGGTGTGAGGGTCCACGGCTTTGTGGGTGGACCGGTGTGAGTGGGGCTCTGCTGGACTTTCTGCAGGAGTTGCCAGGCTGCCACCTGTAAAGAAGAGGATGTGTCACCCATAACTTCCACTGGAGTATCTCTCCGGGCTGAGGTGAGGAAGGAAAAAAAGGAGTGGTGGCCGGGACAGGAGGGGTATCTCAGGCAGGGCAATGGAAAGCTTCCAGAAGAGCGCCCGTGGCCAGGACCATCCTGGCTGACCTGCAGTCACCAAGTTGGCCTGAGTGCTTTCGCTGGTGTGGCTCCACGGCCCTTCCTCTAGGCTTTCAAGCCCTTGTACATATTCAGGTGTTTCACCTGGGAAGGGTGGGAACAGTTCAGCAGCAGCTGGCCTGGGGCTCAGCTCACGTTTACTCACAGAGGCCTCGGCACGGTCCCCCAGCTTTGCAATAAGGACGCTCCTTGCGTGGGCGGGTGGGGCTGCTGGCTGTATGGGAGATGATTCCCCACCTCTGACCAATTTCAGAATTGTTTACCACTGGAGCAAGTGCCTTGGTAGTGTTTTCCTCTGTATAACTGTTAGGTTCAGTTTTTTTTTTTTCTTTTTTGGTTCAAGTTAGATTTTATTCCTCTTTTATGTATTTATGGATATAAGCATGGAAATAATTCATTCTTATAAATACATCAGTGTGAATGGAAGAACATTTTTTCTGTTTTATTTTTACATTTTATTTTTAAAATTTTTGAAATTTAATTTTAATTATTTTTTTTATACAGTAGGTTATTATTAGTTATCTATTTTATGCATAGACATGTATACAGGTCAATCCCAATCTCCCAACTCATCCCACCACCACCACCCCATGGCTTCCCCCACTTTGTGTCCATACGTTTGTTCTCTACCTCTGTGTCTCTATTTCTGCCCTGCAAACCAGTTCATCTGTAGCATTTTTCTAGGTTCCACATATAGGCATTAATATCCAATATTTGTTTTTCTCTTTCTGACTTACTTCACTCTGTATGACAGTCTCTAGATCCATCAACTTCTCTACAAATGACCCAGTTTCATTCCTTTTTATGGCTGAGTAATATTCCATTTTATATATGTACCACATCTTTATCCATTCGTCTGTCTGTGGGCATTTAGGTTGCTTCCATTACCTGGCTATTGTAAATAGTGCTGCAATGAACATTGTGGTGAATGTGTCTTTGTGATTTTTGGTTTTCTCTGGGTATATGCCCAGAAGTGGGATTGCTGGATCCTATTGTAATTCTGTTTTTAGTTTTTTAAAGGAACCTCCATACTGTTCTCCATAGTGACTGTATCAATTTACATTCCCACCAATAGCGGAAGAGGGTTCCTTTTGTCCACACCCTCCCCAGAATTTGTTGTTTGTAGATTATCTGATGATGCCGATTCTAACAGGTGTGAGGTCTTACCTCATTGTAGTTTTGATTTGCATTTCTCTAATAATTAGTGATGTTGAGCAGCTTTTCATGTGCGTCTTGGCCATCTCTGTGTCTTCTTTGAAGAAACGTCTATTTAGATCTGCTGCCCATTTTTGTATTGGGTTGTTTGTTGTATTAATATTAAGCTGCATGAGCTGTTTATATATATTGGAGATTAAACCTTTGTCCATTGATTCGTTTGTGAAAGTTTTCGCCCCTTCTGAGGGTTGCCTTTTTCCATTCCCGTTTTTTTAACAAAGAAAGAAAGAAATCAAAAGAAGCAGAACACTAATGTGCGTGAAATATGCCTCTTGAAACTGTCGTTTTGAAATATGGACGTCTTTTGAATTTTTTGGTCGATATATGACCCCAGGATTTGTTTTCAGGGCAGGTGTCATTTACAGGCCTGTAATGATTTGGAATATCCACTGACCATTAGCGCTGCGATTAATGCTGCTGTTGTGTGAAACGGCCACAAGGTGGCAGCAGTTCTCCCTTACCAAATCTGGTTACTAGGGCAGCAGAGCCTTAATGGAAGTCGCGTTCTAGATTGGAATGTAGAATGGAATGTACCAGGAGAATGCCCCTCAAGTTTTTCTCACTAATTCTTGTTCGTGTTTTTAATTTAATTTTTGATTTTTTATTACAGCAAGTTTGAGTACAACGTTTAGCTTGTTGTAGGTGTGCAAGAGGTGGTTCTTTTACACATATACATATGTCTGTTCTTCCTGGGATCCTTTTCCCATGTACGTTATGACAGAATGTTGAGTAGTCTTCTCTTGGTACTCCATAGGTCTTTGGTGATTATATATGTCTACTGTGTTTGTATATGTCTGTTAACCCCAATATCGTAATGAATTCAATCCTCACACCTTTCCTTTGGTGAACCATAAGTTTGTTTAATGAATCTGTGATTGCCCTTCTCCGTGGAAATATCTGCCCTGGTATCAATTTATAGGTAACACCTATAAGTGATATGATATGATATGTGTCTTTCACTTTCTGACTTACTCCAAGTCACGTGATTACCTCTAGACTCATCTACGGTGCTGCAAATGGCATTGTGTGTTTCTTTTCCTTGGCGAATATTCTGTCTTAGCGAGGTCCATTTTCTGCAATGTGATTCCCTGAGGGCTGAGGATTAGCTGACCTGGGCAGCCTGACCCGGCCGGCAAGCCCTCCCCAGGTGTGCCTGGGTTGAGGTCAATATAAACAGGACTCCAGGCAACAATAGCCCCTGCAGCTGTGCCTGACTCCATATTCTCTGCCCCGTCAGCAGTCTCGGGGCTGTGCTGGTGGGAGGGTGTGAGGGTCAACGGCTTTGTGGGTGGCCCGGTGTGAGTGGGGCTCTGCTGGACTTTCTGCAGGAGTTGCCAGGCTGCCACCTGTAAAGAAGAGGATGTGGGCTTCCCTGGTGGCGCAGTGGTTGAGAGTCCGCCTGCCGATGCAGGGGACACGGGTTCGTGCCCCGGTCTGGGAAGATCCCACATGCCGCGGAGCGGCTGGGCCCGTGAGCCATGGCTGCTGAGCCTGCGCGTCCGGAGCCTGTGCTCTGCATGGCAAGAGGCCACAGCAGTGAGAGGCCCGCCTAACGCAAAAAAAAACAAAAAAATAAAAAAATAAAAATAAAAAATAAAGAAGAGGATGTGTCACCCATAACTTCCACTGGAATATCTCTCTGGGCTGAGGTGAGTAAGGAAAAAAAGGAGTGGGGGCCGGGACAGGAGGGGTATCTCAGGCAGGGCAATAGAAAGCTTCCAGAAGAGCGCCCGTGGCCAGGACCATCCTGGCTGACCTGCAGGCACCAAGGTGGCCTGCGTGCTGTCGCTGGTGTGGCTCCACGGCCCTTCCTCTAGGCTTTCAAGCCCTTGTACATATTCAGGTGTTTCACCTGGGAAGGGTGGGAACAGTTCAGCAGCAGCTGGCCTGGGGCTCAGCTCACGTTTACTCACAGAGGCCTCGGCACGGTCCCCCAGCTTTGCAATAAGGACGCTCCTTGCGTGGGCGGGCGGGGCTGCTGGCTCTATGGGAGATGATTCCCCACCTCTGACCAATTTCAGAATTGTTTACCACTGGAGCAAGTGCCTTGGTAGTGTTTTCCTCTGTATAACTGTTAGGTTCAGATTTTTTTTTCTTTTTTGGTTCAAGTTAGATTTTATTCCTCTTTTATGTATTTATGGATATAAGCATGGAAATAATTCATTCTTATAAATACATCAGTGTGAATGGAAGAACATTTTTTCTGTTTTATTTTTACATTTTATTTTTAAAATTTTTGAAATTTAATTTTATTTATTTTTTTTATACAGTAGGTTATTATTAGTTAACTATTTTATGCATAGACATGTATACAGGTCAATCCCAATCTCCCAACTCATCCCACCACCACCACCCCATGGCTTCCCCCACTTTGTGTCCATACGTTTGTTCTCTACCTCTGTGTCTCTATTTCTGCCCTGCAAACCAGTTCATCTGTAGCATTTTTCTAGGTTCCACATATAGGCATTAATATACAATATTTGTTTTTCTCTTTCTGACTTACTTCACTCTGTATGACAGTCTCTAGATCCATCAACTTCTCTACAAATGACCCAGTTTCATTCCTTTTTATGGCTGAGTAATATTCCATTTTATATATGTACCACATCTTTATCCATTCGTCTGTCTGTGGGCATTTAGGTTGCTTCCATTACCTGGCTCTTGTAAATAGTGCTGCAATGAACATTTTGGTGAATGTGTCTTTGTGATTTATGGTTTTCTCTGGGTATATGCCCAGAAGTGGGATTGCTGGATCCTATTGTAATTCTGTTTTTAGTTTTTTAAAGGAACCTCCATACTGTTCTCCATAGTGACTGTATCAATTTACATTCCCACCAATAGCGGAAGAGGGTTCCTTTTGTCCACACCCTCCCCAGAATTTGTTGTTTGTAGATTATCTGATGATGCCGATTCTAACAGGTGTGAGGTCTTACCTCATTGTAGTTTTGATTTGCATTTCTCTAATAATTAGTGATGTTGAGCAGCTTTTCATGTGCGTCTTGGCCATCTCTGTGTCTTCTTTGAAGAAACGTCTATTTAGATCTTCTGCCCATTTTTGTATTGGGTTGTTTGTTGTATTAATATTAAGCTGCATGAGCTGTTTATATATATTGGAGATTAAACCTTTGTCCATTGATTCGTTTGTGAAAGTTTTCGCCCCTTCTGAGGGTTGCCTTTTTCCATTCCCGTTTTTTTAACAAAGAAAGAATGAAATCAAAAGAAGCAGAACACTAATGTGCGTGAAATATGCCTCTTGAAAGTGTCGTTTTGAAATATGGACGTCTTTTGAATTTTTTGGTCGATATATGACCCCAGGATTTGTTTTCAGGGCAGGTGTCATTTACAGGCCTGTAATGATTTGGAATATCCACTGACCATTAGCGCTGGGATTAAAGCTGCTGTTGTGTGAAACGGCCACAAGGTGGCAGCAGTTCTCCCTTAACAAATCTGGTTACTAGGGCAGCAGAGCCTCAATGGAAGTCGCGTTCTAGATTGGAATATAGAACGGAATGTGCCAGGAGAAAGCCCCTCAAGTTTGTCTCACTACTTCTTGTTCGTGTTTTTAATTTAATTTTTTATTTTTTATTACAGCAAGTTTGAGTACAACGTTTAGCTTGTTGTAGGTGTGCAAGAGGTGGTTCTTTTACACATATACATATGTCTGTTCTTCCTGGGATCCTTTTCCCATGTTCGTTATGACAGAATGTTGAGTAGTCTTCTCTTGGTACTCCGTAGGTCTTTGGTGATTATATATGTCTACTGTGTTTGTATATGTCTGTTAACCCCAATATCGTAATGAATTCAATCCTCACACCTTTCCTTTGGTGAACCATAAGTTTGTTTAATGAATCTGTGATTGCCCTTCTCCGTGGAAATATCTGCCCTGGTATCAATTTATAGGTAACACCTATAAGTGATATGATATGATATGTGTCTTTCACTTTCTGACTTACTCCAAGTCACGTGATTACCTCTAGACTCATCTACGGTGCTGCAAATGGCATTGTGTGTTTCTTTTCCTTGGCGAATATTCTGTCTTAGCGAGGTCCATTTTCTGCAATGTGATTCCCTGAGGGCTGAGGATTAGCTTACCTGGGCAGCCTGACCCTGCCGGCAAGCCCTCCCCAGGTGTGCCTGGGTTGAGGTCAATATAAACAGCACTCCAGGCAGCAATAGCCCCTGCAGCTGTGCCTGACTCCATATTCTCTGCCCCGTCAGCAGTCTCGGGGCTGTGCTGGTGGGAGGGTGTGAGGGTCCACGGCTTTGTGGGTGGACCGGTGTGAGTGGGGCTCTGCTGGACTTTCTGCAGGAGTTGCCAGGCTGCCACCTGTAAAGAAGAGGATGTGTCACCCATAACTTCCACTGGAGTATCTCTCCGGGCTGAGGTGAGGAAGGAAAAAAAGGAGTGGTGGCCGGGACAGGAGGGGTATCTCAGGCAGGGCAATGGAAAGCTTCCAGAAGAGCGCCCGTGGCCAGGACCATCCTGGCTGACCTGCAGTCACCAAGTTGGCCTGAGTGCTTTCGCTGGTGTGGCTCCACGGCCCTTCCTCTAGGCTTTCAAGCCCTTGTACATATTCAGGTGTTTCACCTGGGAAGGGTGGGAACAGTTCAGCAGCAGCTGGCCTGGGGCTCAGCTCACGTTTACTCACAGAGGCCTCGGCACGGTCCCCCAGCTTTGCAATAAGGACGCTCCTTGCGTGGGCGGGTGGGGCTGCTGGCTGTATGGGAGATGATTCCCCACCTCTGACCAATTTCAGAATTGTTTACCACTGGAGCAAGTGCCTTGGTAGTGTTTTCCTCTGTATAACTGTTAGGTTCAGTTTTTTTTTTTTCTTTTTTGGTTCAAGTTAGATTTTATTCCTCTTTTATGTATTTATGGATATAAGCATGGAAATAATTCATTCTTATAAATACATCAGTGTGAATGGAAGAACATTTTTTCTGTTTTATTTTTACATTTTATTTTTAAAATTTTTGAAATTTAATTTTAATTATTTTTTTTATACAGTAGGTTATTATTAGTTATCTATTTTATGCATAGACATGTATACAGGTCAATCCCAATCTCCCAACTCATCCCACCACCACCACCCCATGGCTTCCCCCACTTTGTGTCCATACGTTTGTTCTCTACCTCTGTGTCTCTATTTCTGCCCTGCAAACCAGTTCATCTGTAGCATTTTTCTAGGTTCCACATATAGGCATTAATATCCAATATTTGTTTTTCTCTTTCTGACTTACTTCACTCTGTATGACAGTCTCTAGATCCATCAACTTCTCTACAAATGACCCAGTTTCATTCCTTTTTATGGCTGAGTAATATTCCATTTTATATATGTACCACATCTTTATCCATTCGTCTGTCTGTGGGCATTTAGGTTGCTTCCATTACCTGGCTATTGTAAATAGTGCTGCAATGAACATTTTGGTGAATGTGTCTTTGTGATTTTTGGTTTTCTCTGGGTATATGCCCAGAAGTGGGATTGCTGGATCCTATTGTAATTCTGTTTTTAGTTTTTTAAAGGAACCTCCATACTGTTCTCCATAGTGACTGTATCAATTTACATTCCCACCAATAGCGGAAGAGGGTTCCTTTTGTCCACACCCTCCCCAGAATTTGTTGTTTGTAGATTATCTGATGATGCCGATTCTAACAGGTGTGAGGTCTTACCTCATTGTAGTTTTGATTTGCATTTCTCTAATAATTAGTGATGTTGAGCAGCTTTTCATGTGCGTCTTGGCCATCTCTGTGTCTTCTTTGAAGAAACGTCTATTTAGATCTTCTGCCCATTTTTGTATTGGGTTGTTTGTTGTATTAATATTAAGCTGCATGAGCTGTTTATATATATTGGAGATTAAACCTTTGTCCATTGATTCATTTGTGAAAGTTTTCGCCCCTTCTGAGGGTTGCCTTTTTCCATTCCCGTTTTTTTAACAAAGAAAGAAAGAAATCAAAAGAAGCAGAACACTAATGTGCGTGAAATATGCCTCTTGAAACTGTCGTTTTGAAATATGGACGTTTTTTGAATTTTTTGGTCGATATATGACCCCAGGATTTGTTTTCAGGGCAGGTGTCATTTACAGGCCTGTAATGATTTGGAATATCCACTGACCATTAGCGCTGGGATTAAAGCTGCTGTTGTGTGAAACGGCCACAAGGTGGCAGCAGTTCTCCCTTACCAAATCTGGTTACTAGGGCAGCAGAGCCTCAATGGAAGTCGCGTTCTAGATTGGAATGTAGAACGGAATGTACCAGGAGAAAGCCCCTCAAGTTTTTCTCACTAATTCTTGTTCGTGTTTTTAATTTAATTTTTTATATTTTATTACAGCAAGTTTGAGTACAATGTTTAGCTTGTTGTAGGTGTGCAAGAGGTGGTTCTTTTACACATATACATATGTCTGTTCTTCCTGGGATCCTTTTCCCATGTACGTTATGACAGAATGTTGAGTAGTCTTCTCTTGGTACTCCGTAGGTCTTTGGTGATTATATATGTCTACTGTGTTTGTATATGTCTGTTAACCCCAATATCGTAATGAATTCAATCCTCACACCTTTCCTTTGGTGAACCATAAGTTTGTTTAATGAATCTGTGATTGCCCTTCTCCGTGGAAATATCTGCCCTGGTATCAATTTATAGGTAACACCTATAAGTGATATGATATGATATGTGTCTTTCACTTTCTGACTTACTCCAAGTCACGTGATTACCTCTAGACTCATCTACGGTGCTGCAAATGGCATTGTGTGCTTCTTTTCCTTGGCGAATATTCTGTCTTAGCGAGGTCCATTTTCTGCAATGTGATTCCCTGAGGGCTGAGGATTAGCTGACCTGGGCAGCCTGACCCTGCCGGCAAGCCCTCCCCAGGTGTGCCTGGGTTGAGGTCAATATAAACAGCACTCCAGGCAGCAATAGCCCCTGCAGCTGTGCCTGACTCCATATTCTCTGCCCCGTCAGCAGTCTCGGGGCTGTGCTGGTGGGAGGGTGTGAGGGTCCACGGCTTTGTTTGTGGCCCGGTGTGAGTGGGGCTCTGCTGGACTTTCTGCAGGAGTTGCCAGGCTGCCACCTGTAAAGAAGAGGATGTGTCACCAATAACTTCCACTGGAATATCTCTCCGGGCTGAGGTGAGTAAGGAAAAAAAGGAGTGGGGGCCGGGACAGGAGGGGTATCTCAGGCAGGGCAATGGAAAGCTTCCAGAAGAGCGCCCGTGGCCAAGACCATCCTGGCTGACCTGCAGGCACCAAGGTGGCCTGCGTGCTGTCGCTGGTGTGGCTCCACGGCCCTTCCTCTAGGTTTTCAAGCCCTTGTACATATTCAGGTGTTTCACCTGGGAAGGGTGGGAACAGTTCAGCAGCAGCTGGCCTGGGGCTCAGCTCACGTTTACTCACAGAGGCCTCGGCACGGTCCCCCAGCTTTGCAATAAGGACGCTCCTTGCGTGGGTGGGTGGGGCTGCTGGCTGTATGGGAGATGATTCCCCACCTCTGACCAATTTCAGAATTGTTTACCACTGGAGCAAGTGCCTTGGTAGTGTTTTCCTCTGTATAACTGTTAGGTTCAGTTTTTTTTTTTTTCTTTTTTGGTTCAAGTTAGATTTTATTCCTCTTTTATGTATTTATGGATATAAGCATGGAAATAATTCATTCTTATAAATACATCAGTGTGAATGGAAGAACATTTTTTCTGTTTTATTTTTACTTTTTATTTTTAAAATTTTTGAAATTTAATTTTATTTATATTTTTTATACAGTAGGTTATTATTAGTTATCTATTTTATGCATAGACATGTATACAGGTCAATCCCAATCTCCCAACTCATCCCACCACCACCACCCCATGGCTTCCCCCACTTTGTGTCCATACGTTTGTTCTCTACCTCTGTGTCTCTATTTCTGCCCTGCAAACCAGTTCATCTGTAGCATTTTTCTAGGTTCCACATATAGGCATTAATATCCAATATTTGTTTTTCTCTTTCTGACTTACTTCACTCTGTATGACAGTCTCTAGATCCATCAACTTCTCTACAAATGACCCAGTTTCATTCCTTTTTATGGCTGAGTAATATTCCATTTTATATATGTACCACATCTTTATCCATTCGTCTGTCTGTGGGCATTTAGGTTGCTTCCATTACCTGGCTATTGTAAATAGTGCTGCAATGAACATTTTGGTGAATGTGTCTTTGTGATTTTTGGTTTTCTCTGGGTATATGCCCAGAAGTGGGATTGCTGGATCCTATTGTAATTCTGTTTTTAGTTTTTTAAAGGAACCTCCATACTGTTCTCCATAGTGACTGTATCAATTTACATTCCCACCAATAGCGGAAGAGGGTTCCTTTTGTCCACACCCTCCCCAGAATTTGTTGTTTGTAGATTATCTGATGATGCGGATTCTAACAGGTGTGAGGTCTTACCTCATTGTAGTTTTGATTTGCATTTCTCTAATAATTAGTGATGTTGAGCAGCTTTTCATGTGCGTCTTGGCCATCTCTGTGTCTTCTTTGAAGAAACGTCTATTTAGATCTTCTGCCCATTTTTGTATTGGGTTGTTTGTTGTATTAATATTAAGCTGCATGAGCTGTTTATATATATTGGAGATTAAACCTTTGTCCATTGATTCGTTTGTGAAAGTTTTCGCCCCTTCTGAGGGTTGCCTTTTTCCATTCCCGTTTTTTTAACAAAGAAAGAAAGAAATCAAAAGAAGCAGAACACTAATGTGCGTGAAATATGCCTCTTGAAACTGTCGTTTTGAAATATGGACGTTTTTTGAATTTTTTGGTCGATATATGACCCCAGGATTTGTTTTCAGGGCAGGTGTCATTTACAGGCCTGTAATGATTTGGAATATCCACTGACCATTAGCGCTGGGATTAAAGCTGCTGTTGTGTGAAACGGCCACAAGGTGGCAGCAGTTCTCCCTTACCAAATCTGGTTACTAGGGCAGCAGAGCCTCAATGGAAGTCGCGTTCTAGATTGGAATGTAGAACGGAATGTACCAGGAGAAAGCCCCTCAAGTTTTTCTCACTAATTCTTGTTCGTGTTTTTAATTTAATTTTTTATATTTTATTACAGCAAGTTTGAGTACAATGTTTAGCTTGTTGTAGGTGTGCAAGAGGTGGTTCTTTTACACATATACATATGTCTGTTCTTCCTGGGATCCTTTTCCCATGTACGTTATGACAGAATGTTGAGTAGTCTTCTCTTGGTACTCCGTAGGTCTTTGGTGATTATATATGTCTACTGTGTTTGTATATGTCTGTTAACCCCAATATCGTAATGAATTCAATCCTCACACCTTTCCTTTGGTGAACCATAAGTTTGTTTAATGAATCTGTGATTGCCCTTCTCCGTGGAAATATCTGCCCTGGTATCAATTTATAGGTAACACCTATAAGTGATATGATATGATATGTGTCTTTCACTTTCTGACTTACTCCAAGTCACGTGATTACCTCTAGACTCATCTACGGTGCTGCAAATGGCATTGTGTGCTTCTTTTCCTTGGCGAATATTCTGTCTTAGCGAGGTCCATTTTCTGCAATGTGATTCCCTGAGGGCTGAGGATTAGCTGACCTGGGCAGCCTGACCCTGCCGGCAAGCCCTCCCCAGGTGTGCCTGGGTTGAGGTCAATATAAACAGCACTCCAGGCAGCAATAGCCCCTGCAGCTGTGCCTGACTCCATATTCTCTGCCCCGTCAGCAGTCTCGGGGCTGTGCTGGTGGGAGGGTGTGAGGGTCCACGGCTTTGTTTGTGGCCCGGTGTGAGTGGGGCTCTGCTGGACTTTCTGCAGGAGTTGCCAGGCTGCCACCTGTAAAGAAGAGGATGTGTCACCAATAACTTCCACTGGAATATCTCTCCGGGCTGAGGTGAGTAAGGAAAAAAAGGAGTGGGGGCCGGGACAGGAGGGGTATCTCAGGCAGGGCAATGGAAAGCTTCCAGAAGAGCGCCCGTGGCCAAGACCATCCTGGCTGACCTGCAGGCACCAAGGTGGCCTGCGTGCTGTCGCTGGTGTGGCTCCACGGCCCTTCCTCTAGGCTTTCAAGCCCTTGTACATATTCAGGTGTTTCACCTGGGAAGGGTGGGAACAGTTCAGCAGCAGCTGGCCTGGGGCTCAGCTCACGTTTACTCACAGAGGCCTCGGCACGGTCCCCCAGCTTTGCAATAAGGACGCTCCTTGCGTGGGCGGGTGGGGCTGCTGGCTGTATGGGAGATGATTCCCCACCTCTGACCAATTTCAGAATTGTTTACCACTGGAGCAAGTGCCTTGGTAGTGTTTTCCTCTGTATAACTGTTAGGTTCAGTTTTTTTTTTTTCTTTTTTGGTTCAAGTTAGATTTTATTCCTCTTTTATGTATTTATGGATATAAGCATGGAAATAATTCATTCTTATAAATACATCAGTGTGAATGGAAGAACATTTTTTCTGTTTTATTTTTACTTTTTATTTTTAAAATTTTTGAAATTTAATTTTATTTATATTTTTTATACAGTAGGTTATTATTAGTTATCTATTTTATGCATAGACATGTATACAGGTCAATCCCAATCTCCCAACTCATCCCACCACCACCACCCCATGGCTTCCCCCACTTTGTGTCCATACGTTTGTTCTCTACCTCTGTGTCTCTATTTCTGCCCTGCAAACCAGTTCATCTGTAGCATTTTTCTAGGTTCTACATATAGGCATTAATATACAATATTTGTTTTTCTCTTTCTGACTTACTTCACTCTGTATGACAGTCTCTAGATCCATCAACTTCTCTACAAATGACCCAGTTTCATTCCTTTATATGGCTGAGTAATATTCCATTTTATATATGTACCACATCTTTTTCCATTCGTCTGTCTGTGGGCATTTATGTTGCTTCCATAACCTGGCTATTGTAAATAGTGCTGCAATGAACATTGTGGTGAATGTGTCTCTGTGATTTATGCTTTTCTCTGGGTATATGCCCAGAAGTGGGATTGCTGGATCCTATGGTAATTCTCTTTTTAGTTTTTTAAAGGAACCTCCATACTGTTCTCCATAGTGACTGTATCAATTTACATTCCCACCAATAGCGGAAGAGGGTTCCTTTTGTCCACACCCTCCCCAGAATTTGTTGTTTGTAGATTATCTGATGATGCCGATTCTAACAGGTGTGAGGTCTTACCTCATTGTAGTTTTGATTTGCATTTCTCTAATAATTAGTGATGTTGAGCAGCTTTTCATGTGCGTCTTGGCCATCTCTGTGTCTTCTTTGAAGAAACGTCTATTTAGATCTTCTGCCCATTTTTGTATTGGGTTGTTTGTTGTATTAATATTAAGCTGCATGAGCTGTTTATATATATTGGAGATTAAACCTTTGTCCATTGATTCGTTTGTGAAAGTTTTCGCCCCTTCTGAGGGTTGCCTTTTTCCATTCCCGTTTTTTTAACAAAGAAAGAAAGAAATCAAAAGAAGCAGAACACTAATGTGCGTGAAATATGCCTCTTGAAACTGTCGTTTTGAAATATGGACGTTTTTTGAATTTTTTGGTCGATATATGACCCCAGGATTTGTTTTCAGGGCAGGTGTCATTTACAGGCCTGTAATGATTTGGAATATCCACTGACCATTAGGGCTGGGATTAAAGCTGCTGTTGTGTGAAACGGCCACAAGGTGGCAGCAGTTCTCCCTTACCAAATCTGGTTACTAGGGCAGCAGAGCCTCAATGGAAGTCGCGTTCTAGATTGGAACGTAGAACGGAATGTACCAGGAGAAAGCCCCTCAAGTTTTTCTCACTAATTCTTGTTCGTGTTTTTAATTTAATTTTTTATATTTTATTACAGCAAGTTTGAGTACAATGTTTAGCTTGTTGTAGGTGTGCAAGAGGTGGTTCTTTTACACATATACATATGTCTGTTCTTCCTGGGATCCTTTTCCCATGTACGTTATGACAGAATGTTGAGTAGTCTTCTCTTGGTACTCCGTAGGTCTTTGGTGATTATATATGTCTACTGTGTTTGTATATGTCTGTTAACCCCAATATCGTAATGAATTCAATCCTCACACCTTTCCTTTGGTGAACCATAAGTTTGTTTAATGAATCTGTGATTGCCCTTCTCCGTGGAAATATCTGCCCTGGTATCAATTTATAGGTAACACCTATAAGTGATATGATATGATATGTGTCTTTCACTTTCTGACTTACTACAAGTCACGTGATTACCTCTAGACTCATCTACGGTGCTGCAAATGGCATTGTGTGCTTCTTTTCCTTGGCGAATATTCTGTCTTAGCGAGGTCCATTTTCTGCAATGTGATTCCCTGAGGGCTGAGGATTAGCTGACCTGGGCAGCCTGACCCTGCCGGCAAGCCCTCCCCAGGTGTGCCTGGGTTGAGGTCAATATAAACAGCACTCCAGGCAGCAATAGCCCCTGCCGCTGTGCCTGACTCCATATTCTCTGCCCCGTCAGCAGTCTCGGGGCTGTGCTGGTGGGAGGGTGTGAGGGTCCACGGCTTTGTGGGTGGCCCGGTGTGAGTGGGGCTCTGCTGGACTTTCTGCAGGAGTTGCCAGGCTGCCACCTGTAAAGAAGAGGATGTGTCACCCATAACTTCCACTGGAATATCTCTCCGGGCTGAGGTGAGGAAGGAAAAAAAGGAGTGGGGGCCGGGACAGGAGGGGTATCTCAGGCAGGGCAATGGAAAGCTTCCAGAAGAGCGCCCGTGGCCAGGACCATCCTGGCTGACCTGCAGGCACCAAGTTGGCCTGCGTGCTTTCGCTGGTGTGGCTCCACGGCCCTTCCTCTAGGCTTTCAAGCCCTTGTACATATTCAGGTGTTTCACCTGGGAAGGGTGGGAACAGTTCAGCAGCAGCTGGCCTGGGGCTCAGCTCACGTTTACTCACAGAGGCCTCGGCACGGTCCCCCAGCTTTGCAATAAGGACGCTCCTTGCGTGGGCGGGCGGGGCTGCTGGCTCTATGGGAGATGATTCCCCACCTCTGACCAATTTCAGAATTGTTTACCACTGGAGCAAGTGCCTTGGTAGTGTTTTCCTCTGTATAACTGTTAGGTTCAGATTTTTTTTTCTTTTTTGGTTCAAGTTAGATTTTATTCCTCTTTTATGTATTTATGGATATAAGCATGGAAATAATTCATTCTTATAAATACATCAGTGTGAATGGAAGAACATTTTTTCTGTTTTATTTTTACATTTTATTTTTAAAATTTTTGAAATTTAATTTTATTTATTTATTTTATACAGTAGGTTATTATTAGTTAACTATTTTATGCATAGACATGTATACAGGTCAATCCCAATCTCCCAACTCATCCCACCACCACCACCCCATGGCTTCCCCCACTTTGTGTCCATACGTTTGTTCTCTACCTCTGTGTCTCTATTTCGGCCCTGCAAACCAGTTCATCTGTAGCATTTTTCTAGGTTCCACATATAGGCATTAATATACAATATTTGTTTTTCTCTTTCTAACTTACTTCACTCTGTATGACAGTCTCTAGATCCATCAACTTCTCTACAAATGACCCAGTTTCATTCCTTTTTATGGCTGAGTAATATTCCATTTTATATATGTACCACATCTTTATCCATTCGTCTGTCTGTGGGCATTTAGGTTGCTTCCATTACCTGGCTCTTGTAAATAGTGCTGCAATGAACATTGTGGTGAATGTGTCTTTGTGATTTATGGTTTTCTCTGGGTATATGCCCAGAAGTGGGATTGCTGGATCCTATTGTAATTCTGTTTTTAGTTTTTTAAAGGAACCTCCATACTGTTCTCCATAGTGACTGTATCAATTTACATTCCCACCAATAGCGGAAGAGGGTTCCTTTTGTCCACACCCTCCCCAGAATTTGTTGTTTGTAGATTATCTGATGATGCCGATTCTAACAGGTGTGAGGTCTTACCTCATTGTAGTTTTGATTTGCATTTCTCTAATAATTAGTGATGTTGAGCAGCTTTTCATGTGCGTCTTGGCCATCTCTGTGTCTTCTTTGAAGAAACGTCTATTTAGATCTTCTGCCCAATTTTGTATTGGGTTGTTTGTTGTATTAATATTAAGCTGCATGAGCTGTTTATATATATTGGAGATTAAACCTTTGTCCATTGATTCGTTTGTGAAAGTTTTCGCCCCTTCTGAGTGTTGCCTTTTTCCATTCCCGTTTTTTTAACAAAGAAAGAAAGAAATCAAAAGAAGCAGAACACTAATGTGCGTGAAATATGCCTCTTGAAACTGTCGTTTTGAAATATGGACGTCTTTTGAATTTTTTGGTCGATATATGACCCCAGGATTTGTTTTCAGGGCAGGTGTCATTTACAGGCCTGTAATGATTTGGAATATCCACTGACCATTAGCGCTGGGATTAAAGCTGCTGTTGTGTGAAACGGCCACAAGGTGGCAGCAGTTCTCCCTTACCAAATCTGGTTACTAGGGCAGCAGAGCCTCAATGGAAGTCGCGTTCTAGATTGGAATGTAGAACGGAATGTACCAGGAGAAAGCCCCTCAAGTTTTTCTCACTAATTCTTGTTCGTGTTTTTAATTTAATTTTTTATATTTTATTACAGCAAGTTTGAGTACAATGTTTAGCTTGTTGTAGGTGTGCAAGAGGTGGTTCTTTTACACATATACATATGTCTGTTCTTCCTGGGATGCTTTTCCTATGTTCGTGATGACAGAATGTTGAGTAGTCTTCTCTTGGTACTCCGTAGGTCTTTGGTGATTATATATGTCTACTGTGTTTGTATATGTCTGTTAACCCCAATATCGTAATGAATTCAATCCTCACACCTTTCCTTTGGTGAACCATAAGTTTGTTTAATGAATCTGTGATTGCCCTTCTCCGTGGAAATATCTGCCCTGGTATCAATTTATAGGTAACACCTATAAGTGATATGATATGATATGTGTCTTTCACTTTCTGACTTACTCCAAGTCACGTGATTACCTCTAGACTCATCTACGGTGCTGCAAATGGCATTGTGTGCTTCTTTTCCTTGGCGAATATTCTGTCTTAGCGAGGTCCATTTTCTGCAATGTGATTCCCTGAGGGCTGAGGATTAGCTGACCTGGGCAGCCTGACCCTGCCGGCAAGCCCTCCCCAGGTGTGCCTGGGTTGAGGTCAATATAAACAGCACTCCAGGCAGCAATAGCCCCTGCAGCTGTGCCTGACTCCATATTCTCTGCCCCGTCAGCAGTCTCGGGGCTGTGCTGGTGGGAGGGTGTGAGGGTCCACGGCTTTGTGGGTGGCCCGGTGTGAGTGGGGCTCTGCTGGACTTTCTGCAGGAGTTGCCAGGCTGCCACCTGTAAAGAGGAGGATGTGTCACCCATAACTTCCACTGGAATATCTCTCCGGGCTGAGGTGAGTAAGGAAAAAAAGGAGTGGGGGCCGGGACAGGAGGGGTATCTCAGGCAGGGCAATGGAAAGCTTCCAGAAAAGCGCCCGTGGCCAAGACCATCCTGGCTGACCTGCAGGCACCAAGGTGGCCTGCGTGCTGTCGCTGGTGTGGCTCCACGGCCCTTCCTCTAGGCTTTCAAGCCCTTGTACATATTCAGGTGTTTCACCTGGGAAGGGTGGGAACAGTTCAGCAGCAGCTGGCCTGTGGCTCAGCTCACGTTTACTCACAGAGGCCTCGGCACGGTCCCCCAGCTTTGCAATAAGGACGCTCCTTGCGTGGGCGGGCGGGGCTGCTGGCTCTATGGGAGATGATTCCCCACCTCTGACCAATTTCAGAATTGTTTACCACTGGAGCAAGTGCCTTGGTAGTGTTTTCCTCTGTATAACTGTTAGGTTCAGATTTTTTTTTCTTTTTTGGTTCAAGTTAGATTTTATTCCTCTTTTATGTATTTATGGATATAAGCATGGAAATAATTCATTCTTATAAATACATCAGTGTGAATGGAAGAACATTTTTTCTGTTTTATTTTTACATTTTATTTTTAAAATTTTTGAAATTTAATTTTATTTATTTTTTTATACAGTAGGTTATTATTAGTTAACTATTTTATACATAGACATGTATACAGGTCAATCCCAATCTCCCAACTCATCCCACCACCACCACCCCATGGCTTCCCCCACTTTGTGTCCATACGTTTGTTCTCTACGTCTGTGTCTCTATTTCTGCCCTGCAAACCAGTTCATCTGTAGCATTTTTCTAGGTTCCACATATAGGCATTAATATACAATATTTGTTTTTCTCTTTCTGACTTACTTCACTCTGTATGACAGTCTCTAGATCCATCAACTTCTCTACAAATGACCCAGTTTCATTCCTTTTTATGGCTGAGTAATATTCCATTTTATATATGTACCACATCTTTATCCATTCGTCTGTCTGTGGGCATTTAGGTTGCTTCCATTAGCTGGCTCTTGTAAATAGTGCTGCAATGAACATTGTGGTGAATGTGTCTTTGTGATTTATGGTTTTCTCTGGGTATATGCCCAGAAGTGGGATTGCTGGATCCTATTGTAATTCTGTTTTTAGTTTTTTAAAGGAACCTCCATACTGTTCTCCATAGTGACTGTATCAACTTACATTCCCACCAATAGCGGAAGAGGGTTCCTTTTGTCCACACCCTCCCCAGTATTTGTTGTTTGTAGATTATCTGATGATGCCGATTCTAACAGGTGTGAGGTCTTACCTCATTGTAGTTTTGATTTGCATTTCTCTAATAATTAGTGATGTTGAGCAGCTTTTCATGTGCGTCTTGGCCATCTCTGTGTCTTCTTTGAAGAAACGTCTATTTAGATCTTCTGCCCATTTTTGTATTGGGTTGTTTGTTGTATTAATATTAAGCTGCATGAGCTGTTTATATATATTGGAGATTAAACCTTTGTCCATTGATTCGTTTGTGAAAGTTTTCGCCCCTTCTGAGGGTTGCCTTTTTCCATTCCCGTTTTTTCAACAAAGAAAGAATGAAATCAAAAGAAGCAGAACACTAATGTGCGTGAAATATGCCTCTTGAAAGTGTCGTTTTGAAATATGGACGTCTTTTGAATTTTTTGGTCGATATATGACCCCAGGATTTGTTTTCAGGGCAGGTGTCATTTACAGGCCTGTAATGATTTGGAATATCCACTGACCATTAGCGCTGGGATTAAAGCTGCTGTTGTGTGAAACGGCCACAAGGTGGCAGCAGTTCTCCCTTACCAAATCTGGTTACTAGGGCAGCAGAGCCTCAATGGAAGTCGCGTTCTAGATTGGAATATAGAACGGAATGCGCCAGGAGAAAGCCCCTCAAGTTTGTCTCACTACTTCTTGTTCGTGTTTTTAATTTAATTTTTTATTTTTTATTACAGCAATTTTGAGTACAACGTTTAGCTTGTTGTAGGTGTGCAAGAGGTGGTTCTTTTACACATATACATATGTCTGTTCTTCCTGGGATCCTTTTCCCATGTACGTTATGACAGAATGTTGAGTAGTCTTCTCTTGGTACTCCGTAGGTCTTTGGTGATTATATATGTCTACTGTGTTTGTATATGTCTGTTAACCCCAATATCGTAATGAATTCAATCCTCACACCTTTCCTTTGGTGAACCATAAGTTTGTTTAATGAATCTGTGATTGCCCTTCTCCGTGGAAATATCTGCCCTGGTATCAATTTATAGGTAACACCTATAAGTGATATGATATGATATGTGTCTTTCACTTTCTGACTTACTCCCAGTCACGTGATTACCTCTAGACTCATCTACGGTGCTGCAAATGGCATTGTGTGCTTCTTTTCCTTGGCGAATATTCTGTCTTAGCGAGGTCCATTTTCTGCAATGTGATTCCCTGAGTGCTGAGGATTAGCTGACCTGGGCAGCCTGACCCTGCCGGCAAGCCCTCCCCAGGTGTGCCTGGGTTGAGGTCAATATAAACAGCACTCCAGGCAGCAATAGCCCCTGCAGCTGTGCCTGACTCCATATTCTCTGCCCCGTCAGCAGTCTCGGGGCTGTGCTGGTGGGAGGGTGTGAGGGTCCACGGCTTTGTGGGTGGCCCGGTGTGAGTGGGGCTCTGCTGGACTTTCTGCAGGAGTTGCCAGGCTGCCACCTGTAAAGAAGAGGATGTGTCACCCATAACTTCCACTGGAATATCTCTCCGGGCTGAGGTGAGTAAGGAAAAAAAGGAGTGGGGGCCGGGACAGGAGGGGTATCTCAGGCAGGGCAATGGAAAGCTTCCAGAAGAGCGCCCGTGGCCAGGACCATCCTGGCTGACCTGCAGTCACCAAGTTGGCCTGAGTGCTTTCGCTGGTGTGGCTCCACGGCCCTTCCTCTAGGCTTTCAAGCCCTTGTACATATTCAGGTGTTTCACCTGGGAAGGGTGGGAACAGTTCAGCAGCAGCTGGCCTGGGGCTCAGCTCACGTTTACTCACAGAGGCCTCGGCACGGTCCCCCAGCTTTGCAATAAGGACGCTCCTTGCGTGGGTGGGTGGGGCTGCTGGCTGTATGGGAGATGATTCCCCACCTCTGACCAATTTCAGAATTGTTTACCACTGGAGCAAGTGCCTTGGTAGTGTTTTCCTCTGTATAACTGTTAGGTTCAGTTTTTTTTTTTCTTTTTTGGTTCAAGTTAGATTTTATTCCTCTTTTATGTATTTATGGATATAAGCATGTAAATAATTCATTCTTATAAATACATCAGTGTGAATGGAAGAACATTTTTTCTGTTTTATTTTTACATTTTATTTTTAACATTTTTGAAATTTAATTTTATTTATTTTTTTTATACAGTAGGTTATTATTAGTTAACTATTTTATGCATAGACATGTATACAGGTCAATCCCAATCTCCCAACTCATCCCACCACCACCACCCCATGGCTTCCCCCACTTTGTGTCCATACGTTTGTTCTCTACGTCTGTGTCTCTATTTCTGCCCTGCAAACCAGTTCATCTGTAGCATTTTTCTAGGTTCCACATATAGGCATTAATATACAATATTTGTTTTTCTCTTTCTGACTTACTTCACTCTGTATGACAGTCTCTAGATCCATCAACTTCTCTACAAATGACCCAGTTTCATTCCTTTTTATGGCTGAGTAATATTCCATTTTATATATGTACCACATCTTTATCCATTCGTCTGTCTGTGGCCATTTAGGTTGCTTCCATTACCTGGCTCTTGTAAATAGTGCTGCAATGAACATTGTGGTGAATGTGTCTTTGTGATTTATGGTTTTCTCTGGGTATATGCCCAGAAGTGGGATTGCTGGATCCTATTGTAATTCTGTTTTTAGTTTTTTAAAGGAACCTCCATACTGTTCTCCATAGTGACTGTATCAATTTACATTCCCACCAATAGCGGAAGAGGGTTCCTTTTGTCCACACCCTCCCCAGTATTTGTTGTTTGTAGATTATCTGATGATGCCGATTCTAACAGGTGTGAGGTCTTACCTCATTGTAGTTTTGATTTGCATTTCTCTAATAATTAGTGATGTTGAGCAGCTTTTCATGTGCGTCTTGGCCATCTCTGTGTCTTCTTTGAAGAAACGTCTATTTAGATCTTCTGCCCATTTTTGTATTGGGTTGTTTGTTGTATTAATATTAAGCTGCATGAGCTGTTTATATATATTGGAGATTAAACCTTTGTCCATTGATTCGTTTGTGAAAGTTTTCGCCCCTTCTGAGGGTTGCCTTTTTCCATTCCCGTTTTTTCAACAAAGAAAGAATGAAATCAAAAGAAGCAGAACACTAATGTGCGTGAAATATGCCTCTTGAAAGTGTCGTTTTGAAATATGGACGTCTTTTGAATTTTTTGGTCGATATATGACCCCAGGATTTGTTTTCAGGGCAGGTGTCATTTACAGGCCTGTAATGATTTGGAATATCCACTGACCATTAGCGCTGGGATTAAAGCTGCTGTTGTGTGAAACGGCCACAAGGTGGCAGCAGTTCTCCCTTACCAAATCTGGTTACTAGGGCAGCAGAGCCTCAATGGAAGTCGCGTTCTAGATTGGAATGTAGAACGGAATGTGCCAGGAGAAAGCCCCTCAAGTTTGTCTCACTACTTCTTGTTCGTGTTTTTAATTTAATTTTTTATTTTTTATTACAGCAAGTTTGAGTACAACGTTTAGCTTGTTGTAGGTGTGCAAGAGGTGGTTCTTTTACACATATACATATGTCTGTTCTTCCTGGGATCCTTTTCCCATGTTCGTTATGACAGAATGTTGAGTAGTCTTCTCTTGGTACTCCGTAGGTCTTTGGTGATTATATATGTCTACTGTGTTTGTATATGTCTGTTAACCCCAATATCGTAATGAATTCAATCCTCACACCTTTCCTTTGGTGAACCATAAGTTTGTTTAATGAATCTGTGATTGCCCTTCTCCGTGGAAATATCTGCCCTGGTATCAATTTATAGGTAACACCTATAAGTGATATGATATGATATGTGTCTTTCACTTTCTGACTTACTCCAAGTCACGTGATTACCTCTAGACTCATCTACGGTGCTGCAAATGGCATTGTGTGTTTCTTTTCCTTGGCGAATATTCTGTCTTAGCGAGGTCCATTTTCTGCAATGTGATTCCCTGAGGGCTGAGGATTAGCTGACCTGGGCAGCCTGACCCTGCCGGCAAGCCCTCCCCAGGTGTGCCTGGGTTGAGGTCAATATAAACAGCACTCCAGGCAGCAATAGCCACTGCAGCTGTGCCTGACTCCATATTCTCTGCCCCGTCAGCAGTCTCGGGGCTGTGCTGGTGGGAGGGTGTGAGGGTCCACGGCTTTGTGGGTGGCCCGGTGTGAGTGGGGATCTGCTGGACTTTCTGCAGGAGTTGCCAGGCTGCCACCTGTAAAGAAGAGGATGTGTCAACCATAACTTCCACTGGAGTATCTCTCCGGGCTGAGGTGAGGAAGGAAAAAATGGAGTGGGGGCCGGGACAGGAGGGGTATCTCAGGCAGGGCAATGGAAAGATTCCAGAAGAGCGCCCGTGGCCAGGACCATCCTGGCTGACCTGCAGTCACCAAGTTGGCCTGAGTGCTTTCGCTGGTGTGGCTCCACGGCCCTTCCTCTAGGCTTTCAAGCCCTTGTACATATTCATGTGTTTCATCTGGGAAGGGTGGGAACAGTTCAGCAGCAGCTGGCCTGGGGCTCAGCTCACGTTTACTCACAGAGGCCTCGGCACGGTCCCCCAGCTTTGCAATAAGGACGCTCCTTGCGTGGGTGGGTGGGGCTGCTGGCTGTATGGGAGATGATTCCCCACCTCTGACCAATTTCAGAATTGTTTACCACTGGAGCAAGTGCCTTGGTAGTGTTTTCCTCTGTATAACTGTTAGGTTCAGTTTTTTTTTTTCTTTTTTGTTTCAAGTTAGATTTTATTCCTCTTTTATGTATTTATGGATATAAGCATGTAAATAATTCATTCTTATAAATACATCAGTGTGAATGGAAGAACATTTTTTCTGTTTTATTTTTACATTTTATTTTTAAAATTTTTGAAATTTAATTTTATTTATTTTTTTTATACAGTAGGTTATTATTAGTTATCTATTTTATGCATAGACATGTATACAGGTCAATCCCAATCTCCCAACTCATCCCACCACCACCACCCCATGGCTTCCCCCACTTTGTGTCCATACGTTTGTTCTCTACCTCTGTGTCTCTATTTCTGCCCTGCAAACCAGTTCATCTCTACCATTTTTCTAGGTTCCACATATAGGCATTAATATACAATATTTGTTTTTCTCTTTCTGACTTACTTCACTCTGTATGACAGTCTCTAGATCCATCAACTTCTCTACAAATGACCCAGTTTCATTCCTTTTTATGGCTGAGTAATATTCCATTTTATATATGTACCACATCTTTATCCATTCGTCTGTCTGTGGGCATTTAGGTTGCTTCCATTACCTGGCTCTTGTAAATAGTGCTGCAATGAACATTGTGGTGAATGTGTCTTTGTGATTTATGGTTTTCTCTGGGTATATGCCCAGAGGTGGGATTGCTGGATCCTATTGTAATTCTGTTTTTAGTTTTTTAAAGGAACCTCCATACTGTTCTCCATAGTGACTGTATCAATTTACATTCCCACCAATAGCGGAAGAGGGTTCCTTTTGTCCACACCCTCCCCAGAATTTGTTGTTTGTAGATTATCTGATGATGCCGATTCTAACAGGGGTGAGGTCTTACCTCATTGTAGTTTTGATTTGCATTTCTCTAATAATTAGTGATGTTAAGCAGCTTTTCAAGTGCGTCTTGGCCATCTCTGTGTCTTCTTTGAAGAAACGTCTATTTAGATCTTCTGCCCATTTTTGTATTGGGTTGTTTGTTGTATTAATATTAAGCTGCATGAGCTGTTTATATATATTGGAGATTAAACCTTTGTCCATTGATTCGTTTGTGAAAGTTTTCGCCCCTTCTGAGGGTTGCCTTTTTCCATTCCCGTTTTTTTAACAAAGAAAGAAAGAAATCAAAAGAAGCAGAACACTAATGTGCGTGAAATATGCCTCTTGAAACTGTCGTTTTGAAATATGGACGTTTTTTGAATTTTTTGGTCGATATATGACCCCAGGATTTGTTTTCAGGGCAGGTGTCATTTACAGGCCTGTAATGATTTGGAATATCCACTGACCATTAGCGCTGGGATTAAAGCTGCTGTTGTGTGAAACGGCCACAAGGTGGCAGCAGTTCTCCCTTACCAAATCTGGTTACTAGGGCAGCAGAGCCTCAATGGAAGTCGCGTTCTAGATTGGAATGTAGAACGGAATGTACCAGGAGAAAGCCCCTCAAGTTTTCCTCACTAATTCTTGTTCGTGTTTTTAATTTAATTTTTTATATTTTATTACAGCAAGTTTGAGTACAATGTTTAGCTTGTTGTAGGTGTGCAAGAGGTGGTTCTTTTACACATATACATATGTCTGTTCTTCCTGGGATCCTTTTCCCATGTACGTTATGACAGAATGTTGAGTAGTCTTCTCTTGGTACTCCGTAGGTCTTTGGTGATTATATATGTCTACTGTGTTTGTATATGGCTGTTAACCCCAATATCGTAATGAATTCAATCCTCACACCTTTCCTTTGGTGAACCATAAGTTTGTTTAATGAATCTGTGATTGCCCTTCTCCGTGGAAATATCTGCCCTGGTATGAATTTATAGGTAACACCTATAAGTGATATGATATGATATGTGTCTTTCACTTTCTGACTTACTCCAAGTCACGTGATTACCTCTAGACTCATCTACGGTGCTGCAAATGGCATTGTGTGCTTCTTTTCCTTGGCGAATATTCTGTCTTAGCGAGGTCCATTTTCTGCAATTTGATTCCCTGAGGGCTGAGGATTAGCTGACCTGGGCAGCCTGACCCTGCCGGCAAGCCCTCCCCAGGTGTGCCTGGGTTGAGGTCAATATAAACAGCACTCCAGGCAGCAATAGCCCCTGCAGCTGTGCCTGACTCCATATTCTCTGCCCCGTCAGCAGTCTCGGGGCTGTGCTGGTGGGAGGGTGTGAGGGTCCACGGCTTTGTGGGTGGCCCGGTGTGAGTGGGGCTCTGCTGGACTTTCTGCAGGAGTTGCCAGGCTGCCACCTGTAAAGAAGAGGATGTGTCACCCATAACTTCCACTGGAATATCTCTCCGGGCTGAGGTGAGGAAGGAAAAAAAGGAGTGGGGGCCGGGACAGGAGGGGTATCTCAGGCAGGGCAATGGAAAGCTTCCAGAAGAGTTCCCGTGGCCTGGACCATCCTGGCTGACCTGCAGGCACCAAGGTGGCCTGCGTGCTGTCGCTGTTGTGGCTCCACGGCCCTTCCTCTAGGCTTTCAAGCCCTTGTACATATTCAGGTGTTTCACCTGGGAAGGGTGGGAACAGTTCAGCAGCAGCTGGCCTGGGGCTCAGCTCACGTTTACTCACAGAGGCCTCGGCACGGGCCCCCAGCTTTGCAATAAGGACGCTCCTTGCGTGGGCGGGTGGGGCTGCTGTCTCTATGGGAGATGATTCCCCAGCTCTGACCAATTTCAGAATTGTTTAGCACTGGAGCAAGTGCCTTGGTAGTGTTTTCCTCTGTATAACTGTTAGGTTCAGTTTTTTTTTCTTTTTTGGTTCAAGTTAGATTTTATTCCTCTTTTATGTATTTATGGATATAAGCATGGAAATAATTCATTCTTATAAATACATCAGTGTGAACGGAAGAACATTTTTTCTGTTTTATTTTTACATTTTATTTTTAAAATTTTTGAAATTTAATTTTATTTATTTTTTTTATACAGTAGGTTATTATTAGTTATCTATTTTATGCATAGACATGTATACAGGTCAATCCCAATCTCCCAACTCATCCCACAACCACCACCCCATGGCTTCCCCCACTTTGTGTCCATACGTTTGTTCTCTACCTCTGTGTCTCTATTTCTGCCCTGCAAACCAGTTCATCTGTAGCATTTTTCTAGGTTCCACATATAGGCATTAATATACAATATTTGTTTTTCTCTTTCTGACTTACTTCACTCTGTATGACAGTCTCTAGATCCATCAACCTCTCTACAAATGACCCAGTTTCATTCCTTTTTATGGCTGAGTAATATTCCATTTTATATATGTACCACATCTTTATCCATTCGTCTGTCTGTGGGCATTTAGGTTGCTTCCATTACCTGGCTATTGTAAATAGTGCTGCAATGAACATTGTGGTGAATGTGTCTTTGTGATTTTTGGTTTTCTCTGCGTATATGCCCAGAAGTGGGATTGCTGGATCCTATTGTAATTCTGTTTTTAGTTTTTTAAAGGAACCTCCATACTGTTCTCCATAGTGACTGTATCAATTTACATTCCCACCAATAGCGGAAGAGGGTTCCTTTTGTCCACACCCTCCCCAGAATTTGTTGTTTGTAGATTATCTGATGATGCCGATTCTAACAGGTGTGAGGTCTTACCTCATTGTAGTTTTGATTTGCATTTCTCTAATAATTAGTGATGTTGAGCAGCTTTTCATGTGCGTCTTGGCCATCTCTGTGTCTTCTTTGAAGAAACGTCTATTTAGATCTTCTGCCCATTTTTGTATTGGGTTGTTTGTTGTATTAATATTAAGCTGCATGAGCTGTTTATATATATTGGAGATTAAACCTTTGTCCATTGATTCGTTTGTGAAAGTTTTCGCCCCTTCTGAGGGTTGCCTTTTTCCATTCCCGTTTTTTTAACAAAGAAAGAATGAAATCAAAAGAAGCAGAACACTAATGTGCGTGAAATATGCCTCTTGAAAGTGTCGTTTTGAAATATGGACGTCTTTTGAATTTTTTGGTCGATATATGACCCCAGGATTTGTTTTCAGGGCAGGTGTCATTTACAGGCCTGTAATGATTTGGAATATCCACTGACCATTAGCGCTGGGATTAAAGCTGCTGTTGTGTGAAACGGCCACAAGGTGGCAGCAGTTCTCCCTTACCAAATCTGGTTACTAGGGCAGCAGAGCCTTAATGGAAGTCGCGTTCTAGATTGGAATATAGAACGGAATGTGCCAGGAGAAAGCCCCTCAAGTTTGTCTCACTACTTCTTGTTCGTGTTTTTAATTTAATTTTTTATTTTTTATTACAGCAAGTTTGAGTACAACGTTTAGCTTGTTGTAGGTGTGCAAGAGGTGGTTCTTTTACACATATACATATGTCTGTTCTTCCTGGGATCCTTTTCCCATGTTCGTTATGACAGAATGTTGAGTAGTCTTCTCTTGGTACTCCGTAGGTCTTTGGTGATTATATATGTCTACTGTGTTTGTATATGTCTGTTAACCCCAATATCGTAATGAATTCAATCCTCACACCTTTCCTTTGGTGAACCATAAGTTTGTTTAATGAATCTGTGATTGCCCTTCTCCGTGGAAATATCTGCCCTGGTATCAATTTATAGGTAACACCTATAAGTGATATGATATGATATGTGTCTTTCACTTTCTGACTTACTCCAAGTCACGTGATTACCTCTAGACTCATCTACAGTGCTGCAAATGGCATTGTGTGTTTCTTTTCCTTGGCGAATATTCTGTCTTAGCGAGGTCCATTTTCTGCAATGTGATTCCCTGAGGGCTGAGGATTAGCTGACCTGGGCAGCCTGACCCTGCCGGCAAGCCCTCCCCAGGTGTGCCTGGGTTGAGGTCAATATAAACAGCACTCCAGGCAGCAATAGCCCCTGCAGCTGTGCCTGACTCCATATTCTCTGCCCCGTCAGCAGTCTCGGGGCTGTGCTGGTGGGAGGGTGTGAGGGTCCACGGCTTTGTGGGTGGCCCGGTGTGAGTGGGGCTCTGCTGGACTTTCTGCAGGAGTTGCCAGGCTGCCACCTGTAAAGAAGAGGATGTGTCAACCATAACTTCCACTGGAGTATCTCTCCGGGCTGAGGTGAGGAATGAAAAAAAGGAGTGGGGGCCGGGACAGGAGGGGTATCTCAGGCAGGGCAATGGAAAGCTTACAGAAGAGCGCCCGTGGCCAGGACCATCCTGGCTGACCTGCAGGCACCAAGTTGGCCTGCGTGCTTTCGCTGGTGTGGCTCCACGGCCCTTCCTCTAGGCTTTCAAGCCCTTGTACATATTCAGGTGTTTCACCTGGGAAGGGTGGGAACAGTTCAGCAGCAGCTGGCCTGGGGCTCAGCTCACGTTTACTCACAGAGGCCTCGGCACGGTCCCCCAGCTTTGCAATAAGGATGCTCCTTGCGTGGGCGGGTGGGGCTGCTGGCTGTATGGGAGATGATTCCCCACCTCTGACCAATTTCAGAATTGTTTACCACTGGAGCAAGTGCCTTGGTAGTGTTTTCCTCTGTATAACTGTTAGGTTCAGTTTTTTTTTTCTTTTTTGTTTCAAGTTAGATTTTATTCCTCTTTTATGTATTTATGGATATAAGCATGTAAATAATTCATTCTTATAAATACATCAGTGTGAATGGAAGAACATTTTTTCTGTTTTATTTTTACATTTTATTTTTAAAATTTTTGAAATTTAATTTTATTTATTTTTTTATACAGTAGGTTATTATTAGTTATCTATTTTATGCATAGACATGTATACAGGTCAATCCCAATCTCCCAACTCATCCCACCACCACCACCCCATGGCTTCCCCCACTTTGTGTCCATACGTTTGTTCTCTACCTCTGTGTCTCTATTTCTGCCCTGCAAACCAGTTCATCTGTAGCATTTTTCTAGGTTCCACATATAGGCATTAATATACAATATTTGTTTTTCTCTTTCTGACTTACTTCACTCTGTATGACAGTCTCTAGATCCATCAACTTCTCTACAAATGACCCAGTTTCATTCCTTTTTATGGCTGAGTAATATTCCATTTTATATATGTACCACATCTTTATCCATTCGTCTGTCTGTGGGCATTTAGGTTGCTTCCATTACCTGGCTCTTGTAAATAGTGCTGCAATGAACATTGTGGTGAATGTGTCTTTGTGATATATGGTTTTCTCTGGGTATATGCCCAGAGGTGGGATTGCTGGATCCTATTGTAATTCTGTTTTTAGTTTTTTAAAGGAACCTCCATACTGTTCTCCATAGTGACTGTATCAATTTACATTCCCACCAATAGCGGAAGAGGGTTCCTTTTGTCCACACCCTCCCCAGAATTTGTTGTTTGTCGATTATCTGATGATGCCGATTCTAACAGGTGTGAGGTCTTACCTCATTGTAGTTTTGATTTGCATTTCTCTAATAATTAGTGATGTTGAGCAGCTTTTCATGTGCGTCTTGGCCATCTCTGTGTCTTCTTTGAAGAAACGTCTATTTAGATCTTCTGCCCATTATTGTATTGGGTTGTTTGTTGTATTAATATTAAGCTGCATGAGCTGTTTATATATATTGGAGATTAAACCTTTGTCCATTGATTCGTTTGTGAAAGTTTTCGCCCCTTCTGAGGGTTGCCTTTTTCCATTCCCGTTTTTTTAACAAAGAAAGAAAGAAATCAAAAGAAGCAGAACACTAATGTGCGTGAAATATGCCTCTTGAAACTGTCGTTTTGAAATATGGACGTTTTTTGAATTTTTTGGTCAATATATGACCCCAGGATTTGTTTTCAGGGCAGGTGTCATTTACAGGCCTGTAATGATTTGGAATATCCACTGACCATTAGCGCTGGGATTAAAGCTGCTGTTGTGTGAAACGGCCACAAGGTGGCAGCAGTTCTCCCTTACCAAATCTGGTTACTAGGGAAGCAGAGCCTCAATGGAAGTCGCGTTCTAGATTGGAATGTAGAACGGAAAGTACCAGGAGAAAGCCCCTCAAGTTTTTCTCACTAATTCTTGTTCGTGTTTTTAATTTAATTTTTTATATTTTATTACAGCAAGTTTGAGTACAATGTTTAGCTTGTTGTAGGTGTGCAAGAGGTGGTTCTTTTACACATATACATATGTCTGTTCTTCCTGGGATCCTTTTCCCATGTTCGTTATGACAGAATGTTGAGTAGTCTTCTCTTGGTACTCCGTAGGTCTTTGGTGATTATATATGTCTACTGTGTTTGTATATGTCTGTTAACCCCAATATCGTAATGAATTCAATCCTCACACCTTTCCTTTGGTGAACCATAAGTTTGTTTAATGAATCTGTGATTGCCCTTCTCCGTGGAAATATCTGCCCTGGTATCAATTTATAGGTAACACCTATAAGTGATATGATATGATATGTGTCTTTCACTTTCTGACTTACTCCAAGTCACGTGATTACCTCTAGACTCATCTACGGTGCTGCAAATGGCATTGTGTGCTTCTTTTCCTTGGCGAATATTCTGTCTTAGCGAGGTCCATTTTCTGCAATGTGATTCCCTGAGGGCTGAGGATTAGCTGACCTGGGCAGCCTGACCCTGCCGGCAAGCCCTCCCCAGGTGTGCCTGGGTTGAGGTCAATATAAACAGCACTCCAGGCAGCAATAGCCCCTGCAGCTGTGCCTGACTCCATATTCTCTGCCCCGTCAGCAGTCTCGGGGCTGTGCTGGTGGGAGGGTGTGAGGGTCCACGGCTTTGTGGGTGGCCCGGTGTGAGTGGGGATCTGCTGGACTTTCTGCAGGAGTTGCCAGGCTGCCACCTGTAAAGAAGAGGATGTGTCAACCATAACTTCCACTGGAGTATCTCTCCGGGCTGAGGTGAGGAAGGAAAAAAAGGAGTGGGGGCCGGGACAGGAGGGGTATCTCAGGCAGGGCAATGGAAAGCTTCCAGAAGAGCGCCCGTGGCCAGGACCATCCTGGCTGACCTGCAGGCACCAAGTTGGCCTGCGTGCTGTCGCTGGTGTGGCTCCACGGCCCTTCCTCTAGGCTTTCAAGCCCTTGTACATATTCAGGTGTTTCACCTGGGAAGGGTGGGAACAGTTCAGCAGCAGCTGGCCTGTGGCTCAGCTCACGTTTACTCACAGAGGCCTCGGCACGGTCCCCCAGCTTTGCAATAAGGACGCTCCTTGCGTGGGCGGGCGGGGCTGCTTGCTCTATGGGAGATGATTCCCCACCTCTGACCAATTTCAGAATTGTTTACCACTGGAGCAAGTGCCTTGGTAGTGTTTTCCTCTGTATAACTGTTAGGTTCAGATTTTTTTTTCTTTTTTGGTTCAAGTTAGATTTTATTCCTCTTTTATGTATTTATGGATATAAGCATGGAAATAATTCATTCTTATAAATACATCAGTGTGAATGGAAGAACATTTTTTCTGTTTTATTTTTACATTTTATTTTTAAAATTTTTGAAATTTAATTTTATTTATTTTTTTTATACAGTAGGTTATTATTAGTTAACTATTTTATACATAGACATGTATACAGGTCAATCCCAATCTCCCAACTCATCCCACCACCACCACCCCATGGCTTCCCCCACTTTGTGTCCATACGTTTGTTCTCTACGTCTGTGTCTCTATTTCTGCCCTGCAAACCAGTTCATCTGTAGCATTTTTCTAGGTTCCACATATAGGCATTAATATACAATATTTGTTTTTCTCTTTCTGACTTACTTCACTCTGTATGACAGTCTCTAGATCCATCAACTTCTCTACAAATGACCCAGTTTCATTCCTTTTTATGGCTGAGTAATATTCCATTTTATATATGTACCACATCTTTATCCATTCGTCTGTCTGTGGGCATTTAGGTTGCTTCCATTAGCTGGCTCTTGTAAATAGTGCTGCAATGAACATTGTGGTGAATGTGTCTTTGTGATTTATGGTTTTCTCTGGGTATATGCCCAGAAGTGGGATTGCTGGATCCTATTGTAATTCTGTTTTTAGTTTTTTAAAGGAACCTCCATACTGTTCTCCATAGTGACTGTATCAACTTACATTCCCACCAATAGCGGAAGAGGGTTCCTTTTGTCCACACCCTCCCCAGTATTTGTTGTTTGTAGATTATCTGATGATGCCGATTCTAACAGGTGTGAGGTCTTACCTCATTGTAGTTTTGATTTGCATTTCTCTAATAATTAGTGATGTTGAGCAGCTTTTCATGTGCGTCTTGGCCATCTCTGTGTCTTCTTTGAAGAAACGTCTATTTAGATCTTCTGCCCATTTTTGTATTGGGTTGTTTGTTGTATTAATATTAAGCTGCATGAGCTGTTTATATATATTGGAGATTAAACCTTTGTCCATTGATTCGTTTGTGAAAGTTTTCGCCCCTTCTGAGGGTTGCCTTTTTCCATTCCCGTTTTTTCAACAAAGAAAGAATGAAATCAAAAGAAGCAGAACACTAATGTGCGTGAAATATGCCTCTTGAAAGTGTCGTTTTGAAATATGGACGTCTTTTGAATTTTTTGGTCGATATATGACCCCAGGATTTGTTTTCAGGGCAGGTGTCATTTACAGGCCTGTAATGATTTGGAATATCCACTGACCATTAGCGCTGGGATTAAAGCTGCTGTTGTGTGAAACGGCCACAAGGTGGCAGCAGTTCTCCCTTAACAAATCTGGTTACTAGGGCAGCAGAGCCTCAATGGAAGTCGCGTTCTAGATTGGAATATAGAACGGAATGTGCCAGGAGAAAGCCCCTCAAGTTTGTCTCACTACTTCTTGTTCGTGTTTTTAATTTAATTTTTTATTTTTTATTACAGCAATTTTGAGTACAACGTTTAGCTTGTTGTAGGTGTGCAAGAGGTGGTTCTTTTACACATATACATATGTCTGTTCTTCCTGGGATCCTTTTCCCATGTACGTTATGACAGAATGTTGAGTAGTCTTCTCTTGGTACTCCGTAGGTCTTTGGTGATTATATATGTCTACTGTGTTTGTATATGTCTGTTAACCCCAATATCGTAATGAATTCAATCCTCACACCTTTCCTTTGGTGAACCATAAGTTTGTTTAATGAATCTGTGATTGCCCTTCTCCGTGGAAATATCTGCCCTGGTATCAATTTATAGGTAACACCTATAAGTGATATGATATGATATGTGTCTTTCACTTTCTGACTTACTCCCAGTCACGTGATTACCTCTAGACTCATCTACGGTGCTGCAAATGGCATTGTGTGCTTCTTTTCCTTGGCGAATATTCTGTCTTAGCGAGGTCCATTTTCTGCAATGTGATTCCCTGAGTGCTGAGGATTAGCTGACCTGGGCAGCCTGACCCTGCCGGCAAGCCCTCCCCAGGTGTGCCTGGGTTGAGGTCAATATAAACAGCACTCCAGGCAGCAATAGCCCCTGCAGCTGTGCCTGACTCCATATTCTCTGCCCCGTCAGCAGTCTCGGGGCTGTGCTGGTGGGAGGGTGTGAGGGTCCACGGCTTTGTGGGTGGCCCGGTGTGAGTGGGGATCTGCTGGACTTTCTGCAGGAGTTGCCAGGCTGCCACCTGTAAAGAAGAGGATGTGTCAACCATAACTTCCACTGGAGTATCTCTCCGGGCTGAGGTGAGGAAGGAAAAAAAGGAGTGGGGGCCGGGACAGGAGGGGTATCTCAGGCAGGGCAATGGAAAGCTTCCAGAAGAGCGCCCGTGGCCAGGACCATCCTGGCTGACCTGCAGGCACCAAGTTGGCCTGCGTGCTGTCGCTGGTGTGGCTCCACGGCCCTTCCTCTAGGCTTTCAAGCCCTTGTACATATTCAGGTGTTTCACCTGGGAAGGGTGGGAACAGTTCAGCAGCAGCTGGCCTGTGGCTCAGCTCACGTTTACTCACAGAGGCCTCGGCACGGTCCCCCAGCTTTGCAATAAGGACGCTCCTTGCGTGGGCGGGCGGGGCTGCTTGCTCTATGGGAGATGATTCCCCACCTCTGACCAATTTCAGAATTGTTTACCACTGGAGCAAGTGCCTTGGTAGTGTTTTCCTCTGTATAACTGTTAGGTTCAGATTTTTTTTTCTTTTTTGGTTCAAGTTAGATTTTATTCCTCTTTTATGTATTTATGGATATAAGCATGGAAATAATTCATTCTTATAAATACATCAGTGTGAATGGAAGAACATTTTTTCTGTTTTATTTTTACATTTTATTTTTAAAATTTTTGAAATTTAATTTTATTTATTTTTTTTATACAGTAGGTTATTATTAGTTAACTATTTTATACATAGACATGTATACAGGTCAATCCCAATCTCCCAACTCATCCCACCACCACCACCCCATGGCTTCCCCCACTTTGTGTCCATACGTTTGTTCTCTACGTCTGTGTCTCTATTTCTGCCCTGCAAACCAGTTCATCTGTAGCATTTTTCTAGGTTCCACATATAGGCATTAATATACAATATTTGTTTTTCTCTTTCTGACTTACTTCACTCTGTATGACAGTCTCTAGATCCATCAACTTCTCTACAAATGACCCAGTTTCATTCCTTTTTATGGCTGAGTAATATTCCATTTTATATATGTACCACATCTTTATCCATTCGTCTGTCTGTGGGCATTTAGGTTGCTTCCATTACCTGGCTCTTGTAAATAGTGCTGCAATGAACATTGTGGTGAATGTGTCTTTGTGATATATGGTTTTCTCTGGGTATATGCCCAGAGGTGGGATTGCTGGATCCTATTGTAATTCTGTTTTTAGTTTTTTAAAGGAACCTCCATACTGTTCTCCATAGTGACTGTATCAATTTACATTCCCACCAATAGCGGAAGAGGGTTCCTTTTGTCCACACCCTCCCCAGAATTTGTTGTTTGTCGATTATCTGATGATGCCGATTCTAACAGGTGTGAGGTCTTACCTCATTGTAGTTTTGATTTGCATTTCTCTAATAATTAGTGATGTTGAGCAGCTTTTCATGTGCGTCTTGGCCATCTCTGTGTCTTCTTTGAAGAAACGTCTATTTAGATCTTCTGCCCATTATTGTATTGGGTTGTTTGTTGTATTAATATTAAGCTGCATGAGCTGTTTATATATATTGGAGATTAAACCTTTGTCCATTGATTCGTTTGTGAAAGTTTTCGCCCCTTCTGAGGGTTGCCTTTTTCCATTCCCGTTTTTTTAACAAAGAAAGAAAGAAATCAAAAGAAGCAGAACACTAATGTGCGTGAAATATGCCTCTTGAAACTGTCGTTTTGAAATATGGACGTTTTTTGAATTTTTTGGTCAATATATGACCCCAGGATTTGTTTTCAGGGCAGGTGTCATTTACAGGCCTGTAATGATTTGGAATATCCACTGACCATTAGCGCTGGGATTAAAGCTGCTGTTGTGTGAAACGGCCACAAGGTGGCAGCAGTTCTCCCTTACCAAATCTGGTTACTAGGGAAGCAGAGCCTCAATGGAAGTCGCGTTCTAGATTGGAATGTAGAACGGAAAGTACCAGGAGAAAGCCCCTCAAGTTTTTCTCACTAATTCTTGTTCGTGTTTTTAATTTAATTTTTTATATTTTATTACAGCAAGTTTGAGTACAATGTTTAGCTTGTTGTAGGTGTGCAAGAGGTGGTTCTTTTACACATATACATATGTCTGTTCTTCCTGGGATCCTTTTCCCATGTTCGTTATGACAGAATGTTGAGTAGTCTTCTCTTGGTACTCCGTAGGTCTTTGGTGATTATATATGTCTACTGTGTTTGTATATGTCTGTTAACCCCAATATCGTAATGAATTCAATCCTCACACCTTTCCTTTGGTGAACCATAAGTTTGTTTAATGAATCTGTGATTGCCCTTCTCCGTGGAAATATCTGCCGTGGTATCAATTTATAGGTAACACCTATAAGTGATATGATATGATATGTGTCTTTCACTTTCTGACTTACTCCAAGTCACGTGATTACCTCTAGACTCATCTACGGTGCTGCAAATGGCATTGTGTGCTTCTTTTCCTTGGCGAATATTCTGTCTTAGCGAGGTCCATTTTCTGCAATGTGATTCCCTGAGGGCTGAGGATTAGCTGACCTGGGCAGCCTGACCCTGCCGGCAAGCCCTCCCCAGGTGTGCCTGGGTTGAGGTCAATATAAACAGCACTCCAGGCAGCAATAGCCCCTGCAGCTGTGCCTGACTCCATATTCTCTGCCCCGTCAGCAGTCTCGGGGCTGTGCTGGTGGGAGGGTGTGAGGGTCCACGGCTTTGTGGGTGGCCCGGTGTGAGTGGGGATCTGCTGGACTTTCTGCAGGAGTTGCCAGGCTGCCACCTGTAAAGAAGAGGATGTGTCAACCATAACTTCCACTGGAGTATCTCTCCGGGCTGAGGTGAGGAAGGAAAAAAAGGAGTGGGGGCCGGGACAGGAGGGGTATCTCAGGCAGGGCAATGGAAAGCTTCCAGAAGAGCGCCCGTGGCCAGGACCATCCTGGCTGACCTGCAGGCACCAAGTTGGCCTGCGTGCTGTCGCTGGTGTGGCTCCACGGCCCTTCCTCTAGGCTTTCAAGCCCTTGTACATATTCAGGTGTTTCACCTGGGAAGGGTGGGAACAGTTCAGCAGCAGCTGGCCTGTGGCTCAGCTCACGTTTACTCACAGAGGCCTCGGCACGGTCCCCCAGCTTTGCAATAAGGACGCTCCTTGCGTGGGCGGGCGGGGCTGCTTGCTCTATGGGAGATGATTCCCCACCTCTGACCAATTTCAGAATTGTTTACCACTGGAGCAAGTGCCTTGGTAGTGTTTTCCTCTGTATAACTGTTAGGTTCAGATTTTTTTTTCTTTTTTGGTTCAAGTTAGATTTTATTCCTCTTTTATGTATTTATGGATATAAGCATGGAAATAATTCATTCTTATAAATACATCAGTGTGAATGGAAGAACATTTTTTCTGTTTTATTTTTACATTTTATTTTTAAAATTTTTGAAATTTAATTTTATTTATTTTTTTTATACAGTAGGTTATTATTAGTTAACTATTTTATACATAGACATGTATACAGGTCAATCCCAATCTCCCAACTCATCCCACCACCACCACCCCATGGCTTCCCCCACTTTGTGTCCATACGTTTGTTCTCTACGTCTGTGTCTCTATTTCTGCCCTGCAAACCAGTTCATCTGTAGCATTTTTCTAGGTTCCACATATAGGCATTAATATACAATATTTGTTTTTCTCTTTCTGACTTACTTCACTCTGTATGACAGTCTCTAGATCCATCAACTTCTCTACAAATGACCCAGTTTCATTCCTTTTTATGGCTGAGTAATATTCCATTTTATATATGTACCACATCTTTATCCATTCGTCTGTCTGTGGGCATTTAGGTTGCTTCCATTAGCTGGCTCTTGTAAATAGTGCTGCAATGAACATTGTGGTGAATGTGTCTTTGTGATTTATGGTTTTCTCTGGGTATATGCCCAGAAGTGGGATTGCTGGATCCTATTGTAATTCTGTTTTTAGTTTTTTAAAGGAACCTCCATACTGTTCTCCATAGTGACTGTATCAACTTACATTCCCACCAATAGCGGAAGAGGGTTCCTTTTGTCCACACCCTCCCCAGTATTTGTTGTTTGTAGATTATCTGATGATGCCGATTCTAACAGGTGTGAGGTCTTACCTCATTGTAGTTTTGATTTGCATTTCTCTAATAATTAGTGATGTTGAGCAGCTTTTCATGTGCGTCTTGGCCATCTCTGTGTCTTCTTTGAAGAAACGTCTATTTAGATCTTCTGCCCATTTTTGTATTGGGTTGTTTGTTGTATTAATATTAAGCTGCATGAGCTGTTTATATATATTGGAGATTAAACCTTTGTCCATTGATTCGTTTGTGAAAGTTTTCGCCCCTTCTGAGGGTTGCCTTTTTCCATTCCCGTTTTTTCAACAAAGAAAGAATGAAATCAAAAGAAGCAGAACACTAATGTGCGTGAAATATGCCTCTTGAAAGTGTCGTTTTGAAATATGGACGTCTTTTGAATTTTTTGGTCGATATATGACCCCAGGATTTGTTTTCAGGGCAGGTGTCATTTACAGGCCTGTAATGATTTGGAATATCCACTGACCATTAGCGCTGGGATTAAAGCTGCTGTTGTGTGAAACGGCCACAAGGTGGCAGCAGTTCTCCCTTAACAAATCTGGTTACTAGGGCAGCAGAGCCTCAATGGAAGTCGCGTTCTAGATTGGAATATAGAACGGAATGTGCCAGGAGAAAGCCCCTCAAGTTTGTCTCACTACTTCTTGTTCGTGTTTTTAATTTAATTTTTTATTTTTTATTACAGCAATTTTGAGTACAACGTTTAGCTTGTTGTAGGTGTGCAAGAGGTGGTTCTTTTACACATATACATATGTCTGTTCTTCCTGGGATCCTTTTCCCATGTACGTTATGACAGAATGTTGAGTAGTCTTCTCTTGGTACTCCGTAGGTCTTTGGTGATTATATATGTCTACTGTGTTTGTATATGTCTGTTAACCCCAATATCGTAATGAATTCAATCCTCACACCTTTCCTTTGGTGAACCATAAGTTTGTTTAATGAATCTGTGATTGCCCTTCTCCGTGGAAATATCTGCCCTGGTATCAATTTATAGGTAACACCTATAAGTGATATGATATGATATGTGTCTTTCACTTTCTGACTTACTCCCAGTCACGTGATTACCTCTAGACTCATCTACGGTGCTGCAAATGGCATTGTGTGCTTCTTTTCCTTGGCGAATATTCTGTCTTAGCGAGGTCCATTTTCTGCAATGTGATTCCCTGAGTGCTGAGGATTAGCTGACCTGGGCAGCCTGACCCTGCCGGCAAGCCCTCCCCAGGTGTGCCTGGGTTGAGGTCAATATAAACAGCACTCCAGGCAGCAATAGCCCCTGCAGCTGTGCCTGACTCCATATTCTCTGCCCCGTCAGCAGTCTCGGGGCTGTGCTGGTGGGAGGGTGTGAGGGTCCACGGCTTTGTGGGTGGCCCGGTGTGAGTGGGGATCTGCTGGACTTTCTGCAGGAGTTGCCAGGCTGCCACCTGTAAAGAAGAGGATGTGTCAACCATAACTTCCACTGGAGTATCTCTCCGGGCTGAGGTGAGGAAGGAAAAAAAGGAGTGGGGGCCGGGACAGGAGGGGTATCTCAGGCAGGGCAATGGAAAGCTTCCAGAAGAGCGCCCGTGGCCAGGACCATCCTGGCTGACCTGCAGGCACCAAGTTGGCCTGCGTGCTGTCGCTGGTGTGGCTCCACGGCCCTTCCTCTAGGCTTTCAAGCCCTTGTACATATTCAGGTGTTTCACCTGGGAAGGGTGGGAACAGTTCAGCAGCAGCTGGCCTGTGGCTCAGCTCACGTTTACTCACAGAGGCCTCGGCACGGTCCCCCAGCTTTGCAATAAGGACGCTCCTTGCGTGGGCGGGCGGGGCTGCTTGCTCTATGGGAGATGATTCCCCACCTCTGACCAATTTCAGAATTGTTTACCACTGGAGCAAGTGCCTTGGTAGTGTTTTCCTCTGTATAACTGTTAGGTTCAGATTTTTTTTTCTTTTTTGGTTCAAGTTAGATTTTATTCCTCTTTTATGTATTTATGGATATAAGCATGGAAATAATTCATTCTTATAAATACATCAGTGTGAATGGAAGAACATTTTTTCTGTTTTATTTTTACATTTTATTTTTAAAATTTTTGAAATTTAATTTTATTTATTTTTTTTATACAGTAGGTTATTATTAGTTAACTATTTTATACATAGACATGTATACAGGTCAATCCCAATCTCCCAACTCATCCCACCACCACCACCCCATGGCTTCCCCCACTTTGTGTCCATACGTTTGTTCTCTACGTCTGTGTCTCTATTTCTGCCCTGCAAACCAGTTCATCTGTAGCATTTTTCTAGGTTCCACATATAGGCATTAATATACAATATTTGTTTTTCTCTTTCTGACTTACTTCACTCTGTATGACAGTCTCTAGATCCATCAACTTCTCTACAAATGACCCAGTTTCATTCCTTTTTATGGCTGAGTAATATTCCATTTTATATATGTACCACATCTTTATCCATTCGTCTGTCTGTGGGCATTTAGGTTGCTTCCATTAGCTGGCTCTTGTAAATAGTGCTGCAATGAACATTGTGGTGAATGTGTCTTTGTGATTTATGGTTTTCTCTGGGTATATGCCCAGAAGTGGGATTGCTGGATCCTATTGTAATTCTGTTTTTAGTTTTTTAAAGGAACCTCCATACTGTTCTCCATAGTGACTGTATCAACTTACATTCCCACCAATAGCGGAAGAGGGTTCCTTTTGTCCACACCCTCCCCAGTATTTGTTGTTTGTAGATTATCTGATGATGCCGATTCTAACAGGTGTGAGGTCTTACCTCATTGTAGTTTTGATTTGCATTTCTCTAATAATTAGTGATGTTGAGCAGCTTTTCATGTGCGTCTTGGCCATCTCTGTGTCTTCTTTGAAGAAACGTCTATTTAGATCTTCTGCCCATTTTTGTATTGGGTTGTTTGTTGTATTAATATTAAGCTGCATGAGCTGTTTATATATATTGGAGATTAAACCTTTGTCCATTGATTCGTTTGTGAAAGTTTTCGCCCCTTCTGAGGGTTGCCTTTTTCCATTCCCGTTTTTTCAACAAAGAAAGAATGAAATCAAAAGAAGCAGAACACTAATGTGCGTGAAATATGCCTCTTGAAAGTGTCGTTTTGAAATATGGACGTCTTTTGAATTTTTTGGTCGATATATGACCCCAGGATTTGTTTTCAGGGCAGGTGTCATTTACAGGCCTGTAATGATTTGGAATATCCACTGACCATTAGCGCTGGGATTAAAGCTGCTGTTGTGTGAAACGGCCACAAGGTGGCAGCAGTTCTCCCTTAACAAATCTGGTTACTAGGGCAGCAGAGCCTCAATGGAAGTCGCGTTCTAGATTGGAATATAGAACGGAATGTGCCAGGAGAAAGCCCCTCAAGTTTGTCTCACTACTTCTTGTTCGTGTTTTTAATTTAATTTTTTATTTTTTATTACAGCAATTTTGAGTACAACGTTTAGCTTGTTGTAGGTGTGCAAGAGGTGGTTCTTTTACACATATACATATGTCTGTTCTTCCTGGGATCCTTTTCCCATGTACGTTATGACAGAATGTTGAGTAGTCTTCTCTTGGTACTCCGTAGGTCTTTGGTGATTATATATGTCTACTGTGTTTGTATATGTCTGTTAACCCCAATATCGTAATGAATTCAATCCTCACACCTTTCCTTTGGTGAACCATAAGTTTGTTTAATGAATCTGTGATTGCCCTTCTCCGTGGAAATATCTGCCCTGGTATCAATTTATAGGTAACACCTATAAGTGATATGATATGATATGTGTCTTTCACTTTCTGACTTACTCCCAGTCACGTGATTACCTCTAGACTCATCTACGGTGCTGCAAATGGCATTGTGTGCTTCTTTTCCTTGGCGAATATTCTGTCTTAGCGAGGTCCATTTTCTGCAATGTGATTCCCTGAGTGCTGAGGATTAGCTGACCTGGGCAGCCTGACCCTGCCGGCAAGCCCTCCCCAGGTGTGCCTGGGTTGAGGTCAATATAAACAGCACTCCAGGCAGCAATAGCCCCTGCAGCTGTGCCTGACTCCATATTCTCTGCCCCGTCAGCAGTCTCGGGGCTGTGCTGGTGGGAGGGTGTGAGGGTCCACGGCTTTGTGGGTGGCCCGGTGTGAGTGGGGCTCTGCTGGACTTTCTGCAGGAGTTGCCAGGCTGCCACCTGTAAAGAAGAGGATGTGTCACCCATAACTTCCACTGGAATATCTCTCCGGGCTGAGGTGAGTAAGGAAAAAAAGGAGTGGGGGCCGGGACAGGAGGGGTATCTCAGGCAGGGCAATGGAAAGCTTCCAGAAGAGCGCCCGTGGCCAGGACCATCCTGGCTGACCTGCAGTCACCAAGTTGGCCTGAGTGCTTTCGCTGGTGTGGCTCCACGGCCCTTCCTCTAGGCTTTCAAGCCCTTGTACATATTCAGGTGTTTCACCTGGGAAGGGTGGGAACAGTTCAGCAGCAGCTGGCCTGGGGCTCAGCTCACGTTTACTCACAGAGGCCTCGGCACGGTCCCCCAGCTTTGCAATAAGGACGCTCCTTGCGTGGGTGGGTGGGGCTGCTGGCTGTATGGGAGATGATTCCCCACCTCTGACCAATTTCAGAATTGTTTACCACTGGAGCAAGTGCCTTGGTAGTGTTTTCCTCTGTATAACTGTTAGGTTCAGTTTTTTTTTTTCTTTTTTGGTTCAAGTTAGATTTTATTCCTCTTTTATGTATTTATGGATATAAGCATGTAAATAATTCATTCTTATAAATACATCAGTGTGAATGGAAGAACATTTTTTCTGTTTTATTTTTACATTTTATTTTTAAAATTTTTGAAATTTAATTTTATTTATTTTTTTTATACAGTAGGTTATTATTAGTTAACTATTTTATGCATAGACATGTATACAGGTCAATCCCAATCTCCCAACTCATCCCACCACCACCACCCCATGGCTTCCCCCACTTTGTGTCCATACGTTTGTTCTCTACGTCTGTGTCTCTATTTCTGCCCTGCAAACCAGTTCATCTGTAGCATTTTTCTAGGTTCCACATATAGGCATTAATATACAATATTTGTTTTTCTCTTTCTGACTTACTTCACTCTGTATGACAGTCTCTAGATCCATCAACTTCTCTACAAATGACCCAGTTTCATTCCTTTTTATGGCTGAGTAATATTCCATTTTATATATGTACCACATCTTTATCCATTCGTCTGTCTGTGGCCATTTAGGTTGCTTCCATTACCTGGCTCTTGTAAATAGTGCTGCAATGAACATTGTGGTGAATGTGTCTTTGTGATTTATGGTTTTCTCTGGGTATATGCCCAGAAGTGGGATTGCTGGATCCTATTGTAATTCTGTTTTTAGTTTTTTAAAGGAACCTCCATACTGTTCTCCATAGTGACTGTATCAATTTACATTCCCACCAATAGCGGAAGAGGGTTCCTTTTGTCCACACCCTCCCCAGTATTTGTTGTTTGTAGATTATCTGATGATGCCGATTCTAACAGGTGTGAGGTCTTACCTCATTGTAGTTTTGATTTGCATTTCTCTAATAATTAGTGATGTTGAGCAGCTTTTCATGTGCGTCTTGGCCATCTCTGTGTCTTCTTTGAAGAAACGTCTATTTAGATCTTCTGCCCATTTTTGTATTGGGTTGTTTGTTGTATTAATATTAAGCTGCATGAGCTGTTTATATATATTGGAGATTAAACCTTTGTCCATTGATTCGTTTGTGAAAGTTTTCGCCCCTTCTGAGGGTTGCCTTTTTCCATTCCCGTTTTTTCAACAAAGAAAGAATGAAATCAAAAGAAGCAGAACACTAATGTGCGTGAAATATGCCTCTTGAAAGTGTCGTTTTGAAATATGGACGTCTTTTGAATTTTTTGGTCGATATATGACCCCAGGATTTGTTTTCAGGGCAGGTGTCATTTACAGGCCTGTAATGATTTGGAATATCCACTGACCATTAGCGCTGGGATTAAAGCTGCTGTTGTGTGAAACGGCCACAAGGTGGCAGCAGTTCTCCCTTACCAAATCTGGTTACTAGGGCAGCAGAGCCTCAATGGAAGTCGCGTTCTAGATTGGAATGTAGAACGGAATGTGCCAGGAGAAAGCCCCTCAAGTTTGTCTCACTACTTCTTGTTCGTGTTTTTAATTTAATTTTTTATTTTTTATTACAGCAAGTTTGAGTACAACGTTTAGCTTGTTGTAGGTGTGCAAGAGGTGGTTCTTTTACACATATACATATGTCTGTTCTTCCTGGGATCCTTTTCCCATGTTCGTTATGACAGAATGTTGAGTAGTCTTCTCTTGGTACTCCGTAGGTCTTTGGTGATTATATATGTCTACTGTGTTTGTATATGTCTGTTAACCCCAATATCGTAATGAATTCAATCCTCACACCTTTCCTTTGGTGAACCATAAGTTTGTTTAATGAATCTGTGATTGCCCTTCTCCGTGGAAATATCTGCCCTGGTATCAATTTATAGGTAACACCTATAAGTGATATGATATGATATGTGTCTTTCACTTTCTGACTTACTCCAAGTCACGTGATTACCTCTAGACTCATCTACGGTGCTGCAAATGGCATTGTGTGTTTCTTTTCCTTGGCGAATATTCTGTCTTAGCGAGGTCCATTTTCTGCAATGTGATTCCCTGAGGGCTGAGGATTAGCTGACCTGGGCAGCCTGACCCTGCCGGCAAGCCCTCCCCAGGTGTGCCTGGGTTGAGGACAATATAAACAGCACTCCAGGCAGCAATAGCCACTGCAGCTGTGCCTGACTCCATATTCTCTGCCCCGTCAGCAGTCTCGGGGCTGTGCTGGTGGGAGGGTGTGAGGGTCCACGGCTTTGTGGGTGGCCCGGTGTGAGTGGGGATCTGCTGGACTTTCTGCAGGAGTTGCCAGGCTGCCACCTGTAAAGAAGAGGATGTGTCAACCATAACTTCCACTGGAGTATCTCTCCGGGCTGAGGTGAGGAAGGAAAAAATGGAGTGGGGGCCGGGACAGGAGGGGTATCTCAGGCAGGGCAATGGAAAGCTTCCAGAAGAGCGCCCGTGGCCAGGACCATCCTGGCTGACCTGCAGTCACCAAGTTGGCCTGAGTGCTTTCGCTGGTGTGGCTCCACGGCCCTTCCTCTAGGCTTTCAAGCCCTTGTACATATTCAGGTGTTTCATCTGGGAAGGGTGGGAACAGTTCAGCAGCAGCTGGCCTGGGGCTCAGCTCACGTTTACTCACAGAGGCCTCGGCACGGTCCCCCAGCTTTGCAATAAGGACGCTCCTTGCGTGGGTGGGTGGGGCTGCTGGCTGTATGGGAGATGATTCCCCACCTCTGACCAATTTCAGAATTGTTTACCACTGGAGCAAGTGCCTTGGTAGTGTTTTCCTCTGTATAACTGTTAGGTTCAGTTTTTTTTTTTCTTTTTTGGTTCAAGTTAGATTTTATTCCTCTTTTATGTATTTATGGATATAAGCATGTAAATAATTCATTCTTATAAATACATCAGTGTGAATGGAAGAACATTTTTTCTGTTTTATTTTTACATTTTATTTTTAAAATTTTTGAAATTTAATTTTATTTATTTTTTTTATACAGTAGGTTATTATTAGTTATCTATTTTATGCATAGACATGTATACAGGTCAATCCCAATCTCCCAACTCATCCCACCACCACCACCCCATGGCTTCCCCCACTTTGTGTCCATACGTTTGTTCTCTACCTCTGTGTCTCTATTTCTGCCCTGCAAACCAGTTCATCTCTACCATTTTTCTAGGTTCCACATATAGGCATTAATATACAATATTTGTTTTTCTCTTTCTGACTTACTTCACTCTGTATGACAGTCTCTAGATCCATCAACTTCTCTACAAATGACCCAGTTTCATTCCTTTTTATGGCTGAGTAATATTCCATTTTATATATGTACCACATCTTTATCCATTCGTCTGTCTGTGGGCATTTAGGTTGCTTCCATTACCTGGCTCTTGTAAATAGTGCTGCAATGAACATTGTGGTGAATGTGTCTTTGTGATTTATGGTTTTCTCTGGGTATATGCCCAGAGGTGGGATAGCTGGATCCTATTGTAATTCTGTTTTTAGTTTTTTAAAGGAACCTCCATACTGTTCTCCATAGTGACTGTATCAATTTACATTCCCACCAATAGCGGAAGAGGGTTCCTTTTGTCCACACCCTCCCCAGAATTTGTTGTTTGTAGATTATCTGATGATGCCGATTCTAACAGGGGTGAGGTCTTACCTCATTGTAGTTTTGATTTGCATTTCTCTAATAATTAGTGATGTTAAGCAGCTTTTCAAGTGCGTCTTGGCCATCTCTGTGTCTTCTTTGAAGAAACGTCTATTTAGATCTTCTGCCCATTTTTGTATTGGGTTGTTTGTTGTATTAATATTAAGCTGCATGAGCTGTTTATATATATTGGAGATTAAACCTTTGTCCATTGATTCGTTTGTGAAAGTTTTCGCCCCTTCTGAGGGTTGCCTTTTTCCATTCCCGTTTTTTTAACAAAGAAAGAAAGAAATCAAAAGAAGCAGAACACTAATGTGCGTGAAATATGCCTCTTGAAACTGTCGTTTTGAAATATGGACGTTTTTTGAATTTTTTGGTCGATATATGACCCCAGGATTTGTATTCAGGGCAGGTGTCATTTACAGGCCTGTAATGATTTGGAATATCCACTGACCATTAGCGCTGGGATTAAAGCTGCTGTTGTGTGAAACGGCCACAAGGTGGCAGCAGTTCTCCCTTACCAAATCTGGTTACTAGGGCAGCAGAGCCTCAATGGAAGTCGCGTTCTAGATTGGAATGTAGAACGGAATGTACCAGGAGAAAGCCCCTCAAGTTTTCCTCACTAATTCTTGTTCGTGTTTTTAATTTAATTTTTTATATTTTATTACAGCAAGTTTGAGTACAATGTTTAGCTTGTTGTAGGTGTGCAAGAGGTGGTTCTTTTACACATATACATATGTCTGTTCTTCCTGGGATCCTTTTCCCATGTACGTTATGACAGAATGTTGAGTAGTCTTCTCTTGGTACTCCGTAGGTCTTTGGTGATTATATATGTCTACTGTGTTTGTATATGGCTGTTAACCCCAATATCGTAATGAATTCAATCCTCACACCTTTCCTTTGGTGAACCATAAGTTTGTTTAATGAATCTGTGATTGCCCTTCTCCGTGGAAATATCTGCCCTGGTATCAATTTATAGGTAACACCTATAAGTGATATGATATGATATGTGTCTTTCACTTTCTGACTTACTCCAAGTCACGTGATTACCTCTAGACTCATCTACGGTGCTGCAAATGGCATTGTGTGCTTCTTTTCCTTGGCGAATATTCTGTCTTAGCGAGGTCCATTTTCTGCAATTTGATTCCCTGAGGGCTGAGGATTAGCTGACCTGGGCAGCCTGACCCTGCCGGCAAGCCCTCCCCAGGTGTGCCTGGGTTGAGGTCAATATAAACAGCACTCCAGGCAGCAATAGCCCCTGCAGCTGTGCCTGACTCCATATTCTCTGCCCCGTCAGCAGTCTCGGGGCTGTGCTGGTGGGAGGGTGTGAGGGTCCACGGCTTTGTGGGTGGCCCGGTGTGAGTGGGGCTCTGCTGGACTTTCTGCAGGAGTTGCCAGGCTGCCACCTGTAAAGAAGAGGATGTGTCACCCATAACTTCCACTGGAATATCTCTCCGGGCTGAGGTGAGGAAGGAAAAAAAGGAGTGGGGGCCGGGACAGGAGGGGTATCTCAGGCAGGGCAATGGAAAGCTTCCAGAAGAGTTCCCGTGGCCTGGACCATCCTGGCTGACCTGCAGGCACCAAGGTGGCCTGCGTGCTGTCGCTGTTGTGGCTCCACGGCCCTTCCTCTAGGCTTTCAAGCCCTTGTACATATTCAGGTGTTTCACCTGGGAAGGGTGGGAACAGTTCAGCAGCAGCTGGCCTGGGGCTCAGCTCACGTTTACTCACAGAGGCCTCGGCACGGGCCCCCAGCTTTGCAATAAGGACGCTCCTTGCGTGGGCGGGTGGGGCTGCTGTCTCTATGGGAGATGATTCCCCAGCTCTGACCAATTTCAGAATTGTTTAGCACTGGAGCAAGTGCCTTGGTAGTGTTTTCCTCTGTATAACTGTTAGGTTCAGTTTTTTTTTCTTTTTTGGTTCAAGTTAGATTTTATTCCTCTTTTATGTATTTATGGATATAAGCATGGAAATAATTCATTCTTATAAATACATCAGTGTGAACGGAAGAACATTTTTTCTGTTTTATTTTTACATTTTATTTTTAAAATTTTTGAAATTTAATTTTATTTATTTTTTTTATACAGTAGGTTATTATTAGTTATCTATTTTATGCATAGACATGTATACAGGTCAATCCCAATCTCCCAACTCATCCCACAACCACCACCCCATGGCTTCCCCCACTTTGTGTCCATACGTTTGTTCTCTACCTCTGTGTCTCTATTTCTGCCCTGCAAACCAGTTCATCTGTAGCATTTTTCTAGGTTCCACATATAGGCATTAATATACAATATTTGTTTTTCTCTTTCTGACTTACTTCACTCTGTATGACAGTCTCTAGATCCATCAACCTCTCTACAAATGACCCAGTTTCATTCCTTTTTATGGCTGAGTAATATTCCATTTTATATATGTACCACATCTTTATCCATTCGTCTGTCTGTGGGCATTTAGGTTGCTTCCATTACCTGGCTATTGTAAATAGTGCTGCAATGAACATTGTGGTGAATGTGTCTTTGTGATTTTTGGTTTTCTCTGCGTATATGCCCAGAAGTGGGATTGCTGGATCCTATTGTAATTCTGTTTTTAGTTTTTTAAAGGAACCTCCATACTGTTCTCCATAGTGACTGTATCAATTTACATTCCCACCAATAGCGGAAGAGGGTTCCTTTTGTCCACACCCTCCCCAGAATTTGTTGTTTGTAGATTATCTGATGATGCCGATTCTAACAGGTGTGAGGTCTTACCTCATTGTAGTTTTGATTTGCATTTCTCTAATAATTAGTGATGTTGAGCAGCTTTTCATGTGCGTCTTGGCCATCTCTGTGTCTTCTTTGAAGAAACGTCTATTTAGATCTTCTGCCCATTTTTGTATTGGGTTGTTTGTTGTATTAATATTAAGCTGCATGAGCTGTTTATATATATTGGAGATTAAACCTTTGTCCATTGATTCGTTTGTGAAAGTTTTCGCCCCTTCTGAGGGTTGCCTTTTTCCATTCCCGTTTTTTTAACAAAGAAAGAAAGAAATCAAAAGAAGCAGAACACTAATGTGCGTGAAATATGCCTCTTGAAACTGTCGTTTTGAAATATGGACGTCTTTTGAATTTTTTGGTCGATATATGACCCCAGGATTTGTTTTCAGGGCAGGTGTCATTTACAGGCCTGTAATGATTTGGAATATCCACTGACCATTAGCGCTGGGATTAAAGCTGCTGTTGTGTGAAACGGCCACAAGGTGGCAGCAGTTCTCCCTTACCAAATCTGGTTACTAGGGCAGCAGAGCCTTAATGGAAGTCGCGTTCTAGATTGGAATATAGAACGGAATGTGCCAGGAGAAAGCCCCTCAAGTTTGTCTCACTACTTCTTGTTCGTGTTTTTAATTTAATTTTTTATTTTTTATTACAGCAAGTTTGAGTACAACGTTTAGCTTGTTGTAGGTGTGCAAGAGGTGGTTCTTTTACACATATACATATGTCTGTTCTTCCTGGGATCCTTTTCCCATGTTCGTTATGACAGAATGTTGAGTAGTCTTCTCTTGGTACTCCGTAGGTCTTTGGTGATTATATATGTCTACTGTGTTTGTATATGTCTGTTAACCCCAATATCGTAATGAATTCAATCCTCACACCTTTCCTTTGGTGAACCATAAGTTTGTTTAATGAATCTGTGATTGCCCTTCTCCGTGGAAATATCTGCCCTGGTATCAATTTATAGGTAACACCTATAAGTGATATGATATGATATGTGTCTTTCACTTTCTGACTTACTCCAAGTCACGTGATTACCTCTAGACTCATCTACAGTGCTGCAAATGGCATTGTGTGTTTCTTTTCCTTGGCGAATATTCTGTCTTAGCGAGGTCCATTTTCTGCAATGTGATTCCCTGAGGGCTGAGGATTAGCTGACCTGGGCAGCCTGACCCTGCCGGCAAGCCCTCCCCAGGTGTGCCTGGGTTGAGGTCAATATAAACAGCACTCCAGGCAGCAATAGCCCCTGCAGCTGTGCCTGACTCCATATTCTCTGCCCCGTCAGCAGTCTCGGGGCTGTGCTGGTGGGAGGGTGTGAGGGTCCACGGCTTTGTGGGTGGCCCGGTGTGAGTGGGGCTCTGCTGGACTTTCTGCAGGAGTTGCCAGGCTGCCACCTGTAAAGAAGAGGATGTGTCAACCATAACTTCCACTGGAGTATCTCTCCGGGCTGAGGTGAGGAATGAAAAAAAGGAGTGGGGGCCGGGACAGGAGGGGTATCTCAGGCAGGGCAATGGAAAGCTTCCAGAAGAGCGCCCGTGGCCGGGACCATCCTGGCTGACCTGCAGGCACCAAGTTGGCCTGCGTGCTTTCGCTGGTGTGGCTCCACGGCCCTTCCTCTAGGCTTTCAAGCCCTTGTACATATTCAGGTGTTTCACCTGGGAAGGGTGGGAACAGTTCAGCAGCAGCTGGCCTGGGGCTCAGCTCACGTTTACTCACAGAGGCCTCGGCACGGTCCCCCAGCTTTGCAATAAGGATGCTCCTTGCGTGGGCGGGTGGGGCTGCTGGCTGTGTGGGAGATGATTCCCCACCTCTGACCAATTTCAGAATTGTTTACCACTGGAGCAAGTGCCTTGGTAGTGTTTTCCTCTGTATAACTGTTAGGTTCAGTTTTTTTTTTTCTTTTTTGTTTCAAGTTAGATTTTATTCCTCTTTTATGTATTTATGGATATAAGCATGTAAATAATTCATTCTTATAAATACATCAGTGTGAATGGAAGAACATTTTTTCTGTTTTATTTTTACATTTTATTTTTAAAATTTTTGAAATTTAATTTTATTTATTTTTTTTATACAGTAGGTTATTATTAGTTATCTATTTTATGCATAGACATGTATACAGGTCAATCCCAATCTCCCAACTCATCCCACCACCACCACCCCATGGCTTCCCCCACTTTGTGTCCATACGTTTGTTCTCTACCTCTGTGTCTCTATTTCTGCCCTGCAAACCAGTTCATCTGTAGCATTTTTCTAGGTTCCACATATAGGCATTAATATACAATATTTGTTTTTCTCTTTCTGACTTACTTCACTCTGTATGACAGTCTCTAGATCCATCAACTTCTCTACAAATGACCCAGTTTCATTCCTTTTTATGGCTGAGTAATATTCCATTTTATATATGTACCACATCTTTATCCATTCGTCTGTCTGTGGGCATTTAGGTTGCTTCCATTACCTGGCTCTTGTAAATAGTGCTGCAATGAACATTGTGGTGAATGTGTCTTTGTGATATATGGTTTTCTCTGGGTATATGCCCAGAGGTGGGATTGCTGGATCCTATTGTAATTCTGTTTTTAGTTTTTTAAAGGAACCTCCATACTGTTCTCCATAGTGACTGTATCAATTTACATTCCCACCAATAGCGGAAGAGGGTTCCTTTTGTCCACACCCTCCCCAGAATTTGTTGTTTGTCGATTATCTGATGATGCCGATTCTAACAGGTGTGAGGTCTTACCTCATTGTAGTTTTGATTTGCATTTCTCTAATAATTAGTGATGTTCAGCAGCTTTTCATGTGCGTCTTGGCCATCTCTGTGTCTTCTTTGAAGAAACGTCTATTTAGATCTTCTGCCCATTATTGTATTGGGTTGTTTGTTGTATTAATATTAAGCTGCATGAGCTGTTTATATATATTGGAGATTAAACCTTTGTCCATTGATTCGTTTGTGAAAGTTTTCGCCCCTTCTGAGGGTTGCCTTTTTCCATTCCCGTTTTTTTAACAAAGAAAGAAAGAAATCAAAAGAAGCAGAACACTAATGTGCGTGAAATATGCCTCTTGAAACTGTCGTTTTGAAATATGGACGTTTTTTGAATTTTTTGGTCAATATATGACCCCAGGATTTGTTTTCAGGGCAGGTGTCATTTACAGGCCTGTAATGATTTGGAATATCCACTGACCATTAGCGCTGGGATTAAAGCTGCTGTTGTGTGAAACGGCCACAAGGTGGCAGCAGTTCTCCCTTACCAAATCTGGTTACTAGGGAAGCAGAGCCTCAATGGAAGTCGCGTTCTAGATTGGAATGTAGAACGCAAAGTACCAGGAGAAAGCCCCTCAAGTTTTTCTCACTAATTCTTGTTCGTGTTTTTAATTTAATTTTTTATATTTTATTACAGCAAGTTTGAGTACAATGTTTAGCTTGTTGTAGGTGTGCAAGAGGTGGTTCTTTTACACATATACATATGTCTGTTCTTCCTGGGATCCTTTTCCCATGTACGTTATGACAGAATGTTGAGTAGTCTTCTCTTGGTACTCCGTAGGTCTTTGGTGATTATATATGTCTACTGTGTTTGTATATGTCTGTTAACCCCAATATCGTAATGAATTCAATCCTCACACCTTTCCTTTGGTGAACCATAAGTTTGTTTAATGAATCTGTGATTGCCCTTCTCCGTGGAAATATCTGCCCTGGTATCAATTTATAGGTAACACCTATAAGTGATATGATATGATATGTGTCTTTCACTTTCTGACTTACTCCAAGTCACGTGATTACCTCTAGACTCATCTACGGTGCTGCAAATGGCATTGTGTGCTTCTTTTCCTTGGCGAATATTCTGTCTTAGCGAGGTCCATTTTCTGCAATGTGATTCCCTGAGGGCTGAGGATTAGCTGACCTGGGCAGCCTGACCCTGCCGGCAAGCCCTCCCCAGGTGTGCCTGGGTTGAGGTCAATATAAACAGCACTCCAGGCAGCAATAGCCCCTGCAGCTGTGCCTGACTCCATATTCTCTGCCCCGTCAGCAGTCTCGGGGCTGTGCTGGTGGGAGGGTGTGAGGGTCCACGGCTTTGTGGGTGGCCCGGTGTGAGTGGGGCTCTGCTGGACTTTCTGCAGGAGTTGCCAGGCTGCCACCTGTAAAGAAGAGGATGTGTCAACCATAACTTCCACTGGAGTATCTCTCCGGGCTGAGGTGAGGAAGGAAAAAAAGGAGTGGGGGCCGGGACAGGAGGGGTATCTCAGGCAGGGCAATGGAAAGCTTCCAGAAGAGCGCCCGTGGCCAGGACCATCCTGGCTGACCTGCAGGCACCAAGTTGGCCTGAGTGCTTTCGCTGGTGTGGCTCCACGGCCCTTCCTCTAGGCTTTCAAGCCCTTGTACATATTCAGGTGTTTCACCTGGGAAGGGTGGGAACAGTTCAGCAGCAGCTGGCCTGGGGCTCAGCTCACGTTTACTCACAGAGGCCTCGGCACGGTCCCCCAGCTTTGCAATAAGGACGCTCCTTGCGTGGGTGGGTGGGGCTGCTGGCTGTATGGGAGATGATTCCCCACCTCTGACCAATTTCAGAATTGTTTACCACTGGAGCAAGTGCCTTGGTAGTGTTTTCCTCTGTATAACTGTTAGGTTCAGTTTTTTTTTTCTTTTTTGGTTCAAGTTAGATTTTATTCCTCTTTTATGTATTTATGGATATAAGCATGGAAATAATTCATTCTTATAAATACATCAGTGTGAATGGAAGAACATTTTTTCTGTTTTATTTTTACATTTTATTTTTAAAATTTTTGAAATTTAATTTTATTTATTTTTTTTATACAGTAGGTTATTATTAGTTATCTATTTTATGCATAGACATGTATACAGGTCAATCCCAATCTCCCAACTCATCCCACCACCACCACCCCATGGCTTCCCCCACTTTGTGTCCATACGTTTGTTCTCTACCTCTGTGTCTCTATTTCTGCCCTGCAAACCAGTTCATCTCTACCATTTTTCTAGGTTCCACATATAGGCATTAATATACAATATTTGTTTTTCTCTTTCTGACTTACTTCACTCTGTATGACAGTCTCTAGTTCCAACAACTTCTCTACAAATGACCCAGTTTCATTCCTTGTTATGGCTGAGTAATATTCCATTTTATATATGTACCACATCTTTATCCATTCGTCTGTCTGTGGGCATTTAGGTTGCTTCCATTACCTGGCTCTTGTAAATAGTGCTGCAATGAACATTGTGGTGAATGTGTCTTTGTGATTTATGGTTTTCTCTGGATATATGCCCAGAGGTGGGATTGCTGGATCCTATTGTAATTCTGTTTTTAGTTTTTTAAAGGAACCTCCATACTGTTCTCCATAGTGACTGTATCAATTTACATTCCCACCAATAGCGGAAGAGGGTTCCTTTTGTCCACACCCTCCCCAGAATTTGTTGTTTGTAGATTATCTGATGATGCCGATTCTAACAGGGGTGAGGTCTTACCTCATTGTAGTTTTGATTTGCATTTCTCTAATAATTAGTGATGTTAAGCAGCTTTTCAAGTGCGTCTTGGCCATCTCTGTGTCTTCTTTGAAGAAACGTCTATTTAGATCTTCTGCCCATTTTTGTATTGGGTTGTTTGTTGTATTAATATTAAGCTGCATGAGCTGTTTATATATATTGGAGATTAAACCTTTGTCCATTGATTCGTTTGTGAAAGTTTTCGCCCCTTCTGAGGGTTGCCTTTTTCCATTCCCGTTTTTTTAACAAAGAAAGAAAGAAATCAAAAGAAGCAGAACACTAATGTGCGTGAAATATGCCTCTTGAAACTGTCGTTTTGAAATATGGACGTTTTTTGAATTTTTTGGTCGATATATGACCCCAGGATTTGTTTTCAGGGCAGGTGTCATTTACAGGCCTGTAATGATTTGGAATATCCACTGACCATTAGCGCTGGGATTAAAGCTGCTGTTGTGTGAAACGGCCACAAGGTGGCAGCAGTTCTCCCTTACCAAATCTGGTTACTAGGGCAGCAGAGCCTCAATGGAAGTCGCGTTCTAGATTGGAATGTAGAACGGAATGTACCAGGAGAAAGCCCCTCAAGTTTTCCTCACTAATTCTTGTTCGTGTTTTTAATTTAATTTTTTATATTTTATTACAGCAAGTTTGAGTACAATGTTTAGCTTGTTGTAGGTGTGCAAGAGGTGGTTCTTTTACACATATACATATGTCTGTTCTTCCTGGGATCCTTTTCCCATGTACGTTATGACAGAATGTTGAGTAGTCTTCTCTTGGTACTCCGTAGGTCTTTGGTGATTATATATGTCTACTGTGTTTGTATATGGCTGTTAACCCCAATATCGTAATGAATTCAATCCTCACACCTTTCCTTTGGTGAACCATAAGTTTGTTTAATGAATCTGTGATTGCCCTTCTCCGTGAAAATATCTGCCCTGGTATCAATTTATAGGTAACACCTATAAGTGATATGATATGATATGTGTCTTTCACTTTCTGACTTACTCCAAGTCACGTGATTACCTCTAGACTCATCTACGGTGCTGCAAATGGCATTGTGTGCTTCTTTTCCTTGGCGAATATTCTGTCTTAGCGAGGTCCATTTTCTGCAATTTGATTCCCTGAGGGCTGAGGATTAGCTGACCTGGGCAGCCTGACCCTGCCGGCAAGCCCTCCCCAGGTGTGCCTGGGTTGAGGTCAATATAAACAGCACTCCAGGCAGCAATAGCCCCTGCAGCTGTGCCTGACTCCATATTCTCTGCCCCGTCAGCAGTCTCGGGGCTGTGCTGGTGGGAGGGTGTGAGGGTCCACGGCTTTTTGGGTGGCCCGGTGTGAGTGGGGCTCTGCTGGACTTTCTGCAGGAGTTGCCAGGCTGCCACCTGTAAAGAAGAGGATGTGTCACCCATAACTTCCACTGGAATATCTCTCCGGGCTGAGGTGAGGAAGGAAAAAAAGGAGTGGGGGCCGGGACAGGAGGGGTATCTCAGGCAGGGCAATGGAAAGCTTCCAGAAGAGCGCCCGTGGCCTGGACCATCCTGGCTGACCTGCAGGCACCAAGGTGGCCTGCGTGCTGTCGCTGTTGTGGCTCCACGGCCCTTCCTCTAGGCTTTCAAGCCCTTGTACATATTCAGGTGTTTCACCTGGGAAGGGTGGGAACAGTTCAGCAGCAGCTGGCCTGGGGCTCAGCTCACGTTTACTCACAGAGGCCTCGGCACGGGCCCCCAGCTTTGCAATAAGGACGCTCCTTGCGTGGGTGGGTGGGGCTGCTGGCTGTATGGGAGATGATTCCCCACCTCTGACCAATTTCAGAATTGTTACCACTGGAGCAAGTGCCTTGGTAGTGTTTTCCTCTGTATAACTGTTAGGTTCAGTTTTTTTTTTCTTTTTTGGTTCAAGTTAGATTTTATTCCTCTTTTATGTATTTATGGATATAAGCATGTAAATAATTCATTCTTATAAATACATCAGTGTGAATGGAAGAACATTTTTTCTGTTTTATTTTTACATTTTATTTTTAAAATTTTTGAAATTTAATTTTATTTATTTTTTTTATACAGTAGGTTATTATTAGTTATCTATTTTATGCATAGACATGTATACAGGTCAATCCCAATCTCCCAACTCATCCCACCACCACCACCCCATGGCTTCCCCCACTTTGTGTCCATACGTTTGTTCTCTACCTCTGTGTCTCTATTTCTGCCCTGCAAACCAGTTCATCTCTACCATTTTTCTAGGTTCCACATATAGGCATTAATATACAATATTTGTTTTTCTCTTTCTGACTTACTTCACTTTGTATGACAGTCTCTAGATCCATCAACTTCTCTACAAATGACCCAGTTTCATTCCTTGTTATGGCTGAGTAATATTCCATTTTATATATGTACCACATCTTTATCCATTCGTCTGTCTGTGGGCATTTAGGTTGCTTCCATTACCTGGCTCTTGTAAATAGTGCTGCAATGAACATTGTGGTGAATGTGTCTTTGTGATTTATGGTTTTCTCTGGATATATGCCCAGAGGTGGGATTGCTGGATCCTATTGTAATTCTGTTTTTAGTTTTTTAAAGGAACCTCTATACTGTTCTCCATAGTGACTGTATCAATTTACATTCCCACCAATAGCGGAAGAGGGTTCCTTTTGTCCACACCCTCCCCAGAATTTGTTGTTTGTAGATTATCTGATGATGCCGATTCTAACAGGGGTGAGGTCTTACCTCATTGTAGTTTTGATTTGCATTTCTCTAATAATTAGTGATGTTAAGCAGCTTTTCAAGTGCGTCTTGGCCATCTCTGTGTCTTCTTTGAAGAAACGTCTATTTAGATCTTCTGCCCATTTTTGTATTGGGTTGTTTGTTGTATTAATATTAAGCTGCATGAGCTGTTTATATATATTGGAGATTAAACCTTTGTCCATTGATTCGTTTGTGAAAGTTTTCGCCCCTTCTGAGGGTTGCCTTTTTCCATTCCCGTTTTTTTAACAAAGAAAGAAAGAAATCAAAAGAAGCAGAACACTAATGTGCGTGAAATATGCCTCTTGAAACTGTCGTTTTGAAATATGGACGTTTTTTGAATTTTTTGGTCGATATATGACCCCAGGATTTGTTTTCAGGGCAGGTGTCATTTACAGGCCTGTAATGATTTGGAATATCCACTGACCATTAGCGCTGGGATTAAAGCTGCTGTTGTGTGAAACGGCCACAAGGTGGCAGCAGTTCTCCCTTACCAAATCTGGTTACTAGGGCAGCAGAGCCTCAATGGAAGTCGCGTTCTAGATTGGAATGTAGAACGGAATGTACCAGGAGAAAGCCCCTCAAGTTTTCCTCACTAATTCTTGTTCGTGTTTTTAATTTAATTTTTTATATTTTATTACAGCAAGTTTGAGTACAATGTTTAGCTTGTTGTAGGTGTGCAAGAGGTGGTTCTTTTACACATATACATATGTCTGTTCTTCCTGGGATCCTTTTCCCATGTACGTTATGACAGAATGTTGAGTAGTCTTCTCTTGGTACTCCGTAGGTCTTTGGTGATTATATATGTCTACTGTGTTTGTATATGGCTGTTAACCCCAATATCGTAATGAATTCAATCCTCACACCTTTCCTTTGGTGAACCATAAGTTTGTTTAATGAATCTGTGATTGCCCTTCTCCGTGGAAATATCTGCCCTGGTATCAATTTATAGGTAACACCTATAAGTGATATGATATGATATGTGTCTTTCACTTTCTGACTTACTCCAAGTCACGTGATTACCTCTAGACTCATCTACGGTGCTGCAAATGGCATTGTGTGCTTCTTTTCCTTGGCGAATATTCTGTCTTAGCGAGGTCCATTTTCTGCAATTTGATTCCCTGAGGGCTGAGGATTAGCTGACCTGGGCAGCCTGACCCTGCCGGCAAGCCCTCCCCAGGTGTGCCTGGGTTGAGGTCAATATAAACAGCACTCCAGGCAGCAATAGCCCCTGCAGCTGTGCCTGACTCCATATTCTCTGCCCCGTCAGCAGTCTCGGGGCTGTGCTGGTGGGAGGGTGTGAGGGTCCACGGCTTTTTGGGTGGCCCGGTGTGAGTGGGGCTCTGCTGGACTTTCTGCAGGAGTTGCCAGGCTGCCACCTGTAAAGAAGACGATGTGTCACCCATAACTTCCACTGGAATATCTCTCCGGGCTGAGGTGAGGAAGGAAAAAAAGGAGTGGGGGCCGGGACAGGAGGGGTATCTCAGGCAGGGCAATGGAAAGCTTCCAGAAGAGTGCCCGTGGCCTGGACCATCCTGGCTGACCTGCAGGCACCAAGGTGGCCTGCGTGCTGTCGCTGTTGTGGCTCCACGGCCCTTCCTCTAGGCTTTCAAGCCCTTGTACATATTCAGGTGTTTCACCTGGGAAGGGTGGGAACAGTTCAGCAGCAGCTGGCCTGGGGCTCAGCTCACGTTTACTCACAGAGGCCTCGGCACGGGCCCCCAGCTTTGCAATAAGGACGCTCCTTGCGTGGGCGGGTGGGGCTGCTGTCTCTATGGGAGATGATTCCCCAGCTCTGACCAATTTCAGAATTGTTTAGCACTGGAGCAAGTGCCTTGGTAGTGTTTTCCTCTGTATAACTGTTAGGTTCAGTTTTTTTTTCTTTTTTGGTTCAAGTTAGATTTTATTCCTCTTTTATGTATTTATGGATATAAGCATGGAAATAATTCATTCTTATAAATACATCAGTGTGAACGGAAGAACATTTTTTCTGTTTTATTTTTACATTTTATTTTTAAAATTTTTGAAATTTAATTTTATTTATTTTTTTTATACAGTAGGTTATTATTAGTTATCTATTTTATGCATAGACATGTATACAGGTCAATCCCAATCTCCCAACTCATCCCACAACCACCACCCCATGGCTTCCCCCACTTTGTGTCCATACGTTTGTTCTCTACCTCTGTGTCTCTATTTCTGCCCTGCAAACCAGTTCATCTGTAGCATTTTTCTAGGTTCCACATATAGGCATTAATATACAATATTTGTTTTTCTCTTTCTGACTTACTTCACTCTGTATGACAGTCTCTAGATCCATCAACCTCTCTACAAATGACCCAGTTTCATTCCTTTTTATGGCTGAGTAATATTCCATTTTATATATGTACCACATCTTTATCCATTCGTCTGTCTGTGGGCATTTAGGTTGCTTCCATTACCTGGCTCTTGTAAATAGTGCTGCAATGAACATTGTGGTGAATGTGTCTTTGTGATTTTTGGTTTTCTCTGCGTATATGCCCAGAAGTGGGATTGCTGGATCCTATTGTAATTCTGTTTTTAGTTTTTTAAAGGAACCTCCATACTGTTCTCCATAGTGACTGTATCAATTTACATTCCCACCAATAGCGGAAGAGGGTTCCTTTTGTCCACACCCTCCCCAGAATTTGTTGTTTGTAGATTATCTGATGATGCCGATTCTAACAGGTGTGAGGTCTTACCTCATTGTAGTTTTGATTTGCATTTCTCTAATAATTAGTGATGTTCAGCAGCTTTTCATGTGCGTCTTGGCCATCTCTGTGTCTTCTTTGAAGAAACGTCTATTTAGATCTTCTGCCCATTATTGTATTGGGTTGTTTGTTGTATTAATATTAAGCTGCATGAGCTGTTTATATATATTGGAGATTAAACCTTTGTCCATTGATTCGTTTGTGAAAGTTTTCGCCCCTTCTGAGGGTTGCCTTTTTCCATTCCCGTTTTTTTAACAAAGAAAGAAAGAAATCAAAGGAAGCAGAACACTAATGTGCGTGAAATATGCCTCTTGAAACTGTCGTTTTGAAATATGGACGTTTTTTGAATTTTTTGGTCCATATATGACCCCAGGATTTGTTTTCAGGGCAGGTGTCATTTACAGGCCTGTAATGATTTGGAATATCCACTGACCATTAGCGCTGGGATTAAAGCTGCTGTTGTGTGAAACGGCCACAAGGTGGCAGAAGTTCTCCCTTACCAAATCTGGTTACTAGGGAAGCAGAGCCTCAATGGAAGTCGCGTTCTAGATTGGAATGTAGAACGGAAAGTACCAGGAGAAAGCCCCTCAAGTTTTTCTCACTAATTCTTGTTCGTGTTTTTAATTTAATTTTTTATATTTTATTACAGCAAGTTTGAGTACAATGTTTAGCTTGTTGTAGGTGTGCAAAAGGTGGTTCTTTTACACATATACATATGTCTGTTCTTCCTGGGATCCTTTTCCCATGTACGTTATGACAGAATGTTGAGTAGTCTTCTCTTGGTACTCCGTAGGTCTTTGGTGATTATATATGTCTACTGTGTTTGTATATGTCTGTTAACCCCAATATCGTAATGAATTCAATCCTCACACCTTTCCTTTGGTGAACCATAAGTTTGTTTAATGAATCTGTGATTGCCCTTCTCCGTGGAAATATCTGCCCTGGTATCAATTTATACGTAACACCTATAAGTGATATGATATGATATGTGTCTTTCACTTTCTGACTTACTCCAAGTCACGTGATTACCTCTAGACTCATCTACGGTGCTGCAAATGGCATTGTGTGCTTCTTTTCCTTGGCGAATATTCTGTCTTAGCGAGGTCCATTTTCTGCAATGTGATTCCCTGAGGGCTGAGGATTAGCTGAACTGGGCAGCCTGACCCTGCCGGCAAGCCCTCCCCAGGTGTGCCTGGGTTGAGGTCAATATAAACAGCACTCCAGGCAGCAATAGCCCCTGCAGCTGTGCCTGACTCCATATTCTCTGCCCCGTCAGCAGTCTCGGGGCTGTGCTGGTGGGAGGGTGTGAGGGTCCACGGCTTTGTGGGTGGCCCGGTGTGAGTGGGGCTCTGCTGGACTTTCTGCAGGAGTTGCCAGGCTGCCACCTGTAAAGAAGAGGATGTGTCACCCATAACTTCCACTGGAATATCTCTCCGGGCTGAGGTGAGGAAGGAAAAAAAGGAGTGGGGGCCGGGACAGGAGGGGTATCTCAGGCAGGGCAATGGAAAGCTTCCAGAATAGTGCCCGTGGCCTGGACCATCCTGGCTGACCTGCAGGCACCAAGGTGGCCTGCGTGCTGTCGCTGTTGTGGCTCCACGGCCCTTCCTCTAGGCTTTCAAGCCCTTGTACATATTCAGGTGTTTCACCTGGGAAGGGTGGGAACAGTTCAGCATCAGCTGGCCTGGGGCTCAGCTCACGTTTACTCACAGAGGCCTCGGCACGGTCCCCCAGCTTTGCAATAAGGACGCTCCTTGCATGGGCGGGTGGGGCTGCTGGCTCTATGGGAGATGATTCCCCAGCTCTGACCAATTTCAGAATTGTTTACCACTGGAGCAAGTGCCTTGGTAGTGTTTTCCTCTGTATAACTGTTAGGTTCAGTTTTTTTTTTCTTTTTTGGTTCAAGTTAGATTTTATTCCTCTTTTATGTATTTATGGATATAAGCATGTAAATAATTCATTCTTATAAATACATCAGTGTGAATGGAAGAACATTTTTTCTGTTTTATTTTTACATTTTATTTTTAAAATTTTTGAAATTTAATTTTATTTATTTTTTTTATACAGTAGGTTATTATTAGTTATCTATTTTATGCATAGACATGTATACAGGTCAATCCCAATCTCCCAACTCATCCCACCACCACCACCCCATTGCTTCCCCCACTTTGTGTCCATACGTTTGTTCTCTACCTCTGTGTCTCTATTTCTGCCCTGCAAACCAGTTCATCTGTAGCATTTTTCTAGGTTCCACATATAGGCATTAATATACAATATTTGTTTTTCTCTTTCTGACTTACTTCACTCTGTATGACAGTCTCTAGATCCATCAACTTCTCTACAAATGACCCAGTTTCATTCCTTTTTATGGCTGAGTAATATTCCATTTTATATATGTACCACATCTTTATCCATTCGTCTGTCTGTGGGCATTTAGGTTGCTTCCATTACCTGGCTCTTGTAAATAGTGCTGCAATGAACATTGTGGTGAATGTGTCTTTGTGATTTATGGTTTTCTCTGGGTATATGCCCAGAGGTGGGATTGCTGGATCCTATTGTAATTCTGTTTTTAGTTTTTTAAAGGAACCTCCATACTGTTCTCCATAGTGACTGTATCAATTTACATTCCCACCAATAGCGGAAGAGGGTTCCTTTTGTCCACACCCTCCCCAGAATTTGTTGTTTGTAGATTATCTGATGATGCCGATTCTAACAGGTGTGAGGTCTTACCTCATTGTAGTTTTGATTTGCATTTCTCTAATAATTAGTGATGTTGAGCAGCTTTTCATGTGCGTCTTGGCCATCTCTGTGTCTTTGAAGAAACGTCTATTTAGATCTTCTGCCCATTTTTGTATTGGGTTGTTTGTTGTATTAATATTAAGCTGCATGAGCTGTTTATATATATTGGAGATTAAACCTTTGTCCATTGATTCGTTTGTGAAAGTTTTCGCCCCTTCTGAGGGTTGCCTTTTTCCATTCCCGTTTTTTTAACAAAGAAAGAAAGAAATCAAAAGAAGCAGATCACTAATGTGCGTGAAATATGCCTCTTGAAAGTGTCGTTTTGAAATATGGACGTCTTTTGAATTTTTTGGTCGATATATGACCCCAGGATTTGTTTTCAGGGCAGGTGTCATTTACAGGCCTGTAATGATTTGGAATATCCACTGACCATTAGCGCTGGGATTAAAGCTGCTGTTGTGTGAAACGGCCACAAGGTGGCAGCAGTTCTCCCTTACCAAATCTGGTTACTAGGGCAGCAGAGCCTCAATGGAAGTCGCGTTCTAGATTGGAATTTAGAACGGAATGTGCCAGGAGAAAGCCCCTCAAGTTTTTCTCACTAATTCTTGTTCGTGTTTTTAATTTAATTTTTATTTTTTATTACAGCAAGTTTGACTACAACGTTTAGCTTGTTGTAGGTGTGCAAGAGGTGGTTCTTTTACACATATACATATGTCTGTTCTTCCTGGGATCCTTTTCCCATGTACGTTATGTCAGAATGTTGAGTAGTCTTCTCTTGGTACTCCGTAGGTCTTTGGTGATTATATATGTCTACTGTGATTGTATATGTCTGTTAACCCCAATATCGTAATGAATTCAATCCTCACACCTTTCCTTTGGTGAACCATAAGTTTGTTTAATGAATCTGTGATTGCCCTTCTCCGTGGAAATATCTGCCCTGGTATCAATTTATAGGTAACACCTATAAGTGATATGATATGATATGTGTCTTTCACTTTCTGACTTACTACAAGTCACGTGATTACCTCTAGACTCATCTACGGTGCTGCAAATGGCATTGTGTGCTTCTTTTCCTTGGCGAATATTCTGTCTTAGCGAGGTCCATTTTCTGCAATGTGATTCCCTGAGGGCTGAGGATTAGCTGACCTGGGCAGCCTGACTCTGCCGGCAAGCCCTCCCCAGGTGTGCCTGGGTTGAGGTCAATATAAACAGCTCTCCAGGCAGCAATAGCCCCTGCAGCTGTGCCTGACTCCATATTCTCTGCCCCGTCAGCAGTCACGGGGCTGTGCTGGTGGAAGGGTGTGAAGGTCCACGGCTTTGTGGGTGGCCCGGTGTGATTGGGGCTCTGCTGGACTTTCTGCAGGAGTTGCCAGGCTGCCACCTGTAAAGAAGACGATGTGTCACCCATAACTTCCACTGGAATATCTCTCCGGGCTGAGGTGAGGAAGGAAAAAAAGGAGTGGTGGCCGGGACAGGAGGGGTAATTCAGGCAGGGCAATGGAAAGCTTCCAGAAGAGCGCCCGTGGCCAGGACCATCCTGGCTGACCTGCAGGCAGCAAGGTGGCCTGCGTGCTGTCGCTGGTGTGGCTCCACGGCCCTTCCTCTAGGCTTTCAAGCCCTTGTACATATTCAGGTGTTTCACCTGGGAAGGGTGGGAACAGTTCAGCAGCAGCTGGCCTGGGGCTCAGCTCACGTTTACTCACAGAGGCCTCGGCACGGTCCCCCAGCTTTGCAATCAGGACGCTCCTTGCGTGGGCGGGCAGGGCTGCTGGCTCTATGGGAGATGATTCCCCACCTCTGACCAATTTCAGAATTGTTTACCACTGGAGCAAGTGCCTTGGTAGTGTTTTCCTCTGTATAACTGTTAGGTTCAGTTTTTTTTTTTCTTTTTTGGTTCAAGTTAGATTTTATTCCTCTTTTATGTATTTATGGATATAAGCATGGAAATAATTCATTCTTTTAAATACATCAGTGTGAATGGAAGAACATTTTTTCTGTTTTATTTTTACATTTTATTTTTAAAATTTTTGAAATTTAATTTTATTTATTTTTTTTATACAGTAGGTTATTATTAGTTATCTATTTTATGCATAGACATGTATACAGGTCAATCCCAATCTCCCAACTCATCCCACCACCACCACCCCATGGCTTCCCCCACTTTGTGTCCATACGTTTGTTCTCTACCTCTGTGTCTCTATTTCTGCCCTGCAAACCAGTTCATCTGTAGCATTTTTCTAGGTTCCACATATAGGCATTAATATACAATATTTGTTTTTCTCTTTCTGACTTACTTCACTCTGTATGACAGTCTCTAGATCCATCAACTTCTCTACAAATGACCCAGTTTCATTCCTTTTTATGGCTGAGTAATATTCCATTTTATATATGTACCACATCTTTATCCATTCGTCTGTCTGTGGGCATTTAGGTTGCTTCCATTACCTGGCTATTGTAAATAGTGCTGCAATGAACATTGTGGTGAATGTGTCTCTGTGATTTATGGTTTTCTCTGGGTATATGCCCAGAAGTGGGATTGCTGGGTCCTATGGTAATTCTCTTTTTAGTTTTTTAAAGGAACCTCCATACTGTTCTCCATAGTGACTGTATCAATTTACATTCCCACCAATAGCGGAAGAGGGTTCCTTTTGTCCACACCCTCCCCAGAATTTGTGGTTTGTAGATTATCTGATGATGCCGATTCTAACAGGTGTGAGGTCTTACCTCATTGTAGTTTTGATTTGCATTTCTCTAATAATTAGTGATGTTGAGCAGCTTTTCATGTGCGTCTTGGCCATCTCTGTGTCTTCTTTGAAGAAACGTCTATTTAGATCTTCTGCCCATTTTTGTATTGGGTTGTTTGTTGTATTAATATTAAGCTGCATGAGCTGTATATATATATTGGAGATTAAACCTTTGTCCATTGATTCGTTTGTGAACGTTTTCGCCCCTTCTGAGGGTTACCTTTTTCCATTCCCGTTTTTTTAACAAAGAAAGAAAGAAAGCAGAAGAATCAGAACACTAATGTGCGTGAAATATGCCTCTTGAAACTGTCGTTTTGAAATATGGACGTCTTTTGAATTTTTTGGTCGATATATGACCCCAGGATTTGTTTTCAGGGCAGGTGTCATTTACAGGCCTGTAATGATTTGGAATATCCACTGACCATTAGCGCTGGGATTAAAGCTGCTGTTGTGTGAAACGGCCACAAGGTGGCAGCAGTTCTCCCTTACCAAATCTGGTTACTAGGGCAGCAGAGCCTCAATGGAAGTCACGTTCTAGATTGGAATTTAGAACGGAATGTGCCAAGAGAAAGCCCCTCAAGTTTGTCTCACTACTTCTTGTTCGTGTTTTTAATTTAATTTTTTTTATTTTTTATTACAGCAAGTTTGAGTACAACGTTTAGCTTGTTGTAGGTGTGCAAGAGGTGGTTCTTTTACACATATACATATGTCTGTTCTTCCTGGGATCCTTTTCCCATGTACGTTATGACAGAATGTTGAGTAGTCTTCTCTTGGTACTCCGTAGGTCTTTGGTGATTATATATGTCTACTGTGTTTGTATATGTCTGTTAACCCCAATATCGTAATGAATTCAATCCTCACACCTTTCCTTTGGTGAACCATAAGTTTGTTTAATGAATCTGTGATTGCCCTTCTCCGTGGAAATATCTGCCCTGGTATCAATTTATAGGTAACGCCTATAAGTGATATGATATGATATGTGTGTTTCACTTTCTGACTTACTCCAAGTCACGTGATTACCTCTAGACTCATGTACGGTGCTGCAAATGGCATTGTGTGTTTCTTTTCCTTGGCGAATATTCTGTCTTAGCGAGGTCCATTTTCTGCAATGTGATTCCCTGAGGGCTGAGGATTAGCTGACCTGGGCAGCCTGACCCTGCCGGCAAGCACTCCCCAGGTGTGCCTGGGTTGAGGTCAATATAAACAGCACTCCAGGCAGCAATAGCCGCTGCAGCTGTGCCTGACTCCATATTCTCTGCCCCGTCAGCAGTCTCGGGGCTGTGCTGGTGGGAGGGTGTGAGGGTCCACGGCTTTGTGGGTGGCCCGGTGTGAGTGGGGCTCTGCTGGACTTTCTGCAGGAGTTGCCAGGCTGCCACCTGTAAAGAAGAGGATGTGTCACCCATAACTTCCACTGGAATATCTCTCCGGGCTGAGGTGAGTAAGGAAAAAAAGGAGTGGGGGCCGGGACTGGAGGGGTATCTCAGGCAGGGCAATGGAAATCTTCCAGAAGAGCGCCCGTGGCCAGGACCATCCTGGCTGACCTGCAGGCACCAAGGTGGCCTGCGTGCTGTCGCTGGTGTGGCTCCACGGCCCTTCCTCTAGGCTTTCAAGCCCTTGTACATATTCAGGTGTTTCACCTGGGAAGGGTGGGAACAGTTCAGCAGCAGCTGGCCTGGGGCTCAGCTCACGTTTACTCACAGAGGCCTCGGCACGGTTCCCCAGCTTTGCAATGAGGACGCTCCTTGCGTGGGCGGGCGGGGCTGCTGGCTCTATGGGAGATGATTCCCCACCTCTGACCAATTTCAGAATTGTTTACCACTGGAGCAAGTGCCTTGGTAGTGTTTTCCTCTGTATAACTGTTAGGTTCAGATTTTTTTTTCTTTTTTGGTTCAAGTTAGATTTTATTCCTCTTTTATGTATTTATGGATATAAGCATGGAAATAATTCATTCTTATAAATACATCAGTGCGAATGGAAGAACATTTTTTCTGTTTTATTTTTACATTTTATTTTTAAAATTTTTGAAATTTAATTTTATTTATTTTTTTTATACAGTAGGTTATTATTAGTTAACTATTTTATGCATAGACATGTATACAGGTCAATCCCAATCTCCCAACTCATCCCACCACCACCACCCCATGGCTTCCCCCACTTTGTGTCCATACGTTTGTTCTCTACCTCTGTGTCTCTATTTCTGCCCTGCAAACCAGTTCATCTGTAGCATTTTTCTAGGTTCCACATATAGGCATTAATATACAATATTTGTTTTTCTCTTTCTGACTTACTTCACTCTGTATGACAGTCTCTAGATCCATCAACTTCTCTACAAATGACCCAGTTTCATTCCTTTTTATAGCTGAGTAATATTCCATTTTATATATGTACCACATCTTTATCCATTCGTCTGTCTGTGGGCATTTAGGTTGCTTCCATTACCTGGCTCTTGTAAATAGTGCTGCAATGAACATTGTGGTGAATGTGTCTTTGTGATTTATGGTTTTCTCTGGGTATATGCCCAGAAGTGGGATTGCTGGATCCTATTGTAATTCTGTTTTTAGTTTTTTAAAGGAACCTCCATACTGTTCTCCATAGTGACTGTATCAATTTACATTCCCACCAATAGCGGAAGAGGGTTCCTTTTGTCCACACCCTCCCCAGAATTTGTTGTTTGTAGATTATCTGATGATGCCGATTCTAACAGGTGTGAGGTCTTACCTCATTGTAGTTTTGATTTGCATTTCTCTAATAATTAGTGATGTTGAGCAGCTTTTCATGTGCGTCTTGGCCATCTCTGTGTCTTCTTTGAAGAAACGTCTATTTAGATCTTCTGCCCATTATTGTATTGGGTTGTTTGTTGTATTAATATTAAGCTGCATGAGCTGTTTATATATATTGGAGATTAAACCTTTGTCCATTGATTCGTTTGTGAAAGTTTTCGCCCCTTCTGAGGGTTGCCTTTTTCCATTCCCGTTTTTTTAACAAAGAAAGAATGAAATCAAAAGAAGCAGAACACTAATGTGCGTGAAATATGCCTCTTGAAACTGTCGTTTTGAAATATGGACCTTTTTTGAATTTTTTGGTCGATATATGACCCCAGGATTTGTTTTCAGGGCAGGTGTCATTTACAGGCCTGTAATGATTTGGAATATCCACTGACCATTAGCGCTGGGATTAAAGCTGCTGTTGTGTGAAACGGCCACAAGGTGGCAGCAGTTCTCCCTTAACAATTCTGGTTACTAGGGCAGCAGAGCCTCAATGGAAGTCGCGTTCTAGATTGGAATGTAGAACGGAATGTACCAGGAGAAAGCCCCTCAAGTTTTTCTCACTAATTCTTGTTCGTGTTTTTAATTTAATTTTTTATTTTTTATTACAGCAAGTTTGAGTACAACGTTTAGCTTGTTGTAGGTGTGCAAGAGGTGGTTCTTTTACACATATACATATGTCTGTTCTTCCTGGGATCCTTTTCCCATGTACGTTATGACAGAATGTTGAGTAGTCTTCTCTTGGTACTCCGTAGGTCTTTGGTGATTATATATGTCTACTGTGTTTGTATATGTCTGTTAACCCCAATATCGTAATGAATTCAATCCTCACACCTTTCCTTTGGTGAACCATAAGTTTGTTTAATGAATCTGTGATTGCCCTTCTCCGTGGAAATATCTGCCCTGGTATCAATTTATAGGTAACACCTATAAGTGATATGATATGATATGTGTCTTTCACTTTCTGACTTACTCCAAGTCACGTGATTACCTCTAGACTCATCTACGGTGCTGCAAATGGCATTGTGTGCTTCTTTTCCTTGGCGAATATTCTGTCTTAGCGAGGTCCATTTTCTGCAATGTGATTCCCTGAGGGCTGAGGATTAGCTGACCTGGGCAGCCTGACCCTGCCGGCAAGCCCTCCCCAGGTGTGCCTGGGTTGAGGTCAATATAAACAGCACTCCAGGCAGCAATAACCCCTGCAGCTGTGCCTGACTCCATATTCTCTGCCCCGTCAGCAGTCTCGGGGCTGTGCTGGTGGGAGGGTGTGAGGGTCCACGGCTTTGTGGGTGGCCCGGTGTGAGTGGGGCTCTGCTGGACTTTCTGCAGGAGTTGCCAGGCTGCCACCTGTAAAGAAGAGGATGTGTCACCCATAACTTCCACTGGAATATCTCTCCGGGCTGAGGTGAGTAAGGAAAAAAAGGAGTGGGGGCCGGGACAGGAGGGGTATCTCAGGCAGGGCAATGGAAAGCTTCCAGAAGAGTGCCCGTGGCCAGGACCATCCTGGCTGACCTGCAGGCAGCCAGGTGGCCTGCGTGCTGTCGCTGGTGTGGCTCCACGGCCCTTCCTCTAGGCTTTCAAGCCCTTGTACATATTCAGGTGTTTCACCTGGGAAGGGTGGGAACAGTTCAGCAGTAGCTGGCCTGGGGCTCAGCTCACGTTTACTCACAGAGGCCTCGGCACGGTCCCCCAGCTTTGCAATAAGGACGCTCCTTGCGTGGGCGGGCGGGGCTGCTGGCTCTATGGGAGATGATTCCCCACCTCTGACCAATTTCAGAATTGTTTACCACTGGAGCAAGTGCCTTGGTAGTGTTTTCCTCTGTATAACTGTTAGGTTCAGATTTTTTTTTCTTTTTTGGTTCAAGTTAGATTTTATTCCTCTTTTATGTATTTATGGATATAAGCATGGAAATAATTCATTCTTATAAATACATAAGTGTGAATGGAAGAACATTTTTTCTGTTTTATTTTTACATTTTATTTTTAAAATTTTTGAAATTTAATTTTATTTATTTTTTTTATACAGTAGGTTATTATTAGTTAACTATTTTATGCATAGACATGTATACAGGTCAATCCCAATCTCCCAACTCATCCCACCACCACCACCCCATGGCTTCCCCCACTTTGTGTCCATACGTTTGTTCTCTACCTCTGTGTCTCTATTTCTGCCCTGCAAACCAGTTCATCTGTAGCATTTTTCTAGGTTCCACATATAGGCATTAATATACAATATTTGTTTTTCTCTCTCTGACTTACTTCACTCTGTATGACAGTCTCTAGATCCATCAACTTCTCTACAAATGACCCAGTTTCATTCCTTTTTATGGCTGAGTAATATTCCATTTTATATATGTACCACATCTTTATCCATTCGTCTGTCTGTGGGCATTTAGCTTGCTTCCATTACCTGGCTCTTGTAAATAGTGCTGCAATGAACATTGTGGTGAATGTGTCTTTGTGATTTATGGTTTTCTCTGGGTATATGCCCAGAAGTGGGATTGCTGGATCCTATTGTAATTCTGTTTTTAGTTTTTTAAAGGAACCTCCATACTGTTCTCCATAGTGACTGTATCAATTTACATTCCCACCAATAGCGGAAGAGGGTTCCTTTTGTCCACACCCTCCCCAGAATTTGTTGTTTGTAGATTATCTGATGATGCCGATTCTAACAGGTGTGAGGTCTTACCTCATTGTAGTTTTGATTTGCATTTCTCTAATAATTAGTGATGTTGAGCAGCTTTTCATGTGCGTCTTGGCCATCTCTGTGTCTTCTTTGAAGAAACGTCTATTTAGATCTTCTGCCCATTTTTGTATTGGGTTGTTTGTTGTATTAATATTAAGCTGCATGAGCTGTTTATATATATTGGAGATTAAACCTTTGTCCATTGATTCGTTTGTGAAAGTTTTCGCCCCTTCTGAGGGTTGCCTTTTTCCATTCCCGTTTTTTTAACAAAGAAAGAATGAAATCAAAAGAAGCAGAACACTAATGTGCGTGAAATATGCCTCTTGAAAGTGTCGTTTTGAAATATGGACGTCTTTTGAATTTTTTGGTCGATATATGACCCCAGGATTTGTTTTCAGGGCAGGTGTCATTTACAGGCCTGTAATGATTTGGAATATCCACTGACCATTAGCGCTGGGATTAAATCTGCTGTTGTGTGAAACGGCCACAAGGTGGCAGCAGTTCTCCCTTACCAAATCTGGTTACTAGGGCAGCAGAGCCTCAATGGAAGTCGCGTTCTAGATTGGAATATAGAACGGAATGTGCCAGGAGAAAGCCCCTCAAGTTTGTCTCACTACTTCTTGTTCGTGTTTTTAATTTAATTTTTTATTTTTTATTACAGCAAGTTTGAGTACAACGTTTAGCTTGTTGTAGGTGTGCAAGAGGTTGTTCTTTTACACATATACATATGTCTGTTCTTCCTGGGATCCTTTTCCCATGTTCGTTATGACAGAATGTTGAGTAGTCTTCTCTTGGTACTCCGTAGGTCTTTGGTGATTATATATGTCTACTGTGTTTGTATATGTCTGTTAACCCCAATATCGTAATGAATTCAATCCTCACACCTTTCCTTTGGTGAACCATAAGTTTGTTTAATGAATCTGTGATTGCCCTTCTCCGTGGAAATATCTGCCCTGGTATCAATTTATAGGTAACACCTATAAGTGATATGATATGATATGTGTCTTTCACTTTCTGACTTACTCCAAGTCACGTGATTACCTCTAGACTCATCTACGGTGCTGCAAATGGCATTGTGTGTTTCTTTTCCTTGGCGAATATTCTGTCTTAGCGAGGTCCATTTTCTGCAATGTGATTCCCTGAGGGCTGAGGATTAGCTGACCTGGGCAGCCTGACCCTGCCGGCAAGCCCTCCCCAGGTGTGCCTGGGTTGAGGTCAATATAAACAGCACTCCAGGCAGCAATAGCCCCTGCAGCTGTGCCTGACTCCATATTCTCTGCCCCGTCAGCAGTCTCGGGGCTGTGCTGGTGGGAGGGTGTGAGGGTCCACGGCTTTGTGGGTGGCCCGGTGTGAGTGGGGCTCTGCTGGACTTTCTGCAGGAGTTGCCAGGCTGCCACCTGTAAAGAAGAGGATGTGTCACCCATAACTTCCACTGGAGTATCTCTCCGGGCTGAGGTGAGGAAGGAAAAAAAGGAGTGGGGGCCGGGACAGGAGGGGTATCTCAGGCAGGGCAATGGAAAGCTTCCAGAAGAGCGCCCGTGGCCAGGACCATCCTGGCTGACCTGCAGGCACCAAGGTGTCCTGCGTGCTGTCGCTGGTGTGGCTCCACGGCCCTTCCTCTAGGCTTTCAAGCCCTTGTACATATTCAGGTGTTTCACCTGGGAAGGGTGGGAACAGTTCAGCAGCAGCTGGCCTGGGGCTCAGCTCACGTTTACTCACAGAGGCCTCGGCACGGTCCCCCAGCTTTGCAATATGGACGCTCCTTGCGTGGGCGGGCGGGGCTGCTGGCTCTATGGGAGATGATTCCCCACCTCTGACCAATTTCAGAATTGTTTACCACTGGAGCAAGTGCCTTGGTAGTGTTTTCCTCTGTATAACTCTTAGGTTCAGATTTTTTTTTCTTTTTTGGTTCAAGTTAGATTTTATTCCTCTTTTATGTAGTTATGGATATAAGCATGGAAATAATTCATTCTTATAAATACATCAGTGTGAATGGAAGAACATTTTTTCTGTTTTATTTTTACATTTTATTTTTAAAATTTTTGAAATTTAATTTTATTTATTTTTTTTATACAGTAGGTTATTATTAGTTAACTATTTTATGCATAGACATGTATACAGGTCAATCCCAATCTCCCAACTCATCCCACCACCACCACCCCATGGCTTCCCCCACTTTGTGTCCATACGTTTGTTCTCTACCTCTGTGTCTCTATTTCTGCCCTGCAAACCAGTTCATCTGTAGCATTTTTCTAGGTTCCACATATAGGCATTAATATACAATATTTGTTTTTCTCTTTCTGACTTACTTCACTCTGTATGACAGTCTCTAGATCCATCAACTTCTCTACAAATGACCCAGTTTCATTCCTTTTTATAGCTGAGTAATATTCCATTTTATATATGTACCACATCTTTATCCATTCGTCTGTCTGTGGGCATTTAGGTTGCTTCCATTACCTGGCTCTTGTAAATAGTGCTGCAATGAACATTTTGGTGAATGTGTCTTTGTGATTTTTGGTTTTCTCTGGGTATATGCACAGAAGTGGGATTGCTGGATCCTATTGTAATTCTGTTTTTAGTTTATTAAAGGAACCTCCATACTGTTCTCCATAGTGACTGTATCAATTTACATTCCCACCAATAGCGGAAGAGTGTTCCTTTTGTCCACACCCTCCCCAGAATTTGTTGTTTGTAGATTATCTGATGATGCCGATTCTAACAGGTGTGAGGTCTTACCTCATTGTAGTTTTGATTTGCATTTCTCTAATAATTAGTGATGTTGAGCAGCTTTTGATGTGCGTCTTGGCCATCTCTGTGTCTTCTTTGAAGAAACGTCTATTTAGATCTTCTGCCCATTTTTGTATTGGGTTGTTTGTTGTATTAATATTAAGCTGCATGAGCTGTTTATATATATTGGAGATTAAACCTTTGTCCATTGATTCGTTTGTGAAAGTTTTCGCCCCTTCTGAGGGTTGCCTTTTTCCATTCCCGTTTTTTTAACAAAGAAAGAATGAAATCAAAAGAAGCAGAACACTATTGTGCGTGAAATATGCCTCTTGAAACTGTCGTTTTGAAATATGGACGTCTTTTGAATTTTTTGGTCGATATATGACCCCAGGATTTGTTTTCATGGCAGGTGTCATTTACAGGCCTGTAATGATTTGGAATATCCACTGACCATTAGCGCTGGGATTAAAGCTGCTGTTGTGTGAAACGGCCACAAGGTGGCAGCAGTTCTCCCTTACCAAATCTGGTTACTAGGGCAGCAGAGCCTCAATGGAAGTCGCGTTCTAGATTGGAATGTAGAACGGAATGTACCAGGAGAAAGCCCCTCAAGTTTTTCTCACTAATTCTTGTTCGTGTTTTTAATTTAATTTTTTATATTTTATTACAGCAAGTTTGAGTACAATGTTTAGCTTGTTGTAGGTGTGCAAGAGGTGGTTCTTTTACACATATACATATGTCTGTTCTTCCTGGGATCCTTTTCCCATGTACGTTATGACAGAATGTTGAGTAGTCTTCTCTTGGTACTCCGTAGGTCTTTGGTGATTATATATGTCTACTGTGTTTGTATATGTCTGTTAACCCCAATATCGTAATGAATTCAATCCTCACACCTTTCCTTTGGTGAACCATAAGTTTGTTTAATGAATCTGTGATTGCCCTTCTCCGTGGAAATATCTGCCCTGGTATCAATTTATAGGTAACACCTATAAGTGATATGATATGATATGTGTCTTTCACTTTCTGACTTACTCCAAGTCACGTGATTACCTCTAGACTCATCTACGGTGCTGCAAATGGCATTGTGTGCTTCTTTTCCTTGGCGAATATTCTGTCTTAGCGAGGTCCATTTTCTGCAATGTGATTCCCTGAGGGCTGAGGATTAGCTGACCTGGGCAGCCTGACCCTGCCGGCAAGCCCTCCCCAGGTGTGCCTGGGTTGAGGTCAATATAAACAGCACTCCAGGCAGCAATAGCCCCTGCAGCTGTGCCTGACTCCATATTCTCTGCCCCGTCAGCAGTCTCGGGGCTGTGCTGGTGGGAGGGTGTGAGGGTCCACGGCTTTGTGGGTGGCCCGGTGTGAGTGGGGCTCTGCTGGACTTTCTGCAGGAGTTGCCAGGCTGCCATCTGTAAAGAAGAGGATGTGTCACCCATAACTTCCACTGGAATATCTCTCCGGGCTGAGGTGAGGAAGGAAAAAAAGGAGTGGGGGCCGGGACAGGAGGGGTATCTCAGGCAGGGCAATGGAAAGCTTCCAGAAGAGCGCCCGTGGCCAGGACCATCCTGCCTGACCTGCAGGCACCAAGGTGGCCTGCGTGCTGTCGCTGGTGTGGCTCCACGGCCCTTCCTCTAGGTTTTCAAGCCCTTGTACATATTCAGGTGTTTCACCTGGGAAGGGTGGGAACAGTTCAGCAGCAGCTGGCCTGGGGCTCAGCTCACGTTTACTCACAGAGGCCTCGGCACGGTCCCCCAGCTTTGCAATAAGGACGCTCCTTGCGTGGGTGGGTGGGGCTGCTGGCTGTATGGGAGATGATTCCCCACCTCTGACCAATTTCAGAATTGTTTACCACTGGAGCAAGTGCCTTGGTAGTGTTTTCCTCTGTATAACTGTTAGGTTCAGTTTTTTTTTTCTTTTTTGGTTCAAGTTAGATTTTATTCCTCTTTTATGTAGTTATGGATATAAGCATGTAAATAATTCTTTCTTATAAATACATCAGTGTGAATGGAAGAACATTTTTTCTGTTTTATTTTTACATTTTATTTTTAAAATTTTTGAAATTTAATTTTATTTATTTTTTTTATACAGTAGGTTATTATTAGTTATCTATTTTATGCATAGACATGTATACAGGTCAATCCCAATCTCCCAACTCATCCCACCACCACCACCCCATGGCTTCCCCCACTTTGTGTCCATACGTTTGTTCTCTACCTCTGTGTCTCTATTTCTGCCCTGCAAACCAGTTCATCTGTAGCATTTTTCTAGGTTCCACATATAGGCATTAATATACAATATTTGTTTTTCTCTTTCTGACTTACTTCACTCTGTATGACAGTCTCTAGATCCATCAACTTCTTTACCAATGACCCAGTTTCATTCCTTTTTATGGCTGAGTAATATTCCATTTTATATATGTACCACATCTTTATCCATTCGTCTGTCTGTGGGCATTTAGGTTGCTTCCATTACCTGGCTCTTGTAAATAGTGCTGCAATGAACATTGTGGTGAATGTGTCTTTGTGATTTATGGTTTTCTCTGGGTATATGCCCAGAGGTGGGATTGCTGGATCCTATTGTAATTCTGTTTTTAGTTTTTTAAAGGAACCTCCATACTGTTCTCCATAGTGACTGTATCAATTTACATTCCCACCAATAGCGGAAGAGGGTTCCTTTTGTCCACACCCTCCCCAGAATTTGTTGTTTGTAGATTATCTGATGATGCCGATTCTAACAGGTGTGAGGTCTTACCTCATTGTAGTTTTGATTTGCATTTCTCTAATAATTAGTGATGTTGAGCAGCTTTTCATGTGCGTCTTGGCCATCTCTGTGTCTTCTTTGAAGAAACGTCTATTTAGATCTTCTGCCCATTTTTGTATTGGGTTGTTTGTTGTATTAATATTAAGCTGCATGAGCTGTTTATATATATTGGAGATTAAACCTTTGTCCATTGATTCTTTTGTGAAAGTTTTCGCCCCTTCTGAGGGTTGCCTTTTTCCATTCCCGTTTTTTTAACAAAGAAAGAAAGAAATCAAAAGAAGCAGAACACTAATGTGCGTGAAATATGCCTCTTGAAACTGTCGTTTTGAAATATGGACGTTTTTTGAATTTTTTGGTCGATATATGACCCCAGGATTTGTTTTCAGGGCAGGTGTCATTTACAGGCCTGTAATGATTTGGAATATCCACTGACCATTAGCGCTGGGATTAAAGCTGCTGTTGTGTGAAACGGCCACAAGGTGGCAGCAGTTCTCCCTTACCAAATCTGGTTACTAGGGCAGCAGAGCCTCAATGGAAGTCGCGTTCTAGATTGGAATGTAGAACGGAATGTACCAGGAGAAAGACCCTCAAGGTTTTCTCACTAATTCTTGTTCGTGTTTTTAATATAATTTTTTATTTTTTATTACAGCAAGTTTGAGTACAACGTTTAGCTTGTTGTAGGTGTGCAAGAGGTGGTTCTTTTACACATATACATATGTCTGTTCTTCCTGGGATCCTTTTCCCATGTACGTTATGACAGAATGTTGAGTAGTCTTCTCTTGGTACTCCATAGGTCTTTGGTGATTATATATGTCTACTGTGTTTGTATATGTCTGTTAACCCCAATATCGTAATGAATTCAATCCTCACACCTTTCCTTTGGTGAACCATAAGTTTGTTTAATGAATCTGTGATTGCCCTTCTCCGTGGAAATATCTGCCCTGGTATCAATTTATAGGTAACACCTATAAGTGATATGATATGATATGTGTCTTTCACTTTCTGACTTACTCCAAGTCACGTGATTACCTCTAGACACATCTACGGTGCTGCAAATGGCATTGTGTGTTTCTTTTCCTTGGCGAATATTCTGTCTTAGCGAGGTCCATTTTCTGCAATGTGATTCCCTGAGGGCTGAGGATTAGCTGACCTGGGCAGCCTGACCCTGCCGGCAAGCCCTCCGCAGGTGTGCCTGGGTTGAGGTCAATATAAACAGCACTCCAGGCAGCAATAGCCCCTGCAGCTGTGCCTGACTCCATATTCTCTGCCCCGTCAGCAGTCTCGGGGCTGTGCTGGTGGGAGGGTGTGAGGGTCCACGGCTTTGTGGGTGGCCCGGTGTGAGTGGGGCTCTGCTGGAATTTCTGCAGGAGTTGCCAGGCTGCCACCTGTAAAGAAGAGGATGTGTCACCCATAACTTCCACTGGAATATCTCTCCGGGCTGAGGTGAGTAAGGAAAAAAATGAATGGGGGCCTGGACAGGAGGGGTATCTCAGGCAGGGCAATGGAAAGCTTCCAGAAGAGCGCCCGTGGCCAGGACCATCCTGGCTGACCTGAAGGCACCAAGGTGGCCTGCGTGCTGTCGCTGGTGTGGCTCCACGGCCCTTCCTCTAGGCTTTCAAGCCCTTGTACATATTCAGGTGTTTCACCTGGGAAGGGTGGGAACAGTTCAGCAGCAGCTGGCCTGGGGCTCAGCTCACGTTTAGTCACAGAGGCCTCGGCACGGTCCCCCAGCTTTGCAATAAGGACGCTCCTTGCGTGGGCGGGCGGGGCTGCTGGCTCTATGGGAGATGATTCCCCACCTCTGACCAATTTCAGAATTGTTTACCACTGGAGCAAGTGCCTTGGTAGTGTTTTCCTCTGTATAACTGTTAGGTTCAGATTTTTTTTTCTTTTTTGGTTCAAGTTAGATTTTATTCCTCTTTTATGTATTTATGGATATAAGCATGGAAATAATTCATTCTTATAAATACATCAGTGTGAATGGAAGAACATTTTTTCTGTTTTATTTTTACATTTTATTTTTAAAATTTTTGAAATTTAATTTTATTTATTTTTTTTATACAGTAGGTTATTATTAGTTAACTATTTTATGCATAGACATGTATACAGGTCAATCCCAATCTCCCAACTCATCCCACCACCACCACCCCATGGCTTCCCCCACTTTGTGTCCATACGTTTGTTCTCTACCTCTGTGTCTCTATTTCTGCCCTGCAAACCAGTTCATCTGTAGCATTTTTCTAGGTTCCACATATAGGCATTAATATACAATATTTGTTTTTCTCTTTCTGACTTACTTCACTCTGTATGACAGTCTCTAGATCCATCAACTTCTCTACAAATGACCCAGTTTCATTCCTTTTTATAGCTGAGTAATATTCCATTTTATATATGTACCACATCTTTATCCATTCGTCTGTCTGTGGGCATTTAGGTTGCTTCCATTACCTGGCTCTTGTAAATAGTGCTGCAATGAACATTTTGGTGAATGTGTCTTTGTGATTTTTGGTTTTCTCTGGGTATATGCCCAGAAGTGGGATTGCTGGATCCTATTGTAATTCTGTTTTTAGTTTTTTAAAGGAACCTCCATACTGTTCTCCATAGTGACTGTATCAATTTATATTCCCACCAATAGCGGAAGAGGGTTCCTTTTGTCCACACCCTCCCCAGAATTTGTTGTTTGTAGATTATCTGATGATGCCGATTCTAACAGGTGTGAGGTCTTACCTCATTGTAGTTTTGATTTGCATTTCTCTAATAATTAGTGATGTTGAGCAGCTTTTCATGTGCGTCTTGGCCATCTCTGTGTCTTCTTTGAAGAAACGTCTATTTAGATCTTCTGCCCATTTTTGTATTGGGTTGTTTGTTGTATTAATATTAAACTGCATGAGCTGTTTATATATATTGGAGATTAAACCTTTGTCCATTGATTCGTTTGTGAAAGTTTTCGCCCCTTCTGAGGGTTGCCTTTTTCCATTCCCGTTTTTTTAACAAAGAAAGAAAGAAATCAAAAGAAGCAGAACACTAATGTGCGTGAAATATGCCTCTTGAAACTGTCGTTTTGAAATATGGACGTTTTTTGAATTTTTTGGTCGATATATGACCCCAGGATTTGTTTTCAGGGCAGGTGTCATTTACAGGCCTGTAATGATTTGGAATATCCACTGACCATTAGCGCTGGGATTAAAGTTGCTGTTGTGTGAAACGGCCACAAGGTGGCAGCAGTTCTCCCTTACCAAATCTGGTTACTAGGGCAGCAGAGCCTTAATGGAAGTCGCGTTCTAGATTGGAATATAGAACGGAATGTGCCAGGAGAAAGCCCCTCAAGTTTGTCTCACTACTTCTTGTTCGTGTTTTTAATTTAATTTTTTATTTTTTATTACAGCAAGTTTGAGTACAACGTTTAGCTTGTTGTAGGTGTGCAAGAGGTGGTTCTTTTACACATATACATATGTCTGTTCTTCCTGGGATCCTTTTCCCATGTTCGTTATGACAGAATGTTGAGTAGTCTTCTCTTGGTACTCCGTAGGTCTTTGGTGATTATATATGTCTACTGTGTTTGTATATGTCTGTTAACCCCAATATCGTAATGAATTCAATCCTCACACCTTTCCTTTGGTGAACCATAAGTTTGTTAAATGAATCTGATTGCCCTTCTCCGTGGAAATATCTGCCCTGGTATCAATTTATAGGTAACACCTATAAGTGATATGATATGATATGTGTCTTTCACTTTCTGACTTACTCCAAGTCACGTGATTACCTCTAGACTCATCTACGGTGCTGCAAATGGCATTGTGTGTTTCTTTTCCTTGGCGAATATTCTGTCTTAGCGAGGTCCATTTTCTGCAATGTGATTCCCTGAGGGCTGAGGATTAGCTGACCTGGGCAGCCTGAGCCTGCCGGCAAGCCCTCCCCAGGTGTGCCTGGGTTGAGGTCAATATAAACAGCACTCCAGGCAGCAATAGCCCCTGCAGCTGTGCCTGACTCCATATTCTCTGCCCCGTCAGCAGTCTCGGGGCTGTGCTGGTGGGAGGGTGTGAGGGTCCACGGCTTTGTGGGTGGCCCGGTGTGAGTGGGGATCTGCTGGACTTTCTGCAGGAGTTGCCAGGCTGCCACCTGTAAAGAAGAGGATGTGTCACCCATAACTTCCACTGGAATATCTCTCCGGGCTGAGGTGAGTAAGGAAAAAAAGGAGTGGGGGCCGGGACAGGAGGGGTATCTCAGGCAGGGCAATGGAAAGCTTCCAGAAGAGCGCCCGTGGCCAGGACCATCCTGGCTGACCTGCAGTCACCAAGTTGGCCTGCGTGCTTTCGCTGGTGTGGCTCCACGGCCCTTCCTCTAGGCTTTCAAGCCCTTGTACATATTCAGGTGTTTCACCTGGGAAGGGTGGGAACAGTTCAGCAGCAGCTGGCCTGGGGCTCAGCTCACGTTTACTCACAGATGCCTCGGCACGGTCCCCCAGCTTTGCAATAAGGACGCTCCTTGCGTGGGCGGGTGGGGCTGCTGGCTGTATGGGAGATGATTCCCCACCTCTGACCAATTTCAGAATTGTTTACCACTGGAGCAAGTGCCTTGGTAGTGTTTTCCTCTGTATAACTGTTACGTTCAGTTTTTTTTTTTCTTTTTTGGTTCAAGTTAGATTTTATTCCTCTTTTATGTATTTATGGATATAAGCATGTAAATAATTCATTCTTATAAATACATCAGTGTGAATGGAAGAACATTTTTTCTGTTTTATTTTTACATTTTATTTTTAAAATTTTTGAAATTTAATTTTATTTATTTTTTTTATACAGTAGGTTATTATTAGTTATCTATTTTATGCATAGACATGTATACAGGTCAATCCCAATCTCCCAACTCATCCCACCACCACCACCCCATGGCTTCCCCCACTATGTGTCCATACGTTTGTTCTCTACCTCTGTGTCTCTATTTCTGCCCTGCAAACCAGTTCATCTGTAGCATTTTTCTAGGTTCCACATATAGGCATTAATATACAATATTTGTTTTTCTCTTTCTGACTTACTTCACTCTGTATGACAGTCTCTAGATCCATCAACTTCTCTGCAAATGACTCAGTTTCATTCCTTTTTATGGCTGAGTAATATTCCATTTTATATATGTACCACATCTTTATCCATTCGTCTGTCTGTGGGCATTTAGGTTGCTTCCATTACCTGGCTATTGTAAATAGTGCTGCAATGAACATTGTGGTGAATGTGTCTTTGTGATTTTTGGTTTTCTCTGGGTATATGCCCAGAAGTGGGATTGCTGGATCCTATTGTAATTCTGTTTTTAGTTTTTTAAAGGAACCTCCATACTGTTCTCCATAGTGACTGTATCAATTTACATTCCCACCAATAGCGGAAGAGGGTTCCTTTTGTCCACACCCTCCCCAGAATTTGTTGTTTGTAGATTATCTGATGATGCCGATTCTAACAGGTGTGAGGTCTTACCTCATTGTAGTTTTGATTTGCATTTCTCTAATAATTAGTGATGTTGAGCAGCTTTTCATGTGCGTCTTGGCCATCTCTGTGTCTTCTTTGAAGAAACGTCTATTTAGATCTTCTGCCCATTATTGTATTGGGTTGTTTGTTGTATTAATATTAAGCTGCATGAGCTGTTTATATATATTGGAGATTAAACCTTTGTCCATTGATTCGTTTGTGAAAGTTTTCGCCCCTTCTGAGGTTTGCCTTTTTCCATTCCCGTTTTTTTAACAAAGAAAGAAAGAAATCAAAAGAAGCAGAACACTAATGTGCGTGAAATATGCCTCTTGAAACTGTCGTTTTGAAATATGGACGTTTTTTGAATTTTTTGGTCGATATATGACCCCAGGATTTGTTTTCAGGGCAGGTGTCATTTACAGGCCTGTAATGATTTGGAATATCCACTGACCATTAGCGCTGGGATTAAAGCTGCTGTTGTGTGAAACGGCCACAAGGTGGCAGCAGTTCTCCCTTAACAATTCTGGTTACTAGGGCAGCAGAGCCTCAATGGAAGTCGCGTTCTAGATTGGAATGTAGAACGGAATGTACCAGGAGAAATCCCCTCAAGTTTTTCTCACTAATTCTTGTTCGTGTTTTTAATTTAATTTTTTATATTTTATTACAGCAAGTTTCAGTACAATGTTTAGCTTGTTGTAGGTGTGCAAGAGGTGGTTCTTTTACACATATACATATGTCTGTTCTTCCTGGGATCCTTTTCCCATGTACGTTATGACAGAATGTTGAGTAGTCTTCTCTTGGTACTCCGTAGGTCTTTGGTGATTATATATGTCTACTGTGTTTGTATATGTCTGTTAACCCCAATATCGTAATGAATTCAATCCTCACACCTTTCCTTTGGTGAACCATAAGTTTGTTTAATGAATCTGTGATTGCCCTTCTCCGTGGAAATATCTGCCCTGGTATCTATTTATAGGTAACACCTATAAGTGATATGATATGATATGTGTCTTTCACTTTCTGACTTACTCCAAGTCACGTGATTACCTCTAGACACATCTACGGTGCTGCAAATGGCATTGTGTGTTTCTTTTCCTTGGCGAATATTCTGTCTTAGCGAGGTCCATTTTCTGCAATGTGATTCCCTGAGGGCTGAGGATTAGCTGACCTGGGCAGCCTGACCCTGCCGGCAAGCCCTCCCCAGGTGTGCCTGGGTTGAGGTCAATATAAACAGCACTCCAGGCAGCAATAGCCCCTGCAGCTGTGCCTGTCTCCATATTCTCTGCCCCGTCAGCAGTCTCGGGGCGGTGCTGGTGGGAGGGTGTGAGGGTCCACGGCTTTGTGGGTGGCCCGGTGTGAGTGGGGCTCTGCTGGACTTTCTGCAGGAGTTGCCAGGCTGCCACCTGTAAAGAAGAGGATGTGTCACCCATAACTTCCACTGGAATATCTCTCCGGGCTGAGGTGAGGAAGGAAAAAAAGGAGTGGGGGCCTGGACAGGAGGGGTATCTCAGGCAGGGCAATGGAAAGCTTCCAGAAGAGCGTCCGTGGCCAGGACCATCCTGGCTGACCTGAAGGCACTAAGGTGGCCTGCGTGCTGTCGCTGGTGTGGCTCCACGGCCCTTCTCTAGGCTTTCAAGCCCTTGTACATATTCAGGTGTTTCACCTGGGAAGGGTGGGAACAGTTCAGCAGCAGCTGGCCTGGGGCTCAGCTCACGTTTACTCACAGAGGCCTCGGCACGGTCCCCCAGCTTTGCAATAAGGACGCTCCTTGCGTGGGCGGGCGGGGCTGCTGGCTCTATGGGAGATGAATCCCCACCTCTGACCAATTTCAGAATTGTTTACCACTGGAGCAAGTGCCTTGGTAGTGTTTTCCTCTGTATAACTGTTAGGTTCAGATTTTTTTTTCTTTTTTGGTTCAAGTTAGATTTTATTCCTCTTTTATGTATTTATGGATATAAGCATGGAAATAATTCATTCTTATAAATACATCAGTGTGAATGGAAGAACATTTTTTCTGTTTTATTTTTACATTTTATTTTTAAAATTTTTGAAATTTAATTTTATTTATTTTTTTTATACAGTAGGTTATTATTAGTTAACTATTTTATGCATAGACATGTATACAGGTCAATCCCAATCTCCCAACTCATCCCACCACCACCACCCCATGGCTTCCCCCACTTTGTGTCCATACGTTTGTTCTCTACCTCTGTGTCTCTATTTCTGCCCTGCAAACCAGTTCATCTGTAGCATTTTTCTAGGTTCCACATATAGGCATTAATATACAATATTTGTTTTTCTCTTTCTGACATACTTCACTCTGTATGACAGTCTCTAGATCCATCAACTTCTCTACAAATGACCCAGTTTCATTCCTTTTTATGGCTGAGTAATATTCCATTTTATATATGTACCACATCTTTATCCATTCGTCTGTCTGTGGGCATTTAGGTTGCTTCCATTACCTGGCTCTTGTAAATAGTGCTGCAATGAACATTGTGGTGAATGTGTCTTTGTGATTTATGGTTTTCTCTGCGTATATGCCCAGAAGTGGGATTGCTGGATCCTATTGTAATTCTGTTTTTAGTTTTTTAAAGGAACCTCCATACTGTTCTCCATAGTGACTGTATCAATTTACATTCCCACCAATAGCGGAAGAGGGTTCCTTTTGTCCACACCCTCCCCAGAATTTGTTGTTTGTAGATTATCTGATGATGCCGATTCTAACAGGTGTGAGGTCTTACCTCATTGTAGTTTTGATTTGCATTTCTCTAATAATTAGTGATGTTGAGCAGCTTTTCATGTGCGTCTTGGCCATCTCTGTGTCTTCTTTGAAGAAACGTCTATTTAGATCTTCTGCCCATTTTTGTATTGGGTTGTTTGTTGTATTAATATTAAGCTGCATGAGCTGTTTATATATATTGGAGATTAAACCTTTGTCCATTGATTCGTTTGTGAAAGTTTTCGCCCCTTCTGAGGGTTGCCTTTTTCCATTCCCGTTTTTTTAACAAAGAAAGAATGAAATCAAAAGAAGCAGAACACTAATGTGCGTGAAATATGCCTCTTGAAACTGTCGTTTTGAAATATGGACGTCTTTTGAATTTTTTGGTCGATATATGACCCCAGGATTTGTTTTCAGGGCAGGTGTCATTTACAGGCCTGTAATGATTTGGAATATCCACTGACCATTAGCGCTGGGATTAAAGCTGCTGTTGTGTGAAACGGCCACAGGGTGGCAGCAGTTCTCCCTTACCAAATCTGGTTACTAGGGCAGCAGAGCCTCAATGGAAGTCGCGTTCTAGATTGGAATATAGAACGGAATGTGCCAGGAGAAAGCCCCTCAAGTTTGTCTCACTACTTCTTGTTCGTGTTTTTAATTTAATTTTTTATTTTTTATTACAGCAAGTTTGAGTACAACGTTTAGCTTGTTGTAGGTGTGCAAGAGGTGGTTCTTTTACACATATACATATGTCTGTTCTTCCTGGGATCCTTTTCCCATGTTCGTTATGACAGAATGTTGAGTAGTCTTCTCTTGGTACTCCGTAGGTCTTTGGTGATTATATATGTCTACTGTGTTTGTATATGTCTGTTAACCCCAATATCGTAATGAATTCAATCCTCACACCTTTCCTTTGGTGAACCATAAGTTTGTTTAATGAATCTGTGATTGCCCTTCTCCGTGGAAATATCTGCCCTGGTATCAATTTATACGTAACACCTATAAGTGATATGATATGATATGTGTCTTTCACTTTCTGACTTACTCCAAGTCACGTGATTACCTCTAGACTCATCTACGGTGCTGCAAATGGCATTGTGTGTTTCTTTTCCTTGGCGAATATTCTGTCTTAGCGAGGTCCATTTTCTGCAATGTGATTCCCTGAGGGCTGAGGATTAGCTGACCTGGGCAGCCTGACCCTGCCGGCAAGCCCTACCCAGGTGTGCCTGGGTTGAGGTCAATATAAACAGCACTCCAGGCAGCAATAGCCCCTGCAGCTGTGCCTGACTCCATATTCTCTGCCCCGTCAGCAGTCTCGGGGCTGTGCTGGTGGGAGGGTGTGAGGGTCCACGGCTTTGTGGGTGGCCCGGTGTGAGTGGGGCTCTGCTGGACTTTCTGCAGGAGTTGCCAGGCTGCCACCTGTAAAGAAGAGGATGTGTCACCCATAACTTCCACTGGAGTATATCTCCGGGCTGAGGTGAGGAAGGAAAAAAAGGAGTGGGGGCCGGGACAGGAGGGGTATCTCAGGCAGGGCAATGGAAAGCTTCCAGAAGAGCGCCCGTGGCCAGGATCATCCTGGCTGACCTGCAGTCACCAAGTTGGCCTGCGTGCTTTCGCTGGTGTGGCTCCACGGCCCTTCCTCTAGGCTTTCAAGCCCTTGTACATATTCAGGTGTTTCAACTGGGAAGGGTGGGAACAGTTCAGCAGCAGCTGGCCTGGGGCTCAGCTCACGTTTACTCACAGAGGCCTCGGCACGGTCCCCCAGCTTTGCAATAAGGACGCTCCTTGCGTGGGCGGGTGGGGCTGCTGGCTGTATGGGAGATGATTCCCCACCTCTGACCAATTTCAGAATTGTTTACCACTGGAGCAAGTGCCTTGGTAGTGTTTTCCTCTGTATAACTGTTAGGTTCAGATTTTTTTTTCTTTTTTGGTTCAAGTTAGATTTTATTCCTCTTTTATGTATTTATGGATATAAGCATGGAAATAATTCATTCTTATAAATACATCAGTGTGAATGGAAGAACATTTTTTCTGTTTTATTTTTACATTTTATTTTTAAAATTTTTGAAATTTAATTTTATTTATTTTTTTTATACAGTAGGTTATTATTAGTTAACTATTTTATGCATAGACATGTATACAGGTCAATCCCAATCTCCCAACTCATCCCACCACCACCACCCCATGGCTTCCCCCACTTTGTGTCCATACGTTTGTTCTCTACCTCTGTGTCTCTATTTCTGCCCTGCAAACCAGTTCATCTGTAGCATTTTTCTAGGTTCCACATATAGGCATTAATATACAATATTTGTTTTTCTCTTTCTGACATACTTCACTCTGTATGACAGTCTCTAGATCCATCAACTTCTCTACAAATGACCCAGTTTCATTCCTTTTTATGGCTGAGTAATATTCCATTTTATATATGTACCACATCTTTATCCATTCGTCTGTCTGTGGGCATTTAGGTTGCTTCCATTACCTGGCTCTTGTAAATAGTGCTGCAATGAACATTGTGGTGAATGTGTCTTTGTGATTTATGGTTTTCTCTGGGTATATGCCCAGAAGTGGGATTGCTGGATCCTATTGTAATTCTGTTTTTAGTTTTTTAAAGGAACCTCCATACTGTTCTCCATAGTGACTGTATCAATTTACATTCCCACCAATAGCGGAAGAGGGTTCCTTTTGTCCACACCCTCCCCAGAATTTGTTGTTTGTAGATTATCTGATGATGCCGATTCTAACAGGTGTGAGGTCTTACCTCATTGTAGTTTTGATTTGCATTTCTCTAATAATTAGTGATGTTGAGCAGCTTTTCATGTGCGTCTTGGCCATCTCTGTGTCTTCTTTGAAGAAACGTCTATTTAGATCTTCTGCCCATTATTGTATTGGGTTGTTTGTTGTATTAATATTAAGCTGCATGAGCTGTTTATATATATTGGAGATTAAACCTTTGTCCATTGATTCGTTTGTGAAAGTTTTCGCCCCTTCTGAGGGTTGCCTTTTTCCATTCCCGTTTTTTTAACAAAGAAAGAAAGAAATCAAAAGAAGCAGAACACTAATGTGCGTGAAATATGCCTCTTGAAACTGTCGTTTTGAAATATGGACGTTTTTTGAATTTTTTGGTCGATATATGACCCCAGGATTTGTTTTCAGGGCAGGTGTCATTTACAGGCCTGTAATGATTTGGAATATCCACTGACCATTAGCGCTGGGATTAAAGCTGCTGTTGTGTGAAACGGCCACAAGGTGGCAGCAGTTCTCCCTTACCAAATCTGGTTACTAGGGCAGCAGAGCCTCAATGGAAGTCGCGTTCTAGATTGGAATGTAGAACGGAATGTACCAGGAGAAAGCCCCTCAAGTTTTTCTCACTAATTCTTGTTCGTGTTTTTAATTTAATTTTTTATATTTTATTACAGCAAGTTTCAGTACAATGTTTAGCTTGTTGTAGGTGTGCAAGAGGTGGTTCTTTTACACATATACATATGTCTGTTCTTCCTGGTATCCTTTTCCCATGTACGTTATGACAGAATGTTGAGTAGTCTTCTCTTGGTACTCCGTAGGTCTTTGGTGATTATATATGTCTACTGTGTTTGTATATGTCTGTTAACCCCAATATCGTAATGAATTCAATCCTCACACCTTTCCTTTGGTGAACCATAAGTTTGTTTAATGAATCTGTGATTGCCCTTCTCCGTGGAAATATCTGCCCTGGTATCAATTTATAGGTAACACCTATAAGTGATATGATATGATATGTGTCTTTCACTTTCTGACTTACTCCAAGTCACGTGATTACCTCTAGACTCATCTACGGTGCTGCAAATGGCATTGTGTGCTTCTTTTCCTTGGCGAATATTCTGTCTTAGCGAGGTCCATTTTCTGCAATGTGATTCCCTGAGGGCTGAGGATTAGCTGACCTGGGCAGCCTGACCCTGCCGGCAAGACCTCCCCAGGTGTGCCTGGGTTGAGGTCAATATAAACAGCACTCCAGGCAGCAATAGCCCCTGCAGCTGTGCCTGACTCCATATTCTCTGCCCCGTCAGGAGTCTCGGGGCTGTGCTGTTGGGAGGGTGTGAGGGTCCACGGCTTTGTGGGTGGCCCGGTGTGAGTGGGGCTCTGCTGGACTTTCTGCAGGAGTTGCCAGGCTGCCACCTGTAAAGAAGAGGATATGTCACCCATAACTTCCACTGGAATATCTCTCCGGGCTGAGGTGAGGAAGGAAAAAAAGGAGTGGGGGCCGGGACAGGAGGGGTATCTCAGGCAGGGCAATGGAAAGCTTCCAGAAGAGTGCCCGTGGCCTGAACCATCCTGGCTGACCTGCAGGCACCAAGGTGGCCTTCGTGCTGTCGCTGTTGTGGCTCCACGGCCCTTCCTCTAGGCTTTCAAGCCCTTGTACATATTCAGGAGTTTCACCTGGGAAGGGTGGGAACAGTTCAGCAGCAGCTGGCCTGGGGCTCAGCTCACGTTTACTCACAGAGGCCTCGGCACGGTCCCCCAGCTTTGCAATAAGGACGCTCCTTGCGTGGGCGGGCGGGGCTGCTGGCTCTATGGGAGATGATTCCCCACCTCTGACCAATTTCAGAATTGTTTACCACTGGAGCAATTGCCTTGGTAGTGTTTTCCTCTGTATAACTGTTAGGTTCAGTTTTTTTTTCTTTTTTGGTTCAAGTTAGATTTTATTCCTCTTTTATGTATTTATGGATATAAGCATGGAAATAATTCATTCTTATAAATACATCAGTGTGAATGGAAGAACATTCTTTCTGTTTTATTTTTACATTTTATTTTTAAAATTTTTGAAATTTTATTTATTTTTTTTATACAGTAGGTTATTATTAGTTATCTATTTTATGCATAGACATGTATACAGGTCAATCCCAATCTCCCAACTCATCCCACCACCACCACCCCATGGCTTCCCCCACTTTGTGTCCATACGTTTGTTCTCTACCTCTGTGTCTCTATTTCTGCCCTGCAAACCAGTTCATCTGTAGCATTTTTCTAGGTTCCACATATAGGCATTAATATACAATATTTGTTTTTCTCTTTCTGACTTACTTCACTCTGTATGACAGTCTCTAGATCCATCAACTTCTCTACAAATGACCCAGTTTCATTCCTTTTTATGGCTGAGTAATATTCCATTTTATATATGTACCACATCTTTATCCATTCGTCTGTCTGTGGGCATTTAGGTTGCTTCCATTACCTGGCTATTGTAAATAGTGCTGCAATGAACATTGTGGTGAATGTGTCTTTGTGATTTTTGGTTTTCTCTGGGTATATGCCCAGAAGTGGGATTGCTGGATCCTATTGTAATTCTGTTTTTAGTTTTTTAAAGGAACCTCCATACTGTTCTCCATAGTGACTGTATCAATTTACATTCCCACCAATAGCGGAAGAGGGTTCCTTTTGTCCACACCCTCCCCAGAATTTGTTGTTTGTAGATTATCTGATGATGCCGATTCTAACAGGTGTGAGGTCTTACCTCATTGTAGTTTTGATTTGCATTTCTCTAATAATTAGTGATGTTGAGCAGCTTTTCATGTGCGTCTTGGCCATCTCTGTGTCTTCTTTGAAGAAACGTCTATTTAGATCTGCTGCCCATTTTTGTATTGGGTTGTTTGTTGTATTAATATTAAGCTGCATGAGCTGTTTATATATATTGGAGATTAAACCTTTGTCCATTGATTCGTTTGTGAAAGTTTTCGCCCCTTCTGAGGGTTGCCTTTTTCCATTCCCGTTTTTTTAACAAAGAAAGAAAGAAATCAAAAGAAGCAGAACACTAATGTGCGTGAAATATGCCTCTTGAAACTGTCGTTTTGAAATATGGACGTCTTTTGAATTTTTTGGTCGATATATGACCCCAGGATTTGTTTTCAGGGCAGGTGTCATTTACAGGCCTGTAATGATTTGGAATATCCACTGACCATTAGCGCTGCGATTAATGCTGCTGTTGTGTGAAACTGCCACAAGGTGGCAGCAGTTCTCCCTTACCAAATCTGGTTACTAGGGCAGCAGAGCCTTAATGGAAGTCGCGTTCTAGATTGGAATGTAGAATGGAATGTACCAGGAGAATGCCCCTCAAGTTTTTCTCACTAATTCTTGTTCGTGTTTTTAATTTAATTTTTGATTTTTTATTACAGCAAGTTTGAGTACAACGTTTAGCTTGTTGTAGGTGTGCAAGAGGTGGTTCTTTTACACATATACATATGTCTGTTCTTCCTGGGATCCTTTTCCCATGTACGTTATGACAGAATGTTGAGTAGTCTTCTCTTGGTACTCCATAGGTCTTTGGTGATTATATATGTCTACTGTGTTTGTATATGTCTGTTAACCCCAATATCGTAATGAATTCAATCCTCACACCTTTCCTTTGGTGAACCATAAGTTTGTTTAATGAATCTGTGATTGCCCTTCTCCGTGGAAATATCTGCCCTGGTATCAATTTATAGGTAACACCTATAAGTGATATGATATGATATGTGTCTTTCACTTTCTGACTTACTCCAAGTCACGTGATTACCTCTAGACTCATCTACGGTGCTGCAAATGGCATTGTGTGTTTCTTTTCCTTGGCGAATATTCTGTCTTAGCGAGGTCCATTTTCTGCAATGTGATTCCCTGAGGGCTGAGGATTAGCTGACCTGGGCAGCCTGACCCTGCCGGCAAGCCCTCCCCAGGTGTGCCTGGGTTGAGGTCAATATAAACAGGACTCCAGGCAGCAATAGCCCCTGCAGCTGTGCCTGACTCCATATTCTCTGCCCCGTCAGCAGTCTCGGGGCTGTGCTGGTGGGAGGGTGTGAGGGTCAACGGCTTTGTGGGTGGCCCGGTGTGAGTGGGGCTCTGCTGGACTTTCTGCAGGAGTTGCCAGGCTGCCACCTGTAAAGAAGAGGATGTGGGCTTCCCTGGTGGCGCAGTGGTTGAGAGTCCGCCTGCCGATGCAGGGGACACGGGTTCGTGCCCCGGTCTGGGAAGATCCCACATGCCGCGGAGCGGCTGGGCCCGTGAGCCATGGCTGCTGAGCCTGCGCGTCCGGAGCCTGTGCTCTGCATGGCGAGAGGCCACAGCAGTGAGAGGCCCGCCTAACGCAAAAAAAAAAAAAATAAATAAAAAAATAAAAATAAAAAATAAAGAAGAGGATGTGTCACCCATAACTTCCACTGGAATATCTCTCCGGGCTGAGGTGAGTAAGGAAAAAAAGGAGTGGGGGCCGGGACAGGAGGGGTATCTCAGGCAGGGCAATAGAAAGCTTACAGAAGAGCGCCCGTGGCCAGGACCATCCTGGCTGACCTGCAGGCACCAAGGTGGCCTGCGTGCTGTCGCTGGTGTGGCTCCACGGCCCTTCCTCTAGGCTTTCAAGCCCTTGTACATATTCAGGTGTTTCACCTGGGAAGGGTGGGAACAGTTCAGCAGCAGCTGGCCTGGGGCTCAGCTCACGTTTACTCACAGAGGCCTCGGCACGGTCCCCCAGCTTTGCAATAAGGACGCTCCTTGCGTGGGCGGGCGGGGCTGCTGGCTCTATGGGAGATGATTCCCCACCTCTGACCAATTTCAGAATTGTTTACCACTGGAGCAAGTGCCTTGGTAGTGTTTTCCTCTGTATAACTGTTAGGTTCAGATTTTTTTTTCTTTTTTGGTTCAAGTTAGATTTTATTCCTCTTTTATGTATTTATGGATATAAGCATGGAAATAATTCATTCTTATAAATACATCAGTGTGAATGGAAGAACATTTTTTCTGTTTTATTTTTACATTTTATTTTTAAAATTTTTGAAATTTAATTTTATTTATTTTTTTTATACAGTAGGTTATTATTAGTTATCTATTTTATGCATAGACATGTATACAGGTCAATCCCAATCTCCCAACTCATCCCACCACCACCACCCCATGGCTTCCCCCACTTTGTGTCCATACGTTTGTTCTCTACCTCTGTGTCTCTATTTCTGCCCTGCAAACCAGTTCATCTGTAGCATTTTTCTAGGTTCCACATATAGGCATTAATATACAATATTTGTTTTTCTCTTTCTGACTTACTTCACTCTGTATGACAGTCTCTAGATCCATCAACTTCTCTACAAATGACCCAGTTTCATTCCTTTTTATGGCTGAGTAATATTCCATTTTATATATGTACCACATCTTTATCCATTCGTCTGTCTGTGGGCATTTAGGTTGCTTCCATTACCTGGCTCTTGTAAATAGTGCTGCAATGAACATTTTGGTGAATGTGTCTTTGTGATTTATGGTTTTCTCTGGGTATATGCCCAGAAGTGGGATTGCTGGATCCTATTGTAATTCTGTTTTTAGTTTTTTAAAGGAACCTCCATACTGTTCTCCATAGTGACTGTATCAATTTACATTCCCACCAATAGCGGAAGAGGGTTCCTTTTGTCCACACCCTCCCCAGAATTTGTTGTTTGTAGATTATCTGATGATGCCGATTCTAACAGGTGTGAGGTCTTACCTCATTGTAGTTTTGATTTGCATTTCTCTAATAATTAGTGATGTTGAGCAGCTTTTCATGTGCGTCTTGGCCATCTCTGTGTCTTCTTTGAAGAAACGTCTATTTAGATCTTCTGCCCATTTTTGTATTGGGTTGTTTGTTGTATTAATATTAAACTGCATGAGCTGTTTATATATATTGGAGATTAAACCTTTGTCCATTGATTCGTTTGTGAAAGTTTTCGCCCCTTCTGAGGGTTGCCTTTTTCCATTCCCGTTTTTTTAACAAAGAAAGAATGAAATCAAAAGAAGCAGAACACTAATGTGCGTGAAATATGCCTCTTGAAACTGTCGTTTTGAAATATGGACGTCTTTTGAATTTTTTGGTCGATATATGACCCCAGGATTTGTTTTCAGGGCAGGTGTCATTTACAGGCCTGTAATGATTTGGAATATCCACTGACCATTAGCGCTGGGATTAAAGCTGCTGTTGTGTGAAACGGCCACAAGGTGGCAGCAGTTCTCCCTTACCAAATCTGGTTACTAAGGCAGCAGAGCCTCAATGGAAGTCGCGTTCTAGATTGGAATATAGAACGGAATGTGCCAGGAGAAAGCCCCTCAAGTTTGTCTCACTACTTCTTGTTCGTGTTTTTAATTTAATTTTTTATTTTTTATTACAGCAAGTTTGAGTACAACGTTTAGCTTGTTGTAGGTGTGCAAGAGGTGGTTCTTTTACACATATACATATGTCTGTTCTTCCTGGGATCCTTTTCCCATGTTCGTTATGACAGAATGTTGAGTAGTCTTCTCTTGGTACTCCGTAGGTCTTTGGTGATTATATATGTCTACTGTGTTTGTATATGTCTGTTAACCCCAATATCGTAATGAATTCAATCCTCACACCTTTCCTTTGGTGAACCATAAGTTTGTTTAATGAATCTGTGATTGCCCTTCTCCGTGGAAATATCTGCCCTGGTATCAATTTATAGGTAACACCTATAAGTGATATGATATGATATGTGTCTTTCACTTTCTGACTTACTCCAAGTCACGTGATTACCTCTAGACTCATCTACGGTGCTGCAAATGGCATTGTGTGTTTCTTTTACTTTGCGAATATTCTGTCTTAGCGAGGTCCATTTTCTGCAATGTGATTCCCTGAGGGCTGAGGATTAGCTGACCTGGGCAGCCTGACCCTGCCGGCAAGCCCTCCCCAGGTGTGCCTGGGTTGAGGTCAATATAAACAGCACTCCAGGCAGCAATAGCCCCTGCAGCTGTGCCTGACTCCATATTCTCTGCCCCGGCAGCAGTCTCGGGGCTGTGCTGGTGGGAGGGTGTGAGGGTCCACGGCTTTGTGGGTGGCCCGGTGTGAGTGGGGCTCTGCTGGACTTTCTGCAGGAGTTGCCAGGCTGCCACCTGTAAAGAAGAGGATGTGTCACCCATAACTTCCACTGGAGTATCTCTCCGGGCTGAGGTGAGGAAGGAAAAAAAGGAGTGGGGGCCGGGACAGGAGGGGTATCTCAGGCAGGGCAATGGAAAGCTTCCAGAAGAGCGCCCGCGGCCAGGACCATCCTGGCTGACCTGCAGGCACCAAGGTGGCCTGCGTGCTGTCGCTGGTGTGGCTCCACGGCCCTTCCTCTAGGCTTTCAAGCCCTTGTATATATTCAGGTGTTTCACCTGGGAAGGGTGGGAACAGTTCAGCAGCAGCTGGCCTGGGGCTCAGCTCACGTTTACTCACAGAGGCCTCGGCACAGTCCCCCAGTTTGCAATAAGGACGCTCCTTGCGTGGGCGGGCGGGGCTGCTGGCTCTATGGGAGATGATTCCCCACATCTGACCAATTTCAGAATTGTTTACCACTGGAGCAAGTGCCTTGGTAGTGTTTTCCTCTGTATAACTGTTAGGTTCAGATTTTTTTTTCTTTTTTGGTTCAAGTTAGATTTTATTCCTCTTTTATGTATTTATGGATATAAGCATGGAAATAATTCATTCTTATAAATACATCAGTGTGAATGGAAGAACATTTTTTCTGTTTTATTTTTACATTTTATTTTTAAAATTTTTGAAATTTAATTTTATTTATTTTTTTTATACAGTAGGTTATTATTAGTTAACTATTTTATGCATAGACATGTATAAAGGTCAATCCCACTCTCCCAACTCATCCCACACCACCACCCCATGGCTTCCCCTACTTTGTGTCCATACGTTTGTTCTCTACCTCTGTGTCTCTATTTCTGCCCTGCAAACCAGTTCATCTGTAGCATTTTTCTAGGTTCCACATATAGGCATTAATATACAATATTTGTTTTTCTCTTTCTGACATACTTCACACTGTATGACAGTCTCTCGATCCATCAACTTCTCTACAAATGACCCAGTTTCATTCCTTTTTATGGCTGAGTAATATTCCATTTTATATATGTACCACATCTTTATCCATTCGTCTGTCTGTGGGCATTTAGGTTGCTTCCATTACCTGGCTCTTGTAAATAGTGCTGCAATGAACATTGTGGTGAATGTGTCTTTGTGATTTATGGTTTTCTCTGGGTATATGCCCAGAAGTGGGATTGCTGGATCATATTGTAATTCTGTTTTTAGTTTTTTAAAGGAACCTCCATACTGTTCTCCATAGTGACTGTATCAATTTACATTCCCACCAATAGCGGAAGAGGGTTCCTTTTGTCCACACCCTCCCCAGAATTTGTTGTTTGTAGATTATCTGATGAGGCCGATTCTCACAGGTGTGAGGTCTTACCTCATTGAAGTTTTGATTTGCATTTCTCTAATAATTAGTGATATTGAGCAGCTTTTCATGTGCGTCTTGGCCATCTCTGTGTCTTCTTTGAAGAAACGTCTATTTAGATCTTCTGCCCATTTTTGTATTGGGTTGTTTGTTGTATTAATATTAAGCTGCATGAGCTGTATATATATATTGGAGATTAAACCTTTGTCCATTGATTCGTTTGTGAAAGTTTTCGCCCCTTCTGAGGGTTACCTTTTTCCATTCCCGTTTTTTTAACAAAGAAAGAAAGAAAGCAAAAGAATCAGAACACTAATGTGCGTGAAATATGCCTCTTGAAACTGTCGTTTTGAAATATGGACGTCTTTTGAATTTTTTGGTCGATATATGACCCCAGGATTTGTTTTCAGGGCAGGTGTCATTTACAGGCCTGTAATGATTTGGAATATCCACTGACCATTAGCGCTGGGATTAAAGCTGCTGTTGTGTGAAACGGCCACAAGGTGGCAGCAGTTCTCCCTTACCAAATCTGGTTACTAGGGCAGCAGAGCCTCAATGGAAGTCGCGTTCTAGATTGGAATGTAGAACGGAATGTGCCAGGAGAAAGCCCCTCAAGTTTGTCTCACTACTTCTTGTTCGTGTTTTTAATTTAATTTTTTATTTTTTATTACAGCAAGTTTGAGTACAACGTTTAGCTTGTTGTAGGTGTGCAAGAGGTGGTTCTTTTACACATATACATATGTCTGTTCTTCCTGGGATCCTTTTCCCATGTACGTTATGACAGAATGTTGAGTAGTCTTCTCTTGGTACTCCGTAGGTCTTTGGTGATTATATATGTCTACTGTGTTTGTATATGTCTGTTAACCCCAATATCGTAATGAATTCAATCCTCACACCTTTCCTTTGGTGAACCATAAGTTTGTTTAATGAATCTGTGAATGCCCTTCTCCGTGGAAATATCTGCCCTGGTATCAATTTATAGGTAACACCTCTAAGTGATATGATATGATATGTGTCTTTCACTTTCTGACTTACTCCAAGTCACGTGATTACCTCTAGACTCATCTACGGTGCTGCAAATGGCATTGTGTGCTTCTTTTCCTTGGCGAATATTCTGTCTTAGCGAGGTCCATTTTCTGCAATGTGATTCCCTGAGGGCTGAGGATTAGCTGACCTGGGCAGCCTGACCCTGCCGGCAAGCCCTCCCCAGGTGTGTCTGGGTTGAGGTCAATATAAACAGCACTCCAGGCAGCAATAGCCCCTGCAGCTGTGCCTGACTCCATATTCTCTGCCCCGTCAGCAGTCTCGGGGCTGTGCTGGTGGGAAGGTGTGAGGGCCCACGGCTTTGAGGGTGGCCCGGTGTGAGTGGGTCTCTGATGGACTTTCTGCAGGAGTGTCAGGCTGCCACCTGTAAAGAAGACGATGTGTCACCCATAACTTCCACTGGAATATCTCTCCGGGCTGAGGTGAGGAAGGAAAAAAAGGAGTGGGGGCCGGGACAGGAGGGGTATCTCAGGCAGGGCAATGGAAAACTTCCAGAAGAGCGCCCGTGGCCAGGACCATCCTGGCTGACCTGCAGGCACCAAGGTGGCCTGCGTGCTGTCGCTGGTGTGGCTCCACGGCCCTTCCTCTAGGCTTTCAAGCCCTTGTACATATTCAGGTGTTTCACCTGGGAAGGGTGGGAACAGTTCAGCAGCAGCTGGCCTGGGGCTCAGCTCACGTTTACTCACAGAGGCCTCGGCACGGTCCCCCAGCTTTGCAATAAGGACGCTCCTTGCGTGGGCGGGTGGGGCTGCTGGCTCTATGGGAGATGATTCCCCACCTCTGACCAATTTCAGAATTGTTTACCACTGGAGCAAGTGCCTTGGTAGTGTTTTCCTCTGTATAACTGTTAGGTTCAGTTTTTTTTTTTTCTTTTTTGGTTCAAGTTAGATTTTATTCCTCTTTTATATATTTATGGATATAAGCATGGAAATAATTCATTCTTATAAATACATCAGTGTGAATGGAAGAATATTTTTTCTGTTTTATTTTAACATTTTATTTTTAAAATTTTTGAAATTTAATTTTATTTATTTTTTTATACAGTAGGTTATTATTAGTTATCTATTTTATGCATAGACATGTATACAGGTCAATCCCAATCTCCCAACTCATCCCACCACCACCACCTCATGGCTTCCCCCACTTTGTGTCCATACGTTTGTTCTCTACCTCTGTGTCTCTATTTCTGCCCTGCAAACCAGTTCATCTGTAGCATTTTTCTAGGTTCCACATATAGGCATTAATATACAATATTTGTTTTTCTCTTTCTGACTTACTTCACTCTGTATGACAGTCTCTAGATCCATCAACTTCTCTACAAATGACCCAGTTTCATTCCTGTTTATGGCTGAGTAATATTCCATTTTATATATGTACCACATCTTTATCCATTCGTCTGTCTGTGGGCATTTAAGTTGCTTCCATTACCTGGCTATTGTAAATAGTGCTGCAATGAACATTGTGGTGAATGTGCCTTTGTGATTTTTGGTTTTCTCTGGGTATATGCCCAGAAGTGGGATTGCTGGATCCTATGGTAATTCTGTTTTTAGTTTTTTAAAGGAACCTCCATACTGTTCTCCATAGTGACTGTATCAATTTACATTCCCACCAATAGCGGAAGAGGGTTCCTTTTGTCCACACCCTCCCCAGAATTTGTTTTTTGTAGATTATCTGATGATGCCGATTCTAACAGGTGTGAGGTCTTACCTCATTGTAGTTTTGATTTGCATTTCTCTTATAATTAGTGATGTTGAGCAGCTTTTCATGTGCGTCTTGGCCATCTCTGTGTCTTCTTTGAAGAAACGTCTATTTAGATCTTCTGCCCATTTTTGTATTGGGTTGTTTGTTGTATTAATATTAAGCTGCATGAGCTGCTTATATATATTGGAGATTAAACCTTTGTCCATTGATTCGTTTGTGAAAGTTTTCGCCCATTCTGAGGGTTGCCTTTTTCCATTCCCGTTTTTTTAACAAAGAAAGAAAGAAATCAAAAGAAGCAGAACACTAATGTGCGTGAAATATGCCTCTTGAAACTGTCGTTTTGAAATATGGTCGTCTTTTGAATTTTTTGGTCGATATATGACCCCAGGATTTGTTTTCAGGGAAGGTGTCATTTACAGGCCTGTAATGATTTGGAATATCCACTGACCATTAGCGCTGGGATTAAAGCTGCTGTTGTGTGAAACGGCCACAAGGTGGCAGCAGTTCTCCCTTACCAAATCTGGTTACTAGGGCAGCAGAGCCTCAATGGAAGTCGCATTCTAGATTGGAATTTAGAACGGAATGTGCCAGGAGAAAGGCCCTCAAGTTTGTCTCACTACTTCTTGTTCGTGTTTTTAATTTAATTTTTTATTTTTTATTACAGCAAGTTTGAGTACAACGTTTAGCTTGTTGTAGGTGTGCAAGAGGTGGTTCTTCTACACATATACATATGTCTGTTCTTCCTGGGATCCTTTTCCCATGTTCGTTATGACAGAATGTTGAGTAGTCTTCTCTTGGTACTCCGTAGGTCTTTGGTGATTATATATGTCTACTGTGTTTGTATATGTCTGTTAACCCCAATATCGTAATGAATTCAATCCTCACACCTTTCCTTTGGTGAACCATAAGTTTGTTTAATGAATCTGTGATTGCCCTTCTCCGTGGAAATATCTGCCCTGGTATCAATTTATAGGTAACACCTCTAAGTGATATGATATGATATGTGTCTTTCACTTTCTGACTTAATCCAAGTCACGTGATTAACTCTAGACTCATCTACGGTGCTGCAAATGGCATTGTGTGCTTCTTTTCCTTGGCGAATATTCTGTCTTAGCGAGGTCCATTTTCTGCAATGTGATTCCCTGAGGGCTGAGGATTAGCTGACCTGGGCAGCCTGACCCTGCCGGCAAGCCCTCCCCAGGTGTGCCTGGGTTGAGGTCAATATAAACAGCACTCCAGGCAGCAATAGCCCCTGCAGCTGTGCCTGACTCCATATTCTCTGCCCCGTCAGCAGTCTCGGGGCTGTGCTGGTGGGAGGGTGTGAGGGTCCACGGCTTTGTGGGTGGCCCGGTGTGAGTGGGGCTCTGCTGGACTTTCTGCAGGAGTTGCCAGGCTGCCACCTGTAAAGAAGAGGATGTGTCACCCATAACTTCCACTGGAATATCTCTCCGGGCTGAGGTGAGGAAGGAAAAAAAGGAGTGGGGGCCGGGACAGGAGGGGTATCTCAGGCAGGGCAATGGAAAGCTTCCAGAAGAGCGCCCGTGGCCAGGACCATCCTGGCTGACCTGCAGGCACCAAGGTGGCCTGCGTGCTGTCGCTGGTGTGGCTCCACGGCCCTTCCTCTAGGCTTTCAAGCCCTTGTACATATTCAGGTGTTTCACCTGGGAAGGGTGGGAACAGTTCAGCAGCAGCTGGCCTGGGGCTCAGCTCACGTTTACTCACAGAGGCCTCGGCACGGTCCCCCAGCTTTGCAATAAGGACGCTCCTTGCGTGGTCGGGCAGGGCTGCTGGCTCTATGGGAGATGATTCCCCACCTCTGACCAATTTCAGAATTGTTTACCACTGGAGCAAGTGCCTTGGTATTGTTTTCCTCTGTATAACTGTTAGGTTCAGTTTTTTTTTTCTTTTTTGGTTCAAGTTAAATTTTATTCCGCTTTTATGTATTTATGGATATAAGCATGGAAATAATTCATTCTTATAAATACATCAGTGTGAATGGAAGAACATTTTTTCTGTTTTATTTTTACATTTTATTTTTAAAATTTTTGAAATTTAATTTTATTTATTTTTTTTTATACAGGTTATTATTAGTTATCTATTTTATGCATAGACATGTATACAGGTCAATCCCAATCTCCCAACTCATCCCACCACCACCACCCCATGGCTTCCACCACTTTGTGTCCATACGTTTGTTCTCTACCTCTGTGTCTCTATTTCTGCCCTGCAAACCAGTTCATCTGTAGCATTTTTCTAGGTTCCACATATAGGCATTAATATACAATATTTGTTTTTCTCTTTCTGACTTACTTCACTCTGTATGACAGTCTCTGGATCCATCAACTTCTCTACAAATGACCCAGTTTCATTCCTGTTTATGGCTGAGTAATATTCCATTTTATATATGTACCACATCTTTATCCATTCGTCTGTCTGTGGGCATTTAGGTTGCTTCCATTACCTGGCTATTGTAAATAGTGCTGCAATGAACATTGTGGTGAATGTGTCTTTGTGATTTATGGTTTTCTCTGGGTATATGCCCAGAAGTGGGATTGCTGGATCCTATGGTAATTCTCTTTTTAGTTTTTTAAAGGAACCTCCATACTGTTCTCCATAGTGACTGTATCAATTTACATTCCCACCAATAGCGGAAGAGGGTTCCTTTTGTCCACACCCTCCCCAGAATTTGTTGTTTGTAGATTATCTGATGATGCCGATTCTAACAGGTGTGAGGTCTTACCTCATTGTAGTTTTGATTTGAATTTCTCTAATAATTAGTGATGTTGAGCAGCTTTTCATGTGCGTCTTGGCCATCTCTGTGTCTTCTTTGAAGAAACGTCTATTTAGATCTTCTGCCCATTTTTGTATTGGGTTGTTTGTTTTATTAATATTCAGCTGCATGAGCTGTTTATATATATTGGAGATTAAACCTTTGTCCATTGATTCGTTTGTGAAAGTTTTCGCCCATTCTGAGGGTTGCCTTTTTCCATTCCCGTTTTTTTAACAAAGAAAGAAAGAAATCAAAAGAAGCAGAACACTAATGTGCGTGAAATATGCCTCTTGAAACTGTCGTTTTGAAATATGGACGTCTTTTGAATTTTTTGGTCGATATATGACCCCAGGATTTGTTTTCAGGGAAGGTGTCATTTACAGGCCTGTAATGATTTGGAATATCCACTGACCATTAGCGCTGGGATTAAAGCTGCTGTTGTGTGAAACGGCCACAAGGTGGCAGCAGTTCTCCCTTACCAAATCTGGTTACTAGGGCAGCAGAGCCTCAATGGAAGTCGCGTTCTAGATTGGAATGTAGAACGGAATGTGCCAGGAGAAAGCCCCTCAAGTTTGTCTCACTACTTCTTGTTCGTGTTTTTAATTTAATTTTTTATTTTTTATTACAGCAAGTTTGAGTACAACGTTTAGCTTGTTGTAGGTGTGCAAGAGGTGGTTCTTTTACACATATACATATGTCTGTTCTTCCTGGGATCCTTTTCCCATGTACGTTATGACAGAATGTTGAGTAGTCTTCTCTTGGTACTCCGTAGGTCTTTGGTGATTATATATGTCTACTGTGTTTGTATATGGCTGTTAACCCCAATATCGTAATGAATTCAATCCTCACACCTTTCATTGGTGAACCATAAGTTTGTTTAATGAATCTGTGATTGCCCTTCTCCGTGGAAATATCTGCCCTGGTATCAATTTATAGGTAACACCTCTAAGTGATATGATATGATATGTGTCTTTCACTTTCTGACTTACTCCAAGTCACGTGATTACCTCTAGACTCATCTACGGTGCTGCAAATGGCATTGTGTGCTTCTTTTCCTTGGCGAATATTCTGTCTTAGCGAGGTCCATTTTCTGCAATGTGATTCCCTGAGGGCTGAGGATTAGCTGACCTGGGCAGCCTGACCCTGCCGGCAAGCCCTCCCCAGGTGTGCCTGGGTTGAGGTCAATATAAACAGCAATCCAGGCAGCAATAGCCCCTGCAGCTGTGCCTGACTCCATATTCTCTGCCCCGTCAGCAGTCTCGGGGCTGTGCTGGTGGGAGGGTGTGAGGGCCCACGGCTTTGAGGGTGGCCCGGTGTGAGTGGGGCTCTGCTGGACTTTCTGCAGGAGTTGCCAGGCTGCCACCTGTAAAGAAGAGGATGTGTCACCCATAACTTCCACTGGAATATCTCTCCGGGCTGAGGTGAGGAAGGAAAAAAAGGAGTGGGGGCCGGGACCGGAGGGGTATCTCAGGCAGGGCAATGGAAAGCTTCCAGAAGAGCGCCCGTGGCCAGGACCATCCTGGCTGACCTGCAGGCACCAAGGTGGCCTGCGTGCTGTCGCTGGTGTGGCTCCACGGCCCTTCCTCTAGGCTTTCAAGCCCTTGTACATATTCAGGGGTTTCACCTGTGAAGGGTGGGAACAGTTCAGCAGCAGCTGGCCTGGGGCTCAGCTCACGTTTACTCACAGAGGCCTCGGCACGGTCCCCCAGCTTTGCAATAAGGACGCTCCTTGCGTGGGCGGGCGGGGCTGCTGGCTCTATGGGAGATGATTCCCCACCTCTGACCAATTTCAGAATTGTTTACCACTGGAGCAAGTGCCTTGGTAGTGTTTTCCTCTGTATAACTGTTAGGTTCAGATTTTTTTTTCTTTTTTGGTTCAAGTTAGATTTTATTCCTCTTTTATGTATTTATGGATATAAGCATGGAAATAATTCATTCTTATAAATACATCAGTGTGAATGGAAGAATATTTTTTCTGTTTTATTTTAACATTTTATTTTTAAAATTTTTGAAATTTAATTTTATTTATTTTTTTTATACAGAAGGTTATTATTAGTTATCTATTTTATGCATAGACATGTATACAGGTCAATCCCAATCTCCCAACTCATCCCACCACCACCACCCCATGGCTTCCCCCACTTTGTGTCCATACGTTTGTTCTCTACCTCTGTGTCTCTATTTCTGCCCTGCAAACCAGTTCATCTGTAGCATTTTTCTAGGTTCCACATATAGGCATTAATATACAATATTTGTTTTTCTCTTTCTGACTTACTTCACTCTGTATGACAGTCTCTAGATCCATCAACTTCTCTACAAATGACCCAGTTTCATTCCATTTTATGGCTGAGTAATATTCCATTTTATATATGTACCACATCTTTATCCATTCGTGTGTCTGTGGGCATTTAGGTTGCTTCCATTACATGGCTATTGTAAATAGTGCTGCAATGAACATTGTGGTGAATGTGTCTTTGTGATTTTTGGTTTTCTCTGGGTATATGCCCAGAACTGGGATTGCTGGATCCTATTGTAATTCTGTTTTTAGTTTTTTAAAGGAACCTCCATACTGTTCTCCATAGTGACTGTATCAATTTACATTCCCACCAATAGCGGAAGAGGGTTCCTTTTGTCCACACCCTCCCCAGAATTTGTTGTTTGTAGATTATCTGATGATGCCGATTCTAACCGGTGTGAGGTCTTACCTCATTGTAGTTTTGATTTGCATTTCTCTTATAATTAGTGATGTTGAGCAGCTTTTCATGTGCGTCTTGGCCATCTCTGTGTCTTCTTTGAAGAAACGTCTATTTAGATCTTCTGCCCATTTTTGTATTGGGTTGTTTGTTGTATTAATATTAAGCTGCATGAGCTGTTTATATATATTGGAGATTAAACCTTTGTCCATTGATTCGTTTGTGAAAGTTTTCGCCCCTTCTGAGGGTTGCCTTTTTCCATTCCAGTTTTTTTAACAAAGAAAGAAAGAAATCAAAAGAAGCAGAACACTAATGTGCGTGAAATATGCCTCTTGAAACTGTCGTTTTGAAATATGGACGTCTTTTGAATTTTTTGGTCCATATATGACCCCAGGATTTGTTTTCAGGGCAGGTGTCATTTACAGGCCTGTAATGATTTGGAATATCCACTGACCATTAGCGCTGGGATTAAAGCTGCTGTTGTGTGAAACGGCCACAAGGTGGCAGCAGTTCTCCCTTACCAAATCTGGTTACTAGGGCAGCAGAGCCTCAATGGAAGTCGCGTTCTAGATTGGAATTTAGAACGGAATGTGCCAGGAGAAAGGCCCTCAAGTTTGTCTCACTACTTCTTGTTCGTGTTTTTTATTTAATTTTTTATTTTTTATTATAGCAAGTTTGAGTACAACGTTTAGCTTGTTGTAGGTGTGCAAGAGGTGGTTCTTTTACACATATACATATGTCTGTTCTTCCTGGGATCCTTTTCCCATGTTCGTTATGACAGAATGTTGAGTAGTCTTCTCTTGGTACTCTGTAGGTCTTTGGTGATTATATATGTCTACTGTGTTTGTATATGTCTGTTAACCCCAATATCGTAATGAATTCAATCCTCACACCTTTCCTTTGGTGAACCATAAGTTTGTTTAATGAATCTGTGATTGCCCTTCTCCGTGGAAATATCTGCCCTGGTATCAATTTATAGGTAACACCTATAAGTGATATGATATGATATGTGTCTTTCACTTTCTGACTTACTCCAAGTCACGTGATTACCTCTAGACTCATCTATGGTGCTGCAAATGGCATTGTGTGCTTCTTTTCCTTGGCGAATATTCTGTCTTAGCGAGGTCCATTTTCTGCAATGTGATTCCCTGAGGGCTGAGGATTAGCTGACCTGGGCAGCCTGACCCTGCCGGCAAGCCCTCCCCAGGTGTGCCTGGGTTGAGGTCAATATAAACAGCACTCCAGGCAGCAATAGACCCTGCAGCTGTGCCTGACTCCATATACTCTGCCCCGTCAGCAGTCTCTGGGCTGTGCTGGTGGGAGGGTGTGAGGGTCCACGGCTTTGTGGGTGGCCCGGTGTGAGTGGGGCTCTGCTGGACTTTCTGCAGGAGTTGCCAGGCTGCCACCTGTAAAGAAGAGGATGTGTCACCCATAACTTCCACTGGAATATCTCTCCGGGCTGAGGTGAGGAAGGAAAAAAAGGAGTGGGGGCCGGGACAGGAGGGGTATCTCAGGCAGGGCAATGGAAAGCTTCCAGAAGAGCGCCCGTGGCCAGGACCATCCTGGCTGACCTGCAGGCACCAAGGTGGCCTGCGTGCTGTCGCTGGTGTGGCTCCACGGCCCTTCCTCTAGGCTTTCAAGCCCTTGTACATATTCAGGTGTTTCACCTGGGAAGGGTGGGAACAGTTCAGCAGCAGCTGGCCTGGGGCTCAGCTCACGTTTACTCACAGAGGCCTAGGCACGGTCCCCCAGCTTTGCAATAAGGACGCTCCTTGCGTGGGCGGGTGGGGCTGCTGGCTGTATGGGAGATGATTCCCCACCTCTGACCAATTTCAGAATTGTTTACCACTGGAGCAAGTGCCTTGGTAGTGTTTTCCTCTGTATAACTGTTAGGTTCAGTTTTTTTTTTTTTTTGGTTCAAGTTAGATTTTATTCCTCTTTTATGTATTTATAGATATAAGCATGGAAATAATTCATTCTTATAAATACATCAGTGTGAATGGAAGAACTTTTTTTCTGTTTTATTTTTACATTTTATTTTTAAAAATTTTGAAATTTAATTTTATTTATTTTTTTTATACAGTAGGTTATTATTAGTTATCTATTTTATGCATAGACGTGTATACAGGTCAATCCCAATCTCCCAACTCATCCCACCACCACCACCCCATGGCTTCCCCCACTTTGTGTCCATACGTTTGTTCTCTACCTCTGTGTCTCTATTTCTGCCCTGCAAACCAGTTCATCTGTAGCATTTTTCTAGGTTCCACATATAGGCATTAATATACAATATTTGTTTTTCTCTTTCTGACTTACTTCACTCTGTATGACAGTCTCTAGATCCATCAACTTTTCTACAAATGACTCAGTTTCATTCCTTTTTATGGCTGAGTAATATTCCATTTTATATATGTACCACATCTTTATCCATTCGTCTGTCTGTGGGCATTTAGGTTGCTTCCATTACCTGGCTATTGTAAATAGTGCTGCAATGAACATTGTGGTGAATGTGTCTCTGTGATTTATGGTTTTCTCTGGTTATATGCCCAGAAGTGGGATTGCTGGATCCTATGGTAATTCTCTTTTTAGTTTTTTAAAGGAACCTCCATACTGCTCTCCATAGTGACTGTATCAATTTACATTCCCACCAATAGCGGAAGAGGGTTCCTTTTGTCCACACCCTCCCCAGAATTTGTTGTTTGTAGATTATCTGATGATGCCGATTCTAACAGATGTGAGGTCTTACCTCATTGTAGTTTTGATTTGCATTTCTCTAATAATTAGTGATGTTGAGCAGCTTTTCATGTGCGTCTTGGCCATCTCTGTGTCTTCTTTGAGGAAACGTCTATTTAGATCTTCTGCCCATTTTTGTATTGGGTTGTTTGTTGTATTAATATTAAGCTGCATGAGCTGTATATATATATTGGAGATTAAACCTTTGTCCATTGATTCGTTTGTGAACGTTTTCGCCCCTTCTGAGGGTTACCTTTTTCCATTCCCGTTTTTTTAACAAAGAAAGAAAGAAATCAAAAGAAGCAGAACACTAATGTGCGTGAAATATGCCTCTTGAAACTGTCGTTTTGAAATATGGACGTCTTTTGAATTTTTTGGTCGATATATGACCCCAGGATTTGTTTTCAGGGCAGGTGTCATTTACAGGCCTGTAATGATTTGGAATATCCACTGACCGTTAGCGCTGGGATTAAAGCTGCTGTTGTGTGAAACGGCCACAAGGTGCCAGCAGTTCTCCCTTACCAAATCTGGTTACTAGGGCAGCAGAGCCTCAATGGAAGTCGCGTTCTAGATTGGAATTTAGAACGGAATGTGCCAGGAGAAAGGCCCTCAAGTTTGTCTCACTACTTCTTGTTCGTGTTTTTAATTTAATTTTTAATTTTTTATTACAGCAAGTTTGAGTACAACGTTTAGCTTGTTGTAGGTGTGCAAGAGGTGGTTCTTTTACACATATACATATGTCTGTTCTTCCTGGGATCCTTTTCCCATGTTCGTTATGACAGAATGTTGAGTAGTCTTCTCTTGGTACTCCGTAGGTCTTTGGCGATTATATATGTCTACTGTGTTTGTATATGTCTTTTAACCCCAATATCGTAATGAATTCAATCCTCACACCTTTCCTTTGCTGAACCATAAGTTTGTTTAATGAATCTGTGATTGCCCTTCTCCGTGGAAATATCTGCCCTGGTATCAATTTATAGGTAACACCTATAAGTGATATGATATGATATGTGTCTTTCACTTTCTGACTTACTCCAAGTCACGTGATTACCTCTAGACTCATCTACGGTGCTGCAAATGGCATTGTGTGCTTCTTTTCCTTGGCTAATATTCTGTCTTAGCGAGGTCCATTTTCTGCAATGTGATTCCCTGATTGCTGAGGATTAGCTGACCTGGGCAGCCTGACCCTGCCGGAAGGCCTCCCCAGGTGTGCCTGGGTTGAGGTCAATATAAACAGCACTCCAGGCAGCAATAGCCCCTGCAGCTGTGCCTGACTCCATATTCTCTGCCCCGTCAGCAGTCTCGGGGCTGTGCTGGTGGGAGGGTGTGAGGGTCCACGGCTTTGTGGGTGGCCCGGTGTGAGTGGGGCTCTGCTGGACTTTCTGCAGGAGTTGCCAGGCTGCCACCTGTAAAGAAGAGGATGTGTCTCCCATAACTTCCACTGGAGTATCTCTCCGGGCTGAGGTGAGGAAGGAAAAAAAGGAGTGGGGGCCGGGACAGGAGGGGTATCTCAGGCAGGGCAATGGAAAGCTTCCAGAAGAGCGCCCGTGGCCAGGACCATCCTGGCTGACCTGCAGTCACCAAGTTGGCCTGCGTGCTGTCGCTGGTGTGGCTCCACGGCACTTCCTCTAGGCTTTCAAGCCCTTGTACATATTCAGGTGTTTCACCTGGGAAGGGTGGGAACAGTTCAGCAGCAGCTGGCCTGGGGCTCAGCTCACGTTTACTCACAGAGGCCTCGGCACGGTCCCCCAGCTTTGCAATAAGGACGCTCCTTGCGTGGTCGGGCGGGGCTGCTGGCTCTATGGGAGATGATTCCCCACCTCTGACCAATTTCAGAATTGTTTACCATTGGAGCAAGTGCCTTGGTAGTGTTTTCCTCTGTATAACTGTTAGGTTCAGTTTTTTTTTTTTCTTTTTTGGTTCAAGTTAGATTTTATTCCTCTTTTATGTATTTACGGATATAAGCATGGAAATAATTCATTCTTATAAATACATCTGTGTGAATGGAAGAAAATTTTTTCTGTTTTATTTTTACATTTTATTTTTAAATATTTGAAATTTAATTTAATTTTTTTTTTTGTATAGTAGGTTATTATTAGTTATCTATTTTATGCATAGACATGTATACAGGTCAATCCCAATCTCCCAACTCATCCCACCACCACCACCCCATGGCTTCCCCCACTTTGTGTCCATACGTTTGTTCTCTACCTCTGTGTCTCTATTTCTGCCCTGCAAACCAGTTCATCTGTAGCATTTTTCTAGGTTCCACATATAGGCATTAATATACAATATTTGTTTTTCTCTTTCTGACTTACTTCACTCTGTATGACAGTCTCTAGATCCATCAACTTCTCTACAAATGACTCAGTTTCATTCCTTTTTATGGCTGAGTAATATTCCATTTTATATATGTACCACATCTTTATCCATTCGTCTGTCTGTGGGCATTTAGGTTGCTTCCATTACCTGGCTCTTGTAAATAGTGCTGCAATGAACATTGTGGTGAATGTGTCTCTGTGATTTATGGTTTTCTCTGGGTATATGCCCAGAAGTGGGATTGCTGGATCCTATTGTAATTCTGTTTTTAGTTTTTTAAAGGAACCTCCATACTGTTCTCCATAGTGACTGTATCAATTTACATTCCCACCAATAGCGGAAGAGGGTTCCTTTTGTCCACACCCTCCCCAGAATTTGTTGTTTGTAGATTATCTGATGATGCCGATTCTAACAGGTGTGAGGTCTTACCTCATTGTAGTTTTTTTTTTTTTTTTTTTTTTCTTTTTGCGGTATGCGGGCCTCTCACTGTTGTGGCCTCTCCCGTTGCGGAGCACAGGCTCCGGATGCGCAGGCCCAGCGGCCATGGCTCACCGGCCCAGCCGCTCCGCGGCATATGGGATCCTCCCAGACCGGGGCACGAACCCGTATCCCCTGCATCGGCAGGCGGACTCTCAACCACTGCGCCACCAGGGAGGCCCTCATTGTAGTTTTGATTTGCATTTCTCTTATAATTAGTGATGTTGAGCAGCTTTTCATGTGCGTCTTGGCCATCTCTGTGTCTTCTTTGAAGAAACGTCTATTTAGATCTTCTGCCCATTTTTGTATTGGGTTGTTTGTTTTATTAATATTCAGCTGCATGAGCTGTTTATATATATTGGAGATTAAACCTTTGTCCATTGATTCGTTTGTGAAAGTTTTCTCCCATTCTGAGGGCTGCCTTTTTCCATTCCCGTTTTTTAAACAAAGAAAGAAAGAAATCAAAAGAAGCAGAACACTAATGTGCGTGAAATATGCCTCTTGAAACTGTCGTTTTGAAATATGGACGTCTTTTGAATTTTTTGGTCGATATATGACCCCAGGATTTGTTTTCAGGGCAGGTGTCATTTACAGGCCTGTAATGATTTGGAATATCCACTGACCATTAGCGCTGGGATTAAAGCTGCTGTTGTGTGAAACGGCCACAAGGTGGCAGCAGTTCTCCCTTACCAAATCTGGTTACTAGGGCAGCAGAGCCTCAATGGAAGTCGCATTCTAGATTGGAATTTAGAACGGAATGTGCCAGGAGAAAGGCCCTCAAGGTTTTCTCACTAATTCTTGTTCGTGTTTTTAATTTAATTTTTTATTTTTTATTACAGCAAGTTTGAGTACAACGTTTAGCTTGTTGTAGGTGTGCAAGAGGTGGTTGTTTTACACATATACATATGTCTGTTCTTCCTGGGATCCTTTTCCCATGTACGTTATGACAGAATGTTGAGTAGTCTTCTCTTGGTACTCCATAGGACTTTGGTGATTATATATGTCTACTGTGTTTGTATATGTCTGTTAACCCCAATATCGTAATGAATTCAATCCTCACACCTTTCCTTTGGTGAACCATAAGTTTGTTTAATGAATCTGTGATTGCCCTTCTCCGTGGAAATATCTGCCCTGGTATCAATTTATAGGTAACACCTATAAGTGATATGATATGATATGTGTCTTTCACTTTCTGACTTACTCCAAGTCACGTGATTACCTCTAGACTCATCTGCGGTGCTGCAAATGGCATTGTGTGCTTCTTTTCCTTGGCGAATATTCTGTCTTAGCGAGGTCCATTTTCTGCAATGTGATTCCCTGAGGGCTGAGGATTAGCTGACCTGGGCAGCCTGACCCTGCCGGCAAGCCCTCCCCAGGTGTGCCTGGGTTGAGGTCAATATAAACAGCACTCCAGGCAGCAATAGACCCTGCAGCTGTGCCTGACTCCATATTCTCTGCCCCATCAGCAGTCTCGGGGCTGTGGTGGTGGGAGGGTGTGAGGGTCCACGGCTTTGTGGGTGGCCCGGTGTGAGTGGGGCTCTGCTGGACTTTCTGCAGGAGTTGCCAGGCTGCCACCTGTAAAGAAGAGGATGTGTCACCCATAACTTCCACTGGAATATCTCTCCGGGCTGAGGTGAGGAAGGATAAAAAGGAGTGGGGGCCGGGACAGGAGGGTTATCTCAGGCAGGGCAATGGAAAGCTTCCAGAAGAGCGCCCGTGGCCAGGACCATGCTGGCTGACCTGCAGGCACCAAGTTGGCCTGCGTGCTGTCGCTGGTGTGGCTCCACGGCCCTTCCTCTAGGCTTTCAAGCCCTTGTACATATTCAGGTGTTTCACCTGGGAAGGGTGGGAACAGTTCAGCAGCAGCTGGCCTGGGGCTCAGCTCACGTTTACTCACAGAGGCCTAGGCACGGTCCCCCAGCTTTGCAATAAGGACGCTCCTTGTGGGGGCGGGCAGGGCTGCTGGCTGTATGGGAGATGATTCCCCACCTCTGACCAATTTCAGAATTGTTTACCACTGGAGCAAGTGCCTTGGTAGTGTTTTCCTCTGTATAACTGTTAGGTTCAGTTTTTTTTTCTTTTTTGGTTCAAGTTAGATTTTATTCCTCTTTTATGTATTTATGGATATAAGCATGGAAATAATTCATTCTTATAAATACATCAGTGTGAATGGAAGAACATTTTTTCTGTTTTATTTTAACATTTTATTTTTAAAATTTTTGAAATTTAATTTTATTTATTTTTTTTATACAGTAGGTTATTATTAGTTATCTATTTTATGCATAGACGTGTATACAGGTCAATCCCAATCTCCCAACTCATCCCACCACCACCACCCCATGGCTTCCCCCACTTTGTGTCGATACGTTTGTTCTCTACCTCTGTGTCTCTATTTCTGCCCTGCAAACCAGTTCATCTGTAGCATTTTTCTAGGTTCCACATATAGGCATTAATATACAATATTTGTTTTTCTCTTTCTGACTTACTTCACTCTGTATGACAGTCTCTAGTTCCATCAACTTTTCTACAAATGACTCAGTTTCATTCCTTTTTATGGCTGAGTAATATTCCATTTTATATATGTACCACATCTTTATCCATTCGTCTGTCTGTGGGCATTTAGGTTGCTTCCATTACCTGGCTATTGTAAATAGTGCTGCAATGAACATTGTGGTGAATGTGTCTCTGTGATTTATGGTTTTCTCTGGTTATATGCCCAGAAGTGGGATTGCTGGATCCTATGGTAATTCTCTTTTTAGTTTTTTAAAGGAACCTCCATACTGTTCTCCATAGTGACTGTATCAATTTACATTCCCACCAATAGCGGAAGAGGGTTCCTTTTGTCCACACCCTCCCCAGAATTTGTTGTTTGTAGATTATCTGATGATGCCGATTCTAACAGGTGTGAGGTCTTACCTCATTGTAGTTTTGATTTGCATTTCTCTAATAATTAGTGATGTTGAGCAGCTTTTCATGTGCGTCTTGGCCATCTCTGTGTCTTCTTTGAAGAAACGTCTATTTAGATCTTCTGCCCATTTTTGTATTGGGTTGTTTGTTGTATTAATATTAAGCTGCATGTGCTGTATATATATATTGGAGATTAAACCTTTGTCCATTGATTCGTTTGTGAACGTTTTCGCCCCTTCTGAGGGTTACCTTTTTCCATTCCCGTTTTTTTAACAAAGAAAGAAAGAAATCAAAAGAAGCAGAACACTAATGTGCGTGAAATATGCCTCTTGAAACTGTCGTTTTGAAATATGGACGTCTTTTGAATTTTTTGGTCGATATATGACCCCAGGATTTGTTTTCAGGGCAGGTGTCATTTACAGGCCTGTAATGATTTGGAATATCCACTGACCTTTAGCGCTGGGATTAAAGCTGCTGTTGTGTGAAACGGCCACAAGGTGGCAGCAGTTCTCCCTTACCAAATCTGGTTACTAGGGCAGCAGAGCCTCAAAGGAAGTCGCGTTCTAGATTGGAATTTAGAACGGAATGTGCCCGGAGAAAGGCCCTCAAGTTTGTCTCACTACTTCTTGTTCGTGTTTTTAATTTAATTTTTTATTTTTTATTACAGCAAGTTTGAGTACAACGTTTAGCTTGTTGTAGGTGTGCAAGAGGTGGTTCTTTTACACATATACATATGTCTGTTCTTCCTGGGATCCTTTTCCCATGTTCGTTATGAGAGAATGTTGAGTAGTCTTCTCTTGGTACTCCGTAGGTCTTTGGTGATTATATATGTCTACTGTGTTTGTATATGTCTGTTAACCCCAATATCGTAATGAATTCAATCCTCACACCTTTCCTTTGCTGAACCATAAGTTTGTTTAATGAATCTGTGATTGCCCTTCTCCGTGGAAATATCTGCCCTGGTATCAATTTATAGGTAACACCTATAAGTGATATGATATGATATGTGTCTTTCACTTTCTGTCTTACTCCAAGTCACGTGATTACCTCTAGACTCATCTACGGTGCTGCAAATGGCATTGTGTGCTTTTTTTCCTTGGCTAATATTTTGTCTTAGCGAGGTCCATTTTCTGCAATGTGATTCCGTGAGGGCTGAGGATTAGCTGACCTGGGCAGCCTGACCCTGCCGGCAAGCCCTCCCCAGGGGTGCCTGGGTTGAGGTCAATATAAACAGCACTCCAGGCAGCAATAGCCCCTGCAGCTGTGCCTGACTCCATATTCTCTGCCCCGTCAGCAGTCTCGGGGCTGTGCTGGTGGGAGGGTGTGAGGGTCCACGGCTTTGTGGGTGGCCCGGTGTGAGTGGGGCTCTGCTGGACTTTCTGCAGGAGTTGCCAGGCTGCCACCTGTAAAGAAGAGGATGTGTCTCCCATAACTTCCACTGGAGTATCTCTCCGGGCTGAGGTGAGGAAGGAAAAAAAGGAGTGGGGGCCGGGACAGGAGGGGTATCTCAGGCAGGGCAATGGAAAGCTTCCAGAAGAGCGCCCGTGGCCAGGACCATCCTGGCTGACCTGCAGGCACCAAGGTGGCCTGCGTGCTGTCGCTGGTGTGGCTCCACGGCCCTTCCTCTAGGCTTTCAAGCCCTTGTACATATTCAGGTGTTTCACCTGGGAAGGGTGGGAACAGTTCAGCAGCAGCTGGCCTGGGGCTCAGCTCACGTTTACTCACAGAGGCCTCAGCACGTTCCCCCAGCTTTGCAATAAGGACGCTCCTTGCGTGGGCGGGCGGGGCTGCTGGCTGTATGGGAGATGATTCCCCACCTCTGACCAATTTCAGATTTGTTTACCACTGGAGCAAGTGCCTTGGTAGTGTTTTCCTCTGTATAACTGTTAGGTTCAGTTTTTTTTTCTTTTTTGGTTCAAGTTAAATTTTATTCCGCTTTTATGTATTTATGGATATAAGCATGGAAATAATTCATTCTTATAAATACATCAGTGTGAATGGAAGAACATTTTTTCTGTTTTATTTTTACATTTTATTTTTAAAATTTTTGAAATTTAATTTTATTTATTTTTTTATACAGTAGGTTATTATTAGTTATCTATTTTATGCATAGACATGTATACAGGTCAATCCCAATCTCCCAACTCATCCCACCACCACCACCCCATGGCTTCCACCACTTTGTGTCCATACGTTTGTTCTCTACCTCTGTGTCTCTATTTCTGCCCTGCAAACCAGTTCATCTGTAGCATTTTTCTAGGTTCCACATATAGGCATTAATATACAATATTTGTTTTTCTCTTTCTGACTTACTTCACTCTGTATGACAGTCTCTAGATCTATCAACTTCTCTACAAATGACCCAGTTTCATTCCATTTTATGGCTTTGTAATATTCCATTTTATATATGTACCACATCTTTATCCATTCGTCTGTCTGTGGGCATTTAGGTTGCTTCCATTACCTGGCTATTGTAAATAGTGCTGCAATGAACATTGTGGTGAATGTGTCTTTGTGATTTATGGTTTTCTCTGGGTATATGCCGAGAAGTGGGATTGCTGGATCCTATGGTAATTCTCTTTTTAGTTTTTTAAAGGAACCTCCATACTGTTCTCCATAGTGACTGTATCAATTTACATTCCCACCAATAGCGGAAGAGGGTTCCTTTTGTCCACACCCTCCCCAGAATTTGTTGTTTGTAGATTATCTGATGATGCCGATTCTAACAGGTGTGAGGTCTTACCTCATTGTAGTTTTGATTTGCATTTCTCTAATAATTAGTGATGTTGAGCAGCTTTTCATGTGCGTCTTGGCCATCTCTGTGTCTTCTTTGAAGAAACGTCTATTTAGATCTTCTGCCCATTTTTGTATTGGGTTGTTTGTTTTATTAATATTAAGCTGCATGAGCTGTTTATATATATTGGAGATTAAACCTTTGTCCATTGATTCGTTTGTGAAAGTTTTCGCCTATTCTGAGGGTTGCCTTTTTCCATTCCCGTTTTTTTAACAAAGAAAGAAAGAAATCAAAAGAAGCAGAACACTAATGTGCGTGAAATATGCCTCTTGAAACTGTCGTTTTGAAATATGGACGTCTTTTGAATTTTTTGGTCGATATATGACCCCAGGATTTGTTTTCAGGGCAGGTGTCATTTACAGGCCTGTAATGATTTGGAATATCCACTGACCATTAGCGCTGGGATTAAAGCTGCTGTTGTGTGAAACGGCCACAAGGTGGCAGCAGTTCTCCCTTACCAAATCTGGTTACTAGGGCAGCAGAGCCTCAATGGAAGTCGCGTTCTAGATTGGAATGTAGAACGGAATGTGCCAGGAGAAAGCCCCTCAAGTTTGTCTCACTACTTCTTGTTCCTGTTTTTAATTTAATTTTTTATTTTTTATTACAGCAAGTTTGAGTACAACGTTTAGCTTGTTGTAGGTGTGCAAGAGGTGGTTCTTTTACACATATACATATGTCTGTTCTTCCTTGGATCCTTTTCTCATGTTCGTTATGACAGAATGTTGAGTAGTCTTCTCTTGGTACTCCGTAGGTCTTTGGTGATTATATACGTCTACTGTGTTTGTATATGTCTGTTCACCCCAATATCATAATGAATTCAATCCTCACACCTTTCCTTTGGTGAACCATAAGTTTGTTAAATGAATCTTTGATTGCCCTTCTCCGTGGAAATATCTGCCCTGGTATCAATTTATAGGTAACACCTATAAGTGATATGATATGATATGTGTCTTTCAGTTTCTGACTTACTCCAAGTCACGTGATTACCTCTAGACTCATCTACGGTGCTGCAAATGGCATTGTGTGCTTTTTTACCTTGGCTAATATTCTGTCTTAGCGAGGTCCATTTTCTGCAATGTGATTCCCTGAGGGCTGAGGATTAGCTGACCTGGGCAGCCTGACCCTGCCGGCAAGCCCTCCCCAGGTGTGCCTGGGTTGAGGTCAATATAAACAGCTCTCCAGGCAGCAATAGCCCCTGCAGCTGTGCCTGACTCCATATTCTCTGCCCCGTCAGCAGTCTCGGGGCTGTGCTGGTGGGAGGGTGTGAGGGTCCAGGGCTTTGTGTGTGGCCCGGTGTGAGTGGGGCTCTGCTGGACTTTCTGCAGGAGTTGCCAGGCTGCCACCTGTAAAGAAGAGGATGTGTCACCCATAACTTCCACTGGAGTATCTCTCCGGGCTGAGGTGAGTAAGGAAAAAAAGGAGTCGGGGCCGGGACAGGAGGGGTATCTCAGGCAGCGCAATGGAAAGCTTCCAGAAGAGCGCCCGTGGCCAGGACCATCCTGGCTGACCTGCAGGCACCAAGTTGGCCTGCGTGCTTTCGCTGGTGTGGCTCCACGGCCCTTCCTCTAGGCTTTCAAGCCCTTGTACATATTCAGGTGTTTCACCTGGGAAGGGTGGGAACAGTTCAGAAGCAGTTGGCCTGGAACTCAGCTCACGTTTACTCACAGAGGCCTCAGCACGGTCCCCCAGCTTTGCAATAAGGACGCTCCTTGCGTGGGCGGGCAGGGCTGCTGGCTGTATGGGAGATGATTCCCCACCTCTGACCAATTTCAGAATTGTTTACCACTGGAGCAAGTGCCTTGGTAGTGTTTTCCTCTGTATAACTGTTAGGTTCAGTTTTATTTTTCTTTTTTGGTTCAAGTTAGATTTTATTCCTCTTTTATGTATTTATGGATATAAGCATGGAAATAATTCATTCTTATAAATACATCAGTGTGAATGGAAGAACTTTTTTTCTGTTTTATTTTTACATTTTATTTTTAAAATTTTTGAAATTTAATTTTATTTATTTATTTTTATACAGTAGGTTGTTATTAGTTATCAATTTTTTGCATAGACATGTATACATGTCAATCCCAATCTCCCAACTCATCCCACCACCACCACCCCATGGCTTCCCCCACTTTGTGTCCATACGTTTGTTCTCTACCTCTGTGTCTCTATTTCTGCCCTGCAAACCAGTTCATCTCTAGCATTTTTCTAGGTTCCACATATAGGCATTAATATACAATATTTGTTTTTCTCTTTCTGACTTACTTCACTCTGTATGACAGTCTCTAGATCCATCAACTTCTCTACAAATGACCCAGTTTCATTCCTTTTTATGGCTGAGTAATATTCCATTTTATATATGTACCACATCTTTATCCATTCGTCTGTCTGTGGGCATTTAGGTTGCTTCCATTACCTGGCTATTGTAAATAGTGCTGCAATGAACATTGTGGTGAATGTGTCTCTGTGATTTATGGTTTTCTCTGGTTATATGCCCAGAAGTGGGATTGCTGGATCCTATGGTAATTCTCTTTTTAGTTTTTTAAAGGAACCTCCATACTGTTCTCCATAGTGACTGTATCAATTTACATTCCCACCAATAGCGGAAGAGGGTTCCTTTTGTCCACACCCTCCCCAGAATTTGTTGTTTGTAGATTATCTGATGATGCCGATTCTAACAGGTGTGAGGTCTTACCTCATTGTAGTTTTGATTTGCATTTCTCTAATAATTAGTGATGTTGAGCAGCTTTTCATGTGCGTCTTGGCCGTCTCTGTGTCTTCTTTGAAGTAACGTCTACTTAGATCTTCTGCCCATTTTTGTATTCGGTTGTTTGTTTTATTAATATTAAGCTGCATGAGCTGTTTATATATATTGGAGATTAAACCTTTGTCCATTGATTCGTTTGTGAAAGTTTTCGCCCATTCTGAGGGTTGCCTTTTTCCATTCCCGTTTTTTTAACAAAGAAAGAAAGAAATCAAAAGAAGCAGAACACTAATGTGCGTGAAATATGCCTCTTGAAACTGTCGTTTTGAAATATGGACGTCTTTTGAATTTTTTGGTCGATATATGACCCCAGGATTTGTTTTCAGGGCAGGTGTCATTTACAGGCCTGTAATGATTTGGAATATCCACTGACCATTAGCGCTGGGATTAAAGCTGCTGTTGTGTGAAACGGCCACAAGGTGGCAGCAGTTCTCCCTTACCAAATCTGGTTACTAGGGCAGCAGAGCCTCAATGGAAGTCGCGTTCTAGATTGGAATGTAGAACGGAATGTACCAGGAGAAAGCCCCTCAAGTTTTTCTCACTAATTCTTGTTCGTGTTTTTAATTTAATTTTTTATTTTTTATTACAGCAAGCTTGAGTACAACGTTTAGCTTGTTGTAGGTGTGCAAGAGGTGGTTCTTTTACACATATACATAAGTCTGTTCTTCCTGGGATCCTTTTCCCATTTTCGTTATGACAGAATGTTGAGTAGTCTTCTCTTGGTACTCCGTAGGTCTTTGGTGATTATATACGTCTACTGTGTTTGTATATGTCTGTTAACCCCAATATCATAATGAATTCAATCCTCACACCTTTCCTTTGGTGAACCATAAGTTTGTTTAATGAATCTGTGATTGCCCTTCTCCGTGGAAATATCTGCCCTGGTATCAATTTATAGGTAACACCTATAAGTGATATGATATGATATGTGTCTTTCACTTTCTGACTTACTCCAAGTCACGTGATTACCTCTAGATTCATCTACGGTGCTGCAAATGGCATTGTGTGCTTTTTTTCCTTGGCTAATATTCTGTCTTAACGAGGTCCATTATCTGCAATGTGATTCCCTGAGGGCTGAGGATTAGCTGACCTGGGCAGCCTGAGCCTGCCGGCAAGCCCTCCCCAGGTGTGCCTGGGTTGAGGTCAATATAAACAGCACTCCAGGCAGCAATAGCCCCTGCAGCTGTGCCTGACTCCATATTCTCTGCCCCGTCAGCAGTCTCGGGGCTGTGCTGGTGGGAGGGTGTGAGGGTCCACGGCTTTGTGGGTGGCCCGGTGTGAGTGGGGCTCTGCTGGACTTTCTGCAGGAGTTGCCAGGCTGCCACCTGTAAAGAAGAGGATGTGTCTCCCATAACTTCCACTGGAGTATCTCTCCGGGCTGAGGTGAGGAAGGAAAAAAAGGAGTGGGGGCCGGGACAGGAGGGGTATCTCAGGCAGGGCAATGGAAAGCTTCCAGAAGAGCGCCCGTGGCCAGGACCATCCTGGCTGACCTGCAGGCACCAAGGTGGCCTGCGTGCTGTCGCTGGTGTGGCTCCACGGCCCTTCCTCTAGGCTTTCAAGCCCTTGTACATATTCAGGTGTTTCACCTGGGAAGGGTGGGAACAGTTCAGCAGCAGCTGGCCTGGGGCTCAGCTCACGTTTACTCACAGAGGCCTCAGCACGTTCCCCCAGCTTTGCAATAAGGACGCTCCTTGCGTGGGCGGGCGGGGCTGCTGGCTGTATGGGAGATGATTCCCCACCTCTGACCAATTTCAGATTTGTTTACCACTGGAGCAAGTGCCTTGGTAGTGTTTTCCTCTGTATAACTGTTAGGTTCAGTTTTTTTTTTTCTTTTTTGGTTCAAGTTAAATTTTATTCCGCTTTTATGTATTTATGGATATAAGCATGGAAATAATTCATTCTTATAAATACATCAGTGTGAATGGAAGAACATTTTTTCTGTTTTATTTTTACATTTTATTTTTAAAATTTTTGAAATTTAATTTTATTTATTTTTTTATACAGTAGGTTATTATTAGTTATCTATTTTATGCATAGACATGTATACAGGTCAATCCCAATCTCCCAACTCATCCCACCACCACCACCCCATGGCTTCCACCACTTTGTGTCCATACGTTTGTTCTCTACCTCTGTGTCTCTATTTCTGCCCTGCAAACCAGTTCATCTGTAGCATTTTTCTAGGTTCCACATATAGGCATTAATATACAATATTTGTTTTTCTCTTTCTGACTTACTTCACTCTGTATGACAGTCTCTAGATCTATCAACTTCTCTACAAATGACCCAGTTTCATTCCATTTTATGGCTTTGTAATATTCCATTTTATATATGTACCACATCTTTATCCATTCGTCTGTCTGTGGGCATTTAGGTTGCTTCCATTACCTGGCTATTGTAAATAGTGCTGCAATGAACATTGTGGTGAATGTGTCTTTGTGATTTATGGTTTTCTCTGGGTATATGCCGAGAAGTGGGATTGCTGGATCCTATGGTAATTCTCTTTTTAGTTTTTTAAAGGAACCTCCATACTGTTCTCCATAGTGACTGTATCAATTTACATTCCCACCAATAGCGGAAGAGGGTTCCTTTTGTCCACACCCTCCCCAGAATTTGTTGTTTGTAGATTATCTGATGATGCCGATTCTAACAGGTGTGAGGTCTTACCTCATTGTAGTTTTGATTTGCATTTCTCTAATAATTAGTGATGTTGAGCAGCTTTTCATGTGCGTCTTGGCCATCTCTGTGTCTTCTTTGAAGAAACGTCTATTTAGATCTTCTGCCCATTTTTGTATTGGGTTGTTTGTTTTATTAATATTAAGCTGCATGAGCTGTTTATATATATTGGAGATTAAACCTTTGTCCATTGATTCGTTTGTGAAAGTTTTCGCCTATTCTGAGGGTTGCCTTTTTCCATTCCCGTTTTTTTAACAAAGAAAGAAAGAAATCAAAAGAAGCAGAACACTAATGTGCGTGAAATATGCCTCTTGAAACTGTCGTTTTGAAATATGGACGTCTTTTGAATTTTTTGGTCGATATATGACCCCAGGATTTGTTTTCAGGGCAGGTGTCATTTACAGGCCTGTAATGATTTGGAATATCCACTGACCATTAGCGCTGGGATTAAAGCTGCTGTTGTGTGAAACGGCCACAAGGTGGCAGCAGTTCTCCCTTACCAAATCTGGTTACTAGGGCAGCAGAGCCTCAATGGAAGTCGCGTTCTAGATTGGAATGTAGAACGGAATGTGCCAGGAGAAAGCCCCTCAAGTTTGTCTCACTACTTCTTGTTCCTGTTTTTAATTTAATTTTTTATTTTTTATTACAGCAAGTTTGAGTACAACGTTTAGCTTGTTGTAGGTGTGCAAGAGGTGGTTCTTTTACACATATACATATGTCTGTTCTTCCTGGGATCCTTTTCTCATGTTCGTTATGACAGAATGTTGAGTAGTCTTCTCTTGGTACTCCGTAGGTCTTTGGTGATTATATACGTCTACTGTGTTTGTATATGTCTGTTCACCCCAATATCATAATGAATTCAATCCTCACACCTTTCCTTTGGTGAACCATAAGTTTGTTAAATGAATCTTTGATTGCCCTTCTCCGTGGAAATATCTGCCCTGGTATCAATTTATAGGTAACACCTATAAGTGATATGATATGATATGTGTCTTTCAGTTTCTGACTTACTCCAAGTCACGTGATTACCTCTAGACTCATCTACGGTGCTGCAAATGGCATTGTGTGCTTTTTTACCTTGGCTAATATTCTGTCTTAGCGAGGTCCATTTTCTGCAATGTGATTCCCTGAGGGCTGAGGATTAGCTGACCTGGGCAGCCTGACCCTGCCGGCAAGCCCTCCCCAGGTGTGCCTGGGTTGAGGTCAATATAAACAGCTCTCCAGGCAGCAATAGCCCCTGCAGCTGTGCCTGACTCCATATTCTCTGCCCCGTCAGCAGTCTCGGGGCTGTGCTGGTGGGAGGGTGTGAGGGTCCAGGGCTTTGTGTGTGGCCCGGTGTGAGTGGGGCTCTGCTGGACTTTCTGCAGGAGTTGCCAGGCTGCCACCTGTAAAGAAGAGGATGTGTCACCCATAACTTCCACTGGAGTATCTCTCCGGGCTGAGGTGAGTAAGGAAAAAAAGGAGTCGGGGCCGGGACAGGAGGGGTATCTCAGGCAGCGCAATGGAAAGCTTCCAGAAGAGCGCCCGTGGCCAGGACCATCCTGGCTGACCTGCAGGCACCAAGTTGGCCTGCGTGCTTTCGCTGTTGTGGCTCCACGGCCCTTCCTCTAGGCTTTCAAGCCCTTGTACATATTCAGGTGTTTCACCTGGGAAGGGTGGGAACAGTTCAGAAGCAGTTGGCCTGGAACTCAGCTCACGTTTACTCACAGAGGCCTCAGCACGGTCCCCCAGCTTTGCAATAAGGACGCTCCTTGCGTGGGCGGGCAGGGCTGCTGGCTGTATGGGAGATGATTCCCCACCTCTGACCAATTTCAGAATTGTTTACCACTGGAGCAAGTGCCTTGGTAGTGTTTTCCTCTGTATAACTGTTAGGTTCAGTTTTATTTTTCTTTTTTGGTTCAAGTTAGATTTTATTCCTCTTTTATGTATTTATGGATATAAGCATGGAAATAATTCATTCTTATAAAAACATCAGTGTGAATGGAAGAACTTTTTTTCTGTTTTATTTTTACATTTTATTTTTAAAATTTTTGAAATTTAATTTTATTTATTTATTTTTATACAGTAGGTTGTTATTAGTTATCAATTTTTTGCATAGACATATATACATGTCAATCCCAATCTCCCAACTCATCCCACCACCACCACCCCATGGCTTCCCCCACTTTGTGTCCATACGTTTGTTCTCTACCTCTGTGTCTCTATTTCTGCCCTGCAAACCAGTTCATCTCTAGCATTTTTCTAGGTTCCACATATAGGCATTAATATACAATATTTGTTTTTCTCTTTCTGACTTACTTCACTCTGTATGACAGTCTCTAGATCCATCAACTTCTCTACAAATGACCCAGTTTCATTCCTTTTTATGGCTGAGTAATATTCCATTTTATATATGTACCACATCTTTATCCATTCGTCTGTCTGTGGGCATTTAGGTTGCTTCCATTACCTGGCTATTGTAAATAGTGCTGCAATGAATATTGTGGTGAATGTGTCTCTGTGATTTATGGTTTTCTCTGGTTATATGCCCAGAAGTGGGATTGCTGGATCCTATGGTAATTCTCTTTTTAGTTTTTTAAAGGAACCTCCATACTGTTCTCCATAGTGACTGTATCAATTTACATTCCCACCAATAGCGGAAGAGGGTTCCTTTTGTCCACACCCTCCCCAGAATTTGTTGTTTGTAGATTATCTGATGATGCCGATTCTAACAGGTGTGAGGTCTTACCTCATTGTAGTTTTGATTTGCATTTCTCTAATAATTAGTGATGTTGAGCAGCTTTTCATGTGCGTCTTGGCCGTCTCTGTGTCTTCTTTGAAGTAACGTCTATTTAGATCTTCTGCCCATTTTTGTATTGGGTTGTTTGTTTTATTAATATTAAGCTGCATGAGCTGTTTATATATATTGGAGATTAAACCTTTGTCCATTGATTCGTTTGTGAAAGTTTTCGCCCATTCTGAGGGTTGCCTTTTTCCATTCCCGTTTTTTTAACAAAGAAAGAAAGAAATCAAAAGAAGCAGAACACTAATGTGCGTGAAATATGCCTCTTGAAACTGTCGTTTTGAAATATGGACGTCTTTTGAATTTTTTGGTCGATATATGACCCCAGGATTTGTTTTCAGGGCAGGTGTCATTTACAGGCCTGTAATGATTTGGAATATCCACTGACCATTAGCGCTGGGATTAAAGCTGCTGTTGTGTGAAACGGCCACAAGGTGGCAGCAGTTCTCCCTTACCAAATCTGGTTACTAGGGCAGCAGAGCCTCAATGGAAGTCGCGTTCTAGATTGGAATGTAGAACGGAATGTACCAGGAGAAAGCCCCTCAAGTTTTTCTCACTAATTCTTGTTCGTGTTTTTAATTTAATTTTTTATTTTTTATTACAGCAAGCTTGAGTACAACGTTTAGCTTGTTGTAGGTGTGCAAGAGGTGGTTCTTTTACACATATACATAAGTCTGTTCTTCCTGGGATCCTTTTCCCATTTTCGTTATGACAGAATGTTGAGTAGTCTTCTCTTGGTACTCCGTAGGTCTTTGGTGATTATATACGTCTACTGTGTTTGTATATGTCTGTTAACCCCAATATCATAATGAATTCAATCCTCACACCTTTCCTTTGGTGAACCATAAGTTTGTTTAATGAATCTGTGATTGCCCTTCTCCGTGGAAATATCTGCCCTGGTATCAATTTATAGGTAACACCTATAAGTGATATGATATGATATGTGTCTTTCACTTTCTGACTTACTCCAAGTCACGTGATTACCTCTAGATTCATCTACGGTGCTGCAAATGGCATTGTGTGCTTTTTTTCCTTGGCTAATATTCTGTCTTAGCGAGGTACATTATCTGCAATGTGATTCCCTGAGGGCTGAGGATTAGCTGACCTGGGCAGCCTGAGCCTGCCGGCAAGCCCTCCCCAGGTGTGCCTGGGTTGAGGTCAATATAAACAGCACTCCAGGCAGCAATAGCCCCTGCAGCTGTGCCTGACTCCATATTCTCTGCCCCGTCAGCAGTCTCGGGGCTGTGCTGGTGGGAGGGTGTGAGGGTCCACGGCTTTGTGGGTGGCCCGGTGTGAGTGGGGCTCTGCTGGACTTTCTGCAGGAGTTGCCAGGCTGCCACCTGTAAAGAAGAGGATGTGTCACCCATAACTTCAACTGGAGTATCTCTCCGGGCTGAGGTGAGTAAAGAAAAAAAGGAGTGGGGGCCGGGACAGGAGTGGTATCTCAGGCAGGGCAATGGAAAGCTTCCAGAAGAGCGCCCGTGGCCAGAACCATCCTGGCTGACCTGCAGGCACCAAGGTGGCCTGCGTGCTTTCGCTGTTGTGGCTCCACGGCCCTTCCTCTAGGCATTCAAGCCCTTGTACATATTCAGGTGTTTCACCTGGGAAGGGTGGGAACAGTTCAGCAGCAGCTGGCCTGGGGCTTAGCTCACGTTTACTCACAGAGGCCTCGGCACGGTACCCCAGCTTTGCAATAAGGATGCTCCTTGCGTGGGCGGGTGGGGCTGCTGGCTGTATGGGAGATGATTCCCCACCTCTGACCAATTTCAGAATTGTTTACCACTGGAGCAAGTGCCTTGGTAGTGTTTTCCTCTGTATAACTGTTAGGTTCAGTTTTTTTTTTCTTTTTTGGTTCAAGTTAAATTTTATTCCGCTTTTATGTATTTATGGATATAAGCATGGAAATAATTCATTCTTATAAATACATCAGTGTGAATGGAAGAACATTTTTTCTGTTTTATTTTTACATTTTATTTTTAAAATTTTTGAAATTTAATTTTATTTATTTTTTTATACAGTAGGTTATTATTAGTTATCTATTTTATGCATAGACATGTATACAGGTCAATCCCAATCTCCCAACTCATCCCACCACCACCACCCCATGGCTTCCACCACTTTGTGTCCATACGTTTGTTCTCTACCTCTGTGTCTCTATTTCTGCCCTGCAAACCAGTTCATCTGTAGCATTTTTCTAGGTTCCACATATAGGCATTAATATACAATATTTGTTTTTCTCTTTCTGACTTACTTCACTCTGTATGACAGTCTCTAGATCCATCAACTTCTCTACAAATGACCCAGTTTCATTCCATTTTATGGCTGAGTAATATTCCATTTTATATATGTACCACATCTTTATCCATTCGTCTGTCTGTGGGCATTTAGGTTGCTTCCATTACCTGGCTATTGTAAATAGTGCTGCAATGAACATTGTGGTGAATGTGTCTTTGTGATTTATGGTTTTCTCTAGGTATATGCCCAGAAGTGGGATTGCTGGATCCTATGGTAATTCTCTTTTTAGTTTTTTAAAGGAACCTCCATACTGTTCTCCATAGTGACTGTATCAATTTACATTCCCACCAATAGCGGAAGAGGGTTCCTTTTGTCCACACCCTCCCCAGAATTTGTTGTTTGTAGATTATCTGATGATGCCGATTCTAACAGGTGTGAGGTCTTACCTCATTGTAGTTTTGATTTGCATTTCTCTAATAATTAGTGATGTTGAGCAGCTTTTCATGTGCGTCTTGGCCATCTCTGTGTCTTCTTTGAAGAAACGTCTATTTAGATCTTCTGCCCATTTTTGTATTGGGTTGTTTGTTTTATTAATATTAAGCTGCATGAGCTGTTTATATATATTGGAGATTAAACCTTTGTCCATTGATACGTTTGTGAAAGTTTTCGCCTATTCTGAGGGTTGCCTTTTTCCATTCCCGTTTTTTTAACAAAGAAAGAAAGAAATCAAAAGAAGCAGAACACTAATGTGCGTGAAATATGCCTCTTGAAACTGTCGTTTTGAAATATGGACGTCTTTTGAATTTTTTGGTCGATATATGACCCCAGGATTTGTTTTCAGGGCAGGTGTCATTTACAGGCCTGTAATGATTTGGAATATCCACTGACCTTTAGCGCTGGGATTAAAGCTGCTGTTGTGTGAAACGGCCACAAGGTGGCAGCAGTTCTCCCTTACCAAATCTGGTTACTAGGGCAGCAGAGCCTCAATGGAAGTCGCGTTCTAGATTGGAATGTAGAACGGAATGTGCCAGGAGAAAGCCCCTCAAGTTTGTCTCACTACTTCTTGTTCCTGTTTTTAATTTAATTTTTTATTTTTTATTACAGCAAGTTTGAGTACAACGTTTAGCTTGTTGTAGGTGTGCAAGAGGTGGTTCTTTTACACATATACATATGTCTGTTCTTCCTGGGATCCTTTTCCCATGTTCGTTATGACAGAATGTTGAGTAGTCTTCTCTTGGTACTCCGTAGGTCTTTGGTGATTATATACGTCTACTGTGTTTGTATATGTCTGTTAACCCCAATATCATAATGAATTCAATCCTCACACCTTTCCTTTGGTGAACCATAAGTTTGTTAAATGAATCTTTGATTGCCCTTCTCCGTGGAAATATCTGCCCTGGTATCAATTTATAGGTAACACCTATAAGTGATATGATATGATATGTGTCTTTCAGTTTCTGACTTACTCCAAGTCACGTGATTACCTCTAGACTCATCTACGGTGCTGCAAATGGCATTGTGTGCTTTTTTACCTTGGCTAATATTCTGTCTTAGCGAGGTCCATTTTCTGCAATGTGATTCCCTGAGGGCTGAGGATTAGCTGACCTGGGCAGCCTGACCCTGCCGGCAAGCCCTCGCCAGGTGTGCCTGTGTTGAGGTCAATATAAACCGCTCTCCAGGCAGCAATAGCCCCTGCAGCTGTGCCTGACTCCATATTCTCTGCCACGTCAGCAGTCTCGGGGCTGTGCTGGTAGGAGGGTGTGAGGGTCCAGGGCTTTGTGGGTTGCCCGGTGTGAGTGCGGCTCTCCTGGACTTTCTGCAGGAGTTGCCAGGCTGCCACCTGTAAAGAAGAGGATGTGTCACCCATAACTTCCACTGGAGTATCTCTCCGGGCTGAGGTGAGTAAGGAAAAAAAGGAGTGGGGGCCGGGACAGGAGGGGTATCTCAGGCAGCGCAATGGAAAGCTTCCAGAAGAGCGCCCGTGGCCAGGACCATCCTGGCTGACCTGCAGGCACCAAGTTGGCCTGCGTGCTTTCGCTGGTGTGGCTCCACGGCCCTTCCTCTAGGCTTTCAAGCCCTTGTACATATTCAGGTGTTTCACCTGGGAAGGGTGGGAACAGTTCAGAAGCAGTTGGCCTGGAACTCAGCTCACGTTTACTCACAGAGGCCTCGGCACGGTCCCCCAGCTTTGCAATAAGGACGCTCCTTGCGTGGGCGGGCAGGGCTGCTGGCAGTATGGGAGATGATTCCCCACCTCTGACCAATTTCAGAATTGTTTACCACTGGAGCAAGTGCCTTGGTAGTGTTTTCCTCTGTATAACTGTTAGGTTCAGTTTTCTTTTTTTTTCTTTTTTGGTTCAAGTTAGATTTTATTCCTCTTTTATGTATTTATGGATATAAGCATTGAAATAATTCATTCTTATAAATACATCAGTGTGAATGGAAGAACATTTTTTCTGTTTTATTTTTACATTTTATTTTTAAAATTTTTGAAATTTAATTTTATTTTTTTTATACAGTAGGTTATTATTAGTTATCTATTTTATGCATAGACATGTATACAGGTCAATCCCAATCTCCCAACTCATCCCACCACCACCACCCCTTGGCTTCCCCCACTTTGTGTCGATACGTTTGTTCTCTACCTCTGTGTCTATATTTCTGCCCTGCAAACCAGTTCATCTGTAGCATTTTTCTAGGTTCCACATATAGGCATTAATATACAATATTTGTTTTTCTCTTTCTGACTTACTTCACTCTGTATGACAGTCTCTAGATCAATCAACTTCTCTACAAATGACTCAGTTTCATTCCTTTTTATGGCTGAGTAATATTCCATTTTATATATGTACCACATCTTTATCCATTCGTCTGTCTGTGGGCATTTAGGTTGCTTCCATTACCTGGCTATTGTAAATAGTGCTGCAATGAACATTGTGGTGAATGTGTCTTTGTGATTTATGGTTTTCTCTGGGTATATGCCCAGAAGTGGGATTGCTGGATCCTATGGTAATTCTGTTTTTAGTTTTTAAAGAAACCTCCATACTGTTCTCCATAGTGACTGTATCAATTTACATTCCCACCAATAGCAGAAGAGGGTTCCTTTTGTCCACACCCTCCCCAGAATTTGTTGTTTGTAGATTATCTGATGATGCCGATTCTAACAGTTGTGAGGTCTTACCTCATTGTAGTTTTGATTTGCATTTCTCTAATAATTAGTGAGGTTGAGCAGCTTTTCATGTGTGTCTTGGCCATCTCTGTGTCTTCTTTAAAGAAACGTCTATTTATATCTTCTGCCCATTTTTGTATTGGGTTGTTTGTTGTATTAATATTAAGCAGCATGTGCTGTATATATATATTGGTGATTAAACCTTTGTCCATTGATTCGTTTGTGAACGTTTTCGCCCCTTTTGAGGGATACCTTTTTCCATTCCCGTTTTTTTAAAAAGAAAGAAAGAAAGCAAAAGAATCAGAACACTAATGTGCGTGAAATATGCCTCTTGAAACTGTCGTTTTGAAATATGGACGTCCTTTGAATTTTTTGGTCGATATATGACCACAGGATTTGTTTTCAGGGCAGGTGTCATTTACAGGCCTGTAATGATTTGGAATATCCTCTGACCATTAGCGCTGGGATTAAAGCTGCTGTTGTGTGAAACGGCCACAAGGTGGCAGCAGTTCTCCCTTACCAAATCTGGTTATTGGGCAGCAGAGCCTCAGTGGAAGTCGCGTTCTAGATTGGAATTTAGAACGGAATGTTCCAGGAGAAAGCCCCTCTTCTTTGTCTCACTACTTCTTGTTTGTGTTTTTAATTTAATTTTGTATTTTTTATTACAGCAAGTTTGAGTACAACGTTTAGCTTGTTGTAGGTGTGCAAGAGGTGGTTCTTTTACACATATACATATGTCTGTTCTTCCTGGGATCCTTTTCCCATGTACGTTATGACAGAATGTTGTGTAGTCTTCTCTTGGTACTTCGTAGGTCTTTGGTGATTATATATGTCTACTGTGTTTGTATATGTCTGTTAACCCCAATATCGTAATGAATTCAATCCTCACACCTTTCCTTTGGTGAACCATAAGTTTGTTTAATGAATCTGTGATTGCCCTTCTCCGTGGAAATATCTGCCCTGGTATCAATTTATAGGTAACACCTATAAGTGATATGATATGATATGTGTCTTTCACTTTCTGACTTACTCCAAGTCACGTGATTACCTCTAGACTCATCTACGGTGCTGCAAATGGCATTGTGTGCTTCTTTTCCTTGGCGAATATTCTGTCTTAGCGAGGTCCATTTTCTGCAATGTGATTCCCTGAGGGCTGAGGATTAGCTGACCTGGGCAGCCTGACCCTGCCGGCAAGCCCTCCCCAGGTGTGCCTGTGTTGAGGTCAATATAAACAGCACTCCAGGCAGCAATAGCCCCTGCAGCTGTGCCTGACTCCATATTCTCTGCCCCGGCAGCAGTCTCGGGGCTGTGCTGGTGGGAGGGTGTGAGGGTCCAAGGCTTTGTGGGTGGCCCGGTGTGAGTGGGGCTCTGCTGGACTTTCTGCAGGAGTTGCCAGGCTGCCACCTGTAAAGAAGACGATGTGTCACCCATAACTTCCACTGGAGTATCTCTCCGGGCTGAGGTGAGTAAGGAAAAAAAGGAGTGGGGGCCGGGACAGGAGGGGTATCTCAGGCAGGGCAATGGAAAACTTCCAGAAGAGCGCCCGTGGCCAGGACCATCCTTTCTGACCTGCAGGTACCAAGTTGGCCTGCGTGCTTTCGCTGGTGTGGCTCCACGGCCCTTCCTCTAGGCTTTCAAGCCCTTGTACATATTCAGGTGTTTCACCTGGGAAGGGTGGGAACAGTTCAGCAGCAGCTGGCCTGGGGCTCAGCTCACGTTTACTCACAGAGGCCTCGGCACGGTCCCCCAGCTTTGCAATAAGGACGCTCCTTGCGTGGGCGGGTGGGGCTGCTGGCTGTATGGGAGATGATTCCCCACTTCTGACCAATTTCAGAATTGTTTACCACTGGAGCAAGTGCCTTGGTAGTGTTTTCCTCTGTATAACTGTTAGGTTCAGTTTTTTTTTTCTTTTTTGGTTGAAGTTAGATTTTATTCCTCTTTTATGTATTTATAGATATAAGCATGGAAATAATTCATTCTTATAAATACATCAGTGTGAATGGAAGAACTTTTTTTCTGTTTTATTTTTACATTTTATTTTTAAAAATTTTGAAATTTAATTTTATTTATTTTTTTATACACTATGTTATTATTAGTTATCTATTTTATGCATAGACATATATACAGGTTAATCCCAATCTCCCAACTCATCCCACCACCACCACCCCTTGGCTTCCCCCACTTTGTGTCGATACGTTTGTTCTCTACCTCTGTGTCTCTATTTCTGCCCGGCAAACCAGTTCATCTGTAGCATTTTTCTAGGTTCCACATATAGGCATTAATATACAATATTTGTTTTTCTCTTTCTGACTTACTTCACTCTGTATGACAGTCTCTAGATCCATCAACTTCTCTACAAATGACTCAGTTTCATTCCTTTTTATGGCTGAGTAATATTCCATTTTATATATGTACCACATCTTTATCCATTCGTCTGTCTGTGGGCATTTAGGTTGCTTCCATTACCTGGCTATTGTAAATAGTGCTGCAATGAACATTGTGGTGAATGTGTCTCTGTGATTTATGGTTTTCTCTGGGTATATGCCCAGAAGTGGGATTGCTGGATCCTATGGTAATTCTCTTTTTAGTTTTTTAAAGGAACCTCCATACTGTTCTCCATAGTGAGTGTATCAGTTTACATTCCCACCAATAGCGGAAGAGGGTTCCTTTTGTCCACACCCTTCCCAGAATTTGTTTGTAGATTATCTGATGATGCCGATTCTAACAGGTGTGAGGTCTTACCTCATTGTAGTTTTCATTTGCATTTCTCTAATAATTAGTGATGTTGAGCAGCTTTTCATGTGCGTCTTGGCCATCTCTGTGTCTTCTTTGAAGAAACGTCTATTTAGATCTTCTGCCCATTTTTGTATTGGGTTGTTTGTTTTATTAATATTAAGCTGCATGAGCTATATATATATATTGGAGATTAAACCTTTATCCATTGATTCGTTTGTGAACGTTTTCGCCCCTTCTGAGGGTTACCTTTTTCCATTCCCGTTTTTTTAACAAAGAAAGAAAGAAAGTAAAAGAATCAGAACACTAATGTGCGTGAAATATGCCTCTTGAAACTGTCGTTTTGAAATATGGACGTCTTTTGAATTTTTTGGTCGATATATGACCCCAGGATTTGTTTTCAGGGCAGGTGTCATTTACAGGCCTGTAATGATTTGGAATATCCACTGACCATTAGCGCTGGGATTAAAGCTGCTGTTGTGTGAAACGGCCACAAGGTGGCAGCAGTTCTCCCTTACCAAATCTGGTTACTAGGGCAGCAGAGCCTCAATGGAAGTCGCGTTCTAGATTGGAATGTAGAACGGAATGTGCCAGGAGAAAGCCCCTCAAGTTTGTCTCACTACTTCTTGTTCGTGTTTTTAATTTAATTTTTTATTTTTTATTACAGCAAGTTTGAGTACAACGTTTAGCTTGTTGTAGGTGTGCAAGAGGTGGTTCTTTTACACATATACATATGTCTGTTCTTCCTGGGATCCTTTTCCCATGTACGTTATGACAGAATGTTGAGTAGTCTTCTCTTGGTTCTCCGTAGGTCTTTGGTGATTATATACGTCTACTGTGTTTGTATATGTCTGTTAACCCCAATATCGTAATGAATTCAATCCTCACACCTTTCCTTTGGTGAACCATAAGTTTGTTTAATGAATCTGTGATTGCCCTTCTCCGTGGAAATATCTGCCCTGGTATCAATTTATAGGTAACACCTATAAGTGATATGATATGATATGTGTCTTTCACTTTCTGACTTACTCAAAGTCACGTGATTACCTCTAGACTCATCTATGGTGCTGCAAATGGCATTGTGTGCTTCTTTTCATGGCGAATATTCTGTCTTAGCGAGGTCCATTTTCTGCAATGTGATTCCCTGAGGGCTGAGGATTAGCTGACCTGGGCAGCCTGACCCTGCCGGCAAGCCCTCCCCAGGTGTGCCTGGGTTGATGTCAATATAAACAGCACTCCAGGCAGCAATAGCCCCTGCAGCTGTGCCTGACTCCATATTCTCTGCCCCGGCAGCAGTCTCGGGGCTGTGCTGGTGGGAGGGTGTGAGGGTCCAGGGCTTTGTGGGTGGCCCGGTGTGAGTGGGCCTCTGCTGGTCTTTCTGCAGGAGTTGCCAGTCTGCCACCTGTAAAGAAGATGATGTGTCACCCATAACTTCCACTGGAGTATCTCTCCGGGCTGAGGTGAGTAAGGAAAAAATGGAGTGGGGGCCGGGACAGGAGGGGTATCTCAGGCAGGGCAATGGAAAACTTCCAGAAGAGCGCCCGTGGCCAGGACCATCCTTGCTGACCTGCAGGCACCAAGGTGGCCTGCGTGCTGTCGCTGGTGTGGCTCCACGGCCCTTCCTCTAGGCTTTCATGCCCTTGTACATATTCAGGTGTTTCACCTGGGAAGGGTGGGAACAGTTCAGCAGCAGCTGGCCTGGGGCTCAGCTCACGTTTACTCACAGAGGCCTCGGCACGGTCCCCCAGCTTTGCAATAAGGACGCTCCTTGCGTGGGCGGGCGGGGCTGCTGGCTCTATGGGAGATGATTCCCCACCTCTGACCAATTTCAGAATTGTTTACCACTGGAGCAAGTGCCTTGGTAGTGTTTTCCTCTGAATAACTGTTAGGTTCAGTTTTTTTATCTTTTTTGGTACAAGTTAGATTTTATTCCTCTTTTATGTATTTATGGATATAAGCATGGAAATAATTCATTCTTATAATTACATCAGTGTGAATGGAAGAACATTTTTTCTGTTTTATTTTTACATTTTATTTTCAAAATTTTTGAAATTTAATTTTATTTATTTTTTTATACAGTAGGTTATTATTAGTTATCTATTTTATGCCTAGACATGTATACAGGTCAATCCCAATCTCCCAACTCATCCCACCACCACCACCCCATGGCTTCCCCCACTTTGTGTCGATACGTTTGTTCTCTACCTCTGTGTCTCTATTTCTGCCCTGCAAACCAGTTCATCTGTAGCATTTTTCTAGGTTCCACATATAGGCATTAATATACAATATTTGTTTTTCTCTTTCTGACTTACTTCACTCTGTATGACAGTCTCTAGATCCATCAACTTCTCTACAAATGACTCAGTTTCATTCCTTTTTATGGCTGAGTAATATTCCATTTTATATATGTACCACATCTTTATCCATTCATCTGTCTGTGGGCATTTAGGTTGCTTCCATTACCTGGCTATTGTAAATAGTGCTGCAATGAACATTGTGGTGAATGTGTCTTTGTGATTTATGGTTTTCTCTGGGTATATGCCCAGAAGTGGGATTGCTGGATCCTATGGTAATTCTCTTTTTAGTTTTTTAAAGGAACCTCCATACTGTTCTCCATAGTGACTGTATCAATTTACATTCCCACCAATAGCGGAAGAGGGTTCCTTTTGTCCACACCCTCCCCAGAATTTGTTGTTTGTAGATTATCTGATGATGCCGATTCTAACAGGTGTGAGGTCTTACCTCATTGTAGTTTTGATTTGCATTTCTCTAATAATTAGTGATGTTGAGCAGCTTTTCATGTGCGTCTTGGCCATCTCTGTGTCTTCTTTGAAGAAACGTCTATTTAGATCTTCTGCGCATTTTTGTATTGGGTTGTTTGTTGTATTAATATTAAGCTGCATGAGCTGTATATATATATATATTGGAGATTAAACCTTTGTCCATTGATTCGTTTGTGGATGTTTTCGCCCCTTCTGAGGGTTACCTTTTTCCATTCCCGTTTTTTTAACAAAGAAAGAAAGAAAGCAAAAGAATCAGAACACTAATGTGCGTGAAATATGCCTCTTGAAACTGTCGTTTTGAAATTTGGACGTCTTTTGAATTTTTTGGTCGATATATGACCCGAGGATTTGTTTTCAGGGCAGGTGTCATTTACAGGCCTGTAATGATTTGTAATACCGCTGACCATTAGCGCTGGGATTAAAGCTGCTGTTGTGTGAAACGGCCACAAGGTGGCAGCAGTTCTCCCTTACCAAATCTGGTTACTAGGGCAGCAGAGCCTCAATGGAAGTCGCGTTCTAGATTGGAATGTAGAACGGAATGTGCCAGGAGAAAGCCCCTCAAGTTTGTCTCACTACTTCTTGTTCGTGTTTTTAATTTAATTTTTTATTTTTTATTACAGCAAGTTTGAGTACAACGTTTAGCTTGTTGTAGGTGTGCAAGAGGTGGTTCTTTTACACATATACATATGTCTGTTCTTCCTGGGATCCTTTTCCCATGTACGTTATGACAGAATGTTGAGTAGTCTTCTCTTGGTTCTCCGTAGGTCTTTGGTGATTATATACGTCTACTGTGTTTGTATATGTCTGTTAACCCCAATATCGTAATGAATTCAATCCTCACACCTTTCCTTTGGTGAACCATAAGTTTGTTTAATGAATCTGTGATTGCCCTTCTCCGTGGAAATATCTGCCCTGGTATCAATTTATAGGTAACACCTATAAGTGATATGATATGATATGTGTCTTTCACTTTCTGACTTACTCAAAGTCACGTGATTACCTCTAGACTCATCTACGGTGCTGCAAATGGCATTGTGTGCTTCTTTTCATGGCGAATATTCTGTCTTAGCGAGGTCCATTTTCTGCAATGTGATTCCCTGAGGGCTGAGGATTAGGTGACCTGGGCAGCCTGACCCTGCCGGCAAGCCCTCCCCAGGTGTGCCTGGGTTGATGTCAATATAAACAGCACTCCAGGCAGCAATAGCCCCTGCAGCTGTGCCTGACTCCATATTCTCTGCCCCGGCAGCAGTCTCGGGGCTGTGCTGGTGGGAGGGTGTGAGGGTCCAAGGCTTTGTGGGTGGCCCGGTGTGAGTGGGCCTCTGCTGGTCTTTCTGCAGGAGTTGCCAGTCTGCCACCTGTAAAGAAGATGATGTGTCACCCATAACTTCCACTGGAGTATCTCTCCGGGCTGAGGTGAGTAAGGAAAAAAAGGAGTGGGGGCCGGGACAGGAGGGGTATCTCAGGCAGGGCAATGGAAAACTTCCAGAAGAGCGCCCGTGGCCAGGACCATCCTTGCTGACCTGCAGGCACCAAGGTGGCCTGCGTGCTGTCGCTGGTGTGGCTCCACGGCCCTTCCTCTAGGCTTTCATGCCCTTGTACATATTCAGGTGTTTCACCTGGGAAGGGTGGGAACAGTTCAGCAGCAGCTGGCCTGGGGCTCAGCTCACGTTTACTCACAGAGGCCTCGGCACGGTCCCCCAGCTTTGCAATAAGGACGCTCCTTGCGTGGGCGGGCGGGGCTGCTGGCTCTATGGGAGATGATTCCCCACCTCTGAACAATTTCAGAATTGTTTACCACTGGAGCAAGTGCCTTGGTAGTGTTTTCCTCTGAATAACTGTTAGGTTCAGTTTTTTTATCTTTTTTGGTACAAGTTAGATTTTATTCCTCTTTTATGTATTTATGGATATAAGCATTGAAATAATTCATTCTTATAATTACATCAGTGTGAATGGAAGAACATTTTTTCTGTTTTATTTTTACATTTTATTTTCAAAATTTTTGAAATTTAATTTTATTTATTTTTTTATACAGTAGGTTATTATTAGTTATCTATTTTATGCATAGACATGTATACAGGTCAATCCCAATCTCCCAACTCATCCCACCACCACCACCCCATGGCTTCCCCCACTTTGTGTCCATACGTTTGTTCTCTACCTCTGTGTCTCTATTTCTGCCCTGCAAAGCAGTTCATCTGTAGCATTTTTCTAGGTTCCACATATAGGCATTAATATACAATATTTGTTTTTCTCTTTCTGACTTACTTCACTCTGTATGACAGTCTCTAGATCCATCAACTTCTCTACAAATGACTCAGTTTCATTCCTTTTTATGGCTGAGTAATATTCCATTTTATATATGTACCACATCTTTATCCATTCGTCTGTCTGTGGGCATTTAGGTTGCTTCCATTACCTGGCTATTGTAAATAGTGCTCAAATGAACATTGTGGTGAATGTGTCTCTGTGATTTATGGTTTTCTCTGGGTATATGCCCACAAGTGGGATTGCTGGATCCTATGGTAATTCTCTTTTTAGTTTTTTAAAGGAACCTCCATACTGTTCTCCATAGTGACTGTATCAATTTACATTCCCACCAATAGCGGAAGAGGGTTCCTTTTGTCCACACCCTCCCCAGAATTTGTTGTTTGTAGATTATCTGATGATGCCGATTCTAACAGGTGTGAGGTCTTACCTCATTGTAGTTTTGATTTGCATTTCTCTAATAATTAGTGATGTTGAGCAGCTTTTCATGTGCGTCTTGGCCATCTCTGTGTCTTCTTTGAAGAAACGTCTATTTAGATCTTCTGCGCATTTTTGTATTGGGTTGTTTGTTGTATTAATATTAAGCTGCATGAGCTGTATATATATATTGGAGATTAAACCTTTGTCCATTGATTCGTTTGTGGTTGTTTTCGCCCCTTCTGAGGGTTACCTTTTTCCATTCCCGTTTTTTTAACAAAGAAAGAAAGAAAGCAAAAGAATCAGAACACTAATGTGCGTGAAATATGCCTCTTGAAACTGTCGTTTTGAAATTTTGACGTCTTTTGAATTTTTTGGTCGATATATGACCCCAGGATTTGTTTTCAGGGCAGGTGTCATTTACAGGCCTGTAATGATTTGGAATACCGCTGACCATTAGCGCTGGGATTAAAGCTGCTGTTGTGTGAAACGGCCACAAGGTGGCAGCAGTTCTCCCTTACCAAATCTGGTTACTAGGGCAGCAGAGCCTCAATGGAAGTCGCGTTCTAGATTGGAATGTAGAACGGAATGTGCCAGGAGAAAGCCCCTCAAGTTTGTCTCACTACTTCTTGTTCGTGTTTTTAATTTAATTTTTTTATTTTTTATTACAGCAAGTTTGAGTACAACGTTTAGCTTGTTGTAGGTGTGGAAGAGGTGGTTCTTTTACACATATACATATGTCTGTTCTTCCTGGGATCCTTTTCCCATGTACGTTATGACAGAATGTTGAGTAGTCTTCTCTTGGTACTCCGTAGGTCTTTGGTGATTATATATGTCTACTGTGTTTGTATATGTCTGTTAACCCCAATATCGTAATGAATTCAATCCTCACACCTTTCCTTTGGTGAACCATAAGTTAGTTTAATGAATCTGTGATTGCCCTTCTCCGTGGAAATATCTGCCCTGGTATCAATTTATAGGTAACACCTATAAGTGATATGATATGATATGTGCCTTTCACTTTCTGACTTACTCCAAGTCACGTGATTACCTCTAGACTCATCTACGGTGCTGCAAATGGCATTGTGTGCTTCTTTTCCTGGTGAATATTCTGTCTTAGCGAGGTCCATTTTCTGCAATGTGATTCCCTGAGGGCTGAGGATTAGCTGACCTGGGCAGCCTGACCCTGCCGGCAAGCCCTCCCCAGGTGTGCCTGGGTTGAGGTCAATATAAACAGCACTCCAGGCAGCAATAGCCCCTGCAGCTGTGCCTGACTCCATATTCTCTGCCCCGGCAGCAGTCTCGGGGCTGTGCTGGTGGGAGGGTGTGAGGGTCCACGGCTTTGTGGGTGGCCCGGTGTGAGTGGGACTCTGCTGGACTTTCTGCAGGAGTTGCCAGGCTGCCACTTGTAAAGAAGAGGATGTGTCACCCATAACTTGCAATGGAATATCTCTCCGGGCTGAGGTGAGGAAGGAAAAAAAGGAGTGGGGGCCGGGACAGGAGGGGTATCTCAGCCAGGGCAATGGAAAGCTTCCAGAAGAGCGCCCGTGGCCAGGAACATCCTGGCTGACCTGCAGGCACCAAGGTGGCCTGCGTGCTGTCGCTGGTGTGGCTCCACGGCCCTTCCTCTAGGCTTTCATGCCCTTGTACATATTCAGGTGTTTCACCTGGGAAGGGTGGGAACAGTTCAGCAGCAGCTGGCCTGGGGCTCAGCTCACGTTTACTCACAGAGGCCTCGGAACGGTCCCCCAGCTTTGCAATAAGGATGCTCCTTGCGTGGGCGGGCGGGGCTGCTGGCTGTATGGGAGATGATTCCCCACCTCTGACCAATTTCAGAATTGTTTACCACTGGAGCAAGTGCCTTGGTAGTGTTTTCCTCTGAATAACTGTTAGGTTCAGTTTTTTTTATCTTTTTTGGTACAAGTTAGATTTTATTCCTCTTTTATGTATTTATGGATATAAGCATGGAAATAATTCATTCTTATAATTACATCAGTGTGAATGGAAGAACTTTTTTTCTGTTTTATTTTTACATTTTATTTTTAAAAATTTTGAAATTTAATTTTATTTATTTTTTTATACACTAGGTTATTATTAGTTATCTATTTTATGCATAGACATGTATACAGGTCAATCCCAATCTCCCAACTCATCCCACCACCACCACCCCATGGCTTCCCCCACTTTGTGTCGATACGTTTGTTCTCTACCTCTGTGTCTCTATTTCTGCCCTGCAAACCAGTTCATCTGTAGCATTTTTCTAGGTTCCACATATAGGCATTAATATACAATATTTGTTTTTCTCTTTCTGACTTACTTCACTCTGTATGACAGTCTCTAGATCCATCAACTTCTCTACAAATGACTCAGTTTCATTCCTTTTTATGGCTGAGTAATATTCCATTTTATATATGTACCACATCTTTATCCATTCGTCTGTCTGTGGGCATTTAGGTTGCTTCCATTACCTGGATATTGTAAATAGTGCTGCAATGAACATTGTGGTGAATGTGTCTCTGTGATTTATGGTTTTCTCTGGGTATATGCCCACAAGTGGGATTGCTGGATCCTATGGTAATTCTCTTTTTAGTTTTTTAAAGGAACCTCCATACTGTTCTCCATAGTGACTGTATCAATTTACATTCCCACCAATAGCGGAAGAGGGTTCCTTTTGTCCACACCCTCCCCAGAATTTGTTGTTTGTAGATTATCTGATGATGCCGATTCTAACAGGTGTGAGGTCTTACCTCATTGTAGTTTTGATTTGCATTTCTCTAATAATTAGTGATGTTGAGCAGCTTTTCATGTGCGTCTTGGCCATCTCTGTGTCTTCTTTGAAGAAACGTCTATTTAGATCTTCTGCCCATTTTTGTATTGGGTTGTTTGTTGTATTAATATTAAGCTGCATGTGCTGTATATATATATTGGAGATTAAACCTTTGTCCATTGATTCGTTTGTGGATGTTTTCGCCCCTTCTGAGGGTTACCTTTTTCCATTCCCGTTTTTTTAACAAAGAAAGAAAGAAAGCAAAAGAATCAGAACACTAATGTGCGTGAAATATGCCTCTTGAAACTGTCGTTTTGAAATATGGACGTCTTTTGAATTTTCTGGTCGATATATGACCCCAGGATTTGTTTTCAGGGCAGGTGTCATTTACAGGCCTGTAATGATTTGGAATATCCACTGACCATTAGCACTGGGATTAAATCTGCTGTTGTGTGAAACGGCCACAAGGTGGCAGCAGTTCTCCCTTACCAAATCTGGTTACTAGGGCAGCAGAGCCTCAATGGAAGTCGCGTTCTAGATTGGAATTTAGAACGGAATGTGCCAGGAGAAAGCCCCTCAAGTTTTTCTCACTAATTCTTGTTCGTGTTTTTAATTTAATTTTTTATTTTTATTACAGCAAGTTTGAGTACAACGTTTAGCTTGTTGTAGGTGTGCAAGAGGTGGTTCTTTTACACATATACATATGTCTGTTCTTCCTGGTATCCTTTTCCCAAGTTCGTTATGACAGAATGTTGAGTAGTCTTCTCTTGGTACTCCGTAGGTCTTTGTTGATTATATATGTCTACTGTGTTTGTATATGTCTGTTAACCCCAATATCGTAATGAATTCAATCCTCACACCTTTCCTTTGGTGAACCCTAAGTTTGTTTAATGAATCTGTGATTGCCCTTCTCCGTGGAAATATCTGCCCTGGTATCAATTTATAGGTAACACCTATAAGTGATATGATATGATATGTGTCTTTCACTTTCTGACTTACTCCAAGTCACGTGATTACCTCTAGACTCAACTACAGTGCTGCAAATGGCATTGTGTGCTTCTTTTCCTTGGCGAATATTCTGTCTTAGCGAGATCCATTTTCTGCAATGTGATTCCCTGAGGGCTGAGGATTAGCTGACCTGGGCAGCCTGACCCTGCCGGCAAGCCCTCCCCAGGTGTGCCTGGGTTGAGGTCAATATAAACAGCACTCCAGGCAGCAATAGCCCCTGCAGCTGTGCCTGACTCCATATTCTCTGCCCCGGCAGCTGTCTCGGGGCTGTGCTGGTGGGAGGGTGTGAGGGCCCACGGCTTTGAGGGTGGCCCGGTGTGAGTGGGGCTCTGCTGGACTTTCTGCAGGAGTTGCCAGGCTGCCACCTGTAAAGAAGAGGATGTGTCACCCATAACTTCCACTGGAATATCTCTCCGGGCTGAGGTGAGGAAGGAAAAAAAGGAGTGGGGGCCGGGACAGGAGGGGTATCTCAGGCAGGGCAATAGAAAGATTCCAGAAGAGCGCCCGTGGCCAGGACCATCCTGGCTGACCTGCAGGCACCGAGGTGGCCTGCGTGCTGTCGCTGGTGTGGCTCCACGGCCCTTCCTCTAGGCTTTCAAGCCCTTGTACATATTCAGGTGTTTCACCTGGGAAGGGTGGGAACAGTTCAGCAGCAGCTGGCCTGGGGCTCAGCTCACGTTTACTCACAGAGGCCTCGGCACGGTCCCCCAGCTTTGCAATAAGGACACTCCTTGCGTGGGCGGGCGGGGCTGCTGGCTCTATGGGAGATGATTCCCCTCCTCTGACCAATTTCAGAATTGTTTACCATTGGAGCAAGTGCCTTGGTAGTGTTTTCCTCTGTATAACTGTTAGGTTCAGTTTTTTTTTTTTTCTTTTTTGGTTCAAGTTAGATTTTATTCCTCTTTTATGTATTTACGGATATAAGCATGGAAATAATTCATTCTTATAAATACATCAGTGTGAATGGAAGAAAATTTTTTCTGTTTTATTTTTACATTTTATTTTTAAAATTTTTGAAATTTAATTTTATTTATTTTTTTTTATACAGTAGGTTATTATTAGTTATCTATTTTATGCATAGACATGTATACAGGTCAATCCCAATCTCCCAACTCATCCCACCACCACCACCCCATGGCTTCCCCCACTTTGTGTCCATACGTTTGTTCTCTACCTCTGTGTCTCTATTTCTGCCATGCAAACCAGTTCATCTGTAGCATTTTTCTAGGTTCCACATATAGGCATTAATATACAATATTTGTTTTTCTCTTTCTGACTTACTTCACTCTGTATGACAGTCTCTAGATCCATCAACTTCTCTACAAATGACTCAGTTTCATTCCTTTTTATGGCTGAGTAATATTCCATTTTATATATGTACCACATCTTTATCCATTCGTCTGTCTGTGGGCATTTATGTTGCTTCCATTACCTGGCTCTTGTAAATAGTGCTGCAATGAACATTGTGGTGAATGTGTCTCTGTGATTTATGGTTTTCTCTGGGTATATGCCCAGAAGTGGTATTGCTGGATCCTATTGTAATTCTGTTTTTAGTTTTTTAAAGGAACCTCCATACTGTTCTCAATATTGACTGTATCAATTTACATTCCCACCAATAGCGGAAGAGGGTTCCTTTTGTCCACACCCTCCCCAGAATTTGTTGTTTGTAGATTATCTGATGATGCCGATTCTAACAGGTGTGAGGTCTTACCTCATTGTAGTTTTGATTTGCATTTCTCTTATAATTAGTGATGTTGAGCAGCTTTTCATGTGCGTCTTGGCCATCTCTGTGTCTTCTTTGAAGAAACGTCTATTTAGATCTTCTGCCCATTTTTGTATTGGGTTGTTTGTTTTATTAATATTAAGCTGCATGAGCTGTTTATATATATTGGAGATTAAACCTTTGTCCATTGATTCGTTTGTGAAAGTTTTCTCCCATTCTGAGGGTTGCCTTTTTCCATTCCCGTTTTTTTAACAAAGAAAGAAAGAAATCAAAAGAAGCAGAACACTAATGTGCGTGAAATATGCCTCTTGAAACTGTCGTTTTGAAATATGGACGTCTTTTGAATTTTTTGGTCGATATATGACCCCAGGATTTGTTTTCAGGGCAGGTGTCATTTACAGGCCTGTAATGATTTGGAATATCCACTGACCATTAGCGCTGGGATTAAAGCTGCTGTTGTGTGAAACGGCCACAAGGTGGCAGCAGTTTTCCCTTACCAAATCTGGTTACTAGGGCAGCAGAGTCTCAATGGAAGTCGCGTTCTAGATTGGAATGTAGAACGGAATGTACCAGGAGAAAGCCCCTCAAGTTTTTCTCACTAATTCATGTTCGTGTTTTTAATTTAATTTTTTATTTTTTATTACAGCAAGTTTGAGTACAACGTTTAGCTTGTTGTAGGTGTGCAAGAGGTGGTTCTTTTACACATATACATATGTCTGTTCTTCCTGGGATCCTTTTCCCATGTTCGTTATGACAGAATGTTGAGTAGTCTTCTCTTGGTACTCCGTAGGTCTTTGGTGATTATATATGTCTACTGTGTTTGTATATGTCTGTTAACCCCAATATCGTAATGAATTCAATCCTCACACCTTTCCTTTGGTGAACCATAAGTTTGTTTAATGAATCTGTGATTGCCCTTCTCCGTGGAAATATCTGCCCTGGTATCAATTTATAGGTAACACCTATAAGTGATATGATATGATATGTGTCTTTCACTTTCTGACTTACTCCAAGTCACGTGATTACCTCTAGACTCATCTGCGGTGCTGCAAATGGCATTGTGTGCTTCTTTTCCTTGGCGAATATTCTGTCTTAGCGAGGTCCATTTTCTGCAATGTGATTCCCTGAGGGCTGAGGATTAGCTGACCTGGGCAGCCTGACCCTGCCGGCAAGCCCTCCCCAGATGTGCCTGGGTTGAGGTCAATATAAACAGCACACCAGGCAACAATAGACCCTGCAGCTGTGCCTGACTCCATATTCTCTGCCCCATCAGCAGTCTCGGGGCTGTGCTGGTGGGAGGGTGTGAGGGTCCACGGCTTTGTGGGTGGCCCGGTGTGAGTGGGGCTCTGCTGGACTTTCTGCAGGAGTTGCCAGGCTGCCACCTGTAAAGAAGAGGATGTGTCACCCATAACTTCCACTGGAATATCTCTCCGGGCTGAGGTGAGGAAGGAAAAAAAGGAGTGGGGGCCGGGACAGGAGGGTTATCTCAGGCAGGGCTATGGAAAGCTTCCAGAAGAGCGCCCGTGGCCAGGACCATGCTGGCTGACCTGCAGGCACCAAGTTGGCCTGCGTGCTGTCGCTGGTGTGGCTCCACGGCCCTTCCTCTAGGCTTTCAAGCCCTTGTACATATTCAGGTGTTTCACCTGGTAAGGGTGGGAACAGTTCAGCAGCAGCTGGCCTGGGGCTCAGCTCACGTTTACTCACAGAGGCCTAGGCACGGTCCCCCAGCTTTGCAATAAGGACGCTCCTTGCGTGGGCGGGTGGGGCTGCTGGCTGTATGGGAGATGATTCCCCACCCCTGACCAATTTCAGAATTGTTTACCACTGGAGCAAGTGCCTTGGTAGTGTTTTCCTCTGTATAACTGTTAGGTTCCGTTTTTTTTTCTTTTTTGGTTCAAGTTAGATTTTCTTCCTCTTTTATGTATTTATGGATATAAGCATGGAAATAATTCATTCTTATAAATACATCAGTGTGAATGGAAGAACATTTTTTCTGTTTTATTTTAACATTTTATTTTTAAAATTTTTGAAATTTAATTTTATTTATTTTTTTTATACAGTAGGTTATTATTAGTTATCTATTTTATGCATAGACGTGTATACAGGTCAATCCCAATCTCCCAACTCATCCCACCACCACCACCCCATGGCTTCCCCTACTTTGTGTCGATACGTTTGTTCTCTACCTCTGTGTCTCTATTTCTGCCCTGCAAACCAGTTCATCTGTAGCATTTTTCTAGGTTCCACATATAGGCATTAATATACAATATTTGTTTTTCTCTTTCTGACTTACTTCACTCTGTATGACAATCTCTAGATCCATCAACTTTTCTACAAATGACTCAGTTTCATTCCTTTATATGGCTGAGTAATATTCCATTTTATATATGTACCACATCTTTATCCATTCGTCTGTCTGTGGGCATTTAGGTTGCTTCCATTACCTGGCTATTGTAAATAGTGCTGCAATGAACATTGTGGTGAATGTGTCTCTGTGATTTATGGTTTTCTCTGGTTATATGCCCAGAAGTGGGATTGCTGGATCCTATGGTAATTCTCTTTTTAGTTTTTTAAAGGAACCTCCATACTGTTCTCCATAGTGACTGTATCAATTTACATTCCCACCAATAGTGGAAGAGGGTTCCTTTTGTCCACACCCTCCCCAGAATTTGTTGTTTGTAGATTATCTGATGATGCCGATTCTAACAGGTGTGAGGTCTTACCTCATTGTAGTTTTGATTTGCATTTCTCTAATAATTAGTGATGTTGAGCAGCTTTTCATGTGCGTCTTGGCCATCTCTGTGTCTTCTTTGAAGAAACGTCTATTTAGATCTTCTGCCCATTTTTGTATTGGGTTGTTTGTTGTATTAATATTAAGCTGCATGAGCTGTATATATATATTGGAGATTAAACCTTTGTCCATTGATTCGTTTGTGAACGTTTTCGCCCCTTCTGAGGGTTAACTTTTTCCTTTCCCGTTTTTTTAACAAAGAAAGAAAGAAATCAAAAGAAGCAGAACACTAATGTGCGTGAAATATGCCTCTTGAAACTGTCGTTTTGAAATATGGACGTCTTTTGAATTTTTTTGTTGATATATGACCCCTGGATTTGTTTTCAGGTCAGGTGTCATTTACAGGCCTGTAATGATTTGGAATATCCACTGACCGTTAGCGCTGGGATTAAAGCTGCTGTTGTGTGAAACGGCCACAAGGTGGCAGCAGTTCTCCCTTACCAAATCTGGTTACTAGGGCAGCAGAGCCTCAATGGAAGTCGCATTCTAGATTGGAATTTAGAACGGAATGTGCCAGGAGAAAGCCCCTCAAGTTTGTCTCACTACTTCTTGTTCGTGTTTTTAATTTAATTTTTTATTTTTTATTACAGCAAGTTTGAGTACAACGTTTAGCTTGTTGTAGGTGTGCAAGAGGTGGTTCTTTTACACATATACATATGTCTGTTCTTCCTGGGATCCTTTCCCCATGTTCGTTATGACAGAATGTTGAGTAGTCTTCTCTTGGTACTCCGTAGGTCTTTGGTGATTATATATGTCTACTGTGTTTGTATATGTCTGTTAACCCCAATATCTTAATGAATTCAATCCTCACACCTTTCCTTTGGTGAACCATAAGTTTGTTTAATGAATCTGTGATTGCCCTTCTCCGTGGAAATATCTGCCCTGGTATCAATTTATAGGTAACACCTATAAGTGATATGATATGATATGTGTCTTTCACTTTCTGACTTACTCCAAGTCACGTGATTACCTCTAGACTCATCTACGGTGCTGCAAATGGCATTGTGTGCTTTTTTTCCTTGGCTAATATTCTGTCTTAGCGAGGTCCATTTTCTGCAATGTGATTCCCTGAGGGCTGAGGATTAGCTGACCTGGGCAGCCTGACCCTGCCGGCAAGCCCTCCCCAGGTGTGCCTGGGTTGAGGTCAATATAAGCAGCACTCCAGGCAGCAATAGCCCCTGCCGCTGTGCCTGACTCCATATTCTCTGCCCCGTCAGCAGTCTCGGGGCTGTGCTGGTGGGAGGGTGTGAGGGTCCACGGCTTTGTGGGTGGCCCGGTGTGAGTGGGGCTCTGCTGGACTTTCTGCAGGAGTTGCCAGGCTGCCACCTGTAAAGAAGAGGATGTGTCTCCCATAACTTCCACTGGAGTATCTCTCCGGGCTGAGGTTTGGAAGGAAAAAAAGGAGTGGGGGCCGTGACAGGAGGGGTATCTCAGGCAGGGCAATGGAAACCTTCCAGAAGAGCGCCCGTGGCCAGGACCATCCTGGCTGACCGGCAGTCACCAAGTTGGCCTGCGTGCTTTCGCTGGTGTGGATCCACGGCCCTTCCTCTAGGCTTTCAAGCCCTTGTACATATTCAGGTGTTTCACCTGGGAAGGGTGGGAACAGTTCAGCAGCAGCTGGCCTGGGGCTCAGCTCACGTTTACTCACAGAGGCCTCGGCACGGTCCCCCAGCTTTGCAATAAGGACGCTCCTTGCGTGGGCGGCCGGGGCTGCTGGCTCTATGGGAGATGATTCCCCACCTCTGACCAATTTCAGAATTGTTTACCATTGGAGCAAGTGCCTTGGTAGTGTTTTCCTCTGTATAACTGTTAGGTTCAGTTTTTTTTTTCTTTTTTGGTTCAAGTTAGATTTTCTTCCTCTTTTATGTATTTATGGATATAAGCATGGAAATAATTCATTCTTATAAATACATCAGTGTGAATGGAAGAACATTTTTTCTGTTTTATTTTTACATTTTATTTTTAAAATTTTTGAAATTTAATTTTATTTATTTTTTTTATACAGTAGGTTATTATTAGTTATCTATTTTATGCATAGACGTGTATACAGGTCAATCCCAATTTCCCAACTCATCACACCACCACCACCCCATGGCTTCCCCCACTTTGTGTCGATACGTTTGTTCTCTACCTCTGTGTCTCTATTTCTGCCCTGCAAACCAGTTCATCTGTAGCATTTTTCTAGGTTCCACATATAGGCATTAATATACAATATTTGTTTTTCTCTTTCTGACTTACTTCACTCTGTATGACAGTCTCTAGATCCATCAACTTTTCTACAAATGACTCAGTTTCATTCCTTTTTATGGCTGAGTAATATTCCATTTTATATATGTACCACATCTTTAACCATTCGTCTGTCTGTGGGCATTTAGGTTGCTTCCATTACCTGGCTATTGTAAATAGTGCTGCAATGAACATTCTGGTGAATGTGTCTCTGTGATTTATGGTTTTCTCTGGTTATATGCCCAGAAGTGGGATTGCTGGATCCTATGGTAATTCTCTTTTTAGTTTTTTAAAGGAAACTCCATACTGTTCTCCATAGTGACTGTATCAATTTACATTCCCACCAATAGCGGAAGAGGGTTCCTTTTGTCCACACCCTCCCCAGAATTTGTTGTTTGTAGATTATCTGATGATGCTGATTCTAACAGGTGTGAGGTCTTACCTCATTGTAGTTTTGATTTGCATTTCTCTAATAATTAGTGATGTTGAGCAGCTTTTCATGTGCGTCTTGGCCATCTCTGTGTCTTCTTTGAAGAAACGTCTATTTAGATCTTCTGCCCATTTTTGTATTGGGTTGTTTGTTGTATTAATATTAAGCTGCATGAGCTGTATATATATATTGGAGATTAAACCTTTGTCCATTGATTCCTTTGTGAACGTTTTCGCCCCTTCTGAGGGTTACCTTTTTCCATTCCCGTTTTTTTACAAAAGAAAGAAAGAAATCAAAAGAAGCAGAACACTAATGTGCGTGAAATATGCCTCTTGAAACTGTCGTTTTGAAATATGGACGTCTTTTGAATTTTTTGGTCGATATATGACCCCAGGATTTGTTTTCAGGGCAGGTGTCATTTACAGGCCTGTAATGATTTGGAATATCCACTGACCATTAGCGCTGGGATTAAAGCTGCTGTTGTGTGAAACGGCCACAAGGTGGCAGCAGTTTTCCCTTACCAAATCTGGTTACTAGGGCAGCAGAGTCTCAATGGAAGTCGCGTTCTAGATTGGAATGTAGAACGGAATGTACCAGGAGAAAGCCCCTCAAGTTTTTCTCACTAATTCATGTTCGTGTTTTTAATTTAATTTTTTATTTTTTATTACAGCAAGTTTGAGTACAACGTTTAGCTTGTTGTAGGTGTGCAAGAGGTGGTTCTTTTACACATATACATATGTCTGTTCTTCCTGGGATCCTTTTCCCATGTTCGTTATGACAGAATGTTGAGTAGTCTTCTCTTGGTACTCCGTAGGTCTTTGGTGATTATATATGTCTACTGTGTTTGTATATGTCTGTTAACCCCAATATCGTAATGAATTCAATCCTCACACCTTTCCTTTGGTGAACCATAAGTTTGTTTAATGAATCTGTGATTGCCCTTCTCCGTGGAAATATCTGCCCTGGTATCAATTTATAGGTAACACCTATAAGTGATATGATATGATATGTGTCTTTCACTTTCTGACTTACTCCAAGTCACGTGATTACCTCTAGACTCATCTGCGGTGCTGCAAATGGCATTGTGTGCTTCTTTTCCTTGGCGAATATTCTGTCTTAGCGAGGTCCATTTTCTGCAATGTGATTCCCTGAGGGCTGAGGATTAGCTGACCTGGGCAGCCTGACCCTGCCGGCAAGCCCTCCCCAGATGTGCCTGGGTTGAGGTCAATATAAACAGCACACCAGGCAACAATAGACCCTGCAGCTGTGCCTGACTCCATATTCTCTGCCCCATCAGCAGTCTCGGGGCTGTGCTGGTGGGAGGGTGTGAGGGTCCACGGCTTTGTGGGTGGCCCGGTGTGAGTGGGGCTCTGCTGGACTTTCTGCAGGAGTTGCCAGGCTGCCACCTGTAAAGAAGAGGATGTGTCACCCATAACTTCCACTGGAATATCTCTCCGGGCTGAGGTGAGGAAGGAAAAAAAGGAGTGGGGGCCGGGACAGGAGGGTTATCTCAGGCAGGGCTATGGAAAGCTTCCAGAAGAGCGCCCGTGGCCAGGACCATGCTGGCTGACCTGCAGGCACCAAGTTGGCCTGCGTGCTGTCGCTGGTGTGGCTCCACGGCCCTTCCTCTAGGCTTTCAAGCCCTTGTACATATTCAGGTGTTTCACCTGGTAAGGGTGGGAACAGTTCAGCAGCAGCTGGCCTGGGGCTCAGCTCACGTTTACTCACAGAGGCCTAGGCACGGTCCCCCAGCTTTGCAATAAGGACGCTCCTTGCGTGGGCGGGTGGGGCTGCTGGCTGTATGGGAGATGATTCCCCACCCCTGACCAATTTCAGAATTGTTTACCACTGGAGCAAGTGCCTTGGTAGTGTTTTCCTCTGTATAACTGTTAGGTTCCGTTTTTTTTTCTTTTTTGGTTCAAGTTAGATTTTCTTCCTCTTTTATGTATTTATGGATATAAGCATGGAAATAATTCATTCTTATAAATACATCAGTGTGAATGGAAGAACATTTTTTCTGTTTTATTTTAACATTTTATTTTTAAAATTTTTGAAATTTAATTTTATTTATTTTTTTTATACAGTAGGTTATTATTAGTTATCTATTTTATGCATAGACGTGTATACAGGTCAATCCCAATCTCCCAACTCATCCCACCACCACCACCCCATGGCTTCCCCTACTTTGTGTCGATACGTTTGTTCTCTACCTCTGTGTCTCTATTTCTGCCCTGCAAACCAGTTCATCTGTAGCATTTTTCTAGGTTCCACATATAGGCATTAATATACAATATTTGTTTTTCTCTTTCTGACTTACTTCACTCTGTATGACAGTCTCTAGATCCATCAACTTTTCTACAAATGACTCAGTTTCATTCCTTTATATGGCTGAGTAATATTCCATTTTATATATGTACCACATCTTTATCCATTCGTCTGTCTGTGGGCATTTAGGTTGCTTCCATTACCTGGCTATTGTAAATAGTGCTGCAATGAACATTGTGGTGAATGTGTCTCTGTGATTTATGGTTTTCTCTGGTTATATGCCCAGAAGTGGGATTGCTGGATCCTATGGTAATTCTCTTTTTAGTTTTTTAAAGGAACCTCCATACTGTTCTCCATAGTGACTGTATCAATTTACATTCCCACCAATAGTGGAAGAGGGTTCCTTTTGTCCACACCCTCCCCAGAATTTGTTGTTTGTAGATTATCTGATGATGCCGATTCTAACAGGTGTGAGGTCTTACCTCATTGTAGTTTTGATTTGCATTTCTCTAATAATTAGTGATGTTGAGCAGCTTTTCATGTGCGTCTTGGCCATCTCTGTGTCTTCTTTGAAGAAACGTCTATTTAGATCTTCTGCCCATTTTTGTATTGGGTTGTTTGTTGTATTAATATTAAGCTGCATGAGCTGTATATATATATTGGAGATTAAACCTTTGTCCATTGATTCGTTTGTGAACGTTTTCGCCCCTTCTGTGGGTTAACTTTTTCCTTTCCCGTTTTTTTAACAAAGAAAGAAAGAAATCAAAAGAAGCAGAACACTAATGTGCGTGAAATATGCCTCTTGAAACTGTCGTTTTGAAATATGGACGTCTTTTGAATTTTTTTGTTGATATATGACCCCTGGATTTGTTTTCAGGTCAGGTGTCATTTACAGGCCTGTAATGATTTGGAATATCCACTGACCATTAGCGCTGGGATTAAAGCTGCTGTTGTGTGAAACGGCCACAAGGTGGCAGCAGTTCTCCCTTACCAAATCTGGTTACTAGGGCAGCAGAGCCTCAATGGAAGTCGCATTCTAGATTGGAATTTAGAACGGAATGTGCCAGGAGAAAGCCCCTCAAGTTTGTCTCACTACTTCTTGTTCGTGTTTTTAATTTAATTTTTTATTTTTTATTACAGCAAGTTTGAGTACAACGTTTAGCTTGTTGTAGGTGTGCAAGAGGTGGTTCTTTTACACATATACATATGTCTGTTCTTCCTGGGATCCTTTCCCCATGTTCGTTATGACAGAATGTTGAGTAGTCTTCTCTTGGTACTCCGTAGGTCTTTGGTGATTATATATGTCTACTGTGTTTGTATATGTCTGTTAACCCCAATATCTTAATGAATTCAATCCTCACACCTTTCCTTTGGTGAACCATAAGTTTGTTTAATGAATCTGTGATTGCCCTTCTCCGTGGAAATATCTGCCCTGGTATCAATTTATAGGTAACACCTATAAGTGATATGATATGATATGTGTCTTTCACTTTCTGACTTACTCCAAGTCACGTGATTACCTCTAGACTCATCTACGGTGCTGCAAATGGCATTGTGTGCTTTTTTTCCTTGGCTAATATTCTGTCTTAGCGAGGTCCATTTTCTGCAATGTGATTCCCTGAGGGCTGAGGATTAGCTGACCTGGGCAGCCTGACCCTGCCGGCAAGCCCTCCCCAGGTGTGCCTGGGTTGAGGTCAATATAAGCAGCACTCCAGGCAGCAATAGCCCCTGCCGCTGTGCCTGACTCCATATTCTCTGCCCCGTCAGCAGTCTCGGGGCTGTGCTGGTGGGAGGGTGTGAGGGTCCACGGCTTTGTGGGTGGCCCGGTGTGAGTGGGGCTCTGCTGGACTTTCTGCAGGAGTTGCCAGGCTGCCACCTGTAAAGAAGAGGATGTGTCTCCCATAACTTCCACTGGAGTATCTCTCCGGGCTGAGGTGAGGAAGGAAAAAAAGGAGTGGGGGCCGTGACAGGAGGGGTATCTCAGGCAGGGCAATGGAAACCTTCCAGAAGAGCGCCCGTGGCCAGGACCATCCTGGCTGACCGGCAGTCACCAAGTTGGCCTGCGTGCTTTCGCTGGTGTGGATCCACGGCCCTTCCTCTAGGCTTTCAAGCCCTTGTACATATTCAGGTGTTTCACCTGGGAAGGGTGGGAACAGTTCAGCAGCAGCTGGCCTGGGGCTCAGCTCACGTTTACTCACAGAGGCCTCGGCACGGTCCCCCAGCTTTGCAATAAGGACGCTCCTTGCGTGGGCGGCCGGGGCTGCTGGCTCTATGGGAGATGATTCCCCACCTCTGACCAATTTCAGAATTGTTTACCATTGGAGCAAGTGCCTTGGTAGTGTTTTCCTCTGTATAACTGTTAGGTTCAGTTTTTTTTTTCTTTTTTGGTTCAAGTTAGATTTTCTTCCTCTTTTATGTATTTATGGATATAAGCATGGAAATAATTCATTCTTATAAATACATCAGTGTGAATGGAAGAACATTTTTTCTGTTTTATTTTTACATTTTATTTTTAAAATTTTTGAAATTTAATTTTATTTATTTTTTTTATACAGTAGGTTATTATTAGTTATCTATTTTATGCATAGACGTGTATACAGGTCAATCCCAATTTCCCAACTCATCACACCACCACCACCCCATGGCTTCCCCCACTTTGTGTCGATACGTTTGTTCTCTACCTCTGTGTCTCTATTTCTGCCCTGCAAACCAGTTCATCTGTAGCATTTTTCTAGGTTCCACATATAGGCATTAATATACAATATTTGTTTTTCTCTTTCTGACTTACTTCACTCTGTATGACAGTCTCTAGATCCATCAACTTTTCTACAAATGACTCAGTTTCATTCCTTTTTATGGCTGAGTAATATTCCATTTTATATATGTACCACATCTTTAACCATTCGTCTGTCTGTGGGCATTTAGGTTGCTTCCATTACCTGGCTATTGTAAATAGTGCTGCAATGAACATTCTGGTGAATGTGTCTCTGTGATTTATGGTTTTCTCTGGTTATATGCCCAGAAGTGGGATTGCTGGATCCTATGGTAATTCTCTTTTTAGTTTTTTAAAGGAAACTCCATACTGTTCTCCATAGTGACTGTATCAATTTACATTCCCACCAATAGCGGAAGAGGGTTCCTTTTGTCCACACCCTCCCCAGAATTTGTTGTTTGTAGATTATCTGATGATGCTGATTCTAACAGGTGTGAGGTCTTACCTCATTGTAGTTTTGATTTGCATTTCTCTAATAATTAGTGATGTTGAGCAGCTTTTCATGTGCGTCTTGGCCATCTCTGTGTCTTCTTTGAAGAAACGTCTATTTAGATCTTCTGCCCATTTTTGTATTGGGTTGTTTGTTGTATTAATATTAAGCTGCATGAGCTGTATATATATATTGGAGATTAAACCTTTGTCCATTGATTCCTTTGTGAACGTTTTCGCCCCTTCTGAGGGTTGCCTTTTTCCATTCCCGTTTTTTCAACAAAGAAAGAATGAAATCAAAAGAAGCAGAACACTAATGTGCGTGAAATATGCCTCTTGAAAGTGTCGTTTTGAAATATGGACGTCTTTTGAATTTTTTGGTCGATATATGACCCCAGGATTTGTTTTCAGGGCAGGTGTCATTTACAGGCCTGTAATGATTTGGAATATCCACTGACCATTAGCGCTGGGATTAAAGCTGCTGTTGTGTGAAACGGCCACAAGGTGGCAGCAGTTCTCCCTTACCAAATCTGGTTACTAGGGCAGCAGAGCCTCAATGGAAGTCGCATTCTAGATTGGAATTTAGAACGGAATGTGCCAGGAGAAAGCCCCTCAAGTTTGTCTCACTACTTCTTGTTCGTGTTTTTAATTTAATTTTTTATTTTTTATTACAGCAAGTTTGAGTACAACGTTTAGCTTGTTGTAGGTGTGCAAGAGGTGGTTCTTTTACACATATACATATGTCTGTTCTTCCTGGGATCCTTTCCCCATGTTCGTTATGACAGAATGTTGAGTAGTCTTCTCTTGGTACTCCGTAGGTCTTTGGTGATTATATATGTCTACTGTGTTTGTATATGTCTGTTAACCCCAATATCTTAATGAATTCAATCCTCACACCTTTCCTTTGGTGAACCATAAGTTTGTTTAATGAATCTGTGATTGCCCTTCTCCGTGGAAATATCTGCCCTGGTATCAATTTATAGGTAACACCTATAAGTGATATGATATGATATGTGTCTTTCACTTTCTGACTTACTCCAAGTCACGTGATTACCTCTAGACTCATCTACGGTGCTGCAAATGGCATTGTGTGCTTTTTTTCCTTGGCTAATATTCTGTCTTAGCGAGGTCCATTTTCTGCAATGTGATTCCCTGAGGGCTGAGGATTAGCTGACCTGGGCAGCCTGACCCTGCCGGCAAGCCCTCCCCAGGTGTGCCTGGGTTGAGGTCAATATAAGCAGCACTCCAGGCAGCAATAGCCCCTGCCGCTGTGCCTGACTCCATATTCTCTGCCCCGTCAGCAGTCTCGGGGCTGTGCTGGTGGGAGGGTGTGAGGGTCCACGGCTTTGTGGGTGGCCCGGTGTGAGTGGGGCTCTGCTGGACTTTCTGCAGGAGTTGCCAGGCTGCCACCTGTAAAGAAGAGGATGTGTCTCCCATAACTTCCACTGGAGTATCTCTCCGGGCTGAGGTGAGGAAGGAAAAAAAGGAGTGGGGGCCGTGACAGGAGGGGTATCTCAGGCAGGGCAATGGAAACCTTCCAGAAGAGCGCCCGTGGCCAGGACCATCCTGGCTGACCGGCAGTCACCAAGTTGGCCTGCGTGCTTTCGCTGGTGTGGATCCACGGCCCTTCCTCTAGGCTTTCAAGCCCTTGTACATATTCAGGTGTTTCACCTGGGAAGGGTGGGAACAGTTCAGCAGCAGCTGGCCTGGGGCTCAGCTCACGTTTACTCACAGAGGCCTCGGCACGGTCCCCCAGCTTTGCAATAAGGACGCTCCTTGCGTGGGCGGCCGGGGCTGCTGGCTCTATGGGAGATGATTCCCCACCTCTGACCAATTTCAGAATTGTTTACCATTGGAGCAAGTGCCTTGGTAGTGTTTTCCTCTGTATAACTGTTAGGTTCAGTTTTTTTTTTTCTTTTTTGGTTCAAGTTAGATTTTCTTCCTCTTTTATGTATTTATGGATATAAGCATGGAAATAATTCATTCTTATAAATACATCAGTGTGAATGGAAGAACATTTTTTCTGTTTTATTTTTACATTTTATTTTTAAAATTTTTGAAATTTAATTTTATTTATTTTTTTTATACAGTAGGTTATTATTAGTTATCTATTTTATGCATAGACGTGTATACAGGTCAATCCCAATTTCCCAACTCATCACACCACCACCACCCCATGGCTTCCCCCACTTTGTGTCGATACGTTTGTTCTCTACCTCTGTGTCTCTATTTCTGCCCTGCAAACCAGTTCATCTGTAGCATTTTTCTAGGTTCCACATATAGGCATTAATATACAATATTTGTTTTTCTCTTTCTGACTTACTTCACTCTGTATGACAGTCTCTAGATCCATCAACTTTTCTACAAATGACTCAGTTTCATTCCTTTTTATGGCTGAGTAATATTCCATTTTATATATGTACCACATCTTTAACCATTCGTCTGTCTGTGGGCATTTAGGTTGCTTCCATTACCTGGCTATTGTAAATAGTGCTGCAATGAACATTCTGGTGAATGTGTCTCTGTGATTTATGGTTTTCTCTGGTTATATGCCCAGAAGTGGGATTGCTGGATCCTATGGTAATTCTCTTTTTAGTTTTTTAAAGGAAACTCCATACTGTTCTCCATAGTGACTGTATCAATTTACATTCCCACCAATAGCGGAAGAGGGTTCCTTTTGTCCACACCCTCCCCAGAATTTGTTGTTTGTAGATTATCTGATGATGCTGATTCTAACAGGTGTGAGGTCTTACCTCATTGTAGTTTTGATTTGCATTTCTCTAATAATTAGTGATGTTGAGCAGCTTTTCATGTGCGTCTTGGCCATCTCTGTGTCTTCTTTGAAGAAACGTCTATTTAGATCTTCTGCCCATTTTTGTATTGGGTTGTTTGTTGTATTAATATTAAGCTGCATGAGCTGTATATATATATTGGAGATTAAACCTTTGTCCATTGATTCCTTTGTGAACGTTTTCGCCCCTTCTGAGGGTTACCTTTTTCCATTCCCGTTTTTTTACAAAAGAAAGAAAGAAATCAAAAGAAGCAGAACACTAATGTGCGTGAAATATGCCTCTTGAAACTGTCGTTTTGAAATATGGACGTCTTTTGAATTTTTTGGTCGATATATGACCCCAGGATTTGTTTTCAGGGCAGGTGTCATTTACAGGCCTGTAATGATTTGGAATATCCACTGACCATTAGCGCTGGGATTAAAGCTGCTGTTGTGTGAAACGGCCACAAGGTGGCAGCAGTTCTCCCTTACCAAATCTGGTTACTAGTGCAGCAGAGCCTCAATGGAAGTCGCGTTCTAGATTGGAATTTAGAACGGAATGTGCCAGGAGAAAGCCCCTCAAGTTTGTCTCACTACTTCTTGTTCGTGTTTTTAATTTAATTTTTTATTTTTTATTACAGCAAGTTTGAGTACAACGTTTAGCTTGTTGTAGGTGTGCAAGAGGTGGTTCTTTTACACATATACATATGTCTGTTCTTCCTGGGATCCTTTTCTCATGTTCGTTATGACAGAATGTTGAGTAGTCTTCTCTTGGTACTCCGTAGGTCTTTGGTGATTATATACGTCTACTGTGTTTGTATATGTCTGTTAACCCCAATATCATAATGAATTCAATCCTCACACCTTTCCTTTGGTGAACCATAAGTTTGTTTAATGAATCTGTGATTGCCCTTCTCCGTGGAAATATCTGCCCTGGTATCAATTTATAGGTAACACCTATAAGTGATATGATATGATATGTGTCTTTCACTTTCTGACTTACTCCAAGTCACGTGATTACCTCTAGACTCATCTACGGTGCTACAAATGGCATTGTGTGCTTCTTTTCCTTGGCGAATATTCTGTCTTAGCGAGGTCCATTTTCTGCAATGTGATTCCCTGAGGGCTGAGGATTAGCTGACCTGGGCAGCATGACCCTGCCGGCAAGCCCTCCCCAGGTGTGCCTGGGTTGAGGTCAATATAAACAGCTCTCCAGGCAGCAATAGCCCCTGCAGCTGTGCCTGACTCCATATTCTCTGCCCCGTCAGCAGTCTCGGGGCTGTGCTGGTGGGAGGGTGTGAGGGTCCAGGGCTTTGTGGGTTGCCCGGTGTGAGTGCGGCTCTCCTGGACTTTCTGCAGGAGTTGCCAGGCTGCCACCTGTAAAGAAGAGGATGTGTCACCCATAACTTCCACTGGAGTATGTCTCCGGGCTGAGGTGAGTAAGGAAAAAAAGGAGTGGGGGCCGTGACAGGAGGGGTATCTCAGGCAGCGCAATGGAAATCTTCCAGAAGAGTGCCCGTGGCCAGGACCATCCTGGCTGACCTGCAGGCACCAAGTTGGCCTGCGTGCTTTCGCTGGTGTGGCTCCACGGCCCTTCCTCTAGGCTTTCAAGCCCTTGTACATATTCAGGTGTTTCACCTGGGAAGGGTGGGAACAGTTCAGAAGCAGCTGGCCTGGAACTCAGCTCACGTTTACTCACAGAGGCCTCGGCACGGTCCCCCAGCTTTGCAATAAGGACGCTCCTTGCGTGGGCGGGCAGGGCTGCTGGCTGTATGGGAGATGATTCCCCACCTCTGACCAATTTCAGAATTGTTTACCACTGGAGCAAGTGCCTTGGTAGTGTTTTCCTCTGTATAACTGTTAGGTTCAGTTTTATTTTTCTTTTTTGGTTCAAGTTAGATTTTATTCCTCTTTTATGTATTTATGGATATAAGCATGGAAATAATTCATTCTTATAAATACATCAGTGTGAATGGAAGAACTTTTTTTCTGTTTTATTTTTACATTTTATTTTTAAAATTTTTGAGATTTAATTTTATTTATTTATTTTTATACAGTAGGTTGTTATTAGTTATCAATTTTTTGCATAGACATGTATACAGGTCAATCCCAATCTCCCAACTCATCCCACCACCACCACCCCATGGCTTCCCCCACTTTGTGTCCATACGTTTGTTCTCTACTTCTGTGTCTCTATTTCTGCCCTGCAAACCAGTTCATCTGTAGCATTTTTCTAGGTTCCACATATAGGCATTAATATACAATATTTGTTTTTCTCTTTCTGACTTACTTCACTCTGTATGACAGTCTCTAGATCCATCAACTTCTCTACAAATAACTCAGTTTCATTCCTTTTTATGGCTGAGTAATATTCCATTTTATATATGTACCACATCTTTATCCATTCGTCTGTCTGTGGGCATTTAGGTTGCTTCCATTACCTGGCTCTTGTAAATAGTGCTGCAATGAACATTGTGGTGAATGTGTCTCTGTGATTTATGGTTTTCTCTGGTTATATGCCCAGAAGTGGGATTGCTGGATCCTATGGTAATTCTCTTTTTAGTTTTTTAAAGGAACCTCCATACTGTTCTCCATAGTGACTGTATCAATTTACATTCCCACCAATAGTGGAAGAGGGTTCCTTTTGTCCACACCCTCCCCAGAATTTGTTGTTTGTAGATTATCTGATGATGCCGATTCTAACAGGTGTGAGGTCTTACCTCATTGTAGTTTTGATTTGCATTTCTCTAATAATTAGTGATGTTGAGCAGCTTTTCATGTGCGTCTTGGCCATCTCTGTGTCTTCTTTGAAGAAACGTCTATTTAGATCTTCTGCCCATTTTTGTATTGGGTTGTTTGTTGTATTAATATTAAGCTGCACGAGCTGTATATATATATTGGAGATTAAACCTTTGTCCATTGATTCGTTTGTGAACGTTTTTGCCCCTTCTGAGGGTTACCTTTTTCCATTCCCGTTTTTTTAACAAAGAAAGAAAGAAATCAAAAGAAGCAGAACACTAATGTGCGTGAAATATGCCTCTTGAAACTGTCGTTTTGAAATATGGACGTCTTTTGAATTTTTTGGTCGATATATGACCCCAGGATTTGTTTTCAGGGCAGGTGTCATTTACAGGCCTGTAATGATTTGGAATATCCACTGACCGTTAGCGCTGGGATTAAAGCTGCTGTTGTGTGAAACGGCCACAAGGTGGCAGCAGTTCTCCCTTACCAAATCTGGTTACTAGGGCAGCAGAGCCTCAATGGAAGTCGCGTTCTAGATTGGAATTTAGAACGGAATGTGCCAGGAGAAAGGCCCTCAAGTTTGTCTCACTACTTCTTGTTCGTGTTTTTAATTTAATTTTTTATTCTTTATTACAGCAAGTTTGAGTACAACGTTTAGCTTGTTGTAGGTGTGCAAGAGGTGGTTCTTTTACACATATACATATGTCTGTTCTTCCTGGGATCCTTTTCCCATGTTCGTTATGACAGAATGTTGAGTAGTCTTCTCTTGGTACTCCGTAGGTCTTTGGTGATTATATATGTCTACTGTGTTTGTATATGTCTGTTAACCCCAATATCGTAATGAATTCAATCCTCACACCTTTCCTTTGGTGAACCATAAGTTTGTTTAATGAATCTGTGATTGCCCTTCTCCGTGGAAATATCTGCCCTGGTATCAATTTATAGGTAACACCTATAAGTGATATGATATGATATGTGTCTTTCACTTTCTGACTTACTCCAAGTCACGTGATTACCTCTAGACTCATCTACGGTGCTGCAAATGGCATTGTGTGCTTTTTTTCCTTGGCTAATATTCTGTCTTAGCGAGGTCCATTTTCTGCAATGTGATTCCCTGAGGGCTGAGGATTAGCTGACCTGGGCAGCCTGACCCTGCCGGCAAGCCCTCCCCAGGTGTGCCTGGGTTGAGGTCAATATAAACAGCACTCCAGGCAGCAATAGACCCTGCAGCTGTGCCTGACTCCATATTCTCTGCCCCGTCAGCAGTCTCGGGGCTGTGCTGGTGGGAGGGTGTGAGGGTCCACGGCTTTGTGGGTGGCCCCGTGTGAGTGGGGCTCTCCTGGACTTTCGGCAGGAGTTGCCAGGCTGCCACCTGTAAAGAAGAGGATGTGTCTCCCATAACTTCCACTGGAGTATCTCTCCGGGCTGAGGTGAGGAAGGAAAAAAAGGAGTGGGGGCCGGGACAGGAGGGGTATCTCAGGCAGGGCAATGGAAAGCTTCCAGAAGAGCGCCCGTGGCCAGGACCATCCTGGCTGACCTGCAGTCACCAAGTTGGCCTGCGTGCTGTCGCTGGTGTGGCTCCACGGCCCTTCCTCTAGGCTTTCAAGCCCTTGTACATATTCAGGTGTTTCACCTGGGAAGGGTGGGAACAGTTCAGCAGCAGCTGGCCTGGGGCTCAGCTCACGTTTACTCACAGAGGCCTCGGCACGGTCCCCCAGCTTTGCAATAAGGACGCTCCTTGCGTGGGCGGGCGGGGCTGCTGGCTCTATGGGAGATGATTCCCCACCTCTGACCAATTTCAGAATTGTTTACCATTGGAGCAAGTGCCTTGGTAGTGTTTTCCTCTGTATAACTGTTAGGTTCAGTTTTTTTTTTTCTTTTTTGGTTCAAGTTAGATTTTATTCCTCTTTTATGTATTTACGGATATAAGCATGGAAATAATTCATTCTTATAAATACATCTGTGTGAATGGAAGAAAATTTTTTCTGTTTTATTTTTACATTTTATTTTTAAAATTTTTGAAATTTAATTTTATTTATTTTTTTTATACAGTAGGTTATTATTAGTTATCTATTTTATGCATAGACATGTATACAGGTCAATCCCAATCTCCCAACTCATCCCACCACCACCACCCCATGGCTTCCCCCACTTTGTGTCCATACGTTTGTTCTCTACCTCTGTGTCTCTATTTCTGCCCTGCAAACCAGTTCATCTGTAGCATTTTTCTAGGTTCCACATATAGGCATTAATATACAATATTTGTTTTTCTCTTTCTGACTTACTTCACTCTGTATGACAGTCTCTAGATCCATCAACTTCTCTACAAATGATTCAGTTTCATTCCTTTTTATGGCTGAGTAATATTCCATTTTATATATGTACCACATCTTTATCCATTCGTCTGTCTGTGGGCATTTAGGTTGCTTCCATTACCTGGCTCTTGTAAATAGTGCTGCAATGAATATTGTGGTGAATGTGTCTCTGTGATTTATGGTTTTCTCTGGGTATATGCCCAGAAGTGGTATTGCTGGATCCTATTGTAATTCTGTTTTTAGTTTTTTAAAGGAACCTCCATACTGTTCTCCATAGTGACTGTATCAATTTACATTCCCACCAATAGCGGAAGCGGGTTCCTTTTGTCCACACCCTCCCCAGAATTTGTTGTTTGTAGATTATCTGATGATGCCTATTCTAGCAGGTGTGAGGTTTACCTCATTGTAGTTTTGATTTGCATTTCTCTAATAATTAGTGATGTTGAGCAGCTTTTCATGTGCGTCTTGGCCATCTCTGTGTCTTCTTTGAAGAAACGTCTATTTAGATCTTCTGCCCATTTTTGTATTGGGTTGTTTGTTGTATTAATATTAAGCTACATGAGCTGTATATATATATTGGAGATTAAACCTTTGTCCATTGATTCGTTTGTGAACGTTTTCGCCCCTTCTGAGGGTTACCTTTTTCCATTCCCGTATTTTTAACAAAGAAAGAAAGAAATCAAAAGAAGCAGAACACTAATGTGCGTGAAATATGCCTCTTGAAACTGTCGTTTTGAAATATGGACGTCTTTTGAATTTTTTGGTCGATATATGACCCCAGGATTTGTTTTCAGGGCAGGTGTCATTTACAGGCCTGTAATGATTTGGAATATCCACTGACCATTAGCGCTGGGATTAAAGCTGCTGTTGTGTGAAACGGCCACAAGGTGGCAGCAGTTCTCCCTTACCAAATCTGGTTACTAGGGCAGCAGAGTCTCAATGGAAGTCGCGTTCTAGATTGGAATGTAGAACGGAATGTACCAGGAGAAAGCCCCTCAAGTTTTTCTCACTAATTCTTGTTCGTGTTTTTAATTTAATTTTTTATTTTTTATTACAGCAAGTTTGAGTACAACGTTTAGCTTGTTGTAGGTGTGCAAGAGGTGGTTCTTTTACACATATACATATGTCTGTTCTTCCTGGGATCCTTTTCCCATGTTCGTTATGACAGAATGTTGAGTAGTCTTCTCTTGGTACTCCGTAGGTCTTTGGTGATTATATATGTCTACTGTGTTTGTATATGTCTGTTAACCCCAATATCGTAATGAATTCAATCCTCACACCTTTCCTTTGGTGAACCATAAGTTTGTTTAATGAATCTGTGATTGCCCTTCTCCGTGGAAATATCTGCCCTGGTATCAATTTATAGGTAACACCTATAAGTGATATGATATGATATGTGTCTTTCACTTTCTGACTTACTCCAAGTCACGTGATTACCTCTAGACTCATCTGCGGTGCTGCAAATGGCATTGTGTGCTTCTTTTCCTTGGCGAATATTCTGTCTTAGCGAGGTCCATTTTCTGCAATGTGATTCCCTGAGGGCTGAGGATTTGCTGACCTGGGCAGCCTGACCCTGCCGGCAAGCCCTCCCCAGGTGTGCCTGTGTTGAGGTCAATATAAACAGCACTCCAGGCAGCAATAGACCCTGCAGCTGTGCCTGACTCCATATACTCTGACCCATCAGCAGTCTCGGGGCTGTGCTGGTGGGAGGGTGTGAGGGTCCACGGCTTTGTGGGTGGCCCGGTGTGAGTGGGGCTCTGCTGGACTTTCTGCAGGAGTTGCCAGGCTGCCACCTGTAAAGAAGAGGATGTGTCACCCATAACTTCCACTGGAATATCTCTCCGGGCTGAGGTGAGGAAGGAAAAAAAGGAGTGGGGGCCGGCACAGGAGGGGTATCTCAGGCAGGGCAATGGAAAGCTTCCAGAAGAGCGCCCGTGGCCAGGATCATGCTGGCTGACCTGCAGGCACCAAGTTGGCCTGAGTGCTGTCGCTGGTGTGGCTCCACGGCCCTTCCTCTAGGCTTTCAAGCCCTTGTACATATTCAGGTGTTTCACCTGGTAAGCGTGGGAACAGTTCAGCAGCAGCTGGCCTGGGGCTCAGCTCACGTTTACTCACAGAGGCCTAGGCACGGTCCCCCAGCTTTGCAATAAAGACGCTCCTTGCGTGGGCGGGTGGGGCTGCTGGCTGTATGGGAGATGATTCCACCCCTCTGACCAATTTCAGAATTGTTTACCACTGGAGCAAGTGCCTTGGTAGTGTTTTCCTCTGTATAACTGTTAGGTTCAGTTTTTTTTTACTTTTTTGGTTCAAGTTAGATTTTCTTCCTCTTTTATGTATTTATGGATATAAGCATGGAAATAATTCATTCTTATAAATACATCAGTGTGAATGGAAGAACATTTTTTCTGTTTTATTTTAACATTTTATTTTTAAAATTTTTGAAATTTAATTTTATTTATTTTTTTTATACAGTAGGTTATTATTAGTTATCTATTTTATGCATAGACGTGTATACAGGTCAATCCCAATCTCCCAACTCATCCCACCACCACCACCCCATGGCTTCCCCCACTTTGTGTCAATACGTTTGTTCTCTACCTCTGTGTCTCTATTTCTGCCCTGCAAACCAGTTCATCTGTAACATATTTCTAGGTTCCACATATAGGCATTAATATACAATATTTGTTTTTCTCTTTCTGACTTACTTCACTCTGTATGACAGTCTCTAGATCCATCAACTTTTCTACAAATGACTCAGTTTCATTCCTTTTTATGGCTGAGTAATATTCCATTTTATATATGTACCACATCTTTAACCATTCGTCTGTCTGTGGGCATTTAGGTTGCTTCCATTACCTGGCTATTGTAAATAGTGCTGCAATGAACATTGTGGTGAATGTGTCTCTGTTATTTATGGTTTTCTCTGGTTATATGCCCAGAAGTGGGATTGCTGGATCCTATGGTAATTCTCTTTTTAGTTTTTTAAAGGAAACTCCATACTGTTCTCCATAGTGACTGTATCAATTTACATTCCCACCAATAGCGGAAGAGGGTTCCTTTTGTCCACACCCTCCCCAGAATTTGTTGTTTGTAGATTATCTGATGATGCTGATTCTAACAGGTGTGAGGTCTTACCTCATTGTAGTTTTGATTTGCATTTCTCTAATAATTAGTGATGTTGAGCAGCTTTTCATGTGCGTCTTGGCCATCTCTGTTTCTTCTTTGAAGAAACGTCTATTTAGATCTTCTGCCCATTTTTGTATTGGGTTGTTTGTTGTATTAATATTAAGCTGCATGAGCTGTATATATATATTGGAGACTAAACCTTTGTCCATTGATTCGTTTGTGAACGTTTTTGCCCCTTCTGAGGGTTACCTTTTTCCATTCCCTTTTTTTTAACAAAGAAAGAAAGAAATCAAAAGAAGCACAACACTAATGTGCGTGAAATATGCCTCTTGAAACTGTCGTTTTGAAATATGGACGTCTTTTGAATTTTTTGGTCGATATATGACCCCAGGATTTGTTTTCAGGGCAGGTGTCATTTACAGGCCTGTAATGATTTGGAATATCCACTGACCATTAGCGCTGGGATTAAAGCTGCTGTTGTGTGAAACGGCCTCAAGGTGGCAGCAGTTCTCCCTTACCAAATCTGGTTACTAGGGCAGCAGAGCCTCAATGGAAGTCGCGTTCTAGATTGGAATTTAGAACGGAATGTGCCAGGAGAAAGCCCCTCAAGTTTGTCTCACTACTTCTTGTTCGTGTTTTTAATTTAATTTTTTATTTTTTATTACAGCAAGTTTGAGTACAACGTTTAGCTTGTTGTAGGTGTGCAAGAGGTGGTTCTTTTACACATATACATATGTCTGTTCTTCCTGGGATCCTTTTCTCATATTCGTTATGACAGAATGTTGAGTAGTCTTCTCTTGGTACTCCGTAGGTCTTTGGTGATTATATACGTCTACTGTGTTTGTATATGTCTGTTAACCCCAATATCATAATGAATTCAATCCTCACGCCTTTCCTTTGGTGAACCATAAGTTTGTTTAATGAATCTGTGATTGCCCTTCTCCGTGGAAATATCTGCCCTGGTATCAATTTATAGGTAACACCTATAAGTGATATGATATGATATGTGTCTTTCACTTTCTGACTTACTCCAAGTCACGTGATTACCTCTAGACTCATCTACGGTGCTACAAATGGCATTGTGTGCTTCTTTTCCTTGGCGAATATTCTGTCTAAGCGAGGTCCATTTTCTGCAATGTGATTCCCTGAGGGCTGAGGATTAGCTGACCTGGGCAGCCTGACCCTTCCGGCAAGCCCTCCCCAGGTGTGCCTGGGTTGAGGTCAATATAAACAGCTCTCCAGGCAGCAAAAGCCCCTGCAGCTGTGCCTGACTCCATATTCTCTGCCCCGTCAGCAGTCTCGGGGCTGTGCTTGTGGGAGGGTGTGAGGGTCCAGGGCTTTGTGGGTTGCCCGGTGTGAGTGCGGCTCTCCTGGACTTTCTGCAGGAGTTGCCAGGCTGCCACCTGTAAAGAAGAGGATGTGTCACCCATAACTTCCACTGGAGTATCTCTCCGGGCTGAGGTGAGTAAGGAAAAAAAGGAGTGGGGGCCGGGACAGGAGGGGTATCTCAGGCAGCGCAATGGAAAGCTTCCAGAAGAGCGCCCGTGGCCAGGACCATCCTGGCTGACCTGCAGGCACCAAGTTGGCCTGCGTGCTTTCGCTGGTGTGGCTCCACGGCCCTTCCTCTAGGCTTTCAAGCCCTTGTACATATTCAGGTGTTTCACCTGGGAAGGGTGGGAACAGTTCAGAAGCAGCTGGCCTGGAACTCAGCTCACGTTTACTCACAGAGGCCTCGGCACGGTCCCCCAGCTTTGCAATAAGGACGCTCCTTGCGTGGGCGGGCAGGGCTGCTGGCTGTATGGGAGATGATTCCCCACCTCTGACCAATTTCAGAATTGTTTACCACTGGAGCAAGTGCCTTGGTAGTGTTTTCCTCTGTATAACTGTTAGGTTCAGTTTTATTTTTCTTTTTTGGTTCAAGTTAGATTTTATTCCTCTTTTATGTATTTATGGATATAAGCATGGAAATAATTCATTCTTATAAATACATCAGTGTGAATGGAAGAACTTTTTTTCTGTTTTATTTTTACATTTTATTTTTAAAATTTTTGAAATTTAATTTTATTTATTTATTTTTATACAGTAGGTTGTTTTTAGTTATCAATTTTTTGCATAGACATGTATACAGGTCAATCCCAATCTCCCAACTCATCCCACCACCACCACCCCATGGCTTCCCCCACTTTGTGTCCATACGTTTGTTCTCTACCTCTGTGTCTCTATTTCTGCCCTGCAAACCAGTTCATCTGTAGCATTTTTCTAGGTTCCACATATAGGCATTAATATACAATATTTGTTTTTCTCTTTCTGACTTACTTCACTCTGTATGACAGTCTCTAGATCCATCAACTTCTCTACAAATGACTCAGTTTCATTCCTTTTTATGGCTGAGTAATATTCCATTTTATATATGTACCACATCTTTATCCATTCGTCTGTCTGTGGGCATTTATGTTGCTTCCATTACCTGGCTATTGTAAATAGTGCTGCAATGAACATTGTGGTGAATGTGTCTCTGTGATTTATGGTTTTCTCTGGTTATATGCCCAGAAGTGGGATTGCTGGATCCTATGGTAATTCTCTTTTTAGTTTTTTAAAGGAACCTCCATACTGTTCTCCATAGTGACTGTATCAATTTACATTCCCACCAATAGCGGAAGAGGGTTCCTTTTGTCCACACCCTCCCCAGAATTTGTTGTTTGTAGATTATCTGATGATGCCGATTCTAACAGGTGTGAGGTCTTACCTCATTGTAGTTTTGATTCGCATTTCTCTAATAATTAGTGATGTTGAGCAGCTTTTCATGTGCGTCTTGGCCATCTCTGTGTCTTCTTTGAAGAAACGTCTATTTAGATCTTCTGCCCATTTTTGTATTGGGTTGTTTGTTGTATTAATATTAAGCTGCATGAGCTGTATATATATATTGGAGATTAAACCTTTGTCCATTGATTCGTTTGTGAACGTTTTTGCCCCTTCGGAGGGTTACCTTTTTCCATTCCCGTTTTTTTAACAAAGAAAGAAAGAAATCAAAAGAAGCAGAACACTAATGTGCGTGAAATATGCCTCTTGAAACTGTCGTTTTGAAATATGGACGTCTTTTGAATTTTTTGGTCGATATATGACCCCAGGATTTGTTTTCAGGGCAGGTGTCATTTACAGGCCTGTAATGATTTGGAATATCCACTGACCGTTAGCGCTGGGATTAAAGCTGCTGTTGTGTGAAACGGCCACAAGGTGGCAGCAGTTCTCCCTTACCAAATCTGGTTACTAGGGCAGCAGAGCCTCAATGGAAGTCGCGTTCTAGATTGGAATTTAGAACGGAATGTGCCAGGAGAAAGGCCCTCAAGTTTGTCTCTCTACTTCTTGTTCGTGTTTTTAATTTAATTTTTTATTTTTTATTACAGCAAGTTTGAGTACAACGTTTAGCTTGTTGTAGGTGTGCAAGAGGTGGTTCTTTTACACATATACATATGTCTGTTCTTCCTGGGATCCTTTTCCCATGTTCGTTATGACAGAATGTTGAGTAGTCTTCTCTTGGTACTCCGTAGGTCTTTGGTGATTATATATGTCTACTGTGTTTGTATATGTCTGTTAACCCCAATATCGTAATGAATTCAATCCTCACACCTTTCCTTTGCTGAACCATAAGTTTGTTTAATGAATCTGTGATTGCCCTTCTCCGTGGAAATATCTGCCCTGGTATCAATTTATAGGTAACACCTATAAGTGATATGATATGATATGTGTCTTTCACTTTCTGACTTACTCCAAGTCACGTGATTACCTCTAGACTCATCTACGGTGCTGCAAATGGCATTGTGTGCTTTTTTTCCTTGGCTAATATTCTGTCTTAGCGAGGTCCATTTTCTGCAATGTGATTCCCTGAGGGCTGAGGATTAGCTGACCTGGGCAGCCTGACCCTGCCGGCAAGCCCTCCCCAGGTGTGCCTGGGTTGAGGTCAATATAAACAGCACTCCAGGCAGCAATAGCCCCTGCAGCTGTGCCTGACTCCATATTCTCTGCCCCGTCAGCAGTCTCGGGGCTGTGCTGGTGGGAGGATGTGAGGGTCCACGGCTTTGTGGGTGGCCCGGTGTGAGTGGGGCTCTGCTGGACTTTCTGCAGGAGTTGACAGGCTGCCACCTGTAAAGAAGAGGATGTGTCTCCGATAACTTCCACTGGAGTATCTCTCCGGGCTGAGGTGAGGAAGGAAAAAAAGGAGTGGGGGCCGGGACAGGAGGGGTATCTCAGGCAGGGCAATGGAAAGCTTCCAGAAGAGCGCCCGTGGCCAGGACCATCCTGGCTGACCTGCAGTCACCAAGTTGGCCTGCGTGCTGTCACTGGTGTGGCTCCACGGCCCTTCCTCTAGGCTTTCAAGCCCTTGTACATATTCAGGTGTTTCACCTGGGAAGGGTGGGAACAGTTCAGCAGCAGCTGGCCTGGGGCTCAGCTCTCGTTTACTCACAGAGGCCTCGGCACGGTCCCCCAGCTTTGCAATAAGGACGCTCCTTGCGTGGGCGGGCGGGGCTGCTGGCTCTATGGGAGATGATTCCCCACCTCTGGCCAATTTCAGAATTGTTTACCATTGGAGCAAGTGCCTTGGTAGTGTTTTCCTCTGTATAACTGTTAGGTTCAGTTTTTTTTTTTTCTTTTTTGGTTCAAGTTAGATTTTATTCCTCTTTTATGTATTTACGGATATAAGCATGGAAATAATTCATTCTTATAAATACATCTGTGTGAATGGAAGAACATTTTTTCTGTTTTATTTTTGCATTTTATTTTTAAAAGTTTTGAAATTTAATTTTATTTATTTTTTTATACAGTAGGTTATTATTAGTTATCTATTTTATGCATAGACATGTATACAGGTCAATCCCAATCTTCCAACTCATCCCACCACCACCACCCCATGGCTTCCCCCACTTTGTGTCCATACGTTTGTTCTCTACCTCTGTGTCTCTATTTCTGCCCTGCAAACCAGTTCATCTGTAGCATTTTTCTAGGTTCCACATATAGGCATTAATATACAATATTTGTTTTTCTCTTTCTGACTTCCTTCACTCTGTATGACAGTCTCTAGATCCATCCACTTCTCTACAAATGACTCAGTTTCATTCCTTTTTATGGCTGAGTAATATTCCATTTTATATATGTACCACATCTTTATCCATTCGTCTGTCTGTGGGCATTTAGGTTGCTTCCATTACCTGGCTCTTGTAAATAGTGCTGCAATGAACATTGTGGTGAATGTGTCTCTGTGATTTATGGTTTTCTCCGGGTATATGCCCAGAAGTGGTATTGCTGGATCCTATTGTAATTCTGTTTTTAGTTTTTTAAAGGAACCTCCATACTGTTCTCCATAGTGACTGTATCAATTTACATTCCCACCAATAGCGGAAGAGGGTTCCTTTTGTCCACACCCTCCCCAGAATTTGTTGTTTGCAGATTATCTGATGATGCCGATTCTAACAGGTGTGAGGTCTTACCTCATTGTAGTTTTCATTTGCATTTCTCTTATAATTAGTGATGTTGAGCAGCTTTTCATGTGCGTCTTGGCCATCTCTGTGTCTTCTTTGAAGAAACGTCTATTTAGATCTTCTGCCCATTTTTGTATTGGGTTGTTTGTTTTATTAATATTAAGCTGCATGAGCTGTTTATATATATTGGAGATTAAACCTTTGTCCATTGATTCGTTTGTGAAAGTTTTCTCCCATTCTGAAGGTTGCCTTTTTCCATTCCCGTTTTTTTAACAAAGAAAGAAAGAAATCAAAAGAAGCAGAACACTAATGTGCGTGAAATATGCCTCTTGAAACTGTCGTTTTGAAATATGGACGTCTTTTGAATTTTTTGGTCGATATATGACCCCAGGATTTGTTTTCAGGGCAGGTGTCATTTACAGGCCTGTAATGATTTGGAATATCCACTGACCATTAGCGCTGGGATTAAAGCTGCTGTTGTGTGAAACGGCCACAAGGTGGCAGCAGTTCTCCCTTACCAAATCTGGTTACTAGGGCAGCAGAGTCTCAATGGAAGTCGCGTTCTAGATTGGAATGTAGAACGGAATGTACCAGGAGAAAGCCCCTCAAGTTTTTCTCACTAATTCTTGTTCGTGTTTTTAATTTAATTTTTTATTTTTTATTACAGCAAGTTTGAGTACAACGTTTAGCTTGTTGTAGGTGTGCAAGAGGTGGTTCTTTTACACATATACATATGTCTGTTCTTCCTGGGATCCTATTCCCATATACGTTATGACAGAATGTTGAGTAGTCTTCTCTTGGTACTCCGTAGGTCTTTGGTGATTATATATGTCTACTGTGTTTGTATATGTCTGTTAACCCCAATATCGTAATGAATTCAATCCTCACACCTTTCCTTTGGTGAACCATAAGTTTGTTTAATGAATCTGTGATTGCCCTTCTCCGTGGAAATATCTGCCCTGGTATCAATTTATAGGTAACACCTATAAGTGATATGATATGATATGTGTCTTTCACTTTCTGACTTACTCCAAGTCACGTGATTACCTCTAGACTCATCTACGGTGCTGCAAATGGCATTGTGTGCTTTTTTTCCTTGGCTAATATTCTGTCTTAGCGAGGTCCATTTTCTGCAATGTGATTCCCTGAGGGCTGAGGATTAGCTGACCTGGGCAGCCTGACCCTGCCGGCAAGCCCTCCCCAGGTGTGCCTGGGTTGAGGTCAATATAAGCAGCACTCCAGGCAGCAATAGCCCCTGCAGCTGTGCCTGACTCCATATTCTCTGCCCCGTCAGCAGTCTCGGGGCTGTGCTGGTGGGAGGGTGTGAGGGTCCACGGCTTTGTGGGAGGCCCGGTGTGAGTGGGGCTCTGCTGGACTTTCTGCAGGAGTTGCCAAGCTGCCACCTGTAAAGAAGAGGATGTGTCTCCCATAACTTCCACTGGAGTATCTCTCCGGGCTGAGGTGAGGAAGGAAAAAAAGGAGTGGGGGCCGTGACAGGAGGGGTATCTCAGGCAGGGCAATGGAAACCTTCCAGAAGAGCGCCCGTGGCCAGGACCATCCTGGCTGACCTGCAGTCACCAAGTTGGCCTGCGTGCTTTCGCTGGTGTGGCTCCACGGCCCTTCCTCTAGGCTTTCAAGCCCTTGTACATATTCAGGTGTTTCACCTGGGAAGGGTGGGAACAGTTCAGCAGCAGCTGGCCTGGGGCTCAGCTCACGTTTACTCACAGAGGCCTCGGCACGGTCCCCCAGCTTTGCAATAAGGACGCTCCTTGCGTGGGCGGGCGGGGCTGCTGGCTCTATGGGAGATGATTCCCCACCTCTGACCAATTTCAGAATTGTTTACCATTGGAGAAAGTGCCTTGGTAGTGTTTTCCTCTGTATAACTGTTAGGTTCAGTTTTTTTTTTTTCTTTTTTGGTTCAAGTTAGATTTTATTCCTCTTTTATGTATTTACGGATATAAGCATGGAAATAATTCATTCTTATAAATACATCTGTGTGAATGGAAGAAAATTTTTTCTGTTTTATTTTTACATTTTATTTTTAAAATTTTTGAAATTTAATTTTATTTATTTTTTTTATACAGTAGGTTATTATTAGTTATCTATTTTATGCATAGACATGTATACAGGTCAATCCCAATTTCCCAACTCATCCCACCACCACCACCCCATGGCTTCCCCCACTTTGTGTCCATACGTTTGTTCTCTACCTCTGTGTCTCTATTTCTGCCCTGCAAACCAGTTCATCTGTAGCATTTTTCTAGGTTCCACATATAGGCATTAATATACAATATTTGTTTTTCTCTTTCTGACTTACTTCACTCTGTATGACAGTCTCTAGATCCATCAACTTCTCTACAAATGACTCAGTTTCATTCCTTTTTATGGCTGAGTAATATTCCATTTTATATATGTACCACATCTTTATCCATTCGTCTGTCTGTGGGCATTTATGTTGCTTCCATTACCTGGCTCTTGTAAATAGTGCTGCAATGAACATTGTGGTGAATGTGTCTCTGTGATTTATGGTTTTCTCTGGGTATATGCCCAGAAGTGGGATTGCTGGATCCTATTGTAATTCTGTTTTTAGTTTTTTAAAGGAACCTCCATACTGTTCTCCATAGTGACTGTATCAATTTACATTCCCACCAATAGCGGAAGAGGGTTCCTTTTGTCCACACCCTCCCCAGAATTTGTTGTTTGTAGATTATCTGATGATGCCGATTCTAACAGGTGTGAGGTCTTACCTCATTGTAGTTTTGATTTGCATTTCTCTAATAATTAGTGATGTTGAGCAGCTTTTCATGTGCGTCTTGGCCATCTCTGTGTCTTCTTTGAAGAAACGTCTATTTAGATCTTCTGCCCATTTTTGTATTGGGTTGTTTGTTTTATTAATATTAAGCTGCATGAGCTGTTTATATATATTGGAGATTAAACCTTTGTCCATTGATTCGTTTGTGAAAGTTTTCTCCCATTCTGAGGGTTGCCTTTTTCCATTCCCGTTTTTTTAACAAAGAAAGAAAGAAATCAAAAGAAGCAGAACACTAATGTGAGTGAAATATGCCTCTTGAAACTGTCGTTTTGAAATATGGACGTCTTTTGAATTTTTTGGTCGATATATGACCCCAGGATTTGTTTTCAGGGCAGGTGTCATTTACAGGCCTGTAATGATTTGGAATATCCACTGACCATTAGCGCTGGGATTAAAGCTGCTGTTGTGTGAAACGGCCACAAGGTGGCAGCAGTTCTCCCTTACCAAATCTGGTTACTAGGGCAGCAGAGTCTCAATGGAAGTCGCGTTCTAGATTGGAATGTAGAACGGAATGTACCAGGAGAAAGCCCCTCAAGTTTTTCTCACTAATTCTTGTTCGTGTTTTTAATTTAATTTTTTATTTTTTATTACAGCAAGTTTGAGTACAACGTTTAGCTTGTTGTAGGTGTGCAAGAGGTGGTTCTTTTACACATATACATATGTCTGTTCTTCCTGGGATCCTTTTCCCATGTTCGTTATGACAGAATGTTGAGTAGTCTTCTCTTGGTACTCCGTAGGTCTTTGGTGATTATATATGTCTACTGTGTTTGTATATGTCTGTTAACCCCAATATCGTAATGAATTCAATCCTCACACCTTTCCTTTGGTGAACCATAAGTTTGTTTAATGAATCTGTGATTGCCCTTCTCCGTGGAAATATCTGCCCTGGTATCAATTTATAGGTAACACCTATAAGTGATATGATATGATATGTGTCTTTCACTTTCTGACTTACTCCGAGTCACGTGATTACCTCTAGACTCATCTGCGGTGCTGCAAATGGCATTGTGTGCTTCTTTTCCTTGGCGAATATTCTGTCTTAGCGAGGTCCATTTTCTGCAATGTGATTCCCTGAGGGCTGAGGATTAGCTGACCTGGGCAGCCTGACCCTGCCGGCAAGCCCTCCCCAGGTGTGCCTGGGTTGAGGTCAATATAAACAGCACTCCAGGCAGCAATAGACCCTGCAGCTGTGCCTGACTCCATATACTCTGCCCCATCAGCAGTCTCGGGGCTGTGCTGGTGGGAGGGTGTGAGGGTCCACGGCTTTGTGGGTGGCCCGGTGTGAGTGGGGCTCTGCTGGACTTTCTGCAGGAGTTGCCAGGCTGCCACCTGTAAAGAAGAGGATGTGTCACACATAACTTCCACTGGAATATCTCTCCGGGCTGAGGTGAGGAAGGAAAAAATGGAGTGGGGGCAGGGACAGGAGGGGTATCTCAGGCAGGGCAATGGAAAGCTTCCAGAAGAGCGCCCGTGGCCAGGACCATGCTGGCTGACCTGCAGGCACCAAGTTGGCCCGCGTGCTGTCGCTGGTGTGGCTCCACGGCCCTTCCTCTAGGCTTTCAAGCCCTTGTATATATTCAGGTGTTTCACCTGGTAAGCGTGGGAACAGTTCAGCAGCAGCTGGCCTGGGGCTCAGCTCACGTTTACTCACAGAGGCCTAGGCACGGTCCCCCAGCTTTGCAATAAAGACGCTCCTTGCGTGGGCGGGTGGGGCTGCTGGCTGTATGGGAGATGATTCCCCACCTCTGACCAATTTCAGAATTGTTTACCACTGGAGCAAGTGCCTTGGTAGTGTTTTCCTCTGTATAACTGTTAGGTTCAGTTTTTTTTTTTCTTTTTTGGTTCAAGTTAGATTTTCTTCCTCTTTTATGTATTTATGGATATAAGCATGGAAATAATTCATTCTTATAAATACATCAGTGTGAATGGAAGAACATTTTTTCTGTTTTATTTTAACATTTTATTTTTAAAATTTTTGAAATTTAATTTTATTTATTTTTTTTATACAGTAGGTTATTATTAGTTATCTATTTTATGCATAGACGTGTATACAGGTCAATCCCAATCTCCCAACTCATCCCACCACCACCACCCCATGGCTTCCCCCACTTTGTGTCGATACGTTTGTTCTCTACCTCTGTGTCTCTATTTCTGCCCTGCAAACCAGTTCATCTGTAGCATTTTTCTAGGTTCCACATATAGGCATTAATATACAATATTTGTTTTTCTCTTTCTGACTTACTTCACTCTGTATGACAGTCTCTAGATCCATCAACTTTTCTACAAATGACTCAGTTTCATTCCTTTTTATGGCTGAGTAATATTCCATTTTATATATGTACCACATCTTTAACCATTCGTCTGTCTGTGGGCATTTAGGTTGCTTCCATTACCTGGCTATTGTAAATAGTGCTGCAATGAACATTGTGGTGAATGTGTCTCTGTGATTTATGGTTTTCTCTGGTTATATGCCCAGAAGTGGGATTGCTGGATCCTATGGTAATTCTCTTTTTAGTTTTTTAAAGGAAACTCCATACTGTTCTCCATAGTGACTGTATCAATTTACATTCCCACCGATAGCGGAAGAGGGTTCCTTTTGTCCACACCCTCCCCAGAATTTGTTGTTTGTAGATTATCTGATGATGCTGATTCTAACAGGTGTGAGGTCTTACCTCATTGTAGTTTTGATTTGCATTTCTCTAATAATTAGTGATGTTGAGCAGCTTTTCATGTGCGTCTTGGCCATCTCTGTGTCTTCTTTGAAGAAACGTCTATTTAGATCTTCTGCCCATTTTTGTATTGGGTTGTTTGTTGTATTAATATTAAGCTGCATGAGCTGTATATATATATTGGAGATTAAACCTTTGTCCATTGATTCGTTTGTGAACGTTTTCGCCCCTTCTGAGGGTTACCTTTTTCCATTCCCGTTTTTTTAACAAAGAAAGAAAGAAATCAAAAGAAGCAGAACACTAATGTGCGTGAAATATGCCTCTTGAAACTGTCGTTTTGAAATATGGACGTCTTTTGAATTTTTTGGTCGATATATGACCCCAGGATTTGTTTTCAGGGCAGGTGTCATTTACAGGCCTGTAATGATTTGGAATATCCACTGACCATTAGCGCTGGGATTAAAGCTGCTGTTGTGTGAAACGGCCACAAGGTGGCAGCAGATCTCCCTTACCAAATCTGGTTACTAGGGCAGCAGAGCCTCAATGGAAGTCGCGTTCTAGATTGGAATTTAGAACGGAATGTGCCAGGAGAAAGCCCCTCAAGTTTGTCTCACTACTTCTTGTTCGTGTTTTTAATTTAATTTTTTATTTTTTATTACAGCAAGTTTGAGTACAACGTTTAGCTTGTTGTAGGTGTGCAAGAGGTGGTTCTTTTACACATATACATATGTCTGTTCTTCCTGGGATCCTTTTCCCATGTTCGTTATGACAGAATGTTGAGTAGTCTTCTCTTGGTACTCCGTAGGTCTTTGGTGATTATATACGTCTACTGTGTTTGTATATGTCTGTTAACCCCAATATCATAATGAATTCAATCCTCACACCTTTCCTTTGGTGAACCATAAGTTTGTTAAATGAATCTTTGATTGCCCTTCTCCGTGGAAATATCTGCCCTGGTATCAATTTATAGGTAACACCTATAAGTGATATGATATGATATGTGTCTTTCACTTTCTGACTTACTCCAAGTCACGTGATTACCTCTAGACTCATCTACGGTGCTGCAAATGGCATTGTGTGCTTTTTTCCCTTGGCTAATATTCTGTCTTAGCGAGGTCCATTTTCTGCAATGTGATTCCCTGAGGGCTGAGGATTAGCTGACCTGGGCAGCCTGACCCTGCCGGCAAGCCCTCCCCAGGTGTGCCTGGGTTGAGGTCAATATAAACAGCTCTCCAGGCAGCAATAGCCCCTGAAGCTGTGCCTGACTCCATATTCTCTGCCCCGTCAGCAGTCTCGGGGCTGTGCTGGTGGGAGGGTGTGAGGGTCCAGGGCTTTGTGGGTGGCCCGGTGTGAGTGCGGCTCTCCTGGACTTTCTGCAGGAGTTGCCAGGCTGCCACCTGTAAAGAAGAGGATGTGTCACCCATAACTTCCACTGGAGTATCTCTCCGGGCTGAGGTGAGTAAGGAAAAAAAGGAGTGGGGGCCGGGACAGGAGGGGTATCTCAGGCAGCGCAATGGAAAGCTTCCAGAAGAGCGCCCGTGGCCAGGACCATCCTGGCTGACCTGCAGGCACCAAGTTGGCCTGCGTGCTTTCGCTGGTGTGGCTCCACGGCCCTTCCTCTAGGCTTTCAAGCCCTTGTACATATTCAGGTGTTTCACCTGGGAAGGGTGGGAACAGTTCAGAAGCAGCTGGCCTGGAACTCAGCTCACGTTTACTCACAGAGGCCTCGGCACGGTCCCCCAGCTTTGCAATAAGGACGCTCCTTGCGTGGGCGGGCAGGGCTGCTGGCTGTATGGGAGATGATTCCCCACCTCTGACCAATTTCAGAATTGTTTACCACTGGAGCAAGTGCCTTGGTAGTGTATTCCTCTGTATAACTGTTAGGTTCAGTTTTTTTTTTCTTTTTTGGTTCAAGTTAGATTTTATTCCTCTTTTATGTATTTATGGATATAAGCATGGAAATAATTCATTCTTATAAATACATCAGTGTGAAAGGAAGAAATTTTTTTCTGTTTTATTTTTACATTTTATTTTTAAAATTTTTGAAATTTAATTTATTTATTTATTTTTATACAGTAGGTTGTTATTAGTTATCAATTTTTTGCATAGACATGTATACAGGTCAATCCCAATCTCCCAACTCATCCCACCACCACCACCCCATGGCTTCCCCCACTTTGTGTCCATACGTTTGTTCTCTACCTCTGTGTCTCTATTTCTGCCCTGCAAACCAGTTCATCTGTAGCATTTTTCTAGGTTCCACATATAGGCATTAATATACAATATTTGTTTTTCTCTTTCTGACTTACTTCACTCTGTATGACAGTCTCTAGATCCATCAACTTCTCTACAAATGACTCAGTTTCATTCCTTTTTATGGCTGAGTAATATTCCATTTTATATATGTACCACATCTTTATCCATTCGTCTGTCTGTGGGCATTTAGGTTGCTTCCATTACCTGGCTATTGTAAATAGTGCTGCAATGAACATTGTGGTGAATGTGTCTTTGTGATTTATGGTTTTCTCTGGGTATATGTCCAGAAGTGGGATTGCTGGATCCTATGGTAATTCTCTTTTTAGTTTTTTAAAGGAACCTCCATACTGTTCTCCATAGTGACTGTATCAATTTACATTCCCACCAATAGCAGAAGAGGGTTCCTGTTGTCCACACCCTCCCCAGAATTTGTTGTTTGTAGATTATCTGATGATGCCGATTCTAACAGTTGTGACGTCTTACCTCATTGTAGTTTTGATTTGCATTTCTCTAATAATTAGTGATGTTGAGCAGCTTTTCATGTGTGTCTTGGCCATCTCTGTGTCTTCTTTGAAGAAACGTCTATTTAGATCTTCTGCGCATTTTTGTATTGGGTTGTTTGTTGTATTAATATTAAGCTGCATGAGCTGTTTATATATATTGGAGATTAAACCTTTGTCCATTGATTCGTTTGTGAAAGTTTTCGCCCATTCTGAGGGTTGCCTTTTTCCATTCCCGTTTTTTTAACAAAGAAAGAAAGAAATCAAAAGAAGCAGAACACTAATGTGCGTGAAATATGCCTCTTGAAACTGTCGTTTTGAAATATGGACGTCTTTTGAATTTTTTGGTCGATATATGACCCCAGGATTTGTTTTCAGGGCAGGTGTCATTTACAGGCCTGTAATGATTTGGAATATCCACTGACCATTAGCGCTGGGATTAAAGCTGCTGTTGTGTGAAACGGCCACAAGGTGGCAGCAGTTCTCCCTTACCAAATCTGGTTACTAGGGCAGCAGAGCGTCAATGGAAGTCGCGTTCTAGATTGGAATGTAGAACGGAATGTACCAGGAGAAAGCCCCTCAAGTTTTTCTCACTAATTCTTGTTCGTGTTTTTAATTTAATTTTTTATTTTTTATTACAGCAAGCTTGAGTACAACGTTTAGCTTGTTGTAGGTGTGCAAGAGGTGGTTCTTTTACACATATACATATGTCTGTTCTTCCTGAGATCCTTTTCCCATGTTCGTTATGACAGAATGTTGAGTAGTCTTCTCTTGGTACTCCGTAGGTCTTTGGTGATTATATATGTCTACTGTGTTTGTATATGTCTGTTAACCCCAATATCGTAATGAATTCAATCCTCACACCTTTCCTTTGGTGAACCATAAGTTAGTTTAATGAATCTGTGATTGCCCTTCTCCGTGGAAATATCTGCCCTGGTATCAATTTATAGGTAACACCTATAAGTGATATGATATGATATGTGTCTTTCACTTTCTGACTTACTCCAAGTCACGTGATTACCTCTAGACTCATCTACGGTGCTGCAAATGGCATTGTGTGCTTCTTTTCCTTGGCGAATATTCTGTCTTAGCGAGGTCCATTTTCTGCAATGTGATTCCCTGAGGGCTGAGGATTAGCTGACCTGGGCAGCCTGACCCTGCCGGCAAGCCCTCCCCAGGTGTGCCTGGGTTGAGGTCAATATAAACAGCACTCCAGGCAGCAATAGCCCCTGCAGCTGTGCCTGACTCCATATTCTCTGCCCTGTCAGCAGTCTCGGGGCTGTGCTGGTTGGAGGGTGTGAGGGTCCACGGCTTTGTGGGTGGCCCGTTGTGTGTGGGGCTCTGCTGGACTTTCTGCAGGAGTTGCCAGGCTGCCACCTCTAAAGAAGAGGATGTGTCACCCATAACTTCCACTGGAGTATCTCTCCGGGCTGAGGTGAGGAAGGAAATAAAGGAGTGGGGGCCGGGACAGGAGGGTTATCTCAGGCAGGGCAATGGAAAGCTTCCAGAAGAGCGCCCGTGGCCAGGACCATCCTGGCTGACCTGCAGGCACCAAGTTGGCCTGCGTGCTTTCGCTGGTGTGGCTCCACGGCCCTTCCTCTAGGCTTTCAAGCCCTTGTACATATTCAGGTGTTTCACCTGGGAAGGGTGGGAACAGTTCAGCAGCAGCTGGCCTGGGGCTCAGCTCACGTTTACTCACAGAGGCCTTGGCACGGTCCCCCAGCTTTGCAATAAGGACGCTCCTTGCGTGGGCGGGCGGGGCTGCTGGCTGTATGGGAGATGATTCCCCACCTCTGACCAATTTCAGAATTGTTTACCCCTGGAGCAAGTGCCTTGGTAGTGTTTTCCTCTGTATAAATGTTAGGTTCAGTTTTTTTTTTCTTTTTTGGTTCAAGTTAGATTTTATTCCTCTTTTATGTATTTATAGATATAAGCATGGAAATAATTCATTCTTATAAATACATCAGTGTGAATGGAAGAACATTTTTTCTGTTTTATTTTTACATTTTATATTTAAAATCTTTGAAATTTAATTTTATTTATTTTTTTTATACAGTAGGTTATTATTAGTTATCTATTTTATGCATAGACATGTATACAGGTCAATCCCAATCTCCCAACTCATCCCACCACCACCACCCCATGGCTTCCCCCACTTTGTGTCGATACGTTTGTTCTCTACCTCTGTGTCTCTATTTCTGCCCTGCAAACCAGTTCATCTGTAGCATTTTTCTAGTTTCCACATATAGGCATTAATATACAATATTTGTTTTTCTCTTTCTGACTTACTTCACTCTGTATGACAGTCTCTAGATCCATCAACTTCTGTACAAATGACCCAGTTTCATTCCTTTTTATGGCTGAGTAATATTCCATTTTATATATGTACCACATCTTTATCCATTCGTCTGTCTGTGGGCATTTAGGTTGCTTCCATTACCTGGCTATTGTAAATAGTGCTGCAATGAACATTGTGGTGAATGTGTCTTTGTGATTTATGGTTTTCTCTGGGTATATGCCCAGAAGTGGGATTGCTGGATCCTATGGTAATTCTGTTTTTAGTTTTTTAAAGGAACCTCCATACTGTTCCCAATAGTGACTGTATCAATTTACATTCCCACCAATAGCGGAAGAGGGTTTCTTTGTCCACACCCTCCCCAGAATTTGTTGTTTGTAGATTATCTGATGATGCCGATTCTAACAGGTGTGAGGTCTTACCTCATTGTAGTTTTGATTTGCATTTCTCTAATAATTAGTGATGTTGAGCAGCTTTTCATGTGCGTCTTGGCCATCTCTGTGTCTTCTTTGAAGAAACGTCTATTTAGATCTTCTGCGCATTTTTGTATTGGGTTGTTTGTTGTATTAATATTAAGCTGCATGAGCTGTTTATATATATTGGAGATTAAACCTTTGTCCATTGATTCGTTTGTGAAAGTTTTCGCCCATTCTGAGGGTTGCCTTTTTCCATTCCCGTTTTTTTAACAAAGAAAGAAAGAAATCAAAAGAAGCAGAACACTAATGTGCGTGAAATATGCCTCTTGAAACTGTCGTTTTGAAATATGGACGTCTTTTGAATTTTTTGGTCGATATATGACCCCAGGATTTGTTTTCAGGGCAGGTGTCATTTACAGGCCTGTAATGATTTGGAATATCCACTGACCATTAGCGCTGGGATTAAAGCTGCTGTTGTGTGAAACGGCCACAAGGTGGCAGCAGTTCTCCCTTACCAAATCTGGTTACTAGGGCAGCAGAGCGTCAATGGAAGTCGCGTTCTAGATTGGAATGTAGAACGGAATGTACCAGGAGAAAGCCCCTCAAGTTTTTCTCACTAATTCTTGTTCGTGTTTTTAATTTAATTTTTTATTTTTTATTACAGCAAGCTTGAGTACAACATTTAGCTTGTTGTAGGTGTGCAAGAGGTGGTTCTTTTACACATATACATATGTCTGTTCTTCCTGGGATCCTTTTCCCATGTTCGTTATGACAGAATGTTGAGTAGTCTTCTCTTGGTACTCCGTAGGTCTTTGGTGATTATATACGTCTACTGTGTTTGTATATGTCTGTTAACCCCAATATCATAATGAATTCAATCCTCACACCTTTCCTTTGGTGAACCATAAGTTTGTTTAATGAATCTGTGATTGCCCTTCTCCGTGGAAATATCTGCCCTGGTATCAATTTATAGGTAACACCTATAAGTGATATGATATGATATGTGTCTTTCACTTTCTGACTTACTCCAAGTCACGTGATTACCTCTAGACTCATCTACGGTGCTGCAAATGGCATTGTGTGCTTCTTTTCCTTGGCGAATATTCTGTCTTAGCGAGGTCCATTTTCTGCAATGTGATTCCCTGAGGGCTGAGGATTAGCTGACCTGGGCAGCCTGACCCTGCCGGCAAGCCCTCCCCAGGTGTGCCTGGGTTGAGGTCAATATAAACAGCACTCCAGGCAGCAATAGCCCCTGCAGCTGTGCCTGACTCCATATTCTCTGCCCTGTCAGCAGTCTCGGGGCTGTGCTGGTTGGAGGGTGTGAGGGTCCACGGCTTTGTGGGTGGCCCGTTGTGTGTGGGGCTCTGCTGGACTTTCTGCAGGAGTTGCCAGGCTGCCACCTCTAAAGAAGAGGATGTGTCACCCATAACTTCCACTGGAGTATCTCTCCGGGCTGAGGTGAGGAAGGAAATAAAGGAGTGGGGGCCGGGACAGGAGGGGTATCTCAGGCAGGGCAATGGAAAGCTTCCAGAAGAGCGCCCGTGGCCAGGACCATCCTGGCTGACCTGCAGGCACCAAGTTGGCCTGCGTGCTTTCGCTGGTGTGGCTCCACGGCCCTTCCTCTAGGCTTTCAAGCCCTTGTACATATTCAGGTGTTTCACCTGGGAAGGGTGGGAACAGTTCAGCAGCAGCTGGCCTGGGGCTCAGCTCACGTTTACTCACAGAGGCCTTGGCACGGTCCCCCAGCTTTGCAATAAGGACGCTCCTTGCGTGGGCGGGCGGGGCTGCTGGCTGTATGGGAGATGATTCCCCACCTCTGACCAATTTCAGAATTGTTTACCCCTGGAGCAAGTGCCTTGGTAGTGTTTTCCTCTGTATAAATGTTAGGTTCAGTTTTTTTTTTCTTTTTTGGTTCAAGTTAGATTTTATTCCTCTTTTATGTATTTATAGATATAAGCATGGAAATAATTCATTCTTATAAATACATAAGTGTGAATGGAAGCACATTTTTTCTGTTTTATTTTTACATTTTATATTTAAAATCTTTGAAATTTAATTTTATTTATTTTTTTTATACAGTAGGTTATTATTAGTTATCTATTTTATGCATAGACATGTATACAGGTCAATCCCAATCTCCCAACTCATCCCACCACCACCACCCCATGGCTTCCCCCACTTTGTGTCGATACGTTTGTTCTCTACCTCTGTGTCTCTATTTCTGCCCTGCAAACCAGTTCATCTGTAGCATTTTTCTAGTTTCCACATATAGGCATTAATATACAATATTTGTTTTTCTCTTTCTGACTTACTTCACTCTGTATGACAGTCTCTAGATCCATCAACTTCTCTACAAATGACCCAATTTCATTCCTTTTTATGGCTGAGTAATATTCCATTTTATATATGTACCACATCTTTATCCATTCGTCTGTCTGTGGGCATTTAGGTTGCTTCCATTACCTGGCTATTGTAAATAGTGCTGCAATGAACATTGTGGTGAATGTGTCTTTGTGATTTATGGTTTTCTCTGGGTATATGCCCAGAAGTGGGATTGCTGGATCCTATGGTAATTCTGTTTTTAGTTTTTTAAAGGAACCTCCATACTGTTCCCAATAGTGACTGTATCAATTTACATTCCCACCAATAGCGGAAGAGGGTTTCTTTGTCCACACCCTCCCCAGAATTTGTTGTTTGTAGATTATCTGATGATGCCGATTCTAACAGGTGTGAGGTCTTACCTCATTGTAGTTTTGATTTGCATTTCTCTAATAATTAGTGATGTTGAGCAGCTTTTCATGTGCGTCTTGGCCATCTCTGTGTCTTCTTTGAAGAAACGTCTATTTAGATCTTCTGCGCATTTTTGTATTGGGTTGTTTGTTGTATTAATATTAAGCTGCATGAGCTGTTTATATATATTGGAGATTAAACCTTTGTCCATTGATTCGTTTGTGAAAGTTTTCGCCCATTCTGAGGGTTGCCTTTTTCCATTCCCGTTTTTTTAACAAAGAAAGAAAGAAATCAAAAGAAGCAGAACACTAATGTGCGTGAAATATGCCTCTTGAAACTGTCGTTTTGAAATATGGACGTCTTTTGAATTTTTTGGTCGATATATGACCCCAGGATTTGTTTTCAGGGCAGGTGTCATTTACAGGCCTGTAATGATTTGGAATATCCACTGACCATTAGCGCTGGGATTAAAGCTGCTGTTGTGTGAAACGGCCACAAGGTGGCAGCAGTTCTCCCTTACCAAATCTGGTTACTAGGGCAGCAGAGCCTCAATGGAAGTCGCGTTCTAGATTGGAATGTAGAACGGAATGTACCAGGAGAAAGCCCCTCAAGTTTTTCTCACTAATTCTTGTTCGTGTTTTTAATTTAATTTTTTATTTTTTATTACAGCAAGCTTGAGTACAACGTTTAGCTTGTTGTAGGTGTGCAAGAGGTGGTTCTTTTACACATATACATATGTCTGTTCTTCCTGGGATCCTTGTCCCATGTTCGTTATGACAGAATGTTGAGTAGTCTTCTCTTGGTACTCCGTAGGTCTTTGGTGATTATATACGTCTACTGTGTTTGTATATGTCTGTTAACCCCAATATCATAATGAATTCAATCCTCACACCTTTCCTTTGGTGAACCATAAGTTTGTTTAATGAATCTGTGATTGCCCTTCTCCGTGGAAATATCTGCCCTGGTATCAATTTATAGGTAACACCTATAAGTGATATGATATGATATGTGTCTTTCACTTTCTGACTTACTCCAAGTCACGTGATTACCTCTAGACTCATCTACGGTGCTGCAAATGGCATTGTGTGCTTTTTTTCCTTGGCGAATATTCTGTCTTAGCGAGGTCCATTTTCTGCAATATGATTCCCTGAGAGCTGAGGATTAGCTGACCTGCGCAGCCTGACCCTCCTGGCAAGCCCTCCCCAGGTGTGCCTGGGTTAAGGTCAATATAAACAGCACTCCAGGCAGCAATAGCCCCTGCAGCTGTGCCTGACTCCATATTCTCTGCCCCGTCAGCAGTCTCGGGGCTGTGCTGGTGGGAGGGTGTGAGGGTCCACGGCTTTGTGGGTGGCCCGGTGTGAGTGGGGCTCTGCTGGACTTTCTGCAGGAGTTGCCAGGCTGCCACCTGTAAAGAAGAGGATGTGTCACCCATAACTTCCACTGGAGTATCTCTCCGGGCTGAGGTGAGGAAGGAAAAAAAGGAGTGGGGGCCGGGACAGGAGGGGTATCTCAGGCAGGGCAATGGAAAGCTTCCAGAAGAGCGCCCGTGGCCAGGACCATCCTGGCTGACCTGCAGGCACCAAGTTGGCCTGCGTGCTTTCGCTGGTGTGGCTCCACGGCCCTTCCTCTAGGCTTTCAAGCCCTTGTACATATTCAGGTGTTTCACCTGGGAAGGGTGGGAACAGTTCAGCAGCAGCTGGCCTGGGGCTCAGCTCACGTTTACTCACAGAGGCCTCGGCACGGTCCCCCAGCTTTGCAATAAGGACGCTCCTTGCGTGGGCGGGTGGGGCTGCTGGCTGTATGGGGATGATTCCCCACCTCTGACCAATTTCAGAGTTGTTTACCACTTGAGCAAGTGCCTTGGTAGTGTTTTCCTCTGTATAACTGTTAGGTCCAGTTTTTTTTTTTTCTTTTTTGGTTCAAGTTAGATTTTATTCCTCTTTTATGTATTTATAGATATAAGCATGGAAATAATTCATTCTTATAAATACATCAGTGTGAATGGAAGAACTTTTTTTCTGTTTTATTTTTACATTTTATTTTTAAAAATTTTGAAATTTAATTTTATTTATTTTTTTATACACTAGGTTATTATTAGTTATGTATTTTATGCATATACTTGTATACAGGTCAATCCCAATCTCCCAACTCATCCCACCACCACCACCCCATGGCTTCCCCCACTTTGTGTCCATACGTTTGTTCTCTACCTCTGTGTCTCTATTTCTGCCCTGCAAACCAGTTCATCTGTAGCATTTTTCTAGGTTCCACATATAGGCATTAATATACAATATTTGTTTTTCTCTTTCTGACTTACTTCACTCTGTATGACAGTCTCTAGATCCATCAACTTCTCTACAAATGACTCAGTTTCATTCCTTTTTATGGCTGAGTAATATTCCATTTTATATATGTACCACATCTTTATCCATTCGTCTGTCTGTGGGCATTTAGGTTGCTTCCATTACCTGGCTATTGTAAATAGTGCTGCAATGAACATTGTGGTGAATGTGTCTTTGTGATTTATGGTTTTCTCTGGGTATATGCCCAGAAGTGGGATTGCTGGATCCTATGGTAATTCTCTTTTTAGTTTTTTAAAGGAACCTCCATACTGTTCTCCATAGTGACTGTATCAATTTACATTCCCACCAATAGCAGAAGAGGGTTCCTTTTGTCCACACCCTCCCCAGAATTTGTTGTTTGTAGATTATCTGATGATGCCGATTCTAACAGTTGTGACGTCTTACCTCATTGTAGTTTTGATTTGCATTTCTCTAATAATTAGTGATGTTGAGCAGCTTTTCATGTGCGTCTTGGCCATCTCTGTGTCTTCTTTGAAGAAACGTCTATTTAGATCTTCTGCGCATTTTTGTATTGGGTTGTTTGTTGTATTAATATTAAGCTGCATGAGCTGTTTATATATATTGGAGATTAAACCTTTGTCCATTGATTCGTTTGTGAAAGTTTTCGCCCATTCTGAGGGTTGCCTTTTTCCATTCCCGTTTTTTTAACAAAGAAAGAAAGAAATCAAAAGAAGCAGAACACTAATGTGCGTGAAATATGCCTCTTGAAACTGTCGTTTTGAAATATGGACGTCTTTTGAATTTTTTGGTCGATATATGACCCCAGGATTTGTTTTCAGGGCAGGTGTCATTTACAGGCCTGTAATGATTTGGAATATCCACTGACCATTAGCGCTGGGATTAAAGCTGCTGTTGTGTGAAACGGCCACAAGGTGGCAGCAGTTCTCCCTTACCAAATCTGGTTACTAGGGCAGCAGAGCCTCAATGGAAGTCGCGTTCTAGATTGGAATGTAGAACGGAATGTACCAGGAGAAAGCCCCTCAAGTTTTTCTCACTAATTCTTGTTCGTGTTTTTAATTTAATTTTTTATTTTTTATTACAGCAAGCTTGAGTACAACGTTTAGCTTGTTGTAGGTGTGCAAGAGGTGGTTCTTTTACACATATACATATGTCTGTTCTTCCTGAGATCCTTTTCCCATGTTCGTTATGACAGAATGTTGAGTAGTCTTCTCTTGGTACTCCGTAGGTCTTTGGTGATTATATATGTCTACTGTGTTTGTATATGTCTGTTAACCCCAATATCGTAATGAATTCAATCCTCACACCTTTCCTTTGGTGAACCATAAGTTAGTTTAATGAATCTGTGATTGCCCTTCTCCGTGGAAATATCTGCCCTGGTATCAATTTATAGGTAACACCTATAAGTGATATGATATGATATGTGTCTTTCACTTTCTGACTTACTCCAAGTCACGTGATTACCTCTAGACTCATCTACGGTGCTGCAAATGGCATTGTGTGCTTCTTTTCCTTGGCGAATATTCTGTCTTAGCGAGGTCCATTTTCTGCAATGTGATTCCCTGAGGGCTGAGGATTAGCTGACCTGGGCAGCCTGACCCTGCCGGCAAGCCCTCCCCAGGTGTGCCTGGGTTGAGGTCAATATAAACAGCACTCCAGGCAGCAATAGCCCCTGCAGCTGTGCCTGACTCCATATTCTCTGCCCTGTCAGCAGTCTCGGGGCTGTGCTGGTTGGAGGGTGTGAGGGTCCACGGCTTTGTGGGTGGCCCGTTGTGTGGGGGGCTCTGCTGGACTTTCTGAAGGAGTTGCCAGGCTGCCACCTCTAAAGAAGAGGATGTGTCACCCATAACTTCCACTGGAGTATCTCTCCGGGCTGAGGTGAGGAAGGAAATAAAGGAGTGGGGGCCGGGACAGGAGGGGTCTCTCAGGCAGGGCAGTGGAAAGCTTCCAGAAGAGCGCCCGTGGCCAGGACCATCCTGGCTGACCTGCAGGCACCAAGTTGGCCTGCGTGCTTTCGCTGGTGTGGCTCCACGGCCCTTCCTCTAGGCTTTCAAGCCCTTGTACATATTCAGGTGTTTCACCTGGGAAGGGTGGGAACAGTTCAGCAGCAGCTGGCCTGGGGCTCAGCTCACGTTTACTCACAGAGGCCTTGGCACGGTCCCCCAGCTTTGCAATAAGGACGCTCCTTGCGTGGGCGGGCGGAGCTGCTGGCTGTATGGGAGATGATTCCCCACCTCTGACCAATTTCAGAATTGTTTACCCCTGGAGCAAGTGCCTTGGTAGTGTTTTCCTCTGTATAAATGTTAGGTTCAGTTTTTTTTTTCTTTTTTGGTTCAAGTTAGATTTTATTCCTCTTTTATGTATTTATAGATATAAGCATGGAAATAATTCATTCTTATAAATACATCAGTGTGAATGGAAGAACATTTTTTCTGTTTTATTTTTACATTTTATATTTAAAATCTTTGAAATTTAATTTTATTTATTTTTTTAATACAGTAGGTTATTATTAGTTATCTATTTTATGCATAGACATGTATACAGGTCAATCCCAATCTCCCAACTCATCCCACCACCACCACCCCATGGCTTCCCCCACTTTGTGTCCATACGTTTGTTCTCTACCTCTGTGTCTCTATTTCTGCCCTGCAAACCAGTTCATCTGTAGCATTTTTCTAGTTTCCACATATAGGCATTAATATACAATATTTGTTTTTCTCTTTCTGACTTACTTCACTCTGTATGACAGTCTCTAGATCCATCAACTTCTCTACAAATGACCCAGTTTCATTCCTTTTTATGGCTGAGTAATATTCCATTTTATATATGTACCACATCTTTATCCATTCGTCTGTCTGTGGGCATTTAGGTTGCTTCCATTACCTGGCTATTGTAAATAGTGCTGCAATGAACATTGTGGTGAATGTGTCTTTGTGATTTATGGTTTTCTCTGGGTATATGCCCAGAAGTGGGATTGCTGGATCCTATGGTAATTCTGTTTTTAGTTTTTTAAAGGAACCTCCATACTGTTCCCAATAGTGACTGTATCAATTTACATTCCCACCAATAGCGGAAGAGGGTTCCTTTGTCCACACCCTCCCCAGAATTTGTTGTTTGTAGATTATCTGATGATGCCGATTCTAACAGGTGTGAGGTCTTACCTCATTGTAGTTTTGATTTGCATTTCTCTAATAATTAGTGATGTTGAGCAGCTTTTCATGTGCGTCTTGGCCATCTCTGTGTCTTCTTTGAAGAAACGTCTATTTAGATCTTCTGCGCATTTTTGTATTGGGTTGTTTGTTGTATTAATATTAAGCTGCATGAGCTGTTTATATATATTGGAGATTAAACCTTTGTCCATTGATTCGTTTGTGAAAGTTTTCGCCCATTCTGAGGGTTGCCTTTTTCCATTCCCGTTTTTTTAACAAAGAAAGAAAGAAATCAAAAGAAGCAGAACACTAATGTGCGTGAAATATGCCTCTTGAAACTGTCGTTTTGAAATATGGACGTCTTTTGAATTTTTTGGTCGATATATGACCCCAGGATTTGTTTTCAGGGCAGGTGTCATTTACAGGCCTGTAATGATTTGGAATATCCACTGACCATTAGCGCTGGGATTAAAGCTGCTGTTGTGTGAAACGGCCACAAGGTGGCAGCAGTTCTCCCTTACCAAATCTGGTTACTAGGGCAGCAGAGCCTCAATGGAAGTCGCGTTCTAGATTGGAATGTAGAACGGAATGTGCCAGGAGAAAGCCCCTCAAGTTTGTCTCACTACTTCTTGTTCGTGTTTTTAATTTAATTTTTTATTTTTTATTACAGCAAGTTTGAGTACAACGTTTAGCTTGTTGTAGGTGTGCAAGAGGTGGTTCTTTTACACATATACATATGTCTGTTCTTCCTGGGATCCTTTTCCCATGTACGTTATGACAGAATGTTTAGTAGTCTTCTCTTGGTACTCCGTAGGTCTTTGGTGATTATATATGTCTACTGTTTTTGTATATGTCTGTTAACCCCAATATCATAATGAATTCAATCCTCACACCTTTCCTTTGGTGAACCATAAGTTTGTTTAATGAATCTGTGATTGCCCGTCTCCGTGGAAATATCTGCCCTGGTATCAATTTATAGGTAACACCTATAAGTGATATGATATGATATGTGTCTTTCACTTTCTGACTTACTCCAAGTCACGTGATTACCTCTAGACTCATCTACGGTGCTACAAATGGCATTGTGTGCTTCCTTTCCTTGGCGAATATTCTGTCTTAGCGATGTCCATTTTCTGCAATGTGATTCCCTGAGGGCTGAGGATTAGCTGACCTGGGCAGCCTGACCCTGCCGGCAAGCCCTCCCCAGGTGTGACTGGGTTGAGGTCAATATAAACAGCACTCCAGGCAGCAATAGCCCCTGCAGCTGTGCCTGACTCCATATTCTCTGCCCCGTCAGCAGTCTCGGGGCTGTGCTGGTGGGAGGGTGTGAGGGTCCACGGCTTTGTGGGTGGCCCGGTGTGAGTGGGGCTCTGCTGGACTTTCTGCAGGAGTTGCCAGGCTGCCACCTGTAAAGAAGAGGATGTGTCACCCATAACTTCCACTGGAATATCTCTCCGGGCTGAGGTGAGGAAGGAAAAAAAGGAGTGGGGGCCGGGACAGGAGGGGTATCTCAGGCAGGGCAATAGAAAGATTCCAGAAGAGCGCCCGTGGCCAGGACCATCCTGGCTGACCTGCAGGCACCAAGGTGGCCTGCGTGCTGTCGCTGGTGTGGCTCCACGTCCCTTCCTCTAGGCTTTCAAGCCCTTGTACATATTCAGGTGTTTCACCTGGGAAGGGTGGGAACAGTTCAGCAGCAGCTGGCCTGGGGCTCAGCTCACGTTTACTCACAGAGGCGTCGGCACGGTCCCCGAGCTTTGGAATAAGGACGCTCCTTGCGTGGGCGGGCGGGGCTGCTGGCTCAGTGGGAGATGATTCCCCACCTCTGACCAATTTCAGAATTGTTTACCACTGGAGCAACTGCCTTGGTAGTGTTTTCCTCTGTATAACAGTTAGGTTCAGTTTTTTTTTTTTCTTTTTTGGTTCAAGTTAGATTTTATTCCTCTTTTATGTATTTACGGATATAAGCATGGAAATAATTCATTCTTATAAATACATCTGTGTGAATGGAAGAACATTTTTTCTGTTTTATTTTTACAGTTTAATTTTAAAAATATTGAAATTTAATTTTATTTATTTTTTTATACACTAGGTTATTATTAGTTATCTATTTTATGCATAGACATCTATACAGGTCAATCCCAATCTCCCAACTCATCCCACCACCACCACCCCATGGCTTCCCCCACTTTGTGTCCATACGTTTGTTCTCTACCTCTGTGTCTCTATTTCTGCCCTGCAAACCAGTTCATCTGTAGCATTTTTCTAGGTTCCACATATAGGCATTAATATACAATATTTGTTTTTCTCTTTCTGACTTACTTCACTCTGTATGACAGTCTCTAGATCCATCAACTTCTCTACAAATGACTCAGTTTCATTCCTTTTTATGGCTGAGTAATATTCCATTTTATATATGTACCACATCTTTATCCATTCGTCTGTCTGTGGGCATTTAGGTTGCTTCCATTACCTGGCTTTTGTAAATAGTGCTGCAATGAACATTGTGGTGAATGTGTCTTTGTGATTTATGGTTTTCTCTGGGTATATGCCCAGAAGTGGGATTGCTGGATCCTATGGTAATTCTGTTTTTAGTTTTTTAAAGGAACCTCCATACTGTTCCCAATAGTGACTGTATCAATTTACATTCCCACCAATAGCGGAAGAGGGTTTCTTTGTCCACACCCTCCCCAGAATTTGTTGTTTGTAGATTATCTGATGATGCCGATTCTAACAGGTGTGAGGTCTTACCTCATTGTAGTTTTGATTTGCATTTCTCTAATAATTAGTGATGTTGAGCAGCTTTTCATGTGCGTCTTGGCCATCTCTGTGTCTTCTTTGAAGAAACGTCTATTTAGATCTTCTGCGCATTTTTGTATTGGGTTGTTTGTTGTATTAATATTAAGCTGCATGAGCTGTTTATATATATTGGAGATTAAACCTTTGTCCATTGATTCGTTTGTGAAAGTTTTCGCCCATTCTGAGGGTTGCCTTTTTCCATTCCCGTTTTTTTAACAAAGAAAGAAAGAAATCAAAAGAAGCAGAACACTAATGTGCGTGAAATATGCCTCTTGAAACTGTCGTTTTGAAATATGGACGTCTTTTGAATTTTTTGGTCGATATATGACCCCAGGATTTGTTTTCAGGGCAGGTGTCATTTACAGGCCTGTAATGATTTGGAATATCCACTGACCATTAGCGCTGGGATTAAAGCTGCTGTTGTGTGAAACGGCCACAAGGTGGCAGCAGTTCTCCCTTACCAAATCTGGTTACTAGGGCAGCAGAGCCTCAATGGAAGTCGCGTTCTAGATTGGAATGTAGAACGGAATGTACCAGGAGAAAGCCCCTCAAGTTTTTCTCACTAATTCTTGTTCGTGTTTTTAATTTAATTTTTTATTTTTTATTACAGCAAGCTTGAGTACAACGTTTAGCTTGTTGTAGGTGTGCAAGAGGTGGTTCTTTTACACATATACATATGTCTGTTCTTCCTGGGATCCTTTTCCGATGTTCGTTATGACAGAATGTTGAGTAGTCTTCTCTTGGTACTCCGTAGGTCTTTGGTGATTATATACGTCTACTGTGTTTGTATATGTCTGTTAACCCCAATATCATAATGAATTCAATCCTCACACCTTTCCTTTGGTGAACCATAAGTTTGTTTAATGAATCTGTGATTGCCCTTCTCCGTGGAAATATCTGCCCTGGTATCAATTTATAGGTAACACCTATAAGTGATATGATATGATATGTGTCTTTCACTTTCTGACTTACTCCAAGTCACGTGATTACCTCTAGACTCATCTACGGTGCTGCAAATGGCATTGTGTGCTTTTTTTCCTTGGCGAATATTCTGTCTTAGCGAGGTACATTTTCTGCAATATGATTCCCTGAGAGCTGAGGATTAGCTGACCTGCGCAGCCTGACCCTCCCGGCAAGCCCTCCCCAGGTGTGCCTGGGTTAAGGTCAATATAAACAGCACTCCAGGCAGCAATAGCCCCTGCAGCTGTGCCTGACTCCATATTCTCTGCCCCGTCAGCAGTCTCGGGGCTGTGCTGGTGGGAGGGTGTGAGGGTCCACGGCTTTGTGGGTGGCCCGGTGTGAGTGGGGCTCTGCTGGACTTTCTGCAGGAGTTGCCAGGCTGCCACCTGTAAAGAAGAGGATGTGTCACCCATAACTTCCACTGGAGTATCTCTCCGGGCTGAGGTGAGGAAGGAAAAAAAGGAGTGGGGGCCGGGACAGGAGGGGTATCTCAGGCAGGGCAATGGAAAGCTTCCAGAAGAGCGCCCGTGGCCAGGACCATCCTGGCTGACCTGCAGGCACCAAGTTGGCCTGCGTGCTTTCGCTGGTGTGGCTCCACGGCCCTTCCTCTAGGCTTTCAAGCCCTTGTACATATTCAGGTGTTTCACCTGGGAAGGGTGGGAACAGTTCAGCAGCAGCTGGCCTGGGGCTCAGCTCACGTTTACTCACAGAGGCCTCGGCACGGTCCCCCAGCTTTGCAATAAGGACGCTCCTTGCGTGGGCGGGTGGGGCTGCTGGCTGTATGGGGATGATTCCCCACCTCTGACCAATTTCAGAGTTGTTTACCACTTGAGCAAGTGCCTTGGTAGTGTTTTCCTCTGTATAACTGTTAGGTCCAGTTTTTTTTTTTCTTTTTTGGTTCAAGTTAGATTTTATTCCTCTTTTATGTATTTATAGATATAAGCATGGAAATAATTCATTCTTATAAATACATCAGTGTGAATGGAAGAACTTTTTTTCTGTTTTATTTTTACATTTTATTTTTTAAAATTTTGAAATTTAATTTTATTTATTTTTTTATACACTAGGTTATTATTAGTTATGTATTTTATGCATATACATGTATACAGGTCAATCCCAATCTCCCAACTCATCCCACCACCACCACCCCATGGCTTCCCCCACTTTGTGTCGATACGTTTGTTCTCTACCTCTGTGTCTCTATTTCTGCCCTGCAAACCAGTTCATCTGTAGCATTTTTCTAGGTTCCACATATAGGCATTAATATACAATATTTGTTTTTCTCTTTCTGACTTACTTCACTCTGTATGACAGTCTCTAGATCCATCAACTTCTCTACAAATGACTCAGTTTCATTCCTTTTTATGGCTGAGTAATATTCCATTTTATATATGTACCACATCTTTATCCATTCGTCTGTCTGTGGGCATTTAGGTTGCTTCCATTACCTGGCTATTGTAAATAGTGCTGCAATGAACATTGTGGTGAATGTGTCTTTGTGATTTATGGTTTTCTCTGGGTATATGCCCAGAAGTGGGATTGCTGGATCCTATGGTAATTCTCTTTTTAGTTTTTTAAAGGAACCTCCATACTGTTCTCCATAGTGACTGTATCAATTTACATTCCCACCAATAGCAGATGAGGGTTCCTTTTGTCCACACCCTCCCCAGAATTTGTTGTTTGTAGATTATCTGATGATGCCGATTCTAACAGTTGTGACGTCTTACCTCATTGTAGTTTTGATTTGCATTTCTCTAATAATTAGTGATGTTGAGCAGCTTTTCATGTGCGTCTTGGCCATCTCTGTGTCTTCTTTGAAGAAACGTCTATTTAGATCTTCTGCGCATTTTTGTATTGGGTTGTTTGTTGTATTAATATTAAGCTGCATGAGCTGTTTATATATATTGGAGATTAAACCTTTGTCCATTGATTCGTTTGTGAAAGTTTTCGCCCATTCTGAGGGTTGCCTTTTTCCATTCCCGTTTTTTTAACAAAGAAAGAAAGAAATCAAAAGAAGCAGAACACTAATGTGCGTGAAATATGCCTCTTGAAACTGTCGTTTTGAAATATGGACGTCTTTTGAATTTTTTGGTCGATATATGACCCCAGGATTTGTTTTCAGGGCAGGTGTCATTTACAGGCCTGTAATGATTTGGAATATCCACTGACCATTAGCGCTGGGATTAAAGCTGCTGTTGTGTGAAACGGACACAAGGTGGCAGCAGTTCTTCCTTACCAAATCTGGTTACTAGGGCAGCAGAGCCTCAATGGAAGTCGCGTTCTAGATTGGAATGTAGAACGGAATGTACCAGGAGAAAGCCCCTCAAGTTTTTCTCACTAATTCTTGTTCGTGTTTTTAATTTAATTTTTTATTTTTTATTACAGCAAGCTTGAGTACAACGTTTAGCTTGTTGTAGGTGTGCAAGAGGTGGTTCTTTTACACATATACATATGTCTGTTCTTCCTGAGATCCTTTTCCCATGTTCGTTATGACAGAATGTTGAGTAGTCTTCTCTTGGTACTCCGTAGGTCTTTGGTGATTATATATGTCTACTGTGTTTGTATATGTCTGTTAACCCCAATATCGTAATGAATTCAATCCTCACACCTTTCCTTTGGTGAACCATAAGTTAGTTTAATGAATCTGTGATTGCCCTTCTCCGTGGAAATATCTGCCCTGGTATCAATTTATAGGTAACACCTATAAGTGATATGATATGATATGTGTCTTTCACTTTCTGACTTACTCCAAGTCACGTGATTACCTCTAGACTCATCTACGGTGCTGCAAATGGCATTGTGTGCTTCTTTTCCTTGGCGAAAATTCTGTCTTAGCGAGGTCCATTTTCTGCAATGTGATTCCCTGAGGGCTGAGGATTAGCTGACCTGGGCAGCCTGACCCTGCCGGCAAGCCCTCCCCAGGTGTGCCTGGGTTGAGGTCAATATAAACAGCACTCCAGGCAGCAATAGCCCCTGCAGCTGTGCCTGACTCCATATTCTCTGCCCTGTCAGCAGTCTCGGGGCTGTGCTGGTTGGAGGGTGTGAGGGTCCACGGCTTTGTGGGTGGCCCGTTGTGTGTGGGGCTCTGCTGGACTTTCTGCAGGAGTTGCCAGGCTGCCACCTCTAAAGAAGAGGATGTGTCACCCATAACTTCCACTGGAGTATCTCTCCGGGCTGAGGTGAGGAAGGAAATAAAGGAGTGGGGGCCGGGACAGGAGGGGTATCTCAGGCAGGGCAATGGAAAGCTTCCAGAAGAGCGCCCGTGGCCAGGACCATCCTGGCTGACCTGCAGGCACCAAGTTGGCCTGCGTGCTTTCGCTGGTGTGGCTCCACGGCCCTTCCTCTAGGCTTTCAAGCCCTTGTACATATTCAGGTGTTTCACCTGGGAAGGGTGGGAACAGTTCAGCAGCAGCTGGCCTGGGGCTCAGCTCACGTTTACTCACAGAGGCCTTGGCACGGTCCCCCAGCTTTGCAATAAGGACGCTCCTTGCGTGGGCGGGCGGAGCTGCTGGCTGTATGGGAGATGATTCCCCACCTCTGACCAATTTCAGAATTGTTTACCCCTGGAGCAAGTGCCTTGGTAGTGTTTTCCTCTGTATAAATGTTAGGTTCAGTTTTTTTTTTCTTTTTTGGTTCAAGTTAGATTTTATTCCTCTTTTATGTATTTATAGATATAAGCATGGAAATAATTCATTCTTATAAATACATCAGTGTGAATGGAAGAACATTTTTTCTGTTTTATTTTTACATTTTATATTTAAAATCTTTGAAATTTAATTTTATTTATTTTTTTAATACAGTAGGTTATTATTAGTTATCTATTTTATGCATAGACATGTATACAGGTCAATCCCAATTTCCCAACTCATCCCACCACCACCACCCCATGGCTTCCCCCACTTTGTGTCCATACGTTTGTTCTCTACCTCTGTGTCTCTATTTCTGCCCTGCAAACCAGTTCATCTGTAGCATTTTTCTAGTTTCCACATATAGGCATTAATATACAATATTTGTTTTTCTCTTTCTGACTTACTTCACTCTGTATGACAGTCTCTAGATCCATCAACTTCTCTACAAATGACCCAGTTTCATTCCTTTTTATGGCTGAGTAATATTCCATTTTATATATGTACCACATCTTTATCCATTCGTCTGTCTGTGGGCATTTAGGTTGCTTCCATTACCTGGCTATTGTAAATAGTGCTGCAATGAACATTGTGGTGAATGTGTCTTTGTGATTTATGGTTTTCTCTGGGTATATGCCCAGAAGTGGGATTGCTGGATCCTATGGTAATTCTGTTTTTAGTTTTTTAAAGGAACCTCCATACTGTTCCCAATAGTGACTGTATCAATTTACATTCCCACCAATAGCGGAAGAGGGTTCCTTTGTCCACACCCTCCCCAGAATTTGTTGTTTGTAGATTATCTGATGATGCGGATTCTAACAGGTGTGAGGTCTTACCTCATTGTAGTTTTGATTTGCATTTCTCTAATAATTAGTGATGTTGAGCAGCTTTTCATGTGCGTCTTGCCCATCTCTGTGTCTTCTTTGAAGAAACGTCTATTTAGATCTTCTGCGCATTTTTGTATTGGGTTGTTTGTTGTATTAATATTAAGCTGCATGAGCTGTTTATATATATTGGAGATTAAACCTTTGTCCATTGATTCGTTTGTGAAAGTTTTCGCCCATTCTGAGGGTTGCCTTTTTCCATTCCCGTTTTTTTAACAAAGAAAGAAAGAAATCAAAAGAAGCAGAACACTAATGTGCGTGAAATATGCCTCTTGAAACTGTCGTTTTGAAATATGGACGTCTTTTGAATTTTTTGGTCGATATATGACCCCAGGATTTGTTTTCAGGGCAGGTGTCATTTACAGGCCTGTAATGATTTGGAATATCCACTGACCATTAGCGCTGGGATTAAAGCTGCTGTTGTGTGAAACGGCCACAAGGTGGCAGCAGTTCTCCCTTACCAAATCTGGTTACTAGGGCAGCAGAGCCTCAATGGAAGTCGCGTTCTAGATTGGAATGTAGAACGGAATGTGCCAGGAGAAAGCCCCTCAAGTTTGTCTCACTACTTCTTGTTCGTGTTTTTAATTTAATTTTTTATTTTTTATTACAGCAAGTTTGAGTACAACGTTTAGCTTGTTGTAGGTGTGCAAGAGGTGGTTCTTTTACACATATACATATGTCTGTTCTTCCTGGGATCCTTTTCCCATGTACGTTATGACAGAATGTTTAGTAGTCTTCTCTTGGTACTCCGTAGGTCTTTGGTGATTATATATGTCTACTGTGTTTGTATATGTCTGTTAACCCCAATATCATAATGAATTCAATCCTCACACCTTTCCTTTGGTGAACCATAAGTTTGTTTAATGAATCTGTGATTGCCCGTCTCCGTGGAAATATCTGCCCTGGTATCAATTTATAGGTAACACCTATAAGTGATATGATATGATATGTGTCTTTCACTTTCTGACTTACTCCAAGTCACGTGATTACCTCTAGACTCATCTACGGTGCTACAAATGGCATTGTGTGCTTCCTTTCCTTGGCGAATATTCTGTCTTAGCGATGTCCATTTTCTGCAATGTGATTCCCTGAGGGCTGAGGATTAGCTGACCTGGGCAGCCTGACCCTGCCGGCAAGCCCTCCCCAGGTGTGACTGGGTTGAGGTCAATATAAACAGCACTCCAGGCAGCAATAGCCCCTGCAGCTGTGCCTGACTCCATATTCTCTGCCCCGTCAGCAGTCTCGGGGCTGTGCTGGTGGGAGGGTGTGAGGGTCCACGGCTTTGTGGGTGGCCCGGTGTGAGTGGGGCTCTGCTGGACTTTCTGCAGGAGTTGCCAGGCTGCCACCTGTAAAGAAGAGGATGTGTCACCCATAACTTCCACTGGAATATCTCTCCGGGCTGAGGTGAGGAAGGAAAAAAAGGAGTGGGGGCCGGGACAGGAGGGGTATCTCAGGCAGGGCAATAGAAAGATTCCAGAAGAGCGCCCGTGGCCAGGACCATCCTGGCTGACCTGCAGGCACCAAGGTGGCCTGCGTGCTGTCGCTGGTGTGGCTCCACGGCCCTTCCTCTAGGCTTTCAAGCCCTTGTACATATTCAGGTGTTTCACCTGGGAAGGGTGGGAACAGTTCAGCAGCAGCTGGCCTGGGGCTCAGCTCACGTTTACTCACAGAGGCGTCGGCACGGTCCCCGAGCTTTGGAATAAGGACGCTCCTTGCGTGGGCGGGCGGGGCTGCTGGCTCAGTGGGAGATGATTCCCCACCTCTGACCAATTTCAGAATTGTTTACCACTGGAGCAACTGCCTTGGTAGTGTTTTCCTCTGTATAACAGTTAGGTTCAGTTTTTTTTTTTCTTTTTTGGTTCAAGTTAGATTTTATTCCTCTTTTATGTATTTATAGATATAAGCATGGAAATAATTCATTCTTATAAATACATCAGTGTGAATGGAAGAACTTTTTTTCTGTTTTATTTTTACATTTTATTTTTAAAAATTTTGAAATTTAATTTTATTTATTTTTTTATACACTAGGTTATTATTAGTTATCTATTTTATGCATAGACATGTATACAGGTCAATCCCAATCTCCCAACTCATCCCACCACCACCACCCCATGGCTTCCCCCACTTTGTGTCCATACGTTTGTTCTCTACCTCTGTGTCTCTATTTCTGCCCTGCAAACCAGTTCATCTGTAGCATTTTTCTAGGTTCCACATATAGGCATTAATATACAATATTTGTTTTTCTCTTTCTGACTTACTTCACTCTGTATGACAGTCTCTAGATCCATCAACTTCTCTACAAATGACTCAGTTTCATTCCTTTTTATGGCTGAGTAATATTCCATTTTATATATGTACCACATCTTTATCCATTCGTCTGTCTGTGGGCATTTAGGTTGCTTCCATTACCTGGCTTTTGTAAATAGTGCTGCAATGAACATTGTGGTGAATGTGTCTTTGTGATTTATGGTTTTCTCTGGGTATATGCCCAGAAGTGGGATTGCTGGATCCTATGGTAATTCTGTTTTTAGTTTTTTAAAGGAACCTCCATACTGTTCCCAATAGTGACTGTATCAATTTACATTCCCACCAATAGCGGAAGAGGGTTTCTTTGTCCACACCCTCCCCAGAATTTGTTGTTTGTAGATTATCTGATGATGCCGATTCTAACAGGTGTGAGGTCTTACCTCATTGTAGTTTTGATTTGCATTTCTCTAATAATTAGTGATGTTGAGCAGCTTTTCATGTGCGTCTTGGCCATCTCTGTGTCTTCTTTGAAGAAACGTCTATTTAGATCTTCTGCGCATTTTTGTATTGGGTTGTTTGTTGTATTAATATTAAGCTGCATGAGCTGTTTATATATATTGGAGATTAAACCTTTGTCCATTGATTCGTTTGTGAAAGTTTTCGCCCATTCTGAGGGTTGCCTTTTTCCATTCCCGTTTTTTTAACAAAGAAAGAAAGAAATCAAAAGAAGCAGAACACTAATGTGCGTGAAATATGCCTCTTGAAACTGTCGTTTTGAAATATGGACGTCTTTTGAATTTTTTGGTCGATATATGACCCCAGGATTTGTTTTCAGGGCAGGTGTCATTTACAGGCCTGTAATGATTTGGAATATCCACTGACCATTAGCGCTGGGATTAAAGCTGCTGTTGTGTGAAACGGCCACAAGGTGGCAGCAGTTCTCCCTTACCAAATCTGGTTACAAGGGCAGCAGAGCCTCAATGGAAGTCGCCTTCTAGATTGGAATGTAGAACGGAATGTGCCAGGAGAAAGCCCCTCAAGTTTTTCTCACTAATTCTTGTTCGTGTTTTTAATTTAATTTTTTATTTTTTATTACAGCAAGTTTGAGTACAACGTTTAGCTTGTTGTAGGTGTGCAAGAGGTGGTTCTTTTACACATATACATATGTCTGTTCTTCCTGGGATCCTTTTCCCATGTTCGTTATGACAGAATGTTGAGTAGTCTTCTCTTGGTACTCCGTACGTCTTTGGAGATTATATACGTCTACTGTGTTTGTATATGTCTGTTAACCCCAATATCGTAATGAATTCAATCCTCACACCTTTCCTTTGGTGAACCATAAGTTTGTTTAATGAATCTGTGATTGCCCTTCTCCGTGGAAATATCTGCCCTGGTATCAATTTATAGGTAACACCTATAAGTGATATGATATGATATGTGTCTTTCACTTTCTGACTTACTCCAAGTCACGTGATTACCTCTAGACTCATCTACGGTGCTGCAAATAGCATTGTGTGCTGCTTTTCCTTGGAGAATATTCTGTCTTAGCGAGGTCCATTTTCTGCAATGTGATTCCCTGAGGGCTGAGGATTAGCTGACCTGGGCAGCCTGACGCTGCCGGCAAGCCCTCCCCAGGTGTGCCTGGGTTGAGGTCAATATAAACAGCACTCCAGGCAGCAATAGCCCCTGCAGCTGTGCCTGACTCCATATTCTCTGCCCCGTCAGCAGTCTCGGGGCTGTGCTGGTGGGAGGGTGTGAGGGTCCACGGGTTTGTGGGTGGCCCGGTGTGAGTGGGGATCTGCTGGACTTTCTGCAGGAGTTGCCAGGCTGCCACCTGTAAAGAAGAGGATGTGTCACCCATAACTTCCACTGGAGTATCTCTCCGGGTGAGGTGAGGAAGGAAAAAAAGGAGTGGGGGCCGGGACAGGAGGGGTATCTCAGGCAGGGCAATGGAAAGCTTCCAGAAGAGCGCCCGTGGCCAGGACCATCCAGGCTGACCTGCAGGCACCAAGTTGCCCTGCTTGCTTTCGCTGGTGTGGCTCCACGGCCCTTCCTCTAGGCTTTCAAGCCCTTGTACATATTCAGGTGTTTCACCTGGGAAGGGTGGGAACAGTTCAGCAGCAGCTGGCCTGGGGCTCAGCTCACGTTTACTCACAGAGGCCTCGGCACGGTCCCCCAGCTTTGCAATAAGGATGCTCCTTGCGTGGGCGGGTGGGGCTGCTGGCTGTATGGGAGATGATTCCCCACCTCTGACCAATTTCAGAATTGTTTACCACTGGAGCAAGTGCCTTGGTAGTGTTTTCCTCTGTATAACTGTTAGGTTCAGATTTTTTTTTCTTTTTTGGTTCAAGTTAGATTTTATTCCTCTTTTATGTATTTATGGATATAAGCATGGAAATAATTCATTCTTATAAATACATCAGTGTGAATGGAAGAACATTTTTTCTGTTTTATTTTTACCTTTTATTTTTAAAATTTTTGAAATTTAATTTTATTTATTTTTTTATACAGTAGGTTATTATTAGTTATCTATTTTATGCATAGACATGTATACAGGTCAATCCCAATCTCCCAACTCATCCCACCACCACCACCCCATGGCTTCCCCCACTTTGTGTCCATACGTTTGTTCTCTACCTCTGTGTCTCTATTTCTGCCCTGCAAACCAGTTCATCTGTAGCATATTTCTAGGTTCCACATATAGGCATTAATATACAATATTTGTTTTTCTCTTTCTGACTTACTTCACTCTGTATGACAGTCTCTAGTTCCATCAACTTCTCTACAAATGACCCAGTTTCATTCCTTTTTATGGCTGAGTAATATTCCATTTTATATATGTACCACATCTTTATCCATTCGTCAGTCTGTGGGCATTTAGGTTGCTTCCATTACCTGGCTATTGTAAATAGTGCTGCAATGAACATTGTGGTGAATGTGTCTCTGTGATTTATGGTTTTCTCTGGGTATGTGCCCAGAAGTGAGATTGCTGGATCCTATGGTAATTCTCTTTTTAGTTTTTTAAAGGAACCTCCATACTGTTCTCCATAGTGACTGTATCAATTTACATTCCCACCAATAGCGGAAGACGGTTCCTTTTGTCCACACCCTCCCCAGAATTTGTTGTTTGTAGATTATCTGATGATGCCGATTCTAACAGGTGTGAGGTCTTACCTCATTGTAGTTTTGATTTGCATCTCTCTAATAATTAGTGATGTTGAGCAGCTTTTCATGTGCGTCTTGGCCATCTCTGTGTCTTCTTTGAAGAAACGTCTATTTAGATCTTCTGCGCATTTTTGTATTGGGTTGTTTGTTGTATTAATATTAAGCTGCATGAGCTGTTTATATATATTGGAGATTAAACCTTTGTCCATTGATTCGTTTGTGAAAGTTTTCGCCCATTCTGAGGGTTGCCTTTTTCCATTCCCGTTTTTTTAACAAAGAAAGAAAGAAATCAAAAGAAGCAGAACACTAATGTGCGTGAAATATGCCTCTTGAAACTGTCGTTTTGAAATATGGACGTCTTTTGAATTTTTTGGTCGATATATGACCCCAGGATTTGTTTTCAGGGCAGGTGTCATTTACAGGCCTGTAATGATTTGGAATATCCACTGACCATTAGCGCTGGGATTAAAGCTGCTGTTGTGTGAAACGGCCACAAGGTGGCAGCAGTTCTCCCTTACCAAATCTGATTACAAGGGCAGCAGAGCCTCAATGGAAGTCGCCTTCTAGATTGGAATGTAGAACGGAATGTGCCAGGAGAAAGCCCCTCAAGTTTTTCTCACTAATTCTTGTTCGTGTTTTTAATTTAATTTTTTATTTTTTATTACAGCAAGTTTGAGTACAACGTTTAGCTTGTTGTAGGTGTGCAAGAGGTGGTTCTTTTACACATATACATATGTCTGTTCTTCCTGGGATCCTTTTCCCATGTTCGTTATGACAGAATGTTGAGTAGTCTTCTCTTGGTACTCCGTACGTCTTTGGAGATTATATACGTCTACTGTGTTTGTATATGTCTGTTAACCCCAATATCGTAATGAATTCAATCCTCACACCTTTCCTTTGGTGAACCATAAGTTTGTTTAATGAATCTGTGATTGCCCTTCTCCGTGGAAATATCTGCCCTGGTATCAATTTATAGGTAACACCTATAAGTGATATGATATGATATGTGTCTTTCACTTTCTGACTTACTCCAAGTCACGTGATTACCTCTAGACTCATCTACGGTGCTGCAAATGGCATTGTGTGCTGCTTTTCCTTGGAGAATATTCTGTCTTAGCGAGGTCCATTTTCTGCAATGTGATTCCCTGAGGGCTGAGGATTAGCTGACCTGGGCAGCCTGACGCTGCCGGCAAGCCCTCCCCAGGTGTGCCTGGGTTGAGGTCAATATAAACAGCACTCCAGGCAGCAATAGCCCCTGCAGCTGTGCCTGACTCCATATTCTCTGCCCCGTCAGCAGTCTCGGGGCTGTGCTGGTGGGAGGGTGTGAGGGTCCACGGGTTTGTGGGTGGCCCGGTGTGAGTGGGGATCTGCTGGACTTTCTGCAGGAGTTGCCAGGCTGCCACCTGTAAAGAAGAGGATGTGTCACCCATAACTTCCACTGGAGTATCTCTCCGGGTGAGGTGAGGAAGGAAAAAAAGGAGTGGGGGCCGGGACAGGAGGGGTATCTCAGGCAGGGCAATGGAAAGCTTCCAGAAGAGCGCCCGTGGCCAGGACCATCCAGGCTGACCTGCAGGCACCAAGTTGCCCTGCTTGCTTTCGCTGGTGTGGCTCCACGGCCCTTCCTCTAGGCTTTCAAGCCCTTGTACATATTCAGGTGTTTCACCTGGGAAGGGTGGGAACAGTTCAGCAGCAGCTGGCCTGGGGCTCAGCTCACGTTTACTCACAGAGGCCTCGGCACGGTCCCCCAGCTTTGCAATAAGGATGCTCCTTGCGTGGGCGGGTGGGGCTGCTGGCTGTATGGGAGATGATTCCCCACCTCTGACCAATTTCAGAATTGTTTACCACTGGAGCAAGTGCCTTGGTAGTGTTTTCCTCTGTATAACTGTTAGGTTCAGATTTTTTTTTCTTTTTTGGTTCAAGTTAGATTTTATTCCTCTTTTATGTATTTATGGATATAAGCATGGAAATAATTCATTCTTATAAATACATCAGTGTGAATGGAAGAACATTTTTTCTGTTTTATTTTTACCTTTTATTTTTAAAATTTTTGAAATTTAATTTTATTTATTTTTTTATACAGTAGGTTATTATTAGTTATCTATTTTATGCATAGACATGTATACAGGTCAATCCCAATCTCCCAACTCATCCCACCACCACCACCCCATGGCTTCCCCCACTTTGTGTCCATACGTTTGTTCTCTACCTCTGTGTCTCTATTTCTGCCCTGCAAACCAGTTCATCTGTAGCATATTTCTAGGTTCCACATATAGGCATTAATATACAATATTTGTTTTTCTCTTTCTGACTTACTTCACTCTGTATGACAGTCTCTAGTTCCATCAACTTCTCTACAAATGACTCAGTTTCATTCCTTTTTATGGCTGAGTAATATTCCATTTTATATATGTACCACATCTTTATCCATTCGTCAGTCTGTGGGCATTTAGGTTGCTTCCATTACCTGGCTATTGTAAATAGTGCTGCAATGAACATTGTGGTGAATGTGTCTCTGTGATTTATGGTTTTCTCTGGGTATATGCCCAGAAGTGAGATTGCTGGATCCTATGGTAATTCTCTTTTTAGTTTTTTAAAGGAACCTCCATACTGTTCTCCATAGTGACTGTATCAATTTACATTCCCACCAATAGCGGAAGACGGTTCCTTTTGTCCACACCCTCCCCAGAATTTGTTGTTTGTAGATTATCTGATGATGCCGATTCTAACAGGTGTGAGGTCTTACCTCATTGTAGTTTTGATTTGCATCTCTCTAATAATTAGTGATGTTGAGCAGCTTTTCATGTGCGTCTTGGCCATCTCTGTGTCTTCTTTGAAGAAACGTCTATTTAGATCTTCTGCCCATTTTTGTATTGGGTTGTTTGTTTTATTAATATTAAGCTGCATGAGCTGTTTATATATATTGGAGATTAAACCTTTGTCCATTGATTCGTTTGTGAAAGTTTTCGCCCATTCTGAGGGTTGCCTTTTTCCATTCCCGTTTTTTTAACAAAGAAAGAAAGATATCAAAAGAAGCAGAACACTAATGTGCGTGAAATATGCCTCTTGAAACTGTCGTTTTGAAATATGGACGTCTTTTGAATTTTTTGGTCGATATATGACCCCAGGATTTGTTTTCAGGGCAGGTGTCATTTACAGGCCTGTAATGATTTGGAATATCCACTGATCATTAGCGCTGGGATTAAAGCTGCTGTTGTGTGAAACGGCCACAAGGTGGCAGAGTTCTCCCTTACCAAATCTGGTTACTAGGGCAGCAGAGCCTCAATGGAAGTCGCCTTCTAGATTGGAATGTAGAACGGAATGTACCAGTAGAAAGCCCCTCAAGTTTTTCTCACTAATTCTTGTTCGTGTTTTTAATTTAATTTTTTATTTTTTATTAAAGCACGTTTGAGTACAACGTTTAGCTTGTTGTAGGTGTGCAAGAGGTGGTTCTTTTACACATATACATATGTCTGTTCTTCCTGGGATCCTTTTCCCATGTTCGTTATGACAGAATGTTGAGTAGTCTTCTCTTGGTACTCCGTAGGTCTTTGGTGATTATATATGTCTACTGTGTTTGTATATGTCTGTTAACCCCAATATCGTAATGAATTCAATCCTCACACCTTTCCTTTGGTGAACCATAAGTTTGTTTAATGAATCTGTGATTGCCCTTCTCCGTGGAAATATCTGCCCTGGTATCAATTTATAGGTAACACCTATAAGTGATATGATATGATATGTGTCTTTCACTTTCTGACTTACTCCAAGTCACGTGATTACCTCTAGACTCATCTACGGTGCTGCAAATGGCATTGTGTGCTTCTTTTCCTTGGCGAATATTCTGTCTTAGCGAGGTCCATTTTCTGCAATGTGATTCCCTGAGGGCTGAGGATTAGCTGACCTGGGCAGCCTGACCCTGCCGGCAAGCCCTCCCCAGGTGTTCCTGGGTTGAGGTCAATATAAACAGCACTCCAGGCAGCAATAGCCCCTGCAGCTGTGCCTGACTCCATATTCTCTGCCCCGTCAGCAGTCTCGGGGCTGTGCTGGTGGGAGGGTGTGAGGGTCCACGGCTTTGTGGGTGGCCCGGTGTGAGTGGGGCTCTGCTGGACTTTCTGCAGGAGTTGCCAGGCTGCCACCTGTAAAGAAGAGGATGTGTCACCCATAACTTCCACTGGAGTATCTCTCCGGGCTGAGGTGAGGAAGGAAAAAAAGGAGTGGGGGACGGGACAGGAGGGGTATCTCAGGCAGGGCAATGGAAAGCTTCCAGAAGAGCGCCCGTGGCCAGGACCATCCAGGCTGACCTGCAGGCACCAAGTTGCCCTGCTTGCTTTCGCTGGTGTGGCTCCACGGCCCTTCCTCTAGGCTTTCAAGCCCTTGTACATATTCAGGTGTTTCACCTGGGAAGGGTGGGAACAGTTCAGCAGCAGCTGGCCTGGGGCTCAGCTCACGTTTACTCACAGAGGCCTCGGCACGGTCTCCCAGCTTTGCAATAAGGACGCTCCTTGCGTGGGCGTGTGGGGCTGCTGGCTGTATGGGAGATGATTCCCCACCTCTGACCAGTTTCAGAATTGTTTACCACTGGAGCAAGTGCCTTGGTAGTGTTTTTTTCTGTATAACTGTTAGGTTCAGTTTTTTTTTTCTTTTTTGGTTCAAGTTAGATTTTATTCCTCTTTTATGTATTTATAGATATAAGCATGGAAATAATTCATTCTTATAAATACATCAGTGTGAATGGAAGAACTTTTTTTCTGTTTTATTTTTACATTTTATTTTTAAAAATTTTGAAATTTAATTTTATTTATTTTTTTATACACTAGGTTATTATTAGTTATCTATTTTATGCATAGACATGTATACAGGTCAATCCCAATCTCCCAACTCATCCCACCACCACCACCCCATGGCTTCCCCCACTTTTATCGATATGTTTGTTCTCTACCTCTGTGTCTCTATTTCTGCCCTGCAAACCAGTTCATCTGTAGCATTTTTCTAGGTTCCACATATAGGCATTAATATACAATATTTGTTTTTCTCTTTCTGACTTACTTCACTCTGTATGACAGTCTCTAGATCCATCAACTTCTCTACAAATGACTCAGTTCATTCCTTTTTATGGCTGACTAATATTCCATTTTATATATGTACCACATCTTTATCCATTCGTCTGTCTGTGGGCATTTAGGTTGCTTCCATTACCTGGCTATTGTAAATAGTGCTGCAATGAACATTGTGGTGAATGTGTCTCTGTGATTTATGGTTTTCTCTGGGTATATGCCCAGAAGTGGGATTGCTGGATCCTATGGTAATTCTCTTTTTAGTTTTTTAAAGGAACCTCCATACTGTTCTCCATAGTGACTGTATCAATTTACATTCCCACCAATAGCGGAAGAGGGTTCCTTTTGTCCACACCCTCCCCAGAATTTGTTGTTTGTAGATTATCTGATGATGCCGATTCTAACAGGTGTGAGGTCTTACCTCATTGTAGTTTTGATTTGCATTTCTCTAATAATTAGTGATGTTGAGCAGCTTTTCATGTGCGTCTTGGCCATCTCTGTGTCTTCTTTGAAGAAACGTCTATATACATCTTCTGCCCATTTTTGTATTGGGTTGTTTGTTTTATTAATATTAAGCTGCATGAGCTGTTTATATATATTGGAGATTAAACCTTTGTCCATTGATTCGTTTGTGAAAGTTTTCGCCCATTCTGAGGGTTGCCTTTTTCCATTCCGGTTTTTTTAAGAAAGAAAGAAAGAAATCAAAAGAAGCAGAACACTAATGTGCGTGAAATATGCCTCTTGAAACTGTCGTTTTGAAATATGGACGTCTTTTGAATTTTTTGGTCGATATATGACCCCAGGATTTGTTTTCAGGGCAGGTGTCATTTACAGGCCTGTAATGATTTGGAATATCCACTGATCATTAGCGCTGGGATTAAAGCTGCTGTTGTGTGAAACGGCCACAAGGTGGCAGAGTTCTCCCTTACCAAATCTGGTTACTAGGGCAGCAGAGCCTCAATGGAAGTCGCCTTCTAGATTGGAATGTAGAACGGAATGTACCAGTAGAAAGCCCCTCAAGTTTTTCTCACTAATTCTTGTTCGTGTTTTTAATTTAATTTTTTATTTTTTATTAAAGCACGTTTGAGTACAACGTTTAGCTTGTTGTAGGTGTGCAAGAGGTGGTTCTTTTACACATATACATATGTCTGTTCTTCCTGGGATCCTTTTCCCATGTTCGTTATGACAGAATGTTGAGTAGTCTTCTCTTGGTACTCCGTAGGTCTTTGGTGATTATATATGTCTACTGTGTTTGTATATGTCTGTTAACCCCAATATCGTAATGAATTCAATCCTCACACCTTTCCTTTGGTGAACCATAAGTTTGTTTAATGAATCTGTGATTGCCCTTCTCCGTGGAAATATCTGCCCTGGTATCAATTTATAGGTAACACCTATAAGTGATATGATATGATATGTGTCTTTCACTTTCTGACTTACTCCAAGTCACGTGATTACCTCTAGACTCATCTACGGTGCTGCAAATGGCATTGTGTGCTTCTTTTCCTTGGCGAATATTCTGTCTTAGCGAGGTCCATTTTCTGCAATGTGATTCCCTGAGGGCTGAGGATTAGCTGACCTGGGCAGCCTGACCCTGCCGGCAAGCCCTCCCCAGGTGTTCCTGGGTTGAGGTCAATATAAACAGCACTCCAGGCAGCAATAGCCCCTGCAGCTGTGCCTGACTCCATATTCTCTGCCCCGTCAGCAGTCTCGGGGCTGTGCTGGTGGGAGGGTGTGAGGGTCCACGGCTTTGTGGGTGGCCCGGTGTGAGTGGGGCTCTGCTGGACTTTCTGCAGGAGTTGCCAGGCTGCCACCTGTAAAGAAGAGGATGTGTCACCCATAACTTCCACTGGAGTATCTCTCCGGGCTGAGGTGAGGAAGGAAAAAAAGGAGTGGGGGACGGGACAGGAGGGGTATCTCAGGCAGGGCAATGGAAAGCTTCCAGAAGAGCGCCCGTGGCCAGGACCACCAGGCTGACCTGCAGGCACCAAGTTGCCCTGCTTGCTTTCGCTGGTGTGGCTCCACGGCCCTTCCTCTAGGCTTTCAAGCCCTTGTACATATTCAGGTGTTTCACCTGGGAAGGGTGGGAACAGTTCAGCAGCAGCTGGCCTGGGGCTCAGCTCACGTTTACTCACAGAGGCCTCGGCACGGTCTCCCAGCTTTGCAATAAGGACGCTCCTTGCGTGGGCGTGTGGGGCTGCTGGCTGTATGGGAGATGATTCCCCACCTCTGACCAGTTTCAGAATTGTTTACCACTGGAGCAAGTGCCTTGGTAGTGTTTTTTTCTGTATAACTGTTAGGTTCAGTTTTTTTTTTTCTTTTTTGGTTCAAGTTAGATTTTATTCCTCTTTTATGTATTTATAGATATAAGCATGGAAATAATTCATTCTTATAAATACATCAGTGTGAATGGAAAAACTTTTTTTCTGTTTTATTTTTACATTTTATTTTTAAAAATTTTGAAATTTAATTTTATTTATTTTTTTATACACTAGGTTATAATTAGTTATTTTATGCATATACATGTATACAGTTCAATCCCAATCTCCCAACTCATCCCACCACCACCACCCCATGGCTTCCCCCACTTTGTGTCCATACGTTTCTTCTCTACCTCTGTGTCTCTATTTCTGCCCTGCAAACCAGTTCATCTGTAGCATTTTTCTAGGTTCCACATATAGGCATTAATATACAATATTTGTTTAACTCTTTCTGACTTACATCACTCTGTATGACAGTCTCTAGATCCATCAACTTCTCTACAAATGACTCAGTTTCATTCCTTTTTATGGCTGAGTAATATTCCATATAATATATGTACCACATCTTTATCCATTCGTCTGTCTGTGGGCATTTAGGTTGCTTCCATTACCTGGCTATTGTAAATAGTGCTGCAATGAACATTGTGGTGAATGTGTCTCTGTGATTTATGGTTTTCTCTCGGTATATGCCCAGAAGTGGGATAGCTGGATCCTATGGTAATTCTCTTTTTAGTTTTTTAAAGGAACCTCCATACTGTTCTCCATAGTGACTGTATCAATTTACATTCCCACCAATAGCGGAAGAGGGTTCCTTTTGTCCACACCCTCCCCAGAATTTGTTGTTTGTAGATTATCTGATGATGCCGATTCTAACAGGTGTGAGGTCTTACCTCATTGTAGTTTTGATTTGCATTTCTCTAATAATTAGTGATGTTGAGCAGCTTTTCATGTGCGTCTTGGCCATCTCTGTGTCTTCTTTGAAGAAACGTCTATTTAGATCTTCTGCCCATTTTTGTATTGGGTTGTTTCTTTTATTAATATTAAGCTGCATGAGCTGTATATATATATTGGAGATTAAACCTTTGTCCATTGATTCGTTTGTGAACGTTTTCGCCCCTTCTGAGGGTTACCTTTTTCCATTCCCGTTTTTTTAACAAAGAAAGAAAGCAAGCAAAAGAATCAGAACACTAATGTGCGTGAAATATGCCTCTTGAAACTGTCGTTTTGAAATATGGACGTCTTTTGAATTTTTTGGTCGATATATGACCCCAGGATTTGTTTTCAGGGCAGGTGTCATTTACAGGCCTGTAATGATTTGGAATATCCACTGACCATTAGCGCTGGGATTAAAGCTGCTGTTGTGTGAAACGGCCACAAGGTGGCAGCAGTTCTCCCTTACCAAATCTGGTTATTAGGGCAGCAGAGCCTCAATGGAAGTCGCGTTCTAGATTGGAATTTAGAAAGGAATGTGCCAGGAGAAAGCCCCTCAAGTTTGTCTCACTAATTCTTGTTCGTGATTTTAATTTAATTTTTTATTTTTTATTACAGCAAGTTTGAGTACAACGTTTAGCTTGTTGTAGGTGTGCAAGAGGTGGTTCTTTACCCATATACATATGTCTGTTCTTCTTTGATCCTTTTCCCATGTACGTTATGACAGAATGTTGAGTAGTCTTCTCTTGGTACTCCGTAGGTCATTGGTGATTATATATGTCTACTGTGTTTGTATATGTCTGTTAACCCCAATATCGTAATGAATTAAATCCTCACACCTTTCCTTTGGTGAACCATAAGTTTGTTTAATGAATCTGTGATTGCCCGTCTCCGTGGAAATATCTGCCCTGGTATCAATTTATAGGTAACACCTATAAGTGATATGATATGATATGTGTCTTTCACTTTCTGACTTACTCCAAGTCACGGGATTACCTCTAGACTCATCTACGGTGCTGCAAATGGCATTGTGTGCTGCTTTTCCTTGGCGAATATTCTGTCTTAGCGAGGTCCATTTTCTGCAATGTGATTCCCTGAGGGCTGAGGATTAGCTGACCTGGGCAGCCTGACCCTGCCGGCAAGCCCTCCCCAGGTGTGCCTGGGTTGAGGTCAATATAAACAGCACTCCAGGCAGCAATAGCCCCTGCAGCTGTGCCTGACTCCATATTCTCTGCCCCGTCAGCAGTCTCGGGGCTGTGCTGGTGGGAGGGTGTGAGGGTCCACGGCTTTGTGGGTGGCCCGGTGTTAGTGGGGCTCTGCTGGACTTTCTGCAGGAGTTGCCAGGCTGCCACCTGTTAAGAAGAGGATGTGTCACCCATAACTTCCACTGGAATATCTCTCCGGGCTGAGGTGAGGAAGGAAAAAAAGGAGTGGGGGCAGGGACAGTAGGGGTATCTCAGGCAGGGCAATGGAAAGCTTCCAGAAGAGCGCCCGTGGCCAGGACCATCCTGGCTGACCTGCAGGCACCAAGGTGGCCTGCGTGCTGTCGCTGGTGTGGCTCCACGGCCCTTCCTCTAGGCTTTCAAGCCCTTGTACATATTCAGGTGTTTCACCTGGGAAGGGTGGGAACAGTTCAGCAGCAGCTGGCCTGGGGCTCAGCTCACGTTTACTCACAGAGGCCTCGTCACGGTCCCCCAGCTTTGCAATAAGGACGCTCCTTGCGTGGCTGGGCGGGGCTGCTGGCTGTATGGGAGATGATTCCCCACCTCTGACCAATTTCAGAATTGTTTACCACTGGAGCAAGTGCCTTGGTAGTGTTTTCCTCTGTATAACTGTTAGGTTCAGTTTTTTTTTTCTTTTTTGGTTCAAGTTAGATTTTATTCCTCTTTTATGTATTTATGGATATAAGCATGGAAATAATTCATTCTTATAAATACATCAGTGTGAATGGAAGAACATTTTTTCTGTTTTATTTTTACATTTTATTTTTAAAATTTTTGAAATTTAATTTTATTTATTTTTTTTTATACAGTAGGTTATTATTAGTTATCTATTTTATGCATAGACATGTATACAGGTCAATCCCAATCTCCCAACTCATCCCACCACCACCACCCCATGGCTTCCCCCACTTTGTGTCCATACGTTTGTTCTCTACCTCTGTGTCTCTATTTCTGCCCTGCAAACCAGTTCATCTGTAGCATTTTTCTAGGTTCCACATATAGGCATTAATATACAATATTTGTTTTTCTCTTTCTGACTTACTTCACTCTGTATGACAGTCTCTAGATCCATCAACTTCTCTACAAATGACCCAGTTTCATTCCTTTTTATGGCTGAGTAATATTCCATTTTATATATGTACCACATCTTTATCCATTCGTCTGTCTGTGGGCATTTAGGTTGCTTCCATTACCTGCCTATTGTAAATAGTGCTGCAATGAACATTGTGGTGAATGTGTCTTTGTGATTTATGGTTTTCTCTGGGTATATGCCCAGAAGTGGGATTGCTGGATCCTATGGTAATTCTCTTTTTAGTTTTTTAAAGGAACCTCCATACTGTTCTCCATAGTGACTGTATCAATTTACATTCCCACCAATAGCGGAAGGGGGTTCCTTTTGTCCACACCCTCCCCAGAATTTGTTGTTTGTAGATTATCTGATGATGCCGATTCTAACAGGTGTGAGGTCTTACCTCATTGTAGTTTTGATTTGCATTTCTCTAATAATTAGTGATGTTGAGCAGCTTTTCATGTGCGTCTTGGCCATCTCTGTGTCTTCTTTGAAGAAACGTCTATTTAGATCTTCTGCCCATTTTTGTATTGGGTTGTTTGTTTTATTAATATTAAGCTGCATGAGCTGTTTATATATATTGGAGATTAAACCTTTGTCCATTGATTCGTTTGTAAAAGTTTTCGCCCATTCTGAGGGTTGCCTTTTTCCATTCCCGTTTTTTTAACAAAGAAAGAAAGAAATCAAAAGAAGCAGAACACTAATGTGCGTGAAATATGCCTCTTGAAACTGTCGTTTTGAAATATGGACGTCTTTTGAATTTTTTGGTCGATATATGACCCCAGGATTTGTTTTCGGGACAGGTGTCATTTACAGGCCTGTAATGATTTGGAATATCCACTGACCTTTAGCGCTGGGATTAAAGCTGCTGTTGTGTGAAACGGCCACAAGGTGGCAGCAGTTCTCCCTTACCAAATCTGGTTACTAGGGCAGCAGAGCCTCAATGGACGTCGCGTTCTAGATTGGAATGTAGAAAGGAATGTACCAGGAGAAAGCCCGTCAAGTTTTTCTCACTAATTCTTGTTCGTGTTTTTAATTTAATTTTTTATCTTTTATTACAGCCAGTTTGAGTACAACGTTTAGCTTGTTGTAGGTTTGCAAGAGGTGGTTCTTTTACACATATACATATGTCTGTTCTTCCTGGGATCCTTTTCCCCTGTTCGTTATGACAGAATGTTGAGTAGTCTTCTCTTGGTACTCCGTAGGTCTTTGGTGATTATATATGTCTACTGTGTTTGTATATGTCTGTTAACCCCAATATCGTAATGAATTCAATCCTCACACCTTTCCTTTGGTGAACCATAAGTTTGTTTAATGAATCTGTGATTGCCCTTCTCCGTGGAAATATCTGCCCTGGTATCAATTTATAGGTAACACCTATAAGTGATATGATATGATATGTGTCTTTCACTTTCTGACTTACTCCAAGTCACGTGATTACCTCTAGACTCATCTACGGTGCTGCAAATGGCATTGTGTGCTTCTTTTCCTTGGCGAATATTCTGTCTTAGCGAGGTCCATTTTCTGCAATGTGATTCCCTGAGGGCTGAGGATTAGCTGACCTGGGCAGCCTGACCCTGCCGGCAAGCCCTCCCCAGGTGTTCCTGGGTTGAGGTCAATATAAACAGCACTCCAGGCAGCAATAGCCCCTGCAGCTGTGCCTGACTCCATATTCTCTGCCCCGTCAGCAGTCTCGGGGCTGTGCTGGTGGGAGGGTGTGAGGGTCCACGGCTTTGTGGGTGGCCCGGTGTGAGTGGGGCTCTGCTGGACTTTCTGCAGGAGTTGCCAGGCTGCCACCTGTAAAGAAGAGGATGTGTCACCCATAACTTCCACTGGAATATATCTCCGGGCTGAGGTGAGGAAGGAAAAAAAGGAGTGGGGTCCGGGACAGGAGGGGTATCTCAGGCAGGGCAATGGAAAGCTTCCAGAAGAGCGCCCGTGGCCAGGACCATCCTGGCTGACCTGCAGGCACCAAGGTGGCCTGCGTGCTGTCGCTGGTGTGGCTCCACGGCCCTTCCTCTAGGCTTTCAAGCCCTTGTACATATTCAGGTGTTTCACCTGGGAAGGGTGGGAACAGTTCAGCAGCAGCTGGCCTGGGGCCCAGCTCACATTTACTCACAGAGGCCTCGGCACGGTCACCCACCTTTGCAATAAGGACGCTCCCTGCGTGGGTGGGCGGGGCTGCTGGCTCTAGGGGAGATGATTCCCCACCTCTGACCAATTTCAGAATTGTTTACCACTGGAGCAAGTGCCTTGGTAGTGTTTTCCTTTGTATAACTGTTAGGTTCAGTTTTTTTTTTCTTTTTTGGTTCAAGTTAGATTTTATTCCTCTTTTATGTATTTATGGATATAAGCATGGAAATAATTCATTCTTATAAATACATCAGTGTGAATGGAAGAACATTTTTTCTGTTTTTTTTTTATATTTTATTTTTTTCTTTCTTTTTTTTTACATTTTATTTTTAAAAATTTTGAAATTTAATTTTATTTATTTTTTTATACACTAGGTTATTATTAGTTATCTATTTTATGCATATACATGTATACAGTTCAATCCCAATCTCCCAACTCATCCCACCACCACCACCCCATGGCTTCCCGCACTTTGTGTCGATACGTTTGTTCTCTACCTCTGTGTCTCTATTTCTGCCCTGCAAACCAGTTCATCTGTAGCATTTTTCTAGGTTCCACATATAGGCATTAATATACAATATTTGTTTATCTCTTTCTGACTTACTTCACTCTGTATGACAGTCTCTAGATCCATCAACTTCTCTACAAATGACTCAGTTTCATTCCTTTTTATGGCTGAGTAATATTCCATTTTATATATGTACCACATCTTTATCCATTCGTCTGTGTGTGGGCATTTAGGTTGCTTCCATTACCTGGCTATTGTAAATAGTGCTGCAATGAATATTGTGGTGAATGTGTCTCTGTGATTTATGGTTTTCTCTCGGTATATGCCCAGAAGTGGGATTGCTGGATCCTATGGTAATTCTCTTTTTAGTTTTTTTTTTTTTTTTTTTTCTTTTTGCGGTATGTGGGCCTCTCACTGTTGTGGCCTCTCCCGTTGCAGAGCACAGGCTCTGGATGCGCAGGCCCAGCGGCCATGGCTCACGGGCCCAGCCGCTCCGCGGCATATGGGATCCTCCCAGACCGGGGCACGAACCCGTATCCCCTGCATCGGCAGGCGGACTCTCAACCACTGTGCCACCAGGGAGGCCCTCTTTTTAGTTTTTTAAAGGAACCTCCATACTGTTCTCCATAGTGACTGTATCAATTTACATTCCCACCAATAGCCGAAGAGGGTTCCTTTTGTCCACACCCTCCCCAGAATTTGTTGTTTGTAGATTATCTGATGATGCCGTTTCTAACAGGTGTGAGGTCTTACGTCATTGTAGTTTTGATTTGCATTTCTCTAATAATTAGTGATGTTGAGCAGCTTTTCATGTGCATCTTGGCCATCTCTGTGTCTTCTTTGAAGAAACGTCTATTTAGATCTTCTGCCCATTTTTGTATTGGGTTGTTTGTTGTATTAATATTAAGCTGCATGAGCCGTATATATATATTGGAGATTAAACCTTTGTCCATTGATTCGTTTGTGAACGTTTTCGCCCCTTCTGAGGGTTACCTTTTTCCATTCCCGTTTTTTTAACAAAGAAAGAATGAAAGCCAAAGAAGCAGAACACTAATGTGCGTGAAATATGCCTCTTGAAACAGTCGTTTTGAAATATGGACGTCTTTTGAATTTTTTGGTCGATATATGACCCCAGGATTTGTTTTCTGGGCAGGTGTCATTTACAGGCCTGTAATGATTTGGAATATCCACTGACCATTAGCGCTGGGATTAAAGCTGCTGTTGTGTGAAACGGCCACAAGGTGGCAGCAGTTCTCCCTTACCAAATCTGGTTACTAGGGCAGCAGAGCCTCAATGGAAGTCACGTTCTAGATTGGAATGTAGAACGGAATGTGCCAGGAGAAAGCCCCTCAAGTTTTTCTCACTAATTCTTGTTCGTGTTTTTAATTTAATTTTTTATTTTTATTACAGCAAGTTTAAGTACAACATTTAGCTTGTTGTAGGTGTGCAAGAGGTGGTTCTTTAACACATATACATATGTCTGTTCTTCCTGGGATCCTTTTCCCATGTACGTTATGACAGAATGTTGAGTAGTCTTCTCTTGGTACTCTGTAGGTCTTTGGTGATTATATATGTCTACTGTGTTTGTATATGTCTGTTAACCCCAATAACGTAATGAATTCAATCCTCACACCTTTCCTTTGCTGAACCATAAGTTTGTTTAATGAATCTGTGATTGCCCTTCTCCGTGGAAATATCTGCCCTGGTATCAATTTATAGGTAACACCTATAAGTGATATGATATGATATGTGTCTTTCACTTTCTGACTTACTCCAAGTCACGTGATTACCTCTAGACTCATCTAAGGTGCTGCAAATGGCATTGTGTGCTGCTTTTCCTTGGCGAATATTCTGTCTTAGCGAGGTCCATTTTCTGCAATGTGATTCCCTGAGGGCTGAGGATTAGCTGACCTGGGCAGCCTGACCCTGCCAGCAAACCCTCCCCAGGTGTTCCTGGGTTGAGGTCAATATAAACAGCACTCCAGGCAGCAATAGCCCCTGCAGCTGTGCCAGACTCCATATTCTCTGCCCCGTCAGCAGTCTCGGGGCTGTGCTGGTGGGAGGGTGTGGGGTCCACGGCATTGTGGGTGGCCCGGTGTGAGTGGGGCTCTGCTGGACTTTCTGCAGGATTTGCCAGGCTGCCACCTGTAAAGAAGAGGATGTGTCACCCATAACTTCCACTGGAATATCTCTCTGGGCTGAGGTGAGGAAGGAAAAAAAGGAGTGGGGGCTGGCACAAGAGGGGTATCTCAGGCAGGGCAATGGAAAGCTTCCAGAAGAGCGCCCGTGGCCAGGACCATCCTGGCTGACCTTCTGGCACCAAGGTGGCCTGCGTGCTGTTACTGGTGTGGTTCCACGGCCCTTCCTCTAGGCTTTCAAGCCCTTGTACATATTCAGGTGTTTCACCTGGGAAGGGTGGGAACAGTTCAGCAGCAGCTGGCCTGGGGCTCAGCTCTCGTTTACTCACAGAGGCCTCGGCACGGTCCCCCAGGTTTGCAATAAGGACGCTCCTTGCGTGGGTGGGCGGGGCTGCTGGCTCTAGGGGAGATGATTCCCCACCTCTCACCAATTTCATAATTGTTTACCACTGGAGCAAGTGCCTTGGTAGTGTTTTCCTCTGTATAACTGTTAGGTTCAGATTTTTTTTTCTTTTTTGGTTCAAGTTAGATATTATTCCACTTTTATGTAATTATGGATATAAGCATGGAAATAATTCATTCTTATAAATACATCAGTGTGAATGGAAGAACATTTTTTCTGTTTTATTTTTACATTTTATTTTTAAAATTTTTGAAATTTTATTTTATTTATTTTTTTTATACAGTAGTTTATTATTAGTTATCTATTTTATGCATAGACATGTATACAGGTCAATCCCAATCTCCCAACTCATCCCACCACCACCACCCCATGGCTTCCCCCACTTTGTGTCCATACGTTTGTTCTCTACCTCTGTGTCTCTATTTCTGCCCTGCAAACCAGTTCATCTGTAGCATATTTCTAGGTTCCACATATAGGCATTAATATACAATATTTCTTTTTCTATTTCTGACTTACTTCACTCTGTATGACAGTCTCTAGTTCCATCAACTTCTCTACAAATGACCCAGTTTCATTCCTTTTTATGGCTGAGTAATATTCCATTTTATATATGTACCACATCTTTATCCATTCGTCTGTCTGTGGGCATTTAGGTTGCTTCCATTACCTGGCTATTGTAAATAGTGCTGCAATGAACATTGTGGTGAATGTTTCTCTGTGATTTATGGTTTTCTCTGGTTATATGCCCAGAAGTGGGATTGCTGGATCCTATGGTAATTCTGTTTTTAGTTTTTTAAAGGAACCTCCATACTGTTCTCCATAGTGACTGTATCAATTTACATTCCCACCAATAGCGGAAGAGGGTTCCTTTTGTCCACACCCTCCCCAGAATTTGTTGTTTGTAGATTATCTGATGATGCCGATTCTAACAGGTGTGAGGTCTTACCTCATTGTAGTTTTGATTTGCATTTCTCTAATAATTAGTGATGTTGAGCAGCTTTTCATGTGCGTCTTGGCCATCTCTGTGTCTTCTTTGAAGAAACGTCTATATACATCTTCTGCCCATTTTTGTATTGGGTTGTTTGTTGTATTAATATTAAGCTGCATGAGCTGTATATATATATTGGAGATTAAACCTTTGTCCATTGATTCGTTTGTGAACGTTTTCGCCCCTTCTGAGGGTTACCTTTTTCCATTCCCGTTTTTTTAACAAAGAAAGAAAGAAAGCAAAAGAATCAGAACACTAATGTGCGTGAAATATGCCTCTTGAAACTCTCGTTTTGAAATATGGACGTCTTTTGAATTTTTTGGTCGATATATGACCCCAGGATTTGTTTTCAGGGCAGGTGTCATTTACAGGCCTGTAATGATTTGGAATATCCACTGACCATTAGCGCTGGGATTAAAGCTGCTGTTGTGTGAAACGGCCACAAGGTGGCAGCAGTTCTCCCTTACCAAATCTGGTTACTAGGGCAGCAGAGCCTCAATGGAAGTCGCGTTCTAGATTGGAATGTAGATCGGAATGTGCCAGGAGAAAGCCCCTCAAGTTTGTCTCACTACTTCTTGTTCGTGTTTTTAATTTAATTTTTTTTTCTTTTTGCGGTATGCGGGCCTCTCACTGTTGTGGCCTCTCCCGCTGCGGAGCACAGGCTCCGGACGCGCAGGCACAGCGGCCATGGCACACGGGCCCAGCCGCTCCGCGGCACTTGGGATCCTCCCAGACCGGGGCACGAACCCGCATCCCCTGCATCGGCAGGCGGACTCTCAACCACTGCGCCACCAGGGAGGCCCTAATTTAATTTTTTATTTTTTATTACAGCAAGTTTGAGTACAACGTTTAGCTTGTTGAAGGTGTGCAAGAGGTGGTTCTTTAACACATATATATATCTCTGTTCTTCCTGGGATCCTTTTCCCATGTACGTTATGACAGAATGTTGAGTAGTCTTCTCTTGGTACTCCGTAGGTCTTTGGTGATTATATATGTCTACTGTGTTTGCATATGTCTGTTAACCCCAATATCGTAATGAATTCAATCCTCACACCTTTCCTTTGGTGAACCATAAGTTTGTTTAATGAATCTGTGATTGCCCTTCTCCGTGGAAATATCTGCCCTGGTATCAATTTATAGGTAACACCTATAAGTGATATGATATGATATGTGTCTTTCACTTTCTGACTTACTCCAAGTCACGTGATTACCTCTAGACTCATCTACGGTGCTGCAAATGGCATTGTGTGCTTCTTATCCTTGGCGAATATTCTGTCTTAGCGAGGTCCATTTTCTGCAATGTGATTCCCTGAGGGCTGAGGATTAGCTGACCTGGGCAGCCTGACCCTGCCGGCAAGCCCTCCCCAGGTGTGCCTGGGTTGAGGTCAATATAAACAGCACTCCAGGCAGCAATAGCCCCTGCAGCTGTGCCTGACTCCATATTCTCTGCCCCGTCAGCAGTCTCGGGGCTGTGCTGGTGTGAGGGTGTGAGGGTCCACGGCTTTGTGGGTGGCCCGGTGTGAGTGGGGCTCTGCTGGACTTTCTGCAGGAGTTGCCAGGCTGCCACCTTTAAAGAAGAGGATGTGTCACCCATAACTTCCACTGGAGTATCTCTCCGGGCTGAGGTGAGGAAGGACATAAAGGAGTGGGGGCCGGGACAGGAGGGGTATCTCAGGCAGGGCAATGGAAAGCTTCCAGAAGAGCGCCCGTGGCCAGGACCATCCTGGCTGACCTGCAGGCACCAAGGTGGCCTGCGTGCTGTTCGTGGTGTGGCTCCACGGCCCTTCCTCTAGGCTTTCAAGCCCTTGTACATATTCAGGTGTTTCACCTGGGAAGGGTGGGAACAGTTCAGCAGCAGCTGGCCTGGGGCTCAGCTCACGTTTACTCACAGAGGCCTCGGCATGGTCCCACAGCTTTGCAATAAGGACGCTCCTTGTGTGGGCGGGCGGGGCTGCAGGCTCTATGGGAGATGATTCCCCACCTCTGACCAATTTCAGAATTGTTTACCACTGGAGCAAGTGCCTTGGTAGTGTTTTCCTCTGTATAACTGTTAAGTTCATTTTTTTTTCTTTTTTGGTTCAAGTTAGATTTTATTCCTCTTTTATGTATTTATGGATATAAGCCTGGAAATAATTCATTCTTATAAATACATCAGTGTAAATGGAAGAACATTTTTTCTGTTTTATTTTTACATTTTTAAAATTTTTGAAATTTTATTTATTTTTTTTATACAGTAGGTTATTATTAGTTATCTATTTTATGCATAGACATGTATACAGGTCAATCCCAATCTCCCAACTCATCCCACCACCACCACCCCATGGCTTCCCCCACTTTGTGTCAATACGTTTGTTCTCTACCTCTGTGTCTCTATTTCTGCCCTGCAAACCAGTTCATCTGTAGCATTTTACTAGGTTCCACATATAGGCATTAATATACAATATTTGTTTTTCTCTTTCTGACATACTTCACTCTGTATGACAGTCTCTAGATCCATCAACTTCCCTACAAATGACCCAGTTTCATTCCTTTTTATGGCTGGGTAATATTCCATTTTATATATGTACCACATCTTTATCCATTCGTCTGTCTGTGGGCATTTAGGTTGCTTCCATTACCTGGCTATTGTAAATAGTGCTGCAATGAACATTGTGGTGAGTGTGTCTTTGTGATTTTTGGTTTTCTGTGGGTATATGCCCAGAAGTGGGATTGCTGGATCCTATTGTAATTCTGTTTTTAGTTTTTTAAAGGAACCTCCATACTGTTCTCCATAGTGACTGTATCAATTTACCTTCCCACCAATAGCAGAAGAGGGTTCCTTTTGTCCACACCCTCCCCAGAATTTTTTGTTTGTAGATTATCTGATGATGCCGATTCTAACAGGTGTGAGGTCTTACCTCATTGTAGTTTTGATTTGCATTTCTCTAATAATTAGTGATGTTGAGCAGCTTTTCATGTGCGTCTTGGCCATCTCTGTGTCTTCTTTGAAGAAACGTCTATTTCTATCTTCTGCCCATTTTTGTATTGGGTTGTTTGTTTTATTAATATTAAGCTGCATGAGCTGTTTATATATATTGGAGATTAAACCTTTGTCCATTGATTCGTTTGTGAAAGTTTTCGCCCATTCTGAGGGTTGCCTTTTTCCATTCCCGTTTTTTTAACAAAGAAGAAAGAAATCAAAAGAAGCAGAACACTAATGTGCGTGAAATATGCCTCTTGAAACTGTCGTTTTGAAACATGGACGTCTTTTGAATTTTTTGGTCGATATATGACCCCAGGATTTGTTTTCAGGGCAGGTGTCATTTACAGGCCTGTAATGATTTGGAATATCCACTGACCATTAGCGCTGGGATTAAAGCTGCTGTTGTGTGAAACGGCCACAAGGTGGCAGCAGTTCTCCCTTACCAAATCTGGTTACTAGGGCAGCAGAGCCTCAATGGAAGTCGCGTTCTAGATTGGAATGTAGAACGGAATGTACCAGGAGAAAGCCCCTCAAGTTTTTCTCACTAATTCTTGTTCGTGTTTTTAATTTAATTTTTTATTTTTTATTACAGCAAGTTTGAGTACAACGTTTGGCTTGTTGTAGGTGTGCAAGAGGTGGTTCTTTTACACATATACATATGTCTGTTCTTCCTGGGATCCTTTTCCCATGTTCGTTATGACAGAATGTTGAGTAGTCTTCTCTTGGTACTCCGTAGGTCTTTGGTGATTATATACGTCTACTGTGTTTGTATATGTCTGTTAACCCCAATATCGTAATGAATTCAATCCTCACACCTTTCCTTTGGTGAACCATAAGTTTGTTTAATGAATCTGTGATTGCCCTTCTCCGTGGAAATATCTGCCCTGGTATCAATTTATAGGTAACACCTATAAGTGATATGATATGATATGTGTCTTTCACTTTCTGACTTACTCCAAGTCACGTGATTACCTCTAGACTCATCTACGGTGCTGCAAATGGCATTGTGTGCTTTTTTTCCTTGGCTAACATTCTGTCTTAGCGAGGTCCATTTTCTGCAATGTGATTCCCTGAGGGCTGAGGATTAGCTGACCTGGGCAGCCTGACCCTGGCGGCAAGCCCACCCCAGGTGTGTCTGGGTTGTGGTCAATATAAACAGCACTCCAGGCAGCAATAGCCCCTGCAGCTGTGCCTGACTCCATATTCTCTGCCCCGTCAGCAGTCTCGGGGCTGTGCTGGTGGGAGGGTGTGAGGGTCCATGGCTTTGTGGGTGGCCCGGTGTGAGTGGGGCTCTGCTGGACTTTCTGCAGGAGTTGCCAGGCTGCCACCTGTAAAGAAGAGGATGTGTCACCCATAACTTCCACTGGAGTATCACTCCGGGCTGAGGTGAGTAAGGAAAAAAAGGAGTGGGGGCTGGGACAGGAGGGGTATCTCAGGCAGGGCAATGGAAAGCTTCCAGAAGAGCGCCCGTGGCCAGGACCATCCTGGCTGACCTGCAGGCACCAAGTTGGCCTGCGTGCTTTCGCTGGTGTGGCTCCACGGCCCTTCCTCTAGGCTTTCAAGCCCTTGTACATATTCAGGTGTTTCACGTGGGAAGGGTGGGAACAGTTCAGCAGCAGCTGGCCTGGGGCTCAGCTCACGTTTATTCACAGAGGCCTCGGCATGGTCCCCCAGCTTTGCATTAAGGACGCTCTTTGCGTGGGCGGGTGGGGCTGCTGGCTGTATGGGAGATGATTCCCCACCTCTGACCAATTTCAGAATTGTTTACCACTGGAGCAAGTGCCTTGGTAGTGTTTTCCTCTGTATAACTGTTAGGTTCAGTTTTTTTTTTTTTCTTTTTTGGTTCAAGTTAGATTTTATTCCTCTTTTATGTATTTATAGATATAAGCATGGAAATAATTCATTCTTATAAATACATCAGTGTGAATGGAAGAATATTTTTTCTGTTTTATTTTTACATTTTATTTTTAAAAATTTTGAAATTTAATTTTATTTATTTTTTTATACACTAGGTTATTATTAGTTATCTATTTTATGCATAGACATGTATACAGGTCAATCCCAATCTCCCAACTCATCCCACCACCACCACCCCATGGCTTCCCCCACTTTGTGTCGATACGTTTGTTCTCTACCTCTGTGTCTCTATTTCTGCCCTGCAAACCAGTTCATCTGTAGCATTTTTCTAGGTTCCACATTTAGGCATTAATATACAATATTTGTTTTTCTCTTTCTGACTTTCTTCACTCTGTATGACAGTCTCTAGATCCATTAACTTCTCTACAAATGACCCAGTTTCATTCCTTTTTATGGCTGAGTAATATTCCATTTTATATATGTACCACATCTTTATCCATTCGTCTGTCTGTGGGCATTTAGGATGCTTCCATTACCTGGCTATTGTAAATAGTGCTGCAATGAACATTGTGGTGAATGTGTCTCTGTGATTTATGGTTTTCTCTGGGTATATGCCCAGAAGTTGGATTGCTGGATCCTATGGTAATTCTCTTTTTAGTTTTTTAAAGGAACCTCCATACTCTTCTCCATAGTGACTGTATCAATTTACATTCCCACCAATAGCGGAAGAGGGTTCCTTTTGTCCACACCCTCCCCAGAATTTGTTGTTTGTAGATTATCTGATGATGCCGATTCTAACAGTTGTGAGGTCTTACCTCATTGTAGTTTTGATTTGCATTTCTCTAATAATTAGTGATGTTGAGCAGCTTTTCATGTGCGTCTTGGCCATCTCTGTGTCTTCTTTGAAGAAACGTCTATTTAGATCTTCTGCCCATTTTTGTATTGGGTTGTTTGTTGTATTAATATTAAGCTGCATGAGCTGTATATATATATTGGAGATTAAACCTTTGTCCATTGATTCGTTTGTGAACGTTTTCGCCCCTTCTGAGGGTTACCTTTTTCCATTCCCGTTTTTTTAACAAAGAAAGAAAGAAAGCAAAAGAATCAGAACACTAATGTGCGTGAAATATGCCTCTTGAAACTGTCGTTTTGAAATATGGGCGTCTTTTGAATTTTTTGGTCGATATATGACCCCAGGATTTGTTTTCAGGGCAGGTGTCATTTACAGGCCTGTAATGATTTGGAATATCCACTGACCATTAGCGCTGGGATTAAAGCTGCTGTTGTGTGAAACGGCCACAAGGTGGCAGCAGTTCTCCCTTACCAAATCTGGTTACTAGGGCAGCAGAGCCTCAATGGAAGTCGCGTTCTAGATTGGAATTTAGAACGGAATGTGCCAGGAGAAAGCCCCTCATGTTTGTCTCACTACTTCTTGTTCGTGTTTTTAATTTAATTTTTTATTTTTTATTACAGCAAGTTTGAGTACAACGTTTAGCTTGTTGAAGGTGTGCAAGAGGTGGTTCTTTAACACATATACATATGTCTGTTCTTCCTGGGATCCTTTTCCCATGTACGTTATGACAGAATGTTGAGTCGTCTTCTCTTGGTACTCCGTAGGTCTTTGGTGATTATATATGTCTACTGTGTTTGTATATGTCTATTAACCCCAATATCGTAATGAATTCAATCCTCACACCTTTCCTTTGGTGAACCATAAGTTTGTTTAATGAATCTGTGATTACCCTTCTCCGTGGAAATATCTGCCCTGGTATCAATTTATAGGTAACACCTCTAAGTGATATGATATGATATGTGTCTTTCACTTTCTGACTTACTCCAAGTCACGTGATTACCTCTAGACTCATCTACGGTGCTGCAAATGGCATTGTGTGCTTCTTTTCCTTGGCGAATATTCTGTCTTAGCGAGGTCTATTTTCTGCAATGTGATTCCCTGAGGGCTGAGGATTAGCTGACCTGGGCAGCCTGACCCTGCCGGCAAGCCCTCCCCAGGTGTGCCTGGGTTGAGGTCAATATAAACAGCACTCCAGGCAGCAATAGCCCCTGCAGCTGTGCCTGACTCCATATTCTCTGCCCCGTCAGCAGTCTCGGGGCTGTGCTGGTGGGAGGGTGTGAGGGTCCACGGCTTTGTGGGTGGCCCGGTGTGAGTGGGGCTCTGCTGGACTTTCTGCAGGAGTTGCCAGGCTGCCACCTGTAAAGAAGAGGATGTGTCACCCATAACTTCCACTGGAATATCTCTCCGGGCTGAGGTGAGGAAGGAAAAAAAGGAGTGGGGGCCGGGACAGGAAGGGTATCTCAGGCAGGGCAATGGAAAGCTTCCAGAAGAGCGCCCGTGGCCAGGACCATCCTGGCTGACCTGCAGGCACCAAGGTGGCCTGCGTGCTGTCGCTGGTGTGGCTCCACGGCCCTTCCTCTAGGCTTTCAAGCCCTTGTACATATTCAGGTGTTTCACCTGGGAAGGGTGGGAACAGTTCAGCAGCAGCTGGCCTGGGGCTCAGCTCACGTTTACTCACAGAGGCCTCGGCACGGTCCCCCAGCTTTGCACTAAGGACGCTCCTTGCGTGGGCGGGCGGGGCTGCTGGCTCTATGGGAGATGATTCCCCACCTCTGACCAATTTCAGAATTGTTTACCACTGGAGCAAGTGCCTTGGTAGTGTTTTCCTCTGTATAACTGTTAGGTTCAGATTTTTTTTTCTTTTTTGGTTCAAGTTAGATATTATTCCACTTTTATGTAATTATGGATATAAGCATGGAAATAATTCATTCTTATAAATACATCAGTGTGAATGGAAGAACATTTTTTCTGTTTTATTTTTACATTTTATTTTTAAAATTTTTGAAATTTAATTTTATTTTTTTATACAGTAGGTTATTATTAGTTATGTATTTTATGCATAGACATGTATACAGGTCAATCCCAAACTCCCAACTCATCCCACCACCACCACCCCATGGCTTCCCCCACTTTGTGTCAATACGTTTGTTCTCTACCTCTGTGTCTCTATTTCTGCCCTGCAAACCAGTTCATCTGTAGCATTTTTCTAGGTTCCACATATAGGCATTAATATACAATATTTGTTTTTCTCTTTCTGACTTACTTCACTCTCTATGACAGTGTCTAGATCCATCAACTTCTCTACAAATGACCCAGTTTCATTCCTTTTTATGGCTGGGTAATATTCCATTTTATATATGTACCACATCTTTATCCATTCGTCTGTGTGTGGGCATTTAGGTTGCTTCCATTACCTGGCTATTGTAAATAGTGCTGCAATGAACATTGTGTTGAATGTGTCTTTGTGATTTTTGGTTTTCTGTGGGTATATGCCCAGAAGTGGGATTGCTGGATCCTATTGTAATTCTGTTTTTAGTTTTTTAAAGGAACCTCCATACTGTTCTCCATAGTGACTGTATCAATTTACATTCCCACCAATAGCAGAAGAGGGTTCCTTTTGTCCACACCCTCCCCAGAATTTGTTGTTTGTAGATTATCTGATGATGCCGATTCTAACAGGTGTGAGGTCTTACCTCATTGTAGTTTTGATTTGCATTTCTCTAATAATTAGTGATGTTGAGCAGCTTTTCATGTGCGTCTTGGCCATCTCTGTGTCTTCTTTGAAGAAACGTCTATTTAGATCTTCTGCCCATTTTTGTATTGGGTTGTTTGTTTTATTAACATTAAGCTGCATGAGCTCTTTATATATATTGGAGATTAAACCTTTGTCCATTGATTCGTTTGTGAAAGTTTTCGCCCATTCTGAGAGTTGCCTTTTTCCATTCCCGTTTTTTTAACAAAGAAGAAAGAAATCAAAAGAAGCAGAGCACTAATGTGCGTGAAATATGCCTCTTGAAACTGTCGTTTTGAAATATGGACGTCTTTTGAATTTTTTGGTCGATATATGACCCCAGGATTTGTTTTCAGGGCAGGTGTCATTTACAGGCCTGTAATGATTTGGAATATCCACTGACCATTAGCGCTGGGATTAAAGCTGCTGTTGTGTGAAACGGCCACAAGGTGGCAGCAGTTCTCCCTTACCAAATCTGGTTACTAGGGCAGCAGAGCCTCAATGGAAGTCGCGTTTTAGATTGGAATGTAGAACGGAATGTACCAGGAGAAAGCCCCTCAAGTTTTTCTCACTAATTCTTGTCCGTGTTTTTAATTTAATTTTTTATTTTTTATTACAGCAAGTTTGAGTACAACGTTTAGCTTGTTGTAGGTGTGCAAGAGGTGGTTCTTTTACACATATACATATGTCTGTTCTTCCTGGGATCCTTTTCCCATGTTCGTTATGACAGAATGTTGAGTAGTCTTCTCTTGGTACTCCGTAGGTCTTTGGTGATTATATACGTCTACTGTGTTTGTATATGTCTGTTAACCCCAATATCATAATGAATTCAATCCTCACACCTTTCCTTTGGTGAACCATAAGTTTGTTTAATGAATCTGTGATTGCCCTTCTCCGTGGAAATATCTGCCCTGGTATCAATTTATAGGTAACACCTATAAGTGATATGATATGATATGTGTCTTTCACTTTCTGACTTACTCCAAGTCACGTGATTACCTCTAGACTCATCTACGGTGCTGCAAATGGCATTGTGTGCTTCTTTTCCTTGGCGAATATTCTGTCTTAGCGAGGTCCATTTTCTGCAATGTGATTCCCTGAGGGCTGAGGATTAGCTGACCTGGGCAGCCTGACCCTGCCGGCAAGCCCTCCCCAGGTGTGCCTGGGTTGATGTCAATATAAACAGCACTCCAGGTAGCAATAGCCCCTGCCGCTGTGCCTGACTCCATATTCTCTGCCCCGTCAGCAGTCTCGGGGCTGTGCTGGTGGGAGGGTGTGAGGGTCCACGGCTTTGTGGGTGGCCAGGTGTGAGTGGGGCTCTGCTGGACTTTCTGCAGGAGTTGCCAGGCTGCCACCTGTAAAGAAGAGGATGTGTCACCCATAACTTCCACTGGAATATCTCTCCGGGCTGAAGTGAGGAAGGAAAAAAAGGAGTGGGGTCCGGGACAAGAGGGATATCTCAGGCAGGGCAATGGAAAGCTTCCAGAAGAGCGCCCATGGCCAGGACCATCCTGGCTGACCTGCAGGCACCAAGGTGGCCTGCGTGCTGTCGCTGGTGTGGCTCCACGGCCCTTCCTCTAGGCTTTCAAGCCCTTGTACATATTCAGGTGTTACACGTGGGAAGGGTGGGAACAGTTCAGCAGCAGCTGGCCTGGGGCTCAGCTCACGTTTACTCACAGAGGCCTCGGCACGGTCCCCGAGCTTTGGAATAAGGACGCTCCTTGCGTGGGCGGGCGGGGCTGCTGGCTCAGTGGGAGATGATTCCCCACCTCTGACCAATTTCAGAATTGTTTACCACTGGAGCAACTGCCTTGGTAGTGTTTTCCTCTGTATAACAGTTAGGTTCAGTTTTTTTTTTTTCTTTTTTGGTTCAAGTTAGATTTTATTCCTCTTTTATGTATTTATAGATATAAGCATGGAAATAATTCATTCTTATAAATACATCAGTGTGAATGGAAGAACTTTTTTTCTGTTTTATTTTTACATTTTATTTTTAAAAATTTTGAAATTTAATTTTATTTATTTTTTTATACACTAGGTTATTATTAGTTATCTATTTTATGCATAGACATGTATACAGGTCAATCCCAATCTCCCAACTCATCCCACCACCACCACCCCATGGCTTCCCCCACTTTGTGTCCATACGTTTGTTCTCTACCTCTGTGTCTCTATTTCTGCCCTGCAAACCAGTTCATCTGTAGCATTTTTCTAGGTTCCACATATAGGCATTAATATACAATATTTGTTTTTCTCTTTCTGACTTACTTCACTCTGTATGACAGTCTCTAGATCCATCAACTTCTCTACAAATGACTCAGTTTCATTCCTTTTTATGGCTGAGTAATATTCCATTTTATATATGTACCACATCTTTATCCATTCGTCTGTCTGTGGGCATTTAGGTTGCTTCCATTACCTGGCTTTTGTAAATAGTGCTGCAATGAACATTGTGGTGAATGTGTCTCTGTGATTTATGGTTTTCTCTGGGTATATGCCCAGAAGTGAGATTGCTGTATCCTATGGTAATTCTCTTTTTAGTTTTTTAAAGGAACCTCCATACTGTTCTCCATCGTGACTGTATCAATTTACATTCCCACCAATAGCGGAAGAGGGTTCCTTTTGTCCACACCCTCCCCAGAATTTGTTGTTTGTAGATTATCTGATGATGCCGATTCTAACAGGTGTGAGGTCTTACCTCATTGTAGTTTTGATTTGCATTTCTCTAATAATTAGTGATGTTGAGCAGCTTTTCATATGCGTCTTGGCCATCTCTGTGTCTTCTTTGAAGAAACGTCTATTTAGATCTTCTGCCCATTTTTGTATTGGGTTGTTTGTTTTATTAATATTAAGCTGCATGAGCTGTTTATATATATTGGAGATTAAACCTTTGTCCATTGATTCGTTTGTGAAAGTTTTCGCCCATTCTGAGGGTTGCCTTTTTCCATTCCCGTTTTTTTAACAAAGAAAGAAAGAAATCAAAAGAAGCAGAACACTAATGTGCGTGAAATATGCCTCTTGAAACTGTCGTTTTGAAATATGGACGTCTTTTGAATTTTTTGGTCGATATATGACCCCAGGATTTGTTTTCAGGGCAGGTGTCATTTACAGGCCTGTAATGATTTGGAATATCCACTGACCATTAGCGCTGGGATTAAAGCTGCTGTTGTGTGAAACGGCCACAAGGTGGCAGCAGTTCTCCCTTACCAAATCTGGTTACTAGGGCAGCAGAGCCTCAATGGAAGTCGCCTTCTAGATTGGAATGTAGAACGGAATGTGCCAGGAGAAAGCCCCTCAAGTTTTTCTCACTAATTCTTGTTCGTGTTTTTAATTTAATTTTTTATTTTTTATTACAGCAAGTTTGAGTACAACGTTTAGCTTGTTGTAGGTGTGCAAGAGGTGGTTCTTTTACACATATACATATGTCTGTTCTTCCTGGGATCCTTTTCCCATGTTCGTTATGACAGAATGTTGAGTAGTCTTCTCTTGGTACTCCGTACGTCTTTGGAGATTATATACGTCTACTGTGTTTGTATATGTCTGTTAACCCCAATATCGTAATGAATTCAATCCTCACACCTTTCCTTTGGTGAACCATAAGTTTGTTTAATGAATCTGTGATTGCCCTTCTCCGTGGAAATGTCTGCCCTGGTATCAATTTATAGGTAACACCTATAAGTGATATGATATGATATGTGTCTTTCACTTTCTGACTTACTCCAAGTCACGTGATTACCTCTAGACTCATCTACGGTGCTGCAAATGGCATTGTGTGCTGCTTTTCCTTGGCGAATATTCTGTCTTAGCGAGGTCCATTTTCTGCAATGTGATTCCCTGAGGGCTGAGTATTAGCTGACCTGGGCAGCCTGACGCTGCCGGCAAGCCCTCCCCAGGTGTGCCTGGGTTGAGGTCAATATAAACAGCACTCCAGGCAGCAATAGCCCCTGCAGCTGTGCCTGACTCCATATTCTCTGCCCCGTCAGCAGTCTCAGGGCTGTGCTGGTGGGAGGGTGTGAGGGTCCACGGGTTTGTGGGTGGCCCGGTGTGAGTGGGGATCTGCTGGACTTTCTGCAGGAGTTGCCAGGCTGCCACCTGTAAAGAAGAGGATGTGTCACCCATAACTTCCACTGGAGTATCTCTCCGGGTGAGGTGAGGAAGGAAAAAAAGGAGTGGGGGCCGGGACAGGAGGGGTATCTCAGGCAGGGCAATGGAAAGCTTCCAGAAGAGCGCCCGTGGCCAGGACCATCCAGGCTGACCTGCAGGCACCAAGTTGCCCTGCTTGCTTTCGCTGGTGTGGCTCCACGGCCCTTCCTCTAGGCTTTCAAGCCCTTGTACATATTCAGGTGTTTCACCTGGGAAGGGTGGGAACAGTTCAGCAGCAGCTGGCCTGGGGCTCAGCTCACGTTTACTCACAGAGGCCTCGGCACGGTCCCCCAGCTTTGCAATAAGGACGCTCCTTGCATGGGCGGGTGGGGCTGCTGGCTGTATGGGATATGATTCCCCACCTCTGACCAATTTCAGAATTGTTTACCACTGGAGCAAGTGCCTTGGTAGTGTTTTCCTCTGTATAACTGTTAGGTTCAGATTTTTTTTTCTTTTTTGGTTCAAGTTAGATTTTATTCCTCTTTTATGTATTTATGGATATAAGCATGGAAATAATTCATTCTTATAAATACATCAGTGTGAATGGAAGAACATTTTTTCTGTTTTATTTTTACCTTTTATTTTTAAAATTTTTGAAATTTAATTTTATTTATTTTTTTTATACAGTAGGTTATTATTAGTTATCTATTTTATGCATAGACATGTATACAGGTCAATCCCAATCTCCCAACTCATCCCACCACCACCACCCCATGGCTTCCCCCACTTTGTGTCCATACGTTTGTTCTCTACCTCTGTGTCTCTATTTCTGCCCTGCAAACCAGTTCATCTGTAGCATATTTCTAGGTTCCACATATAGGCATTAATATACAATATTTGTTTTTCTCTTTCTGACTTACTTCACTCTGTATGACAGTCTCTAGTTCCATCAACTTCTCTACAAATGACCCAGTTTCATTCCTTTTTATGGCTGAGTAATATTCCATTTTATATATGTACCACATCTTTATCCATTCGTCAGTCTGTGGGCATTTAGGTTGCTTCCATTACCTGGCTATTGTAAATAGTGCTGCAATGAACATTGTGGTGAATGTGTCTCTGTGATTTATGGTTTTCTCTGGGTATATGCCCAGAAGTGAGATTGCTGGATCCTATGGTAATTCTCTTTTTAGTTTTTTAAAGGAACCTCCATACTGTTCTCCATAGTGACTGTATCAATTTACATTCCCACCAATAGCGGAAGAGGGTTCCTTTTGTCCACACCCTCCCCAGAATTTGTTGTTTGTAGATTATCTGATGATGCCGATTCTAACAGGTGTGAGGTCTTACCTCATTGTAGTTTTGATTTGCATTTCTCTAATAATTAGTGATGTTGAGCAGCTTTTCATGTGCGTCTTGGCCATCTCTGTGTCTTCTTTGAAGAAACGTCTATATACATCTTCTGCCCATTTTTGTATTGGGTTGTTTGTTGTATTAATATTAAGCTGCATGAGCTGTATATATATATTGGAGATTAAACCTTTGTCCATTGATTCGTTTGTGAACGTTTTCGCCCCTTCTGAGGGTTACCTTTTTCCATTCCCGTTTTTTTAACAAAGAAAGAAAGAAAGCAAAAGAATCAGAACACTAATGTGCGTGAAATATGCCTCTTGAAACTCTCGTTTTGAAATATGGACGTCTTTTGAATTTTTTGGTCGATATATGACCCCAGGATTTGTTTTCAGGGCAGGTGTCATTTACAGGCCTGTAATGATTTGGAATATCCACTGACCATTAGCGCTGGGATTAAAGCTGCTGTTGTGTGAAACGGCCACAAGGTGGCAGCAGTTCTCCCTTACCAAATCTGGTTACTAGGGCAGCAGAGCCTCAATGGAAGTCGCGTTCTAGATTGGAATGTAGATCGGAATGTGCCAGGAGAAAGCCCCTCAAGTTTGTCTCACTACTTCTTGTTCGTGTTTTTAATTTAATTTTTTTTTCTTTTTGCGGTATGCGGGCCTCTCACTGTTGTGGCCTCTCCCGCTGCGGAGCACAGGCTCCGGACGCGCAGGCACAGCGGCCATGGCACACGGGCCCAGCCGCTCCGCGGCACATGGGATCCTCCCAGACCGGGGCACGAACCCGCATCCCCTGCATCGGCAGGCGGACTCTCAACCACTGCGCCACCAGGGAGGCCCTAATTTAATTTTTTATTTTTTATTACAGCAAGTTTGAGTACAACGTTTAGCTTGTTGAAGGTGTGCAAGAGGTGGTTCTTTAACACATATATATATCTCTGTTCTTCCTGGGATCCTTTTCCCATGTACGTTATGACAGAATGTTGAGTAGTCTTCTCTTGGTACTCCGTAGGTCTTTGGTGATTATATATGTCTACTGTGTTTGCATATGTCTGTTAACCCCAATATTGTAATGAATTCAATCCTCACACCTTTCCTTTGGTGAACCATAAGTTTGTTTAATGAATCTGTGATTGCCCTTCTCCGTGGAAATATCTGCCCTGGTATCAATTTATAGGTAACACCTATAAGTGATATGATATGATATGTGTCTTTCACTTTCTGACTTACTCCAAGTCACGTGATTACCTCTAGACTCATCTGCGGTGCTGCAAATGGCATTGTGTGCTTCTTATCCTTGGCGAATATTCTGTCTTAGCGAGGTCCATTTTCTGCAATGTGATTCCCTGAGGGCTGAGGATTAGCTGACCTGGGCAGCCTGACCCTGCCGGCAAGCCCTCCCCAGGTGTGCCTGGGTTGAGGTCAATATAAACAGCACTCCAGGCAGCAATAGCCCCTGCAGCTGTGCCTGACTCCATATTCTCTGCCCCGTCAGCAGTCTCGGGGCTGTGCTGGTGTGAGGGTGTGAGGGTCCACGGCTTTGTGGGTGGCCCGGTGTGAGTGGGGCTCTGCTGGACTTTCTGCAGGAGTTGCCAGGCTGCCACCTTTAAAGAAGAGGATGTGTCACCCATAACTTCCACTGGAGTATCTCTCCGGGCTGAGGTGAGGAAGGACATAAAGGAGTGGGGGCCGGGACAGGAGGGGTATCTCAGGCAGGGCAATGGAAAGCTTCCAGAAGAGCGCCCGTGGCCAGGACCATCCTGGCTGACCTGCAGGCACCAAGGTGGCCTGCGTGCTGTTCGTGGTGTGGCTCCACGGCCCTTCCTCTAGGCTTTCAAGCCCTTGTACATATTCAGGTGTTTCACCTGGGAAGGGTGGGAACAGTTCAGCAGCAGCTGGCCTGGGGCTCAGCTCACGTTTACTCACAGAGGCCTCGGCATGGTCCCACAGCTTTGCAATAAGGACGCTCCTTGTGTGGGCGGGCGGGGCTGCAGGCTCTATGGGAGATGATTCCCCACCTCTGACCAATTTCAGAATTGTTTACCACTGGAGCAAGTGCCTTGGTAGTGTTTTCCTCTGTATAACTGTTAAGTTCATTTTTTTTTCTTTTTTGGTTCAAGTTAGATTTTATTCCTCTTTTATGTATTTATGGATATAAGCCTGGAAATAATTCATTCTTATAAATACATCAGTGTAAATGGAAGAACATTTTTTCTGTTTTATTTTTACATTTTTAAAATTTTTGAAATTTTATTTATTTTTTTTATACAGTAGGTTATTATTAGTTATCTATTTTATGCATAGACATGTATACAGGTCAATCCCAATCTCCCAACTCATCCCACCACCACCACCCCATGGCTTCCCCCACTTTGTGTCAATACGTTTGTTCTCTACCTCTGTGTCTCTATTTCTGCCCTGCAAACCAGTTCATCTGTAGCATTTTACTAGGTTCCACATATAGGCATTAATATACAATATTTGTTTTTCTCTTTCTGACATACTTCACTCTGTATGACAGTCTCTAGATCCATCAACTTCCCTACAAATGACCCAGTTTCATTCCTTTTTATGGCTGGGTAATATTCCATTTTATATATGTACCACATCTTTATCCATTCGTCTGTCTGTGGGCATTTAGGTTGCTTCCATTACCTGGCTATTGTAAATAGTGCTGCAATGAACATTGTGGTGAGTGTGTCTTTGTGATTTTTGGTTTTCTGTGGGTATATGCCCAGAAGTGGGATTGCTGGATCCTATTGTAATTCTGTTTTTAGTTTTTTAAAGGAACCTCCATACTGTTCTCCATAGTGACTGTATCAATTTACCTTCCCACCAATAGCAGAAGAGGGTTCCTTTTGTCCACACCCTCCCCAGAATTTTTTGTTTGTAGATTATCTGATGATGCCGATTCTAACAGGTGTGAGGTCTTACCTCATTGTAGTTTTGATTTGCATTTCTCTAATAATTAGTGATGTTGAGCAGCTTTTCATGTGCGTCTTGGCCATCTCTGTGTCTTCTTTGAAGAAACGTCTATTTCTATCTTCTGCCCATTTTTGTATTGGGTTGTTTGTTTTATTAATATTAAGCTGCATGAGCTGTTTATATATATTGGAGATTAAACCTTTGTCCATTGATTCGTTTGTGAAAGTTTTCGCCCATTCTGAGGGTTGCCTTTTTCCATTCCCGTTTTTTTAACAAAGAAGAAAGAAATCAAAAGAAGCAGAACACTAATGTGCGTGAAATATGCCTCTTGAAACTGTCGTTTTGAAACATGGACGTCTTTTGAATTTTTTGGTCGATATATGACCCCAGGATTTGTTTTCAGGGCAGGTGTCATTTACAGGCCTGTAATGATTTGGAATATCCACTGACCATTAGCGCTGGGATTAAAGCTGCTGTTGTGTGAAACGGCCACAAGGTGGCAGCAGTTCTCCCTTACCAAATCTGGTTACTAGGGCAGCAGAGCCTCAATGGAAGTCGCGTTCTAGATTGGAATGTAGAACGGAATGTACCAGGAGAAAGCCCCTCAAGTTTTTCTCACTAATTCTTGTTCGTGTTTTTAATTTAATTTTTTATTTTTTATTACAGCAAGTTTGAGTACAACGTTTGGCTTGTTGTAGGTGTGCAAGAGGTGGTTCTTTTACACATATACATATGTCTGTTCTTCCTGGGATCCTTTTCCCATGTTCGTTATGACAGAATGTTGAGTAGTCTTCTCTTGGTACTCCGTAGGTCTTTGGTGATTATATACGTCTACTGTGTTTGTATATGTCTGGTAACCCCAATATCGTAATGAATTCAATCCTCACACCTTTCCTTTGGTGAACCATAAGTTTGTTTAATGAATCTGTGATTGCCCTTCTCCGTGGAAATATCTGCCCTGGTATCAATTTATAGGTAACACCTATAAGTGATATGATATGATATGTGTCTTTCACTTTCTGACTTACTCCAAGTCACGTGATTACCTCTAGACTCATCTACGGTGCTGCAAATGGCATTGTGTGCTTTTTTTCCTTGGCTAACATTCTGTCTTAGCGAGGTCCATTTTCTGCAATGTGATTCCCTGAGGGCTGAGGATTAGCTGACCTGGGCAGCCTGACCCTGGCGGCAAGCCCACCCCAGGTGTGTCTGGGTTGTGGTCAATATAAACAGCACTCCAGGCAGCAATAGCCCCTGCAGCTGTGCCTGACTCCATATTCTCTGCCCCGTCAGCAGTCTCGGGGCTGTGCTGGTGGGAGGGTGTGAGGGTCCATGGCTTTGTGGGTGGCCCGGTGTGAGTGGGGCTCTGCTGGACTTTCTGCAGGAGTTGCCAGGCTGCCACCTGTAAAGAAGAGGATGTGTCACCCATAACTTCCACTGGAGTATCACTCCGGGCTGAGGTGAGTAAGGAAAAAAAGGAGTGGGGGCTGGGACAGGAGGGGTATCTCAGGCAGGGTAATGGAAAGCTTCCAGAAGAGCGCCCGTGGCCAGGACCATCCTGGCTGACCTGCAGGCACCAAGTTGGCCTGCGTGCTTTCGCTGGTGTGGCTCCACGGCCCTTCCTCTAGGCTTTCAAGCCCTTGTACATATTCAGGTGTTTCACCTGGGAAGGGTGGGAACAGTTCAGCAGCAGCTGGCCTGGGGCTCAGCTCACGTTTATTCACAGAGGCCTCGGCATGGTCCCCCAGCTTTGCATTAAGGACGCTCTTTGCGTGGGCGGGCGGGGCTGCTGGCTCAGTGGGAGATGATTCCCCACCTCTGACCAATTTCAGAATTGTTTACCACTGGAGCAAGTGCCTTGGTAGTGTTTTCCTCTGTATAACTGTTAGGTTCAGTTTTTTTTTTTTTCTTTTTTGGTTCAAGTTAGATTTTATTCCTCTTTTATGTATTTATAGATATAAGCATGGAAATAATTCATTCTTATAAATACATCAGTGTGAATGGAAGAATATTTTTTCTGTTTTATTTTTACATTTTATTTTTAAAAATTTTGAAATTTAATTTTATTTATTTTTTTATACACTAGGTTATTATTAGTTATCTATTTTATGCATAGACATGTATACAGGTCAATCCCAATCTCCCAACTCATCCCACCACCACCACCCCATGGCTTCCCCCACTTTGTGTCGATACGTTTGTTCTCTACCTCTGTGTCTCTATTTCTGCCCTGCAAACCAGTTCATCTGTAGCATTTTTCTAGGTTCCACATTTAGGCATTAATATACAATATTTGTTTTTCTCTTTCTGACTTTCTTCACTCTGTATGACAGTCTCTAGATCCATTAACTTCTCTACAAATGACCCAGTTTCATTCCTTTTTATGGCTGAGTAATATTCCATTTTATATATGTACCACATCTTTATCCATTCGTCTGTCTGTGGGCATTTAGGATGCTTCCATTACCTGGCTATTGTAAATAGTGCTGCAATGAACATTGTGGTGAATGTGTCTCTGTGATTTATGGTTTTCTCTGGGTATATGCCCAGAAGTTGGATTGCTGGATCCTATGGTAATTCTCTTTTTAGTTTTTTAAAGGAACCTCCATACTCTTCTCCATAGTGACTGTATCAATTTACATTCCCACCAATAGCGGAAGAGGGTTCCTTTTGTCCACACCCTCCCCAGAATTTGTTGTTTGTAGATTATCTGATGATGCCGATTCTAACAGTTGTGAGGTCTTACCTCATTGTAGTTTTGATTTGCATTTCTCTAATAATTAGTGATGTTGAGCAGCTTTTCATGTGCGTCTTGGCCATCTCTGTGTCTTCTTTGAAGAAACGTCTATTTAGATCTTCTGCCCATTTTTGTATTGGGTTGTTTGTTGTATTAATATTAAGCTGCATGAGCTGTATATATATATTGGAGATTAAACCTTTGTCCATTGATTCGTTTGTGAACGTTTTCGCCCCTTCTGAGGGTTACCTTTTTCCATTCCCGTTTTTTTAACAAAGAAAGAAAGAAAGCAAAAGAATCAGAACACTAATGTGCGTGAAATATGCCTCTTGAAACTGTCGTTTTGAAATATGGGCGTCTTTTGAATTTTTTGGTCGATATATGACCCCAGGATTTGTTTTCAGGGCAGGTGTCATTTACAGGCCTGTAATGATTTGGAATATCCACTGACCATTAGCGCTGGGATTAAAGCTGCTGTTGTGTGAAACGGCCACAAGGTGGCAGCAGTTCTCCCTTACCAAATCTGGTTACTAGGGCAGCAGAGCCTCAATGGAAGTCGCGTTCTAGATTGGAATTTAGAACGGAATGTGCCAGGAGAAAGCCCCTCATGTTTGTCTCACTACTTCTTGTTCGTGTTTTTAATTTAATTTTTTTTTTCTTTTTGCGGTATGCGGGCCTCTCACTGTTGTGGCCTCTCCCGCTGCGGAGCACAGGCTCCGGACGCGCAGGCCCAGCGGCCATGGCTCACGGGCCCAGCCGCTCCGCGGCACATGGGATCCTCCCAGACCGGGGCACGAACCCGCATCCCCTGCATCGGCAGGCGGACTCTCAACCACTGCGCCACCTGGGAGGCCCTAATTTAATTTTTTATTTTTTATTACAGCAAGTTTGAGTACAACGTTTAGCTTGTTGTAGGTGTGCAAGAGGTGGTTCTTTTACACATATACATATGTCTGTTCTTCCTGGGATCCTTTTCCCATGTACGTTATGACAGAATGTTGAGTAGTCTTCTCTTGGTACTCCGTAGGTCTTTGGTGATTATATACGTCTACTGTGTTTGTATATGTCTGTTAACCCCAATATCGTAATGAATTCAATCCTCACACCTTTCCTTTGGTGAACCATAAGTTTGTTTAATGAATCTGTGATTGCCCTTCTCCGTGGAAATATCTGCCCTGGTATCAATTTATAGGTAACACCTATAAGTGATATGATATGATATGTGTCTTTCACTTTCTGACTTACTCCAAGTCACGTGATTACCTCTAGACTCATCTACGGTGCTGCAAATGGCATTGTGTGCTTCTTTTCCTTGGCGAATATTCTGTCTTAGCGGGGTCCATTTTCTGCAATGTGATTCCCTGAGGGCTGAGGATTAGCTGACCTGGGCAGCCTGACCCTGCCGGCAAGCCCTCCCCAGGTGTGCCTGGGTTGAGGTCAATATAAACAGCACTCCAGGCAGCAATAGCCCCTTCAGCTGTGCCTGACTCCATATTCTCTGCCCCGTCAGCAGTCTCGGGGCTGTGCTGGTGGGAGGGTGTGAGGGTCCACGGCTTTGTGGGTGGCCCGGTGTGAGTGGGGCTCTGCTGGACTTTCTGCAGGAGTTGCCAGGCTGCCACCTGTAAAGAAGAGGATGTCTCACCCTTAATTTCCACTGGAATATCTCTCCGGGCTGAGGTGAGGAAGGAAAAAAAGGAGTGGGGGCCGGGACAGGAGGGGGATCTCAGGCAGGGCAATGGAAAGCTTCCAGAAGAGCGCCCGTGGCCAGGACCATCCTGGCTGACCTGCAGGCACCAAGGTGGCCTGCGTGCTGTCGCTTGTGTGGCTCCACGGCCCTTCCTCTAGGCTTTCAAGCCCTTGTACATATTCAGGTGTTTCACCTGGGAAGGGTGGGAACAGTTCAGCAGCAGCTGGCCTGGGGCTCAGCTCACGTTTACTCACAGAGGCCTCGGCACGGTCCCCGAGCTTTGCAATAAGGACGCTCCTTGCGTGGGCGGGCGGGGCTGTTGGCTCTATGGGAGATGATTCCCCACCTCTGACCAATTTCAGAATTGTTTACCACTGGAGCAAGTGCCTTGGTAGTGTTTTCCTCTGTATAACTGTTAGGTTCAGATTTTTTTTTCTTTTTTGGTTCAAGTTAGATATTATTCCACTTTTATGTAATTATGGATATAAGCATGGAAATAATTCATTCTTATAAATACATCAGTGTGAATGGAAGAACATTTTTTCTGTTTTATTTTTACATTTTATTTTTAAAATTTTTGAAATTTAATTTTATTTATTTTTTTTATACAGTAGTTTATTATTAGTTATCTATTTTATGCATAGACATGTATACAGGTCAATCCCAATCTCCCAACTCATCCCACCACCACCACCCCATGGCTTCCCCCACTTTGTGTCCATACGTTTGTTCTCTACCTCTGTGTCTCTATTTCTGCCCTGCAAACCAGTTCATCTGTAGCATATTTCTAGGTTCCACATATAGGCATTAATATACAATATTTCTTTTTCTATTTCTGACTTACTTCACTCTGTATGACAGTCTCTAGTTCCATCAACTTCTCTACAAATGACCCAGTTTCATTCCTTTTTATGGCTGAGTAATATTCCATTTTATATATGTACCACATCTTTATCCATTCGTCTGTCTGTGGGCATTTAGGTTGCTTCCATTACCTGGCTATTGTAAATAGTGCTGCAATGAACATTGTGGTGAATGTTTCTCTGTGATTTATGGTTTTCTCTGGTTATATGCCCAGAAGTGGGATTGCTGGATCCTATGGTAATTCTGTTTTTAGTTTTTTAAAGGAACCTCCATACTGCTCTCCATAGTGACTGTATCAATTTACATTCCCACCAATAGCGGAAGAGGGTTCCTTTTGTCCACACCCTCCCCAGAATTTGTTGTTTGTAGATTATCTGATGATGCCGATTCTAACAGGTGTGAGGTCTTACCTCATTGTAGTTTTGATTTGCATTTCTCTAATAATTAGTGATGTTGAGCAGCTTTTCATGTGCGTCTTGGCCATCTCTGTGTCTTCTTTGAAGAAACGTCTATATACATCTTCTGCCCATTTTTGTATTGGGTTGTTTGTTGTATTAATATTAAGCTGCATGAGCTGTATATATATATTGGAGATTAAACCTTTGTCCATTGATTCGTTTGTGAACGTTTTCGCCCCTTCTGAGGGTTACCTTTTTCCATTCCCGTTTTTTTAACAAAGAAAGAAAGAAAGCAAAAGAATCAGAACACTAATGTGCGTGAAATATGCCTCTTGAAACTGTCGTTTTGAAATATGGTCGTCTTTTGAATTTTTTGGTCGATATATGACCCCAGGATTTGTTTTCAGGGCAGGTGTCATTTACAGGCCTGTAATGATTTGGAATATCCACTGACCATTAGCGCTGGGATTAAAGCTGCTGTTGTGTGAAACGGCCACAAGGTGGCAGCAGTTCTCCCTTACCAAATCTGGTTACTAGGGCAGCAGAGCCTCAATGGAAGTCGCGTTCTAGATTGGAATTTAGAACGGAATGTGCCAGGAGAAAGCCCCTCAAGTTTGTCTCACTACTTCTTGTTCGTGTTTTTAATTTAATTTTTTATTTTTTATTACAGCAAGTTTGAGTACAACGTTTAGCTTGTTGTAGGTGTGTAAGAGGTGGTTCTTTTACACATATACATATGTCTGTTCTTCCTGGGATCCTTTTCCCATGTTCGTTATGACAGAATGTTGAGTAGTCTTCTCTTGGTACTCCGTAGGACTTTGGTGATTATATATGTCTACTGTGTTTGTATATGTCTGTTAACCCCAATATCGTAATGAATTCAATCCTCACACCTTTCCTTTGGTGAACCATAAGTTTGTTTAATGAATCTGTGATTGCCCTTCTCCGTGGAAATATCTGCCCTGGTATCAATTTATAGGTAACACCTATAAGTGATATGATATGATATGTGTCTTTCACTTTCTGACTTACTCCAAGTCACGTGATTACCTCTACACTCATCTAGGGTGCTGCAAATGGCATTGTGTGCTTTTTTTCCTTGGCGAATATTCTGTCTTAGCGAGGTCCATTTTCTGCAATGTGATTCCCCGAGGGCTGAGGATTAGCTGACCTGGGCAGCCTGACCCTGCCGGCAAGCCCACCCCAGGTGTGCCTGGGTTGAGGTCAATATAAACAGCACTCCAGGCAGCAATAGCCCCTGCAGCTGTGCCTGACTCCATATTCTCTGCCCCGTCAGCAGTCTCGGGGCTGTGCTGGTGGGAGGCTGTGAGGGTCCACAGCTTTGTGGGTGGCCCGGTGTGAGTGGGGCTCTGCTGGACTTTCTGCAGGAGTTGCCAGGCTGCCACCTGTAAAGAAGAGGATGAGTCACCCATAACTTCCACTGGAATAACTCTCCGGTCTGAGGTGAGGAAGGAAAAAAAGGAGTGGGGGCCGGGACAGGAGGGGTATCTCAGGCAGGGCAATGGAAAGCTTCCAGAAGAGCGCCCGTGGCCAGGACCATCCTGGCTGACCAGCAGGCACCAAGGTGGCCTGCGTGCTGTCGCTGGTGTGGCTCCACGGCCCTTCCTCTAGGCTTTCAAGCCCTTGTACATATTCAGGTGTTTCACCTGGGAAAGGTGGGAACAGTTCAGCAGCAGCTGGCCTGGGGCTCAGCTCACGTTTACTCACAGAGGCCTCGGCACGGTCCCCCAGCTTTGCAATAAGGACGCTCCTTGCGTGGGCAGGCGGGGCTGCTGGCTCTATAGGAGATGATTCCCCACCTCTGACCAATTTCAGAATTGTTTACCACTGGAGCAAGTGCCTTGGTAGTGTTTTCCTCTGTATAACTGTTAGGTTCAGTTTTTTTTTTCTTTTTTGGTTCAAGTTAGATTTTATTCCTCTTTTATGTATTTATGGATATAAGCATGGAAATAATTCATTCTTATAAATACATCAGTGTGAATGGAAGAACATTTTTTCTGTTTTATTTTTACATTTTATTTTTAAAATTTTTGAAATTTAATTTTATTTATTTTTTTTTATACAGTAGGTTATTATTAGTTATCTATTTTATGCATAGACATGTATACAGGTCAATCCCAATCTCCCAACTCATCCCACCACCACCACCCCATGGCTTCCCCCACTTTGTGTCCATACGTTTGTTCTCTACCTCTGTGTCTCTATTTCTGCCCTGCAAACCAGTTCATCTGTAGCATTTTTCTAGGTTCCACATATAGGCATTAATATACAATATTTGTTTTTCTCTTTCTGCCTTACTTCACTCTGTATGACAGTCTCTAGATCCATCAACTTCTCTACAAATGACCCAGTTTCATTCCTTTTTATGGCTGAGTAATATTCCATTTTATATATGTACCACATCTTTATCCATTCGTCTGTCTGTGGGCATTTAGGTTGCTTCCATTACCTGCCTATTGTAAATAGTGCTGCAATGAACATTGTGGTGAATGTGTCTTTGTGATTTATGGTTTTCTCTGGGTATATGCCCAGAAGTGGGATTGCTGGATCCTATGGTAATTCTCTTTTTAGTTTTTTAAAGGAACCTCCATACTGTTCTCCATAGTGACTGTATCAATTTACATTCCCACCAATGGCGGAAGGGGGTTCCTTTTGTCCACACCCTCCCCAGAATTTGTTGTTTGTAGATTATCTGATGATGCCGATTCTAACAGGTGTGAGGTCTTACCTCATTGTAGTTTTGATTTGCATTTCTCTAATAATTAGTGATGTTGAGCAGCTTTTCATGTGCGTCTTGGCCATCTCTGTGTCTTCTTTGAAGAAACGTCTATTTAGATCTTCTGCCCATTTTTGTATTGGGTTGTTTGTTTTATTAATATTAAGCTGCATGAGCTGTTTATATATATTGGAGATTAAACCTTTGTCCATTGATTCGTTTGTAAAAGTTTTCGCCCATTCTGAGGGTTGCCTTTTTCCATTCCCGTTTTTTTAACAAAGAAAGAAAGAAATCAAAAGAAGCAGAACACTAATGTGCGTGAAATATGCCTCTTGAAACTGTCGTTTTGAAATATGGACGTCTTTTGAATTTTTTGGTCGATATATGACCCCAGGATTTGTTTTCGGGACAGGTGTCATTTACAGGCCTGTAATGATTTGGAATATCCACTGACCATTAGCGCTGGGATTAAAGCTGCTGTTGTGTGAAACGGCCACAAGGTGGCAGCAGTTCTCCCTTACCAAATCTGGTTACTAGGGCAGCAGAGCCTCAATGGACGTCGCGTTCTAGATTGGAATGTAGAAAGGAATGTACCAGGAGAAAGCCCGTCAAGTTTTTCTCACTAATTCTTGTTCGTGTTTTTAATTTAATTTTTTATCTTTTATTACAGCCAGTTTGAGTACAACGTTTAGCTTGTTGTAGGTTTGCAAGAGGTGGTTCTTTTACACATATACATATGTCTGTTCTTCCTGGGATCCTTTTCCCATGTTCGTTATGACAGAATGTTGAGTAGTCTTCTCTTGGTACTCCGTAGGTCTTTGGTGATTATATATGTCTACTGTGTTTGTATATGTCTGTTAACCCCAATATCGTAATGAATTCAATCCTCACACCTTTCCTTTGGTGAACCATAAGTTTGTTTAATGAATCTGTGATTGCCCTTCTCCGTGGAAATATCTGCCCTGGTATCAATTTATAGGTAACACCTATAAGTGATATGATATGATATGTGTCTTTCACTTTCTGACTTACTCCATGTCACGGGATTACCTCTAGACTCATCTACGGTGCTGCAAATGGCATTGTGTGCTGCTTTTCCTTGGCGAATATTCTGTCTTAGCGAGGTCCATTTTCTGCAATGTGATTCCCTGAGGGCTGAGGATTAGCTGACCTGGGCAGCCTGACCATGCCGGCAAGCCCTCCCCAGGTGTGCCTGGGTTGAGGTCAATATAAACAGCACTCCAGGCAGCAATAGCCCCTGCAGCTGTGCCTGACTCCATATTCTCTGCCCCGTCAGCAGTCTCGGGGCTGTGCTGGTGGGAGGGTGTGAGGGTCCACGGCTTTGTGGGTGGCCCGGTGTGAGTGGGGCTCTGCTGGACTTTCTGCAGGAGTTGCCAGGCTGCCACCTGTAAAGAAGAGGATGTGTCACCCATAACTTCCACTGGAATATATCTCCGGGCTGAGGTGAGGAAGGAAAAAGAGGAGTGGGGTCCGGGACAGGAGGTGTATCTCAGGCAGGGCAATGGAAAGCTTCCAGAAGAGCGCCCGTGGCCAGGACCATCCTGGATGACCTGCAGGCACCAAGGTGGCCTGCGTGCTGTCGCTGGTGTGGCTCCACGGCCCTTCCTCTAGGCTTTCAAGCCCTTGTACATATTGAGGTGTTTCACCTGGGAAGGGTGGGAACAATTCAGCAGCAGCTGGCCTGGGGCCCAGCTCACATTTACTCACAGAGGCCTCGGCACGGTCACCCACCTTTGCAATAAGGACGCTCCCTGCGTGGGTGGGCGGGGCTGCTGGCTCTAGGGGAGATGATTCCCCACCTCTGACCAATTTCAGAATTGTTTACCACTGGAGCAAGTGCCTTGGTAGTGTTTTCCTTTGTATAACTGTTAGGTTCAGTTTTTTTTTTCTTTTTTGGTTCAAGTTAGATTTTATTCCTCTTTTATGTATTTATGGATATAAGCATGGAAATAATTCATTCTTATAAATACATCAGTGTGAATGGAAGAACATTTTTTCTGTTTTATTTTTACATTTTATTTTTTTCTTTCTTTTTTTTTTACATTTTATTTTTAAAAATTTTGAAATTTAATTTTATTTATTTTTTTATACACTAGGTTATTATTAGTTATCTATTTTATGCATATACATGTATACAGGTCAATCCCAATCTCCCAACTCATCCCACCACCACCACCCCATGGCTTCCCGCACTTTGTGTCGATACGTTTGTTCTCTACCTCTGTGTCTCTATTTCTGCCCTGCAAACCAGTTCATCTGTAGCATTTTTCTAGGTTCCACATATAGGCATTAATATACAATATTTGTTTATCTCTTTCTGACTTACTTCACTCTGTATGACAGTCTCTAGATCCATCAACTTCTCTACAAATGACTCAGTTTCATTCCTTTTTATGGCTGAGTAATATTCCATTTTATATATGTACCACATCTTTATCCATTCGTCTGTCTGTGGGCATTTCGGTTGCTTCCATTACCTGGCTATTTTAAATAGTGCTGCAATGAATATTGTGGTGAATGTGTCTCTGTGATTTATGGTTTTCTCTCGGTATATGCCCAGAAGTGGGATTGCTGGATCCTATGGTAATTCTCTTTTTAGTTTTTTTTTTTTTTTTTTTCTTTTTGCGGTATGTGGGCCTCTCACTGTTGTGGCCTCTCCCGTTGCGGAGCACAGGCTCTGGATGCGCAGGCCCAGCGGCCATGGCTCACGGGCCCAGCCGCTCCGCGGCATATGGGATCCTCCCAGACCGGGGCACGAACCCGTATCCCCTGCATCGGCAGGCGGACTCTCAACCACTGTGCCACCAGGGAGGCCCTCTTTTTAGTTTTTTAAAGGAACCTCCATACTGTTCTCCATAGTGACTGTATCAATTTACATTCCCACCAATAGCCGAAGAGGGTTCCTTTTGTCCACACCCTCCCCAGAATTTGTTGTTTGTAGATTATCTGATGATGCCGTTTCTAACAGGTGTGAGGTCTTACCTCATTGTAGTTTTGATTTGCATTTCTCTAATAATTAGTGATGTTGAGCAGCTTTTCATGTGCATCTTGGCCATCTCTGTGTCTTCTTTGAAGAAACGTCTATTTAGATCTTCTGCCCATTTTTGTATTGGGTTGTTTGTTGTATTAATATTAAGCTGCATGAGCCGTATATATATATTGGAGATTAAACCTTTGTCCATTGATTCGTTTGTGAACGTTTTCGCCCCTTCTGAGGGTTACCTTTTTCCATTCCCGTTTTTTTAACAAAGAAAGAATGAAAGCCAAAGAAGCAGAACACTAATGTGCGTGAAATATGCCTCTTGAAACAGTCGTTTTGAAATATGGACGTCTTTTGAATTTTTTGGTCGATATATGACCCCAGGATTTGTTTTCTGGGCAGGTGTCATTTACAGGCCTGTAATGATTTGGAATATCCACTGACCATTAGCGCTGGGATTAAAGCTGCTGTTGTGTGAAACGGCCACAAGGTGGCAGCAGTTCTCCCTTACCAAATCTGGTTACTAGGGCAGCAGAGCCTCAATGGAAGTCACGTTCTAGATTGGAATGTAGAACGGAATGTGCCAGGAGAAAGCCCCTCAAGTTTTTCTCACTAATTCTTGTTCGTGTTTTTAATTTAATTTTTTATTTTTATTACAGCAAGTTTAAGTACAACATTTAGCTTGTTGTAGGTGTGCAAGAGGTGGTTCTTTAACACATATACATATGTCTGTTCTTCCTGGGATCCTTTTCCCATGTACGTTATGACAGAATGTTGAGTAGTCTTCTCTTGGTACTCTGTAGGTCTTTGGTGATTATATATGTCTACTGTGTTTGTATATGTCTGTTAACCCCAATATCGTAATGAATTCAATCCTCACACCTTTCCTTTGGTGAACCATAAGTTTGTTTAATTAATCTGTGATTGCCCTTCTCCGTGGAAATATCTGCCCTGGTATCAATTTATAGGTAACACCTATAAGTGATATGATATGATATGTGTCTTTCACTTTCTGACTTACTCCAAGTCACGTGATTACCTCTAGACTCATCTAAGGTGCTGCAAATGGCATTGTTTGCTGCTTTTCCTTGGCGAATATTCTGTCTTAGCGAGGTCCATTTTCTGCAATGTGATTCCCTGAGGGCTGAGGATTAGCTGACCTGGGCAGCCTGACCCTGCCGGCAAACCCTCCCCAGGTGTGCCTGGGTTGAGGTCAATATAAACAGCACTCCAGGCAGCAATAGCCCCTGCAGCTGTGCCAGACTCCATATTCTCTGCCCCGTCAGCAGTCTCGGGGCTGTGCTGGTGGGAGGGTGTGGGGTCCACGGCATTGTGGGTGGCCCGGTGTGAGTGGGGCTCTGCTGGACTTTCTGCAGGATTTGCCAGGCTGCCACCTGTAAAGAAGAGGATGTGTCACCCATAACTTCCACTGGAATATCTCTCTGGGCTGAGGTGAGGAAGGAAAAAAAGGAGTGGGGGCTGGCACAAGAGGGGTATCTCAGGCAGGGCAATGGAAAGCTTCCAGAAGAGCGCCCGTGGCCAGGACCATCCTGGCTGACCTTCTGGCACCAAGGTGGCCTGCGTGCTGTTACTGGTGTGGTTCCACGGCCCTTCCTCTAGGCTTTCAAGCCCTTGTACATATTCAGGTGTTTCACCTGGGAAGGGTGGGAACAGTTCAGCAGCAGCTGGCCTGGGGCTCAGCTCTCGTTTACTCACAGAGGCCTCGGCACGGTCCCCCAGGTTTGCAATAAGGACGCTCCTTGCGTGGGTGGGCGGGGCTGCTGGCTCTAGGGGAGATGATTCCCCACCTCTCACCAATTTCATAATTGTTTACCACTGGAGCAAGTGCCTTGGTAGTGTTTTCCTCTGTATAACTGTTAGGTTCAGTTTTTTTTTTTCTTTTTTGGTTCAAGTTAGATTTTATTCCTCTTTTGTGTATTTATGGATATAAGCATGGAAATAATTCATTCTTATAAATACATCAGTGTGAATGGAAGAACATTTTTTCTGTTTTATTTTTACATTTTATTTTTAAAAATTTTGAAATTTAATTTTATTTATTTTTTTATACACTAGGTTATTATTAGTTATCTATTTTATGCATAGACATGTATACAGGTCAATCCCAATCTCCCAACTCATCCCACCACCACCACCCCATGGCTTCCCCCACTTTGTGTCCATACGTTTGTTCTCTACCTCTGTGTCTCTATTTCTGCCCTGCAAACCAGTTCATCTGTAGCATTTTTCTAGGTTCCACATATAGGCATTAATATACAATATTTGTTTTTCTCTTTCTGACTTACTTTACTCTGTATGACAGTCTCTAGATCCATCAACTTCTCTACAAATGACTCAGTTTCATTCCTTTTTATGGCTGAGTAATATTCCATTTTATATATGTACCACATCTTTATCCATTCGTCTGTCTGTGGCCATTTGTTGGCTTCCATTACCTGGCTATTGTAAATAGTGCTGCAATGAACATTGTGGTGAATGTGTCTCTGTGATTTATGGTTTTCTCTCGGTATATGCCCAGAAGTGGGATAGCTGGATCCTATGGTAATTCTCTTTTTAGTTTTTTAAAGGAACCTCCATACTGTTCTCCATAGTGACTGTATCAATTTACATTCCCACCAATAGCGGAAGAGGGTTCCTTTTGTCCACACCCTCCCCAGAATTTGTTGTTTGTAGATTATCTGATGATGCCGATTCTAACAGGTGTGAGGTCTTACCTCATTGTAGTTTTGATTTGCATTTCTCTAATAATTAGTGATGTTGAGCAGCTTTTCATGTGCGTCTTGGCCATCTCTGTGTCTTCTTTGAAGAAACGTCTATTTAGATCTTCTGCCCATTTTTGTATTGGGTTGTTTCTTTTATTAATATTAAGCTGCATGAGCTGTATATATATATTGGAGATTAAACCTTTGTCCATTGATTCGTTTGTGAACGTTTTCGCCCCTTCTGAGGGTTACCTTTTTCCATTCCCGTTTTTTTAACAAAGAAAGAAAGCAAGCAAAAGAATCAGAACACTAATGTGCGTGAAATATGCCTCTTGAAACTGTCGTTTTGAAATATGGACGTCTTTTGAATTTTTTGGTCGATATATGACCCCAGGATTTGTTTTCAGGGCAGGTGTCATTTACAGGCCTGTAATGATTTGGAATATCCACTGACCATTAGCGCTGGGATTAAAGCTGCTGTTGTGTGAAACGGCCACAAGGTGGCAGCAGTTCTCCCTTACCAAATCTGGTTATTAGGGCAGCAGAGCCTCAATGGAAGTCGCGTTCTAGATTGGAATTTAGAAAGGAATGGGCCAGGAGAAAGCCCCTCAAGTTTGTCTCACTACTTCTTGTTCGTGTTTTTAATTTAATTTTTTTTTTCTTTTTGCGGTATGCGGGCCTCTCACTGTTGTGGCCTCTCCCGCTGCGGAGCACAGGCTCCGGACGCGCAGGCCCAGCGGCCATGGCTCACGGGCCCAGCCGCTCCGCGGCACATGGGATCCTCCCAGACCGGGGCACGAACCCGCATCCCCTGCATCGGCAGGCGGACTCTCAACCACTGCGCCACCTGGGAGGCCCTAATTTAATTTTTTATTTTTTATTACAGCAAGTTTGAGTACAACGTTTAGCTTGTTGTAGGTGTGCAAGAGGTGGTTCTTTTACACATATACATATGTCTGTTCTTCCTGGGATCCTTTTCCCATGTTCGTTATGACAGAATGTTGAGTAGTCTTCTCTTGGTACTCCGTAGGTCTTTGGTGATTATATACGTCTACTGTGTTTGTATATGTCTGTTAACCCCAATATCGTAATGAATTCAATCCTCACACCTTTCCTTTGGTGAACCATAAGTTTGTTTAATGAATCTGTGATTGCCCTTCTCCGTGGAAATATCTGCCCTGGTATCAATTTATAGGTAACACCTATAAGTGATATGATATGATATGTGTCTTTCACTTTCTGACTTACTCCAAGTCACGTGATTACCTCTAGACTCATCTACGGTGCTGCAAATGGCATTGTGTGCTTTTTTTCCTTGGCTAACATTCTGTCTTAGCGAGGTCCATTTTCTGCAATGTGATTCCCTGAGGGCTGAGGATTAGCTGACCTGGGCAGCCTGACCCTGGCGGCAAGCCCACCCCAGGTGTGTCTGGGTTGTGGTCAATATAAACAGCACTCCAGGCAGCAATAGCCCCTGCAGCTGTGCCTGACTCCATATTCTCTGCCCCGTCAGCAGTCTCGGGGCTGTGCTGGTGGGAGGGTGTGAGGGTCCACGGCTTTGTGGGTGGCCCGGTGTGAGTGGGGCTCTGCTGGACTTTCTGCAGGAGTTGCCAGGCTGCCACCTGTAAAGAAGAGGATGTGTCACCCATAACTTCCACTGGAGTATCACTCCGGGCTGAGGTGAGTAAGGAAAAAAAGGAGTGGGGGCCGGGACAGGAGGGGTATCTCAGGCAGGGCAATGGAAAGCTTCCAGAAGAGCGCCCGTGGCCAGGACCATCCTGGCTGACCTGCAGGCACCAAGGTGGCCTGCGTGCTTTTGCTGGTGTGGCTCCACGGCCCTTCCTCTAGGCTTTCAAGCCCTTGTACATATTCAGGTGTTTCACCTGGGAAGGGTGGGAACAGTTCAGCAGCAGCTGGCCTGGGGCTCAGCTCACGTTTATTCACAGAGGCCTCGGCATGGTCCCCCAGCTTTGCATTAAGGACGCTCTTTGCGTGGGCGGGTGGGGCTGCTGGCTGTATGGGAGATGATTCCCCACCTCTGACCAATTTCAGAATTGTTTACCACTGGAGCAAGTGCCTTGGTAGTGTTTTCCTCTGTATAACTGTTAGGTTCAGTTTTTTTTTTTTCTTTTTTGGTTCAAGTTAGATTTTATTCCTCTTTTATGTATTTATAGATATAAGCATGGAAATAATTCATTCTTATAAATACATCAGTGTGAATGGAAGAATATTTTTTCTGTTTTATTTTTACATTTTATTTTTAAAAATTTTGAAATTTAATTTTATTTATTTTTTTATACACTAGGTTATTATTAGTTATCTATTTTATGCATAGACATGTATACAGGTCAATCCCAATCTCCCAACTCATCCCACCACCACCACCCCATGGCTTCCCCCACTTTGTGTCGATACGTTTGTTCTCTACCTCTGTGTCTCTATTTCTGCCCTGCAAACCAGTTCATCTGTAGCATTTTTCTAGGTTCCACATATAGGCATTAATATACAATATTTGTTTTTCTCTTTCTGACTTTCTTCACTCTGTATGACAGTCTCTAGATCCATTAACTTCTCTACAAATGACCCAGTTTCATTCCTTTTTATGGCTGAGTAATATTCCATTTTATATATGTACCACATCTTTATCCATTCGTCTGTCTGTGGGCATTTAGGATGCTTCCATTACCTGGCTATTGTAAATAGTGCTGCAATGAACATTGTGGTGAATGTGTCTCTGTGATTTATGGTTTTCTCTGGGTATATGCCCAGAAGTTGGATTGCTGGATCCTATGGTAATTCTCTTTTTAGTTTTTTAAAGGAACCTCCATACTCTTCTCCATAGTGACTGTATCAATTTACATTCCCACCAATAGCGGAAGAGGGTTCCTTTTGTCCACACCCTCCCCAGAATTTGTTGTTTGTAGATTATCTGATGATGCCGATTCTAACAGGTGTGAGGTCTTACCTCATTGTAGTTTTGATTTGCATTTCTCTAATAATTAGTGATGTTGAGCAGCTTTTCATGTGCGTCTTGGCCATCTCTGTGTCTTCTTTGAAGAAACGTCTATTTAGATCTTCTGCCCATTTTTGTATTGGGTTGTTTGTTGTATTAATATTAAGCTGCATGAGCTGTATATATATATTGGAGATTAAACCTTTGTCCATTGATTCGTTTGTGAACGTTTTCGCCCCTTCTGAGGGTTACCTTTTTCCATTCCCGTTTTTTTAACAAAGAAAGAAAGAAAGCAAAAGAATCAGAACACTAATGTGCGTGAAATATGCCTCTTGAAACTGTCGTTTTGAAATATGGGCGTCTTTTGAATTTTTTGGTCGATATATGACCCCAGGATTTGTTTTCAGGGCAGGTGTCTTTTACAGGCCTGTAATGATTTGGAATATCCACTGACCATTAGCGCTGGGATTAAAGCTGCTGTTGTGTGAAACGGCCACAAGGTGGCAGCAGTTCTCCCTTACCAAATCTGGTTACTAGGGCAGCAGAGCCTCAATGAAAGTCGCATTCTAGATTGGAATTTAGAACGGAATGTGCCAGGAGAAAGCCCCTCATGTTTGTCTCACTACTTCTTGTTCGTGTTTTTAATTTAATTTTTTATTTTTTATTACAGCAAGTTTGAGTACAACGTTTAGCTTGTTGAAGGTGTGCAAGAGGTGGTTCTTTAACACATATACATATGTCTGTTCTTCCTGGGATCCTTTTCCCATGTACGTTATGACAGAATGTTGAGTCGTCTTCTCTTGGTACTCCGTAGGTCTTTGGTGATTATATATGTCTACTGTGTTTGTATATGTCTATTAACCCCAATATCGTAATGAATTCAATCCTCACACCTTTCCTTTGGTGAACCATAAGTTTGTTTAATGAATCTGTGATTGCCCTTCTCCGTGGAAATATCTGCCCTGGTATCAATTTATAGGTAACACCTCTAAGTGATATGATATGATATGTGTCTTTCACTTTCTGACTTACTCCAAGTCACGTGATTACCTCTAGACTCATCTACGGTGCTGCAAATGGCATTGTGTGCTTCTTTTCCTTGGCGAATATTCTGTCTTAGCGAGGTCCATTTTCTGCAATGTGATTCCCTGAGGGCTGAGGATTAGCTGACCTGGGCAGCCTGACCCTGCCGGCAAGCCCTCCCCAGGTGTGCCTGGGTTGAGGTCAATATAAACAGCACTCCAGGCAGCAATAGCCCCTGCAGCTGTGCCTGACTCCATATTCTCTGCCCCGTCAGCAGTCTCGGGGCTGTGCTGGTGGGAGGGTGTGCGGGTCCACGGCTTTGTGGGTGGCCCGGTGTGAGTGGGGCTCTGCTGGACTTTCTGCAAGAGTTGCCAGGCTGCCACCTGTAAAGAAGAGGATGTGTCACCCATAACTTCCACTGGAATATCTCTCCGGGCTGAGGTGAGGAAGGAAAAAAAGGAGTGGGGGCCGAGACAGGAAGGGTATCTCAGGCAGGGCAATGGAAAGCTTCCAGAAGAGCGCCCGTGGCCAGGACCATCCTGGCTGACCTGCAGGCACCAAGGTGGCCTGCGTGCTGTCGCTGGTGTGGCTCCACGGCCCTTCCTCTAGGCTTTCAAGCCCTTGTACATATTCAGGTGTTTCACCTGGGAAGGGTGGGAACAGTTCAGCAGCAGCTGGCCTGGGGCTCAGCTCACGTTTACTCACAGAGGCCTCGGCACGGTCCCCCAGCTTTGCACTAAGGACGCTCCTTGCGTGGGCGGGCGGGGCTGCTGGCTGTATGGGAGATGATTCCCCACCTCTGACCAATTTCAGAATTGTTTACCACTGGAGCAAGTGCCTTGGTAGTGTTTTCCTCTGTATAAATGTTAGGTTCAGTTTTTTTTTTTTCTTTTTTGGTTCAAGTTAGATTTTATTCCTCTTTTATGTATTTATGGATATAAGCATGGAAATAATTCATTCTTATAAATACATCAGTGTGAATGGAAGAACATTTTTTCTGTTTTATTTTTACATTTTATTTTTAAAATTTTTGAAATTTAATTTTATTTATTTTTTTATACAGTAGGTTATTATTAGTTATGTATTTTATGCATAGACATGTATACAGGTCAATCCCAAACTCCCAACTCATCCCACCACCACCACCCCATGGCTTCCCCCACTTTGTGTCAATACGTTTGTTCTCTACCTCTGTGTCTCTATTTCTGCCCTGCAAACCAGTTCATCTGTAGCATTTTTCTAGGTTCCACATATAGGCATTAATATACAATATTTGTTTTTCTCTTTCTGACTTACTTCACTCTCTATGACAGTGTCTAGATCCATCAACTTCTCTACAAATGACCCAGTTTCATTCCTTTTTATGGCTGGGTAATATTCCATTTTATATATGTACCACATCTTTATCCATTCGTCTGTGTGTGGGCATTTAGGTTGCTTCCATTACCTGGCTATTGTAAATAGTGCTGCAATGAACATTGTGTTGAATGTGTCTTTGTGATTTTTGGTTTTCTGTGGGTATATGCCCAGAAGTGGGATTGCTGGATCCTATTGTAATTCTGTTTTTAGTTTTTTAAAGGAACCTCCATACTGTTCTCCATAGTGACTGTATCAATTTACATTCCCACCAATAGCAGAAGAGGGTTCCTTTTGTCCACACCCTCCCCAGAATTTGTTGTTTGTAGATTATCTGATGATGCCGATTCTAACAGGTGTGAGGTCTTACCTCATTGTAGTTTTGATTTGCATTTCTCTAATAATTAGTGATGTTGAGCAGCTTTTCATGTGCGTCTTGGCCATCTCTGTGTCTTCTTTGAAGAAACGTCTATTTAGATCTTCTGCCCATTTTTGTATTGGGTTGTTTGTTTTATTAATATTAAGCTGCATGAGCTCTTTATATATATTGGAGATTAAACCTTTGTCCATTGATTCGTTTGTGAAAGTTTTCGCCCATTCTGAGGGTTGCCTTTTTCCATTCCCGTTTTTTTAACAAAGAAGAAAGAAATCAAAAGAAGCAGAGCACTAATGTGCGTGAAATATGCCTCTTGAAACTGTCGTTTTGAAATATGGACGTCTTTTGAATTTTTTGGTCGATATATGACCCCAGGATTTGTTTTCAGGGCAGGTGTCATTTACAGGCCTGTAATGATTTGGAATATCCACTGACCATTAGCGCTGGGATTAAAGCTGCTGTTGTGTGAAACGGCCACAAGGTGGCAGCAGTTCTCCCTTACCAAATCTGGTTACTAGGGCAGCAGAGCCTCAATGGAAGTCGCGTTTTAGATTGGAATGTAGAACGGAATGTACCAGGAGAAAGCCCCTCAAGTTTTTCTCACTAATTCTTGTCCGTGTTTTTAATTTAATTTTTTATTTTTTATTACAGCAAGTTTGAGTACAACGTTTAGCTTGTTGTAGGTGTGCAAGAGGTGGTTCTTTTACACATATACATATGTCTGTTCTTCCTGGGATCCTTTTCCCATGTTCGTTATGACAGAATGTTGAGTAGTCTTCTCTTCTTACTCCGTAGGTCTTTGGTGATTATATACGTCTACTGTGTTTGTATCTGTCTGTTAACCCCAATATCGTAATGAATTCAATCCTCACACCTTTCCTTTGGTGAACCATAAGTTTGTTTAATGAATCTGTGATTGCCCTTCTCCGTAGAAATATCTGCCCTGGTATCAATTTATAGGTAACACCTATAAGTGATATGATATGATATGTGTCTTTCACTTTCTGACTTACTCCAAGTCACGTGATTACCTCTAGACTCATCTACGGTGCTGCAAATGGCATTGTGTGCTTCTTTTCCTTGGCGAATATTCTGTCTTAGCGAGGTCCATTTTCTGCAATGTGATTCCCTGAGGGCTGAGGATTAGCTGACCTGGGCAGCCTGACCTTGCCGGCAAGCCCTCCCCAGGTGTGCCTGGGTTGATGTCAATATAAACAGCACTCCAGGCAGCAATAGCCCCTGCCGCTGTGCCTGACTCCATATTCTCTGCCCCGTCAGCAGTCTCGGGGCTGTGCTGGTGGGAGCGTGTGAGGGTCCACGGCTTTGTGGGTGGCCAGGTGTGAGTGGGGCTCTGCTGGACTTTCTGCAGGAGTTGCCAGGCTGCCACCTGTAAAGAAGAGGATGTGTCACCCATAACTTCCACTGGAATATCTCTCCGGGCTGAAGTGAGGAAGGAAAAAAAGGAGTGGGGGCCGGGACAGGAGGGATATCTCAGGCAGGGCAATGGAAAGCTTCCAGAAGAGCGCCCATGGCCAGGACCATCCTGGCTGACCTGCAGGCACCAAGGTGGCCTGCGTGCTGTCGCTGATGTGGCTCCACGGCCCTTCCTCTAGGCTTTCAAGCCCTTGTACATATTCAGGTGTTACACGTGGGAAGGGTGGGAACAGTTCAGCAGCAGCTGGCCTGGGGCTCAGCTCACGTTTACTCACAGAGGCCTCGGCATGGTCCCCCAGCTTTGCAATAAGGACGCTCTTTGCGTGGGCGGGCGGGGCTGCTGGCTGTATGGGAGATGATTCCCCACCTCTGACCAATTTCAGAATTGTTTACCACTGGAGCAAGTGCCTTGGTAATGTTTTCCTCTGTATAACTGTTAGGTTCAGTTTTTTTTTTCTTTTCTGGTTCAAGTTAGATTTTATTCCTGTTTTATGTATTTATAGATATAAGCATGGAAATAATTCATTCTTATAAATACATCAGTGTGAATGGAAGAACATTTTTTCTGTTTTATTTTTACATTTTATTTTTAAAAATTTTGAAATTTAATTTTATTTATTTTTTTATACACTAGGTTATTATTAGTTATGTATTTTATGCATAGACATGTATACAGGTCAATCCCAATCTCCCAACTCATCCCACCACCACCACCCCATGGCTTCCCCCACTTTGTGTCCATTCGTTTGTTCTCTACCTCTGTGTCTCTATTTCTGCCCTGCAAACCAGTTCATCTGTAGCATTTTTCTAGGTTCCACATATAGGCATTAATATACAATATTTGTTTTTCTCTTTCTGACTTACTTCACTCTGTATGACAGTCTCTAGATCCATCAACTTCTCTACAAATGACCCAGTTTCATTCCTTTTTATGGCTGAGTAATATTCCATTTTATATATGTACCACATCTTTATCCATTCGTCTGTCTGTGGGCATTTAGGTTGCTTCCATTACCTGGCTATTGTAAATAGTGCTGCAATGAACATTGTGGTGAATGTGTCTCTGTGATTTATGGTTTTCTCTGGGTATATGCCCAGAAGTGGGATTGCTGGATCCTATGGTAATTCTCTTTTTAGTTTTTTAAATGAACCTCCATACTGTTCTCCATAGTGACTCTATCAATTTACATTCCCACCAATAGCGGAAGAGGGTTCCTTTTGTCCACACCCTCCCCAGAATTTGTTGTTTGTAGATTATCTGATGATGCCGATTCTAACAGGTGTGAGGTCTTACCTCATTGTAGTTTTGATTTGCATTTCTCTAATAATTAGTGATGTTGAGCAGCTTTTCATGTGCGTCTTGGCCATCTCTGTGTCTTCTTTGAAGAAACGTCTATTTAGATCTTCTGCCCATTTTTGTATTGGGTTGTTTGTTGTATTAATATTAAGCCGCATGAGCTGTATATATATATTGGAGATTAAACCTTTGTCCATTGATTCGTTTGTGAACGTTTTCGCCCATTCTGAGGGTTACCTTTTTCCATTCCCGTATTTTTAACAAAGAAAGAAAGAAAGCAAAAGAATCAGAACACTAATGTGCGTGAAATATGCCTCTTGAAACTGTCGTTTTGAAATATGGACTTCTTTTGAATTTTTTGGTCGATATATGACCCCAGGTTTTGTTTTCAGGGCAGGTGTCATTTACAGGCCTGTAATGATTTGGAATATCCACTGACCATTAGCGCTGGGATTAAAGCTGCTGTTGTGTGAAACGGCCACAAGGTGGCAGCAGTTCTCCCTTACCAAATCTGGTTACTAGGGCAGCAGAGCCTCAATGAAGTCGGGTTCTAGATTGGAATTTAGAACGGAATCTGCCAGGAGAAAGCCCCTCAAGTTTGTCTCACTACTTCTTGTTCGTGTTTTTAATTAAATTTTTTATTTTTTATTACAGCAAGTTTGAGTACAACGTTTAGCTTGTTGAAGGTGTGCAAGAGGTGGTTCTTTAACACATATATATTTCTCTGTTCTTCCTGGGATCCTTTTCCCATGTACGTTATGACAGAATGTTGAGTAGTCTTCTCTTGGTACTCCGTAGGTCTTTGGTGATTATATATGTCTACTGTGTTTGTATATGTCTGTTAACCCCAATATCGTAATGAATTCAATCCTCACACCTTTCCTTTGGTGAACCATAAGTTTGTTTAATGAATCTGTGATTGCCCTTCTCCGTGGAAATATCTGCCCTGGTATCAATTTATAGGTAACACCTATAAGTGATATGATATGATATGTGTCTTTCACTTTCTGACTTACTCCAAGTCACGTGATTACCTCTAGACTCATCTTCGGTGCTGCAAATGGCATTGTGTGCTTCTTTTCCTTGGCGAATATTCTGTCTTAGCGAGGTCCATTTTCTGCAATGTGATTCCCTGAGGGCTGAGGATTAGCTGACCTGGGCAGCCTGACCCTGCCGGCAAGCCCTCCCCAGGTGTGCCTGGGTTGAGGTCAATATAAACAGCACTCCAGGCAGCAATAGCCCCTGCAGCTGTGCCTGACTCCATATTCTCTGCCCCGTCAGCAGTCTCGGGGCTGTGCTGGTGTGAGGGTGTGAGGGTCCACGGCTTTGTGGGTGGCCCGGTGTGAGTGGGGCTCTGCTGGACTTTCTGCAGGAGTTGCCAGGCTGCCACCTTTAAAGAAGAGGATGTGTCACCCATAACTTCCACTGGAGTATCTCTCCGGGCTGAGGTGGGGAAGGACATAAAGGAGTGGGGGCCGGGACAGGAGGGGTATCTCAGGCAGGGCAATGGAAATCTTCCAGAAGAGCGCCCGTGGCCAGGACCATCCTGGCTGACCTGCAGGCACCAAGGTGGCCTGCGTGCTGTTCGTGGTGTGGCTCCACGGCCCTTTCTCTAGGCTTTCAAGCCCTTGTACATATTCAGGTGTTTCACGTGGGAAGGGTGGGAACAGTTCAGCAGCAGCTGGCCTGGGGCTCAGCTCACGTTTACTCACAGAGGCCTCGGCATCGTCCCACAGCTTTGCAATAAGGACGCTCCTTGTGTGGGCGTGCGGGGCTGCAGGCTCTATGGGAGATGATTCCCCACCTCTGACCAATTTCAGAATTGTTTACCACTGGAGCAAGTGCCTTGGTAGTGTTTCCTCTGTATAACTTTTAAGTTCATTTTTTTTTCTTTTTTGGTTCAAGTTAGATTTTATTCCTCTTTTATGTATTTATGGATATAAGCCTGGAAATAATTCATTCTTATAAATACATCAGTGTGAATGGAAGAACATTTTTTCTGTTTTATTTTTACATTTTATTTTTAAAATTTTTGAAATTTAATTTTATTTATTTTTTTATACAGTAGGTTATTATTAGTTATGTATTTTATGCATAGACATGTATACAGGTCAATCCCAAACTCCCAACTCATCCCACCACCACCACCCCATGGCTTCCCCCACTTTGTGTCAATACGTTTGTTCTCTACCTCTGTGTCTCTATTTCTGCCCTGCAAACCAGTTCATCTGTAGCATTTTTCTAGGTTCCACATATAGGCATTAATATACAATATTTGTTTTTCTCTTTCTGACTTACTTCACTCTGTATGACAGTCTCTAGATCCATCAACTTCCCTACAAATGACCCAGTTTCATTCCTTTTTATGGCTGGGTAATATTCCATTTTATATATGTACCACATCTTTATCCATTCGTCTGTCTGTGGGCATTTAGGTTGCTTCCATTACCTGGCTATTGTAAATAGTGCTGCAATGAACATTGTGGTGAATGTGTCTTTGTGATTTTTGGTTTTCTGTGGGTATATGCCCAGAAGTGGGATTGCTGTATCCTGTTGTAATTCTGTTTTTAGTTTTTTAAAGGAACCTCCATACTGTTCTCCATAGTGACTGTATCAATTTACATTCCCACCAATAGCAGAAGAGGGTTCCTTTTGTCCACACCCTCCCCAGAATTTTTTGTTTGTAGATTATCTGATGATGCCGATTCTAACAGGTGTGAGGTCTTACCTCATTGTAGTTTTGATTTGCATTTCTCTAATAATTAGTGATGTTGAGCAGCTTTTCATGTGCGTCTTGGCCATCTCTGTGTCTTCTTTGAAGAAACGTCTATTTAGATCTTCTGCCCATTTTTGTATTGGGTTGTTTGTTTTATTAATATTAAGCTGCATGAGCTGTTTATATATATTGGAGATTAAACCTTTGTCCATTGATTCGTTTGTGAAAGTTTTCGCCCATTCTGAGGGTTGCCTTTTTCCATTCCCGTTTTTTTAACAAAGAAGAAAGAAATCAAAAGAAGCAGAACACTAATGTGCGTGATATATGCCTCTTGAAACTGTCGTTTTGAAATATGGACGTCTTTTGAATTTTTTGGTCGATATATGACCCCAGGATTTGTTTTCAGGGCAGGTGTCATTTACAGGCCTGTAATGATTTGGAATATCCACTGACCATTAGCGCTGGGATTAAAGCTGCTGTTGTGTGAAACGGCCACAAGGTGGCAGCAGTTCTCCCTTACCAAATCTGGTTCCTAGGGCAGCAGAGCCTCAATGGAAGTCGCGTTCTAGATTGGAATGTAGAACGGAATGTACCAGGAGAAAGCCCCTCAAGTTTTTCTCACTAATTCTTGTCCGTGTTTTTAATTTAATTTTTTATTTTTTATTACAGCAAGTTTGAGTACAACGTTTAGCTTGTTGTAGGTGTGCAAGAGGTGGTTCTTTTACACATATACATATGTCTGTTCTTCCTGGGATCCTTTTCCCATGTTCGTTATGACAGAATGTTGAGTAGTCTTCTCTTGGTACTCCGTAGGACTTTGGTGATTATATACGTCTACTGTGTTTGTATATGTCTGTTAACCCCAATATCATAATGAATTCAATCCTCACACCTTTCCTTTGGTGAACCATAAGTTTGTTTAATGAATCTGTGATTGCCCTTCTCCGTGGAAATATCTGCCCTGGTATCAATTTATAGGTAACACCTATAAGTGATATGATATGATATGTGTCTTTCACTTTCTGACTTACTCCAAGTCACGTGATTACCTCTAGACTCATCTACGGTGCTGCAAATGGCATTGTGTGCTTCTTTTCCTTGGCGAATATTCTGTCTTAGCGAGGTCCATTTTCTGCAATGTTATTCCCTGAGGGCTGAGGATTAGCTGACCTGGGCAGCCTGACCTTGCCGGCAAGCCCTCCCCAGGTGTGCCTGGGTTGATGTCAATATAAACAGCACTCCAGGCAGCAATAGCCCCTGCAGCTGTGCCTGACTCCATATTCTCTGCCCCGTCAGCAGTCTCGGGGCTGTGCTGGTGGGAGCGTGTGAGGGTCCACGGCTTTGTGGGTGGCCAGGTGTGAGTGGGGCTCTGCTGGACTTTCTGCAGGAGTTGCCAGGCTGCCACCTGTAAAGAAGAGGATGTGTCACCCATAACTTCCACTGGAATATCTCTCCGGGCTGAAGTGAGGAAGGAAAAAAAGGAGTGGGGGCCGGGACAGGAGGGGTATCTCAGGCAGGGCAATGGAAAGCTTCCAGAAGAGCGCCCATGGCCAGGACCATCCTGGCTGACCTGCAGGCACCAAGGTGGCCTGCGTGCTGTCGATGGTGTGGCTCCACGGCCCTTCCTCTAGGCTTTCAAGCCCTTGTACATATTCAGGTGTTACACGTGGGAAGGGTGGGAACAGTTCAGCAGGAGCTGGCCTGGGGCTCAGCTCACGTTTACTCACAGAGGCCTCGGCATGGTCCCCCAGCTTTGCAATAAGGACGCTCTTTGCGTGGGCGGGCGGGGCTGCTGGCTGTATGGGAGATGATTCCCCACCTCTGACCAATTTCAGAATTGTTTACCACTGGAGCAAGTGCCTTGGTAATGTTTTCCTCTGTATAACTGTTAGGTTCAGTTTTTTTTTTTTCTTTTCTGGTTCAAGTTAGATTTTATTCCTGTTTTATGTATTTATAGATATAAGCATGGAAATAATTCATTCTTATAAATACATCAGTGTGAATGGAAGAACATTTTTTCTGTTTTATTTTTACATTTTATTTTTAAAAATTTTGAAATTTAATTTTATTTATTTTTTTATACACTACGTTATTATTAGTTATCTATTTTATGCATAGACATGTATACAGGTCAATCCCAATCTCCCAACTCATCCCACCACCACCACCCCATGGCTTCCCCCACTTTGTGTCCATTCGTTTGTTCTCTACCTCTGTGTCTCTATTTCTGCCCTGCAAACCAGTTCATCTGTAGCATTTTTCTAGGTTCCACATATAGGCATTAATATACAATATTTGTTTTTCTCTTTCTGACTTACTTCACTCTGTATGACAGTCTCTAGATCCATCAACTTCTCTACAAATGACCCAGTTTCATTCCTTTTTATGGCTGAGTAATATTCCATTTTATATATGTACCACATCTTTATCCATTCGTCTGTCTGTGGGCATTTAGGTTGCTTCCATTACCTGGCTATTGTAAATAGTGCTGCAATGAACATTGTGGTGAATGTGTCTCTGTGATTTATGGTTTTCTCTGGGTATATGCCCAGAAGTGGGATTGCTGGATCCTATGGTAATTCTCTTTTTAGTTTTTTAAAGGAACCTCCATACTGTTCTCCATAGTGACTGTATCAATTTACATTCCCACCAATAGCGGAAGAGGGTTCCTTTTGTCCACACCCTCCCCAGAATTTGTTGTTTGTAGATTATCTGATGATGCCGATTCTAACAGGTGTGAGGTCTTACCTCATTGTAGTTTTGATTTGCATTTCTCTAATAATTAGTGATGTTGAGCAGCTTTTCATGTGCGTCTTGGCCATCTCTGTGTCTTCTTTGAAGAAACGTCTATTTAGATCTTCTGCCCATTTTTGTATTGGGTTGTTTGTTGTATTAATATTAAGCCGCATGAGCTGTATATATATATTGGAGATTAAACCTTTGTCCATTGATTCGTTTGTGAACGTTTTCGCCCATTCTGAGGGTTACCTTTTTCCATTCCCGTATTTTTAACAAAGAAAGAAAGAAAGCAAAAGAATCAGAACACTAATGTGCGTGAAATATGCCTCTTGAAACTGTCGTTTTGAAATATGGACGTCTTTTGAATTTTTTGGTCGATATATGACCCCAGGATTTGTTTTCAGGGCAGGTGTCATTTACAGGCCTGTAATGATTTGGAATATCCACTGACCATTAGCTCTGGGATTAAAGCTGCTGTTGTGTGAAACGGCCACAAGGTGGCAGCAGTTCTCCCTTACCAAATCTGGTTACTAGGACAGCAGAGCCTCAATGGAAGTCGCGTTCTAGATTGGAATGTAGAACGGAATGTACCAGGAGAAAGCCCCTCAAGTTTTTCTCACTAATTCTTGTTCGTGTTTTTAATTTAATTTTTTATTTTTTATTACAGCAAGTTTGAGTACAACGTTTAGCTTGTTGTAGGTGTGCAAGAGGTGGTTCTTTTACACATATACATATGTCTGTTCTTCCTGGGATCCTTTTCCCATGTTCGTTATGACAGAATGTTGAGTAGTCTTCTCTTGGTACTCCGTAGGTCTTTGGTGATTATATACGTCAACTGTGTTTGTATATGTCTGTTAACCCCAATATCATAATGAATTCAATCCTCACACCTTTCCTTGGGTGAACCATAAGTGTGTTTAATGAATCTGTGATTGCCCTTCTCCGTGGAAATATCTGCCCTGGTATCAATTTATAGGTAACACCTATAAGTGATATGATATGATATGTGTCTTTCACTTTCTGACTTACTCCAAGTCACGTGATTACCTCTAGACTCATCTACGGTGCTGCAAATGGCATTGTGTGCTTTTTTTCCTTGGCTAATATTCTGTCTTAGCGAGGTCCATTTTCTGCAATGTGATTCCCTGAGGGCTGAGGATTAGCTGACCTGGGCAGCCTGACCCTGCCGGCAAGCCCTCCCCAGGTGTGTCTGGGTTGAGGTCAATATAAACAGCACTCCAGGCAGCAATAGCCCCTGCAGCTGTGCCTGACTCCATATTCTCTGCCCCGTCAGCAGTCTCGGGGCTGTGCTGGTGGGAGGGTGTGAGGGTCCACGGCTTTGTGGGTGGCCCGGTGTGAGTGGGGCTCTGCTGGACTTTCTGCAGGAGTTGCCAGGCTGCCACCTGTAAAGAAGAGGATGTGTCACCCATAACTTCCACTGGAATATCTCTACGGGCTGAGGTGAGGAAGGAAAAAAAGGAGTGGGGGCCGGGACAGGAGGGGTATCTCAGGCAGGGCAATGGAAAGCTTCCAGAAGAGCGCCCGTGGCCAGGACCATCCTGGCTGACCTGCAGGCACCAAGGTGGCCTGCGTGCTATCGCTGGTGTGGCTCCACGGCCCTTCCTCTAGGCTTTCAAGCCCTTGTACATATTCAGGTGTTACACGTGGGAAGGGTGGGAACAGTTCAGCAGCAGCTGGCCTGGGGCTCAGCTCACGTTTACTCACAGAGGCCTCGGCATGGTCCCACAGCTTTGCAATAAGGACGCTCCTTGCGTGGGCGGGCGGGGCTGCTGGCTGTATGGGAGATGATTCCCCACCTCTGACCAATTTCAGAATTTTTTACCACTGGAGCAAGTGCCTTGGTAGTGTTTTCCTCTGTATAACTGTTAGGTTCAGTTTTTTTTTTCTTTTTTGGTTCAAGTTAGATTTTATTCCTCTTTTATGTATTTATAGATATAAGCATGGAAATAATTCATTCTTATAAATACATCAGTGTGAATGGAAGAACATTGTTTTCTGTTTTATTTTTACATTTTATTTTTAAAAATTTTGAAATTTAATTTTATTTATTTTTTTATACACTAGGTTATTATTAGTTATCTATTTTATGCATAGACATGTATACAGGTCAATCCCAATCTCCCAACTCATCCCACCACCACCACCCCATGGCTTCCCCCACTTTGTGTCAATACGTTTGTTCTCTACCTCTGTGTCTCTATTTCTGCCCTGCAAACCTGTTCGTCTGTAGCATTTTTCTAGGTTCCACATATAGGCATTAATATACAATATTTGTTTTTCTCTTTCTGACTTACTTCACTCTGTATGACAGTCTCTAGATCCATCAACTTCTCTACAAATGACCCAGTTTCATTCCTTTTTATGGCTGAGTAATATTCCATTTTATATATGTACCACATCTTTATCCATTCGTCTGTCTGTGGGCATTTAGGTTGCTTCCATTACCTGGCTATTGTAAATAGTGCTGCAATGAACATTGTGGTGAATGTGTCTCTGTGATTTATGGTTTTCTCTGGGTATATGCCCAGAAGTGGGATTGCTGGATCCTATGGTAATTCTCTTTTTAGTTTTTTAAAGGAACCTCCATACTGTTCTCCATAGTGACTGTATCAATTTACATTCCCACCAATAGCGGAAGAGGGTTCCTTTTGTCCACACCCTCCCCAGAATTTGTTGTTTGTAGATTATCTGATGATGCCGATTCTAACAGGTGTGAGGTCTTACCTCATTGTAGTTTTGATTTGCATTTCTCTAATAATTAGTGATGTTGAGCAGCTTTTCATGTGCGTCTTGGCCATCTCTGTGTCTTCTTTGAAGAAACGTCTATTTAGATCTTCTGCCCATTTTTGTATTGGGTTGTTTGTTGTATTAATATTAAGCTGCATGAGCTGTATATATATATTGGAGATTAAACCTTTGTCCATTGATTCTTTTGTGAACGTTTTTGCCCCTTCTGAGGGTTACCTTTTTCCATTCCCGTTTTTTTAACAAAGAAAGAAAGAAAGCAAAAGAATCAGAACACTAATGTGCGTGAAATATGCCTCTTGAAACTGTCGTTTTGAAATATGGACGTCTTTTGAATTTTTTGGTCGATATATGACCCCAGGATTTGTTTTCAGGGCAGGTGTCATTTACAGGCCTGTAATGATTTGGAATATCCACTGACCATTAGCGCTGGGATTAAAGCTGCTGTTGTGTGAAACGGCCACAAGGTGGCAGCAGTTCTCCCTTACCAAATCTGGTTACTAGGGCAGCAGAGCCTCAATGGAAGTCGCGTTCTAGATTGGAATTTAGAACGGAATGTGCCAGGAGAAAGCCCCTCAAGTTTGTCTCACTACTTCTTGTTCGTGTTTTTAATTTAATTTTTTATTTTTTATTACAGCAAGTTTGAGTACAACGTTTAGCTTGTTGAAGGTGTGCAAAAGGTGGTTCTTTAACACATATACATATGTCTGTTCTTCCTGGGATCCTTTTCCCATGTACGTTATGACAGAATGTTGAGTAGTCTTCTCTTGGTACTCCGTAGGTCTTTGGTGATTTTATATGTCTACTGTGTTTGTATATGTCTGTTAACCCCAATATCCTAATGAATTCAATCCTCACACCTTTCCTTTGGTGAACCATAAGTTTGTTTAATGAATCTGTGATTGCCCTTCTCCGTGGAAATATCTGCCCTGGTATCAATTTATAGGTAACACCTATAAGTGACATGATATGATATGTGTCTTTCACTTTCTGACTTACTCCAAGTCACGTGATTACCTCTAGACTCATCTACGGTGCTGCAAATGGCATTGTGTGTTTCTTTTCCTTGGCGAATATTCTGTCTTAGCGAGGTCCATTTTCTGCAATGTGATTCCCTGAGGGCTGAGGATTAGCTGACCTGGGCAGCCTGACCCTGCCGGCAAGCCCTCCCCAGGTGTGCCTGGGTTGAGGTCAATATAAACAGCACTCCAGGCAGCAATAGCCCCTGCCGCTGTGCCTGACTCCATATTCTCTGCCCCGTCAGCAGTCTCGGGGCTGTGCTGGTGGGAGGGTGTGAGGGTCCACGGCTTTGTGGGTGGCCCGGTGTGAGTGGGGCTCTGCTGGACTTTCTGCAGGAGTTGCCAGGCTGCCACCTGTAAAGAAGAGGATGTGTCACCCATAACTTCCACTGGAATATCTCTCCGGGCTGAGGTGAGGAAGGAAAAAAAGGAGTGGGGGCCGGGACAGGAGGGGTATCTCAGGCAGGGCAATGGAAAGCTTCCAGAAGAGCGCCCGTGGCCAGGACCATCCTGGCTGACCTGCAGGCACCAAGGTGGCCTGCGTGCTGTCGCTGGTGTGGCTCCACGGCCCTTCCTCTAGGCTTTCAAGCCCTTGTACATATTCAGGTGTTTCACCTGGGAAGGGTGGGAACAGTTCAGCAGCAGCTGGCCTGGGGCTCAGCTCACGTTTACTCACAGAGGCCTCAGCACGATCCCCCAGCTTTGCACTAAGGACGCTCCTTGCGTGGGCGGGCGGGGCTGCTGTCTCTATGGGAGATGATTCCCCACCTCTGACCAATTTCAGAATTGTTTACCACTGGAGCAAGTGCCTTGGTAGTGTTTTCCTCTGTATAACTGTTAGGTTCAGTTTTTTTTTTCTTTTTTGGTTCAAGTTAGATTTTATTCCTCTTTTATGTATTTATAGATATAAGCATGGAAATAATTCATTCTTATAAATACATCAGTGTGAATGGAAGAACATTGTTTTCTGTTTTATTTTTACATTTTATTTTTAAAAATTTTGAAATTTAATTTTATTTATTTTTTTATACACTAGGTTATTATTAGTTATCTATTTTATGCATAGACATGTATACAGGTCAATCCCAATCTCCCAACTCATCCCACCACCACCACCCCATGGCTTCCCCCACTTTGTGTCCATTCGTTTGTTCTCTACCTCTGTGTCTCTATTTCTGCCCTGCAAACCAGTTCATCTGTAGCATTTTTCTAGGTTCCACATATAGGCATTAATATACAATATTTGTTTTTCTCTTTCTGACTTACTTCACTCTGTATGACAGTCTCTAGATCCATCAACTTCTCTACAAATGACCCAGTTTCATTCCTTTTTATGGCTGAGTAATATTCCATTTTATATATGTACCACATCTTTATCCATTCGTCTGTCTGTGGGCATTTAGGTTGCTTCCATTACCTGGCTATTGTAAATAGTGCTGCAATGAACATTGTGGTGAATGTGTCTCTGTGATTTATGGTTTTCTCTGGGTATATGCCCAGAAGTGGGATTGCTGGATCCTATGGTAATTCTCTTTTTAGTTTTTTAAAGGAACCTCCATACTGTTCTCCATAGTGACTGTATCAATTTACATTCCCACCAATAGCGGAAGAGGGTTCCTTTTGTCCACACCCTCCCCAGAATTTGTTGTTTGTAGATTATCTGATGATGCCGATTCTAACAGGTGTGAGGTCTTACCTCATTGTAGTTTTGATTTGCATTTCTCTAATAATTAGTGATGTTGAGCAGCTTTTCATGTGCGTCTTGGCCATCTCTGTGTCTTCTTTGAAGAAACGTCTATTTAGATCTTCTGCCCATTTTTGTATTGGGTTGTTTGTTGTATTAATATTAAGCTGCATGAGCTGTATATATATATTGGAGATTAAACCTTTGTCCATTGATTCTTTTGTGAACGTTTTCGCCCCTTCTGAGGGTTACCTTTTTCCATTCCCGTTTTTTTAACAAAGAAAGAAAGAAAGCAAAAGAATCAGAACACTAATGTGCGTGAAATATGCCTCTTGAAACTGTCGTTTTGAAATATGGACGTCTTTTGAATTTTTTGGTCGATATATGACCCCAGGATTTGTTTTCAGGGCAGGTGTCATTTACAGGCCTGTAATGATTTGGAATATCCACTGACCATTAGCGCTGGGATTAAAGCTGCTGTTGTGTGAAACGGCCACAAGGTGGCAGCAGTTCTCCCTTACCAAATCTGGTTACTAGGGCAGCAGAGCCTCAATGGAAGTCGCGTTCTAGATTGGAATTTAGAACGGAATGTGCCAGGAGAAAGCCCCTCAAGTTTGTCTCACTACTTCTTGTTCGTGTTTTTAATTTAATTTTTTATTTTTTATTACAGCAAGTTTGAGTACAACGTTTAGCTTGTTGAAGGTGTGCAAGAGGTGGTTCTTTAACACATATACATATGTCTGTTCTTCCTGGGATCCTTTTCCCATGTACGTTATGACAGAATGTTGAGTAGTCTTCTCTTGGTACTCCGTAGGTCTTTGGTGATTATATATGTCTACTGTGTTTGTATATGTCTGTTAACCCCAATATCCTAATGAATTCAATCCTCACACCTTTCCTTTGGTGAACCATAAGTTTGTTTAATGAATCTGTGATTGCCCTTCCCCGTGGAAATATCTGCCCTGGTATCAATTTATAGGTAACACCTATAAGTGACATGATATGATATGTGTCTTTCACTTTCTGACTTACTCCAAGTCACGTGATTACCTCTAGACTCATCTACGGTGCTGCAAATGGCATTGTGTGTTTCTTTTCCTTGGCGAATATTCTGTCTTAGCGATGTCCATTTTCTGCAATGTGATTCCCTGAGGGCTGAGGATTAGCTGACCTGGGCAGCCTGACCCTGCCGGCAAGCCCTCCCCAGGTGTGCCTGGGGTGAGGTCAATATAAACAGCACTCCAGGCAGCAATAGCCCCTGCCGCTGTGCCTGACTCCATATTCTCTGCCCCGTCAGCAGTCTCGGGGCTGTGCTGGTGGGAGGGTGTGAGGGTCCACGGCTTTGTGGGTGGCCCGGTGTGAGTGGGGCTCTGCTGGACTTTCTGCAGGAGTTGCCAGGCTGCCACCTGTAAAGAAGAGGATGTGTCACCCATAACTTCCACTGGAATATCTCTCCGGGCTGAGGTGAGGAAGGAAAAAAAGGAGTGGGGGCCGGGACAGGAGGGGTATCTCAGGCAGGGCAATGGAAAGCTTCCAGAAGAGCGCCCGTGGCCAGGACCATCCTGGCTGACCTGCAGGCACCAATGTGGCCTGCGTGCTGTCGCTGGTGTGGCTCCACGGCCCTTCCTCTAGGCTTTCAAGCCCTTGTACATATTCAGGTGTTTCACCTGGGAAGGGTGGGAACAGTTCAGCAGCAGCTGGCCTGGGGCTCAGCTCACGTTTACTCACAGAGGCCTCAGCACGATCCCCCAGCTTTGCACTAAGGACGCTCCTTGCGTGGGCGGGCGGGGCTGCTGGCTCTATGGGAGATGATTCCCCACCTCTGACCAATTTCAGAATTGTTTACCACTGGAGCAAGTGCCTTGGTAGTGTTTTCCTCTGTATAACTGTTAGGTTCAGTTTTTTTTTTTTTGGTTCAAGTTAGATTTTATTCCTCTTTTATGTATTTATGGATATAAGCATGGAAATAATTCATTCTTATAAATACATCAGTGTGAATGGAAGAACATTTTTTCTGTTTTATTTTTACATTTTATTTTTAAAATTTTTGAAATTTAATTTTATTTATTTTTTTTATACAGTAGGTTATTATTAGTTATCTATTTTATGTATAGACATGTATACAGGTCAATCCCAAACTCCCAACTCATCCCACCACCACCATCCCATGGCTTCCCCCACTTTGTGTCCATACGTTTGTTCTCTACCTCTGTGTCTCTATTTCTGCCCTGCCAACCAGTTCATCTGTAGCATTTTTCTAGGTTCCACATATAGCCATTAATATACAATATTTGTTTTTCTCTTTCTGACTTACTTCACTCTGTATGAGAGTCTCTAGATCCATCAACTTCTCTACAAATGACCCAGTTTCATTCCTTTTTATGGCTGAGTAATATTCCATTTTATATATGTACCACATCTTTATCCATTCGTCTGTCTGTGGGCATTTAGGTTGCTTCCATTACCTGGCTATTGTAAATAGTGCTGCAATGAACATTGTGGTGAATGTGTCTTTGTGATTTTTGGTTTTCTGTGGGTATATGCCCAGAAGTGGGATTGCTGGATCCTATTGTAATTCTGTTTTTAGATTTTTAAAGGAACCTCCATACTGTTCTCCATAGTGACTGTATCAATTTACATTCCCACCAATAGCGGAAGAGGGTTCCTTTTGTCCACACGCTCCCCAGAATTTGTTGTTTGTAGATTATCTGATGATGCCGATTCTAACAGGTTGAGGTCTTACCTCATTGTAGTTTTGATTTGCATTTCTCTAATAATTAGTGATGTTGAGCAGCTTTTCAGGTGCGTCTTGGCCATCTCTGTGTCTTCTTTGAAGAAACGTCTATTTAGATCTTCTGCCCATTTTTGTATTGGGTTGTTTGTTGTATTAATATTAAGCTGCATGAGCTGTATATATATATTGGAGATTAGACCTTTGTCCATTGATTCGTTTGTGAACGTTTTCGCCCCTTCTGAGGGTTACCTTTTTCCATTCCCGTTTTTTTAACAAAGAGAGAAAGAAAGCAAAAGAATCAGAACACTAATGTGCGTGAAATATGCCTCTTGAAACTGTCGTTTTGAAATATGGACGTCTTTTGAATTTTTTGGTCGATATATGACCCCAGGATTTGTTTTCAGGACAGGTGTCATTTACAGGCCTGTAATGATTAGGTATATCCACTGACCATTAGCGCTGGGATTAAATCTGCTGTTGTGTGAAACGGCCACAAGGTGGCAGCAGTTCTCCCTTACCAAATCTGGTTACTAGGGCAGCAGAGCCTCAATGGAAGTCGCGTTCTAGATTGGAATTTAGAACGGAATGTGCCAGGAGAAAGCCCCTCAAGTTTGTCTCACTACTTCTTGTTCGTGTTTTTAATTTAATTTTTTATTTTTTATTACAGCAAGTTTGAGTACAACGTTTAGCTTGTTGAAGGTGTGCAAGAGGTGGTTCTTTAACACATATACATATGTCTGTTCTTCCTGGGATCCTTTTCCCATGTACGTTATGACAGAATGTTGAGTAGTCTTCTCTTGGTACTCCGTAGGTCTTTGGTGATTATATATGTCTACTGTGTTTGTATATGTCTGTTAACCCCAATATCGTAATGAATTCAATCCTCACACCTTTCCTTTGGTGAACCATAAGTTTGTTTAATGAATCTGTGATTGCCCTTCTCCGTGGAAATATCTGCCCTGGTATCAATTTATAGGTAACACCTATAAGTGATATGATATGATATGTGTCTTTCACTTTCTGACTTACTCCAAGTCACGTGATTACCTCTAGACTCATCTACGGTGCTGCAAATGGCATTGTGTGCTTTTTTTCCTTGGCTAATATTCTGTCTTAGCGAGGTCCATTTTCTGCAATGTGATTCCCTGAGGGCTGAGGATTAGCTGACCTGGGCAGCCTGACCATGCCGGCAAGCCCTCCCCAGGTGTGCCTGGGTTGAGGTCAATATAAACAGCACTCCAGGCAGCAATAGCCCCTGCAGCTGTGCCTGACTCCATATTCTCTGCCCCGTCAGCAGTCTCGGGGCTGTGCTGGTGGGAGGGTGTGAGGGTCCACGGCTTTGTGGGTGGCCCGGTGTGAGTGGGGCTCTGCTGGACTTTCTGCAGGAGTTGCCAGGCTGCCACCTGTAAAGAAGAGGATGTGTCACCCATAACTTCCACTGGAATATCTCTCCGGGCTGAGGTGAGGAAGGAAAAAAAGGAGTGGGGGCCGGGACAGGAGGGGTATCTCAGGCAGGGCAATGGAAAGCTTGCAGAAGAGCGCCCGTGGCCAGGACCATCCTGGCTGACCTGCAGGCACCAAGGTGGCCTGCGTGCTGTAGCTGGTGTGGCTCCACGGCCCTTCCTCTAGGCTTTCAAGCCCTTGTACATATTCAGGTGTTTCACCTGGGAAGGGTGGGAACAGTTCAGCAGCAGCTGGCTTGGGGCTTAGCTCACGTTTACTCACAGAGGCCTCGGCACGGTCCCCCAGCTTTGCAATAAGGACGCTCCTTGCGTGGGCGGGCGGGGCTGCTGGCTCTATGGGAGATGATTCCCCACCTCTGACCAATTTCAGAATTGTTTACCACTGGAGCAAGTGCCTTGGTAGTGTTTTCCTCTGTATAACTGTTAGGTTCAGTTTTTTTTTTTCCTTTTTTTGTTCAAGTTAGATTTTATTCCTCTTTTATGTATTTATGGATATAAGCATGGAAATAATTCATTCTTATAAATACATCAGTGTGAATGGAAGAACATTTTTTCTGTTTTATTTTTACATTTTATTTTTAAAATTTTTGAAATTTAATTTTATTTATTTATTTTTATACAGTAGGTTATTATTAGTTATCTATTTTATGCATAGACATGTATACAGGTCAATCCCAATCTCCCAACTCATCCCACCACCACCACCCCATGGCTTCCCCCACTTTGTGTCCATACGTTTGTTCTCTACCTCTGTGTCTCTATTTCTGCCCTGCAAACCAGTTCATCTGTAGCATTTTTCTAGGTTCCACATATAGGCATTAATATACAATATTTGTTTTTCCCTTTCTGACTTACTTCACTCTGTATGACAGTCTCTAGATCCATCAACTTCTCTACAAATGACCCAGTTTCATTCCTTTTTATGGCTGAGTAATATTCCATTTTATATATGTACCACATCTTTATCCATTCGTCTGTCTGTGGGCATTTAGGTTGCTTCCATTACCTGGCAATTGTAAATAGTGCTGCAATGAACATTGTGGTGAATGTGTCTTTGTGATTTTTGGTTTTCTCTTGGTATATGCCCAGAAGTGGGATTGCTGGATCCTATTGTAATTCTGTTTTTAGATTTTTAAAGGAACCTCCATACTGTTCTCCATAGTGACTGTATCAATTTACATTCCCACCAATAGCGGAAGAGGGTTCCTTTTGTCCACACCCTCCCCAGAATTTGTTGTTTGTAGATTATCTGATGATGCCGATTCTAACAGGTGTGAGGTCTTACCTCATTGTAGTTTTGATTTGCATTTCTCTAATTATTAGTGATGTTGAGCAGCTTTTCATGTGCGTCTTGGCCATCTCTGTGTCTTCTTTGAAGAAACGTCTATTTAGATCTTCTGCCCATTTTTGTATTGGGTTGTTTGTTGTATTAATATTAAGCTGCATGAGCTGTATATATATATTGGAGATTAAACCTTTGTCCATTGATTCGTTTGTGAACGTTTTCGCCCCTTCTGAGGGTTACCTTTTTCCATTCCCGTTTTTTTAACAAAGAAAGAAAGAAATCAAAAGAAGCAGAACACTAATGTGCGTGAAATATGCCTCTTGAAACTGTCGTTTTGAAATATGGACGTGTTTTGAATTTTTTGGTCGATATATGACCCCAGGATTTGGTTTCAGGGCAGGTGTCATTTACAGGCCTGTAATGATTTGGAATATCCACTGACCATTAGCGCTGGGATTAAAGCTGCTGTTGTGTGAAACGGCCACAAGGTGGCAGCAGTTCTCCCTTACCAAATCTGGTTACTAGGGCAGCAGAGCCTCAATGGAAGTCGCGTTCCAGATTGGAATTTAGAACGGAATGAGCCAGGAGAAAGCCCCTCTAGTTTGTCTCACTACTTCTTGTTCGTGTTTTTAATTTAATTTTTTATTTTTTATTACAGCAAGTTTGAGTACAACGTTTAGCTTGTTGAAGGTGTGCAAGAGGTGGTTCTTTAACACATATACATATGTCTGTTCTTCCTGGGATCCTTTTCCCATGTACGTTATGACAGAATGTTGAGTAGTCTTCTCTTGGTACTCCGTAGGTCTTTGGTGATTATATATGTCTACTGTGTTTGTATATGTCTGTTAACCCCAATATCGTAATGAATTCAATCCTCACACCTTTCCTTTGGTGAACCATAAGTTAGTTTAATGAATCTGTGATTGCCCTTCTCCGTGGAAATATCTGCCCTGGTATCAATTTATAGGTAACACCTATAAGTGATATGATATGATATGTGTCTTTCACTTTCTGACTTACTCCAAGTCACGTGATTACCTCTAGACTCATCTACGGTGCTGCAAATGGCATTGAGTGCTTCTTTTCCTTGGCGAATATTCTGTCTTAGCGAGGTCCATTTTCTGCAATGTGATTCCCTGAGGGCTGAGGATTAGCTGACCTGGGCAGCCTGACCCTGCCGGCAAGCCCTCCCCAGGTGTGCCTGGGTTGAGGTCAATATAAACAGCACTCCAGGCAGCAATAGCCCCTGCAGCTGTGCCTGACTCCATATTCTCTGCCCCGTCAGCAGTCTCGGGGCTGTGCTGGTGGGAGGGTGTGAGGGTCCACGGCTTTGTGGGTGGCCCGGTGTGAGTGGGGCTCTGCTGGACTTTCTGCAGGAGTTGCCAGGCTGCCACCTGTAAAGAAGAGGATGTGTCACCCATAACTTCCACTGGAATATCTCTCCGGGCTGAGGTGAGGAAGGAAAAAAAGGAGTGGGGGCCGGGACAGGAGGGGTATCTCAGGCAGGGCAATGGAAACCTTCCAGAAGAGCGCCTGTGGCCAGGACCATCCTGGCTGACCTGCAGGCACCAAGGTGGCCTGCGTGCTGTCGCTTGTGTGGCTCCACGGCCCTTCCTCTAGGCTTTCAAGCCCTTGTACATATTCAGGTGTTTCACCTGGGAAGGGTTGGAACAGTTCAGCAGGAGCTGGCCTGGGGCTCAGCTCACGTTTACTCACAGAGGCCTCGGCACGGTCCCCCAGCTTTGCAATAAGGACGCTCCTTGCGTGGGCGGGCGGGGCTGCTGGCTCTATGGGAGATGATTACCCACCTCTGACCAATTTCAGAATTGTTTACCAATGGAGCAAGTGCCTTGGTAGTGTTTTCCTCTGTATAACTGTTAGGTTCAGTTTTTTTTTCTTTTTTGGTTCAAGTTAGATTTTATTCCTCTTTTATGTATTTATAGATATAAGCATGGAAATAATTCTTTCTTATAAATACATCAGTGTGAATGGAAGAACTTTTTTTCTGTTTTATTTTTACATTTTATTTTTAAAAATTTTGAAATTTAATTTTATTTATTTTTTATACACTAGGTTATTATTAGTTATCTGTTTTATGCATAGACATGTATACAGGTCAATCCCAATCTCCCAACTCATCCCACCACCACCACCCCATGGCTTCCCCCACTTTATGTCCATATGTTTGTTCTCTACCTCTGTGTCTCTATTTACGCCCTGCAAACCAGTTCAGCTGTAGCATTTTTCTAGGTTCCACATATAGGCATTAATATACAATATTTGTTTTTCTTTCTGACTTACTTCACTCTGTATGACAGTCTCTAGATCCATCAACTTCTCTACAAATGACTCAGTTTCATTCCTTTTTATGGCTGAGTTATATTCCATTTTATATATGTACCACATCTTTATCCATTCGTCTGTCTGTGGGCATTTAGGTTGCTTCCATTACCTGGCTATTGTAAATAGTGCTGCAATGAACATTGTGGTGAATGTGTCTCTGTGATTTATGGTTTTCTCTGGGTATATGCCCAGAAGTGGGATTGCTGGATCCTATGGTAATTCTCTTTTTAGTTTTTTAAAGGAAGCTCCATACTATTCTCCATAGTGACTGTATCAATTTACATTCCCACCAATAGCGGAAGAGGGTTCCTTTTGTCCACACCCTCCCCAGAATTTGTTGTTTGTAGATTATCTGATGATGCCGATTCTAACAGGTGTGAGGTCTTACCTCATTGTAGTTTTGATTTGCATTTCTCTAATAATTAGTGATGTTGAGCAGCTTTTCATGTGCGTCTTGGCCATCTCTGTGTCTTCTTTGAAGAAACGTCTATTTAGATCTTCTGCCCATTTTTGTATTGGGTTGTTTGTTGTATTAATATTAAGCTGCATGAGCTGTATATATATATTGGAGATTAAACCTTTGTCCATTGATTCGTTTGTGAATGTTTTCGCCCATTCTGAGGGTTGCCTTTTTCCATTCCCGTTTTTTTAACAAAGAAAGAAAGAAATCAAAAGAAGCAGAACACTAATGTGCGTGAAATATGCCTCTTGAAACTGTCGTTTCGAAATATGGACGTCTTTTGAATTTTTTGGTCGATATATGACCCCAGGATTTGTTTTCAGGGCAGGTGTCATTTACAGGCCTGTAATGCTTTGGAATATCCACTGACCATTAGCGCTGGGATTAAAGCTGCTGTTGTGTGAAACGGCCACAAGGTGGCAGCAGTTCTCCCTTACCAAATCTGGTTACTAGGACAGCAGAGCCTCAAAGGAAGTCGCGTTCTAGATTGGAATGTAGAACGGAATGTACCAGGAGAAAGCCCCTCAAGTTTTTCTCACTAATTCTTGTTCGTGTTTTTAATTTAATTTTTTATTTTTTATTACAGCAAGTTTGAGTACAACGTTTAGCTTGTTGTAGGTGTGCAAGAGGTGGTTCTTTTACACATACACATATGTCTGTTCTTCCTGGGATCCTTTCCCATGTTCGTTATGACAGAATGTTGAGTAGTCTTCTCTTGGTACTCCGTAGGTCTTTGGTGATTATATACGTCTACTGTGTTTGTATATGTCTGTTAACCCCAATATCATAATGAATTCAATCCTCACACCTTTCATTTGGTGAACCATAAGTTTGTTTAATGAATCTGTGATTGCCCTTCTCCGTGGAAATATCTGCCCTGGTATCAATTTATAGGTAACACCTATTTGTGATATGATATGATATGTGTCTTTCACTTTCTGACTTACTCCAAGTCACATGATTACCTCTAGACTCATCTACAGTGCTGCAAATGGCATTGTGTGCTTCTTTTCCTTGGCGAATATTCTGTCTTAGCGAGGTCCATTTTCTGCAATGTGATTCCTTGAGGGCTGAGGATTAGCTGACCTGGGCAGCCTGACCCTGCCGGCAAGCCCTCCCCAGGTGTGCCTGGGTTGAGGTCAATATAAACAGCACTCCAGGCAGCAATAGCCCCTGCAGCTGTGCCTGACTCCATATTCTCTGCCCCGTCAGCAGTCTCGGGGCTGTGCTGGTGGGAGGGTGTGAGGGTCCACGGCTTTGTGGGTGGCCCGGTGTGAGTGGGGCTCTGCTGGACTTTCTGCAGGAGTTGCCAGGCTGTCACGTGTAAAGAAGAAGATGTGTCACGCATAACTTCCACTGGAGTATCTCTCCGGGCTGAGGTGAGTAAGGAAAAAAAGGAGTGGGGGCCGGGACAGGAGGGGTATCTCAGGCAGGGCAATGGAAAGCTTCCAGAAGAGCGCCCGTGGCCAGGACCATCCTGGCTGACCTGCAGGCACCAAGGTGGCCTGCGTGCTGTCGCTGGTGTGGCTCCACGGCCCTTCCTCTATTCTTTCAAGCCCTTGTACATATTCAGGTGTTTCACGTGGGAAGGGTGGGACCAGTTCAGCTGCAGCTGGCCTGGGGCTCAGCTCACGTTTACTCACAGAGGCCTCGGCACGGTCCCCCAGCTTTGCAATAAGGACGCTCCTTGCGTGGGCGGGCGGGGCTGCTGGCTCTATGGGAGATGATTCCCCACCTCTGACCAATTTCAGAATTGTTTACCAATGGAGCAAGTGCCTTTGTAGTGTTTTCCTCTGTATAACTGTTAGGTTTAGTTTTTTTTTTTTCTTTTTTGGTTCAAGTTAGATTTTATTCCTCTTTTATGTATTTATGGATATAAGCATGGAAATAATTCATTCTTATAAATACATCAGTGTGAATGGAAGAACATTTTTTCTGTTTTATTTTTTCCATTTTATTTTTAAAATTTTTGAAATTTAATTTTATTTATTTTTTTATACAGTAGGTTATTATTAGTTATCTATTTTATGCATAGACATGTATACAGGTCAATCCCAATCTCCCAACTCATCCCACCACCACCACCCCATGGCTTCCCCCACTTTGTGTCCATACGTTTGTTCTCTACCTCTGTGTCTCTATTTCTGCCCTGCAAACCAGTTCATCTGTAGCATTTTTCTAGGTTCCACATATAGGCATTAATATACAATATTTGTTTTTCTCTTTCTGACTTACTACACTCTGTATGACAGTCTCTAGATCCATCAACTTCTCTACAAATGACCCAGTTTCATTCCTTTTTATGGCTGAGTAATATTCCATTTTATATATGTACCACATCTTTATCCATTCGTCTGTCTGTGGGCATTTAGGTTGCTTCCATTACCTGGCTATTGTAAATAGTGCTGCAATGAACATTGTGGTGAATGTGTCTCTGTGATTTATGGTTTTCTCTGGGTATATGCCCAGAAGTGGGATTGCTGGATCCTATGGTAATTCTCTTTTTAGTTTTTTAAAGGAACCTCCATACTGTTCTCCATAGTGACTGTATCAACTTACATTCCCACCAATAGCGGAAGAGGGTTCCTTTTGTCCACACCCTCCCCAGAATTTGTTGTTTGTAGATTATCTGATGATGCCGATTCTAACAGGTGTGAGGTCTTACCTCATTGTAGTTTTGATTTGCATTTCTCTAATAATTAGTGATGTTGAGCAGCTTTTCATGTGCGTCTTGGCCATCTCTGTGTCTTCTTTGAAGAAACGTCTATTTAGATCTTCTGCCCATTTTTGTATTGGGTTGTTTGTTCTATTAATATTAAGCTGCATGAGCTGTATATATATATTGGAGATTAAACCTTTGTCCATTGATTCGTTTGTGAACGTTTTCGCCCCTTCTGAGGTTTACCTTTTTCCATTCCCGTTTTTTTAACAAAGAAAGAAAGAAAGCAAAAGAATCAGAACACTAATGTGCGTGAAATATGCCTCTTGAAACTTTCGTTTTGAAATATGGACGTCTTTTGAATTTTTTGGTCGATATATGACCCCAGGATTTGTTTTCAGGGCAGGTGTCATTTACAGGCCTGTAATGATTTGGAATATCCACTGACCATTAGCGCTGGGATTAAAGCTGCTGTTGTGTGAAACGGACACAAGGTGGCAGCAGTTCTCCCTTACCAAATCTGGTTACTAGGGCAGCAGAGCCTCAATGGAAGTCGCGTTCTAGATTGGAATGTAGAACGGAATGTGCCAGGAGAAAGCCCCTCTAGTTTGTCTCACTACTTCTTGTTCGTGTTTTTATTTTAATTTTTTATTTTTTATTACAGCAAGTTTGAGTACAACGTTTAGCTTGTTGTAGGTGTGCAAGAGGTGGTTCCTTTACACATATACATATGTCTGTTCTTCCTGGGATCCTTTTAACAAGTACGTTATGACAGAATGTTGAGTAGTCTTCTCTTGGTACTCCGTAGGTCTTTGGTGATTATATATGTCTACTGTGTTTGTATATGTCTGTTAACCCCAATATCTTAATGAATTCAATCCTCACACCTTTCCTTTGGTGAACCATAAGTTTGTTTAATGAATCTGTGATTGCCCTTCTCCGTGGAAATATCTGCCCTGGTATCAATTTATAGGTAACACCTATAAGTGATATGATATGATATGTGTCTTTCAATTTCTGACTTACTCCAAGTCACGTGATTACCTCTAGACTCATCTACGGTGCTGCAAATGGCATTGTGTGCTTCTTTTCCTTGGCGAATATTCTGTCTTAGCGAGGTCCATTTTCTGCAATGTGATTCCCTGAGGGCTGAGGATTAGCTGACCTGGGCAGCCTGACCCTGCCGGCAAGCCCTCCCCAGGTGTGCCTGGGTTGAGGTCAATATAAACAGCACTCCAGGCAGAAATAGCCCCTGCAGCTGTGCCTGACTCCATATTCTCTGCCCCGTCAGCAGTCTCGGGGCGGTGCTGGTGGGAGGGTGTGAGGGTCCACGGCTTTGCGGGTGGCCCGGTGTGAGTGGTGCTCTGCTGGACTTTCTGCAGCAGTTGCCAGGCTGCCACCTGTAAAGAAGAGGATGTGTCACCCATAACTTCCACTGGAATATCTCTCCGGGCTGAGGTGAGTAAGTAAAAAAAGGAGTGGGGGCCGGGACAGGAGGGGTATCTCAGGCAGGGCAATGGAAAGATTCCAGAAGAGCACCCGTGGCCAGGACCATCCTGGCTGACCTGCAGGCACCAAGTTGGCCTGCGTGCTTTCGCTGGTGTGGCTCCACGGCCCTTCCTCTAGGCTTTCAAGCCCTTGTACATATTCAGGTGTTTCACATGGGAAGGGTGGGAACAGTTCAGCAGCAGCTGGCCTGTGGCTCAGCTCACGTTTACTCACAGTGGCCTCGGCACGGTCCCACAGCTTTGCAATAAGGACGCTCCTTGCATGGGCGGGTGGGGCTGCTGGCTGTATGGGAGATGATACCACACCTCTGACCAATTTCAGAATTGTTTACCAATGGAGCAAGTGCCTTGGTAGTGTTTTCCTCTGTATAACTGTTAGGTTCAGTTTTTTTTTTCTTTTTTGGTTCAAGTTAGATTTTATTCCTCTTTTATGTATTTATAGATATAAGCATGGAAATAATTCTTTCTTATAAATACATCAGTGTGAATGGAAGAACTTTTTTTCTGTTTTATTTTTACATTTTATTTTTAAAAATTTTGAAATTTAATTTTATTTATTTTTTATACACTAGGTTATTATTAGTTATCTATTTTATGCATAGACATGTATACAGGTCAATCCCAATCTCCCAACTCATCCCACCACCACCACCCCATGGCTTCCCCCACTTTGTGTCCATACGTTTATTCTCTACCTCTGTGTCTCTATTTACGCCCTGCAAAGCAGTTCAGCTGTAGCATTTTTCTAGGTTCCACATATAGGCATTAATATACAATATTTGTTTTTCTTTCTGACTTACTTCACTCTGTATGACAGTCTCTAGATCCATCAACTTCTCTACAAATGACTCAGTTTCATTCCTTTTTATGGCTGAGTTATATTCCATTTTATATATGTACCACATCTTTATCCATTCGTCTGTCTGTGGGCATTTAGGTTGCTTCCATTACCTGGCTATTGTAAATAGTGCTGCAATGAACATTGTGGTGAATGTGTCTCTGTGATTTATGGTTTTCTCTGGGTATATGCCCAGAAGTGGGATTGCTGGATCCTATGGTAATTCTGTTTTTAGTTTTTTAAAGGAACCTCCATACTGTTCTCCATAGTGACTGTATCAATTTACATTCCCACCAATAGCGGAAGAGGGTTCCTTTTGTCCACACCCTCCCCAGTATTTGTTGTTTGTAGATTATCTGATGATGCCGATTCTAACAGGTGTGAGGTCTTACCTCATTGTAGTTTTGATTTGCATTTCTCTAATAATTAGTGATGTTGAGCAGCTTTTCATGTGCGTCTTGGCCATCTCTGTGTCTTCTTTGAAGAAACGTCTATTTAGATCTTCTGCCCATTTTTGTATTGGGTTGTTTGTTGTATTAATATTAAGCTGCATGAGCTGTTTATATATATTGGAGATTAAACCTTTGTCCATTGATTCGTTTGTGAACGTTTTCGCCCCTTCTGAGGGTTACCTTTTTCCATTCCCGTTTTTTTAACAAAGAAAGAAAGAAAGCAAAAGAATCAGAACACTAATGTGCGTGAAATATGCCTCTTGAAACTGTCGTTTTGAAATGTGGACGTCTTTTGAAATTTTTGGTCGATATATGACCCCAGGATTTGTTTTCAGGGCAGGTGTCATTTACAGGCCTGTAATGATTTGGAATATCCACTGACCATTAGCGCTGGGATTAAAGCTGCTGTTGTGTGAAACGGCCACAAGGTGGCAGCAGTTCTCCCTTACCAAATCTGGTTAATACGGCAGCAGAGCCTCAATGGAAGTCGCGTTCTAGATTGGAATGTAGAACGGAATGTGCCAGGAGAAAGCCCCTCAAGTTTGTCTCACTACTTCTTGTTCGTGTTTTTAATTTAATTTTTTATTTTTTATTACAGCAAGTTTGAGTACAACGTTTAGCTTGTTGTAGGTGTGCAAGAGGTGGTTCTTTTACACATATACATATGTCTGTTCTTCCTGGGATCCTTTTCCCATGTACGTTATGACAGAATGTTGAGTAGTCTTCTCTTGGTACTCCGTAGGTCTTTGGTGATTATATATGTCTACTGTGTTTGTATATGTCTGTTAACCCCAATATCGTAATGAATTCAATCCTCACACCTTTCCTTTGGTGAACCATAAGTTTGTTTAATGAATCTGTGATTGCCCTTCTCCGTGGAAATATCTGCCCTGGTATCAAGTTATAGGTAACACCTATAAGTGATATGATATGATATGTGTCTTTCACTTTCTGACTTACTCCAAGTCACGTGATTACCTCTAGACTCATCTACGGTGCTGCAAATGGCATTGTGTGCTTCTTTTCCTTGGCGAATATTCTGTCTTAGCGAGGTCCATTTTCTGCAATGTGATTCCCTGAGGGCTGAGGATTAGCTGACCTGGGCAGCCTGACCCTGCCGGCAAGCCCTCCCCAGGTGTGCCTGGGATGAGGTCAATATAAACAGCACTCCAGGCAGCAATAGCCCCTGCCGCTGTGCCTGACTCCATATTCTCTGCCCCGTCAGCAGTCTCGGGGCTGTGCTGGTGGGAGGGTGTGAGGGTCCATGGCTTTGTGGGTGGCCCGGTGTGAGTGGGGCTCTGCTGGACTTTCTGCAGGAGTTGCCAGGCTGCCACCTGTAAAGAAGAGGATGTGTCACACATAACTTCCACTGGAATATCTCTCCGGGCTGAGGTGAGGAAGGAAAAAAAGGAGTGGGGGCCGGGACAGGAGGGGTATCTCAGGCAGGGCAACGGAAAGCTTCCAGAAGAGCGCCCGTGGCCAGGACCATCCTGGCTGACCTGCAGGCACCAAGGTGGCCTGCGTGCTGTCGCTGGTGTGGCTCCATGGCCCTTCCTCTAGGCTTTCAAGACCTTGTACATATTCAGGTGTTTCACCTGGGAAGGGTGGGAACAGTTCAGCAGCAGCTGGCCTGGGGCTCAGCTCACGTTTACTTACAGAGGCCTCGGCACGGTCCCCCAGCTTTGCAATAAGGACGCTCCTTGCGTGGGCGGGCGGGGCTGCTGGCTCTATGGGAGATGATTCCCCACCTCTGACCAATTTCAGAATTGTTTACCACTGGAGCAAGTGCCTTGGTAGTGTTTTCCTCTGTATAACTGTTAGGTTCAGTTTTTTTTTTCTTTTTTGGTTCAAGTTAGATTTTATTCCTCTTTTATGTATTTATGGATATAAGCATGGAAATAATTCATTCTTATAAATACATCAGTGTGAATGGAAGAACATTTTTTCTGTTTTATTTTTACATTTTATTTTTAAAATTTTTGAAATTTAATTTTATTTATTTTTTTATACAGTAGGTTATTATTAGTTATCAATTATATGCATATACATGAATACAGGTCAATCCCAATCTCCCAACTCATCCCACCACCACCACCCCATGGCTTCCCCCACTTTTTGTCGATACGTTTGTTCTCTACCTCTGTGTCTCTATTTCTGCCCTGCAAACCAGTTCATCTGTAGCATTTTTCTAGGTTCCACATGTAGGCATTAATATACAATATTTGTTTTTCTCTTTCTGACTTACTTCACTCTGTATGACAGTCTCTAGATCCATCAACTTCTCTACAAATGACTCAGTTTCATTCCTTTTTATGGCTGAGTAATATTCCATTTTATATATGTACCACATCTTTATCCATTCGTCTGTCTGTGGGCATTTAGGTTGCTTCCATTACCTGGCTATTGTAAATAGTCCTGCAATGAACATTGTGGTGAATGTGTCTTTGTGATTTATGGTTTTCTCTGGTTATATGCCCAGAAGTGGGATTGCTGGATCCTATGGTAATTCTCTTTTTAGTTTTTTAAAGGAACCTCCATACTGTTCTCCATAGTGACTGTATCAATTTACATTCCCACCAATAGCGGAAGAGGGTTCCTTTTGTCCACACCCTCCCCAGAATTTGTTGTTTGTAGATGATCTGATGATGCCGATTCTCACAGGTGTGAGGTCTTACCTCATTGTAGTTTTGTTTTGCATTTCTCTAATAATTAGTGATGTTGAGCAGCTTTTCATGTGCGTCTTGGCCATCTCTGTGTCTTCTTTGAAGAAACGTCTCTTTAGATCTTCTGCCCATTTTTGTATTGTGTTGTTTGTTTTATTAATATTAAGCTGCATGAGCTGTTTATATATATTGGAGATTAAACCTTTGTCCATTGATTCGTTTGTGAAAGTTTTCGCCCATTCTGAGGGTTGCCTTTTTCCATTCCCGTTTTTTTAACAAAGAAAGAAAGAAATCAAAAGAAGCAGAACACTAATGTGCGTGAAATATACCTCTTGAAACTGCCGTTTTGAAATATGGACGTCTTTTCAATTTTTTGGTCGATATATGACCCCAGGATTTGTTTTCAGGGCAGGTGTCATTTACAGGCCTGTAATGATTTGGAATATCCACTGACCATTAGCGCTGGGATTAAAGCTGCTGTTGTGTGAAACGGCCACAAGGTGGCAGCAGTTCTCCCTTACCAAATCTGGTTACTAGGGCAGCAGAGCCTCAATGGAAGTCACGTTCTAGATTGGAATGTAGAACGGAATGTACCAGGAGAAAGCCCCTCTAGTTTTTCTCACTAATTCTTGTTCGTGTTTTTAATTTAATTTTTTATTTTTTATTACAGCAAGTTTGAGTACAACGTTTAGCTTGTTGTAGGTGTGCAAGAGGTGGTTCTTTTACACATATACATATGTCTGTTCTTCCTGGGATCCTTTTCCCATGTACGTTATGACAGAATGTTGAGTAGTCTTCTCTTGGTACTCCGTAGGTCTTTGGTGATTATATATGTCTACTGTGTTTGTATATGTCTGTTAACCCCAATATCGTAATGAATTCAATCCTCACACCTTTCCTTTGGTGAACCATAAGTTTGTTTAATGAATCTGTGATTGCCCTTCTCCGTGGAAATATCTGCCCTGGTATCAAGTTATAGGTAACACCTATAAGTGATATGATATGATATGTGTCTTTCACTTTCTGACTTACTCCAAGTCACGTGATTACCTCTAGACTCATCTACGGTGCTGCAAATGGCATTGTGTGCTTCTTTTCCTTGGCGAATATTCTGTCTTAGCGAGGTCCATTTTCTGCAATGTGATTCCCTGAGGGCTGAGGATTAGCTGACCTGGGCAGCCTGACCCTGCCGGCAAGCCCTCCCCAGGTGTGCCTGGGATGAGGTCAATATAAACAGCACTCCAGGCAGCAATAGCCCCTGCCGCTGTGCCTGACTCCATATTCTCTGCCCCGTCAGCAGTCTCGGGGCTGTGCTGGTGGGAGGGTGTGAGGGTCCATGGCTTTGTGGGTGGCCCGGTGTGAGTGGGGCTCTGCTGGACTTTCTGCAGGAGTTGCCAGGCTGCCACCTGTAAAGAAGAGGATGTGTCACCCATAACTTCCACTGGAATATCTCTCCGGGCTGAGGTGAGGAAGGAAAAAAAGGAGTGGGGGCCGGGACAGGAGGGGTATCTCAGGCAGGGCAATGGAAAGCTTCCAGAAGAGCGCCCGTGGCCAGGACCATCCTGGCTGACCTGCAGGCACCAAGGTGGCCTGCGTGCTGTCGCTGGTGTGGCTCCATGGCCCTTCCTCTAGGCTTTCAAGACCTTGTACATATTCAGGTGTTTCACCTGGGAAGGGTGGGAACAGTTCAGCAGCAGCTGGCCTGGGGCTCAGCTCACGTTTACTTACAGAGGCCTCGGCACGGTCCCCCAGCTTTGCAATAAGGACGCTCCTTGCGTGGGCGGGCGGGGCTGCTGGCTCTATGGGAGATGATTCCCCACCTCTGACCAATTTCAGAATTGTTTACCACTGGAGCAAGTGCCTTGGTAGTGTTTTCCTCTGTATAACTGTTAGGTTCAGTTTTTTTTTTCTTTTTTGGTTCAAGTTAGATTTTATTCCTCTTTTATGTATTTATGGATATAAGCATGGAAATAATTCATTCTTATAAATACATCAGTGTGAATGGAAGAACATTTTTTCTGTTTTATTTTTACATTTTATTTTTAAAATTTTTGAAATTTAATTTTATTTATTTTTTTATACAGTAGGTTATTATTAGTTATCAATTATATGCATATACATGAATACAGGTCAATCCCAATCTCCCAACTCATCCCACCACCACCACCCCATGGCTTCCCCCACTTTGTGTCGATACGTTTGTTCTCTACCTCTGTGTCTCTATTTCTGCCCTGCAAACCAGTTCATCTGTAGCATTTTTCTAGGTTCCACATGTAGGCATTAATATACAATATTTGTTTTTCTCTTTCTGACTTACTTCACTCTGTATGACAGTCTCTAGATCCATCAACTTCTCTACAAATGACTCAGTTTCATTCCTTTTTATGGCTGAGTAATATTCCATTTTATATATGTACCACATCTTTATCCATTCGTCTGTCTGTGGGCATTTAGGTTGCTTCCATTACCTGGCTATTGTAAATAGTCCTGCAATGAACATTGTGGTGAATGTGTCTTTGTGATTTATGGTTTTCTCTGGTTATATGCCCAGAAGTGGGATTGCTGGATCCTATGGTAATTCTCTTTTTAGTTTTTTAAAGGAACCTCCATACTGTTCTCCATAGTGACTGTATCAATTTACATTCCCACCAATAGCGGAAGAGGGTTCCTTTTGTCCACACCCTCCCCAGAATTTGTTGTTTGTAGATGATCTGATGATGCCGATTCTCACAGGTGTGAGGTCTTACCTCATTGTAGTTTTGTTTTGCATTTCTCTAATAATTAGTGATGTTGAGCAGCTTTTCATGTGCGTCTTGGCCATCTCTGTGTCTTCTTTGAAGAAACGTCTCTTTAGATCTTCTGCCCATTTTTGTATTGTGTTGTTTGTTTTATTAATATTAAGCTGCATGAGCTGTTTATATATATTGGAGATTAAACCTTTGTCCATTGATTCGTTTGTGAAAGTTTTCGCCCATTCTGAGGGTTGCCTTTTTCCATTCCCGTTTTTTTAACAAAGAAAGAAAGAAATCAAAAGAAGCAGAACACTAATGTGCGTGAAATATACCTCTTGAAACTGCCGTTTTGAAATATGGACGTCTTTTCAATTTTTTGGTCGATATATGACCCCAGGATTTGTTTTCAGGGCAGGTGTCATTTACAGGCCTGTAATGATTTGGAATATCCACTGACCATTAGCGCTGGGATTAAAGCTGCTGTTGTGTGAAACGGCCACAAGGTGGCAGCAGTTCTCCCTTACCAAATCTGGTTACTAGGGCAGCAGAGCCTCAATGGAAGTCACGTTCTAGATTGGAATGTAGAACGGAATGTACCAGGAGAAAGCCCCTCTAGTTTTTCTCACTAATTCTTGTTCGTGTTTTTAATTTAATTTTTTATTTTTTATTACAGCAAGTTTGAGTACAACGTTTAGCTTGTTGTAGGTGTGCAAGAGGTGGTTCTTTTACACATATACATATGTCTGTTCTTCCTGGGATCCTTTTCCCATGTTCGTTATGACAGAATGTTGAGTAGTCTTCTCTTGGTACTCAGTAGGTCTTTGGTGATTATATACGTCTACTGTGTTTGTATATGTCTGTTAACCCCAATATCGTAATGAATTCAATCCTCACACCTTTCCTTTGGTGAACCATAAGTTTGTTTAATGTATCTGTGATTGCCCTTCTCCGTGAAATATCTGCCCTGGTATCAATTTATAGGTAACACCTATAAGTGATATGATATGATATGTGTCTTTCACTTTCTGACTTACTCCAAGTCACGTGATTACCTCTAGACTCATCTACGGTGCTGCAAATGGCATTGTGTGCTTCTTTTCCTTGGCGAATATTCTGTCTTAGCGAGGTCCATTTTCTGCCATGTGATTCCCTGAGGGCTGAGGATTAGCTGACCTGGGCAGCCTGACCCTGCCGGCAAGCCCTCCCCAGGTGTGCCTGGGTTGAGGTCAATATAAACAGCACTCCAGGCAGCAATAGCCCCTGCAGCTGTGCCTGACTCCATATTCTCTGCCCTGTCAGCAGTCTCGGGGCTGTGCTGGTGGGAGGGTGTGAGGGTCCACGGCTTTGTGGGTGGCCCGGTGTGAGTGGGGCTCTGCTGGACTTTCTGCAGGAGTTGGCAGGCTGCCACCTGTAAAGAAGAGGATGTGTCACCCATAACTTCCACTGGAATATCTCTCCGGGCTGAGGTGAGGAAGGAAAAAAAGGAGTGGGGGCCGGGACAGGAAGGGTATCTCAGGCAGGGCAATGGAAAGCTTCCAGAAGAGCGCCCGTGGCCAGGACCATCCTGGCTGACCTGCAGGCCCCAAGGTGGCCTGCGTGCTGTCGCTGGTGTGGCTCCACGGCCCTTCCTCTAGGCTTTCAAGCCCTTGTACATATTCAGGTGTTTCACCTGGGAAGGGTGGGAACAGTTCAGCAGCAGCTGGCTTGAGGCTCAGCTCACGTTTACTCACAGAGGCCTCGGCACGGTACCCCAGCTTTGCAATAAGGACGCTCCTTGCGTGGGCGGGCGGGGCTCTGGCTCTATGGGAGATGATTCCCCACCTCTGACCAATATCAGAATTGTTTACCACTGGAGCAAGTGCCTTGGTAGTGTTTTCCTCTGTATAACTGTTAGGTTCAGTTTTTTTTTTTCTTTTTTGGTTCAAGTTAGATTTTATTCCTCTTTTATGTATTTATGGATATAAGCATGGAAATAATTCATTCTTATAAATACATCAGTGTGAATGGAAGAACATTTTTTCTGTTTTATTTTTACATTTTATTTTTAAAATTTTTGAAATTTAATTTTATTTATTTATTTTTATACAGTAGGTTATTATTAGTTATCTATTTTATGCATAGACATGTATACAGGTCAAACCCAATCTCCCAACTCATCCCACCACCACCACCCCATGGCTTCCCCCACTTTGTGGCCATACGTTTGTTCTCTACCTCTGTGTCTCTATTTCTGCCCTGCAAACCAGTTCATCTGTAGCATTTTTCTAGGTTCCACATATAGGCATTAATATACAATATTTGTTTTTCCCTTTCTGACTTACTTCACTCTGTATGACAGTCTCTAGATCCATCAACTTCTCTACAAATGACCCAGTTTCATTCCTTTTTATGGCTGAGTAATATTCCATTTTATATATGTACCACATCTTTATCCATTCGTCTGTCTGTGGGCATTTAGGTTGCTTCCATTACCTGGCAATTGTAAATAGTGCTGCAATGAACATTGTGGTGAATGTGTCTTTGTGATTTTTGGTTTTCTCTTGGTATATGCCCAGAAGTGGGATTGCTGGATCCTATTGTAATTCTGTTTATAGATTTTTAAAGGAACCTCCATACTGTTCTCCATAGTGACTGTATCAATTTACATTCCCACCAATAGCGGAAGAGGGTTCCTTTTGTCCACACCCTCCCCAGAATTTGTTGTTTGTAGATTATCTGATGATGCCGATTCTAACAGGTGTGAAGTCTTACCTCATTGTAGTTTTGATTTGCATTTCTCTAATTATTAGTGATGTTGAGCAGCTTTTCATGTGCGTCTTGGCCATCTCTGTGTCTTCTTTGAAGAAACGTCTATTTAGATCTTCTGCCCATTTTTGTATTGGGTTGTTTGTTGTATTAATATTAAGCTGCATGAGCTGTATATATATATTGGAGATTAAACCTTTGTCCATTGATTCGTTTGTGAACGTTTTCGCCCCTTCTGAGGGTTACCTTTTTCCATTCCCGTTTTTTTAACAAAGAAAGAAATCAAAAGAAGCAGAACACTAATGTGCGTGAAATATGCCTCTTGAAACTGTCGTTTTGAAATATGGACGTCTTTTGAATTTTTTGGTCGATATATGACCCCAGGATTTGTTTTCAGGGCAGGTGTCATTTACAGGCCTGTAATGATTTGGAATATCCACTGACCATTAGCGCTGGGATTAAAGCTGCTGTTGTGTGAAACGGCCACAAGGTGGCAGCAGTTCTCCCTTACCAAATCTGGTTACTAGGGCAGCAGAGCCTCAATGGAAGTCACGTTCTAGATTGGAATTTAGAACGGAATGTGCCAGGAGAAAGCCCCTCAAGTTTGTCTCACTACTTCTTGTTCGTGTTTTTAATTTAATTTTTTTATTTTTTATTACAGCAATTTTGAGTACAACGTTTAGCTTGTTGTAGGTGTGCAAGAGGTGGTTCTTTTACACATATACATATGTCTGTTCTTCCTGGGATCCTTTTCCCATGTACGTTATGACAGAATGTTGAGTAGTCTTCTCTTGGTACTCCGTAGCTCTTTGGTGATTATATACGTCTACTGTGTTTGTATATGTCTGTTAACCCCAATATCGTAATGAATTCAATCCTCACACCTTTCCTTTGGTGAACCATAAGTTTGTTTAATGAATCTGTGATTGCCCTTCTCCGTGGAAATATCTGCCCTGGTATCAATTTATAGGTAACACCTATAAGTGATATGATATGATATGTGTCTTTCACTTTCTGACTTACTCCAAGTCACGTGATTACCTCTAGACTCATCTACGGTGCTGCAAATGGCATTGTGTGCTTCTTTTCCTTGGCGAATATTCTGTCTTAGCGAGGTCCATTTTCTGCAATGTGATTCCCTGAGGGCTGAGGATTAGCTGACCTGGGCAGCCTGACCCTGCCGGCAAGCCCTCCCCAGGTGTGCCTGGGTTGAGGTCAATATAAACAGCACTCCAGGCAGCAATAGCCCCTGCAGCTGTGCCTGAATCCATATTCTCTGCCCCGTCAGCAGTCTCGGGGCTGTGCTGGTGGGAGGGTGTGAGGGTCCACGGCTTTGTGGGTGGCCCGGTGTGAGTGGGGCTCTGCTGGACTTTCTGCAGGAGTTGCCAGGCTGCCACCTGTAAAGAAGAGGATGTGTCACCCATAACTTCCACTGGAATATCTCTCCGGGCTGAGGTGAGGAAGGAAAAAAAGGAGTGGGGGCCGGGACAGGAGGGGTATCCCAGGCAGGGCAATGGAAAGCTTCCAGAAGAGCGCCCGTGGCCAGGACCAACCTGGCTGACCGGCAGGCACCAAGGTGGCCTGCGTGCTGTTGCTGGTGTGGCTCCACGGCCCTTCCTCTAGGCTTTCATGCCCTTGTACATATTCAGGTGTTTCACCTGGGAAGGGTGGGAACAGTTCAGCAGCAGCTGGCCTGGGGCTCAGCTCACGTTTACTCACAGAGGCCTTGGCACTGTCCCCGAGCTTGGCAATAAGGACGCTCCTTGCGTGGGCGGGCGGGGCTGCTGGCTCTATGGGAGATGATTCCCCACCTCTGACCAATTTCAGAATTGTTTACCACTGGAGCAAGTGCCTTGGTAGTGTTTTCCTCTGTATAACTGTTAGGTTCAGATTTTTTTTTCTTTTTTGGTTCAAGTTAGATTTTATTCCTCTTTTATGTATTTATGGATATAAGCATGGAAATAATTCATTCTTATAAATACATCAGTGTGAATGGAAGAACATTTTTTCTGTTTTATTTTTACATTTTATTTTTAAAATTTTTGAAATTTAATTTTATTTATTTTTTTATACAGTAGGTTATTATTAGTTATCTATTTTATGCATAGACATGTATACAGGTCAATCCCAATCTCCCAACTCATCCCACCACCACCACCCCATGGCTTCCCCCACTTTGTGTCCATATGTTTGTTCTCTACCTCTGTGTCTCTATTTACGCCCTGCAAACCAGTTCAGCTGTAGCATTTTTCTAGGTTCCACATATAGGCATTAATATACAATATTTGTTTTTCTTTCTGACTTACTTCACTCTGTATGACAGTCTCTAGATCCATCAACTTCTCTACAAATGACTCAGTTTCATTCCTTTTTATGGCTGAGTTATATTCCATTTTATATATGTACCACATCTTTATCCATTCGTCTGTCTGTGGGCATTTAGGTTGCTTCCATTACCTGGCTATTGTAAATAGTGCTGCAATGAACATTGTGGTGAATGTGTCTCTGTGATTTATGGTTTTCTCTGGGTATATGCCCAGAAGTGGGATTGCTGGATCCTATGGTAATTCTCTTTATAGTTTTTTAAAGGAAGCTCCATACTATTCTCCATAGTGACTGTATCAATTTACATTCCCACCAATAGCGGAAGAGGGTTCCTTTTGTCCACACCCTCCCCAGAATTTGTTGTTTGTAGATTATCTGATGATGCCGATTCTAACAGGTGTGAGGTCTTAACTCATTGTAGTTTTGATTTGCATTTCTCTAATAATTAGTGATGTTGAGCAGCTTTTCATGTGCGTCTTGGCCATCTCTGTGTCTTCTTTGAAGAAACGTCTATTTAGATCTTCTGCCCATTTTTGTTTTGGGTTGTTTGTTTTATTAATATTAAGCTGCATGAGCTGTTTATATATATTGGAGATTAAACCTTTGTCCATTGATTCGTTTGTGAAAGTTTTCGCCCATTCTGAGGGTTGCCTTTTTCCATTCCCGTTTTTTTAACAAAGAAAGAAAGAAATCAAAAGAAGCAGAACACTAATGTGCGTGAAATATGCCTCTTGAAACTGTCGTTTCGAAATATGGACGTCTTTTGAATTTTTTGGTCGATATATGACCCCAGGATTTGTTTTCAGGGCAGGTGTCATTTACAGGCCTGTAATGCTTTGGAATATCCACTGACCATTAGCGCTGGGATTAAAGCTGCTGTTGTGTGAAACGGCCACAATGTGGCAGCAGTTCTCCCTTACCAAATCTGGTTACTAGGGCAGCAGAGCCTCAAAGGAAGTCGCGTTCTAGATTGGAATGTAGAACGGAATGTACCAGGAGAAAGCCCCTCAAGTTTTTCTCACTAATTCTTGTTCGTGTTTTTAATTTAATTTTTTATTTTTTATTACAGCAAGTTTGAGTACAACGTTTAGCTTGTTGTAGGTGTGCAAGAGGTGGTTCTTTTACACATATACATATGTCTGTTCTTCCTGGGATCCTTTCCCATGTTCGTTATGACAGAATGTTGAGTAGTCTTCTCTTGGTACTCCGTAGGTCTTTGGTGATTATATACGTCTACTGTGTTTGTATATGTCTGTTAACCCCAATATCATAATGAATTCAATCCTCACACCTTTCCTTTGGTGAACCATAAGTTTGTTTAATGAATCTGTGATTGCCCTTCTCCGTGGAAATATCTGCCCTGGTATCAATTTATAGGTAACACCTATAAGTGATATGATATGATATGTGTCTTTCACTTTCTGACTTACTCCAAGTCACATGATTACCTCTAGACTCATCTACAGTGCTGCAAATGGCATTGTGTGCTTCTTTTCCTTGGCGAATATTCTGTCTTAGCGAGGTCCATTTTCTGCAATGTGATTCCCTGAGGGCTGAGGATTAGCTGACCTGGGCAGCCTGACCCTGCCGGCAAGCCCTCCCCAGGTGTGCCTGGGTTGAGGTCAATATAAACAGCACTCCAGGCAGCAATAGCCCCTGCAGCTGTGCCTGACTCCATATTCTCTGCCCCGTCAGCAGTCTCAGGGCTGTGCTGGTGGGAGGGTGTGAGGGTCCACGGCTTTGTGGGTGGCCCGGTGTGAGTGGGGCTCTGCTGGACTTTCTGCAGGAGTTGCCAGGCTGTCACGTGTAAAGAAGATGTGTCACCCATAACTTCCACTGGAGTATCTCTCCGGGCTGAGGTGAGTAAGGAAAAAAAGGAGTGGGGGCCGGGACAGGAGGGGTATCTCAGGCAGGGCCATGGAAAGCTTCCAGAAGAGCGCCCGTGGCCAGGACCATCCTGGCTGACCTGCAGGCACCAAGGTGGCCTGCGTGCTGTCGCTGGTGTGGCTCCACGGCCCTTCCTCTATTCTTTCAAGCCCTTGTACATATTCAGGTGTTTCACGTGGGAAGGGTGGGACCAGTTCAGCTGCAGCTGGCCTGGGGCTCAGCTCACGTTTACTCACAGAGGCCTCGGCACGGTTCCCCAGCTTTGCAATAAGGACGCTCCTTGCGTGGGCGGGCGGGGCTGCTGGCTCTATGGGAGATGATTCCCCACCTCTGACCAATTTCAGAATTGTTTACCAATGGAGCAAGTGCCTTGGTAGTGTTTTCCTCTGTATAACTGTTAGGTTTAGTCTTTTTTTTTTCTTTTTTGGTTCAAGTTAGATTTTATTCCTCTTTTATGTATTTATGGATATAAGCATGGAAATAATTCATTCTTATAAATACATCAGTGTGAATGGAAGAACATTTTTTCTGTTTTATTTTTACATTTTATTTTTAAAATTTTTGAAATTTAATTTTATTTATTTTTTTATACAGTAGGTTATTATTAGTTATCAATTATATGCATATACATGAATACAGGTCAATCCCAATCTCCCAACTCATCCCACCACCACCACCCCATGGCTTCCCCCACTTTGTGTCGATACGTTTGTTCTCTACCTCTGTGTCTCTATTTCTGCCCTGCAAACCAGTTCATCAGTAGCATTTTTCTAGGTTCCACATATAGGCATTAATATACAATATTTGTTTTTCTCTTTCTGACTTACTTCACTCTGTATGACAGTCTCTAGATCCATCAACTTCTCTACAAATGACTCAGTTTCATTCCTTTTTATGGCTGAGTAATATTCCATTTTATATATGTACCACATCTTTATCCATTCGTCTGTCTGTGGGCATTTAGGTTGCTTCCATTACCTGGCTATTGTAAATAGTCCTGCAATGAACATTGTGGTGAATGTGTCTTTGTGATTTATGGTTTTCTCTGGTTATATGCCCAGAAGTGGGATTGCTGGATCCTATGGTAATTCTCTTTTTAGTTTTTTAAAGGAACCTCCATACTGTTCTCCATAGTGACTGTATCAATTTACATTCCCACCAATAGCGGAAGAGGGTTCCTTTTGTCCACACCCTCCCCAGAATTTGTTGTTTGTAGATGATCTGATGATGCCGATTCTCACAGGTGTGAGGTCTTACCTCATTGTAGTTTTGTTTTGCATTTCTCTAATAATTAGTGATGTTGAGCAGCTTTTCATGTGCGTCTTGGCCATCTCTGTGTCTTCTTTGAAGAAACGTCTCTTTAGAACTTCTGCCCATTTTTGTATTGGGTTGTTTGTTTTATTAATATTAAGCTGCATGAGCTGTTTATATATATTGGAGATTAAACCTTTGTCCATTGATTCGTTTGTGAACGTTTTCGCCCATTCTGAGGGTTGCCTTTTTCCATTCCCGTTTTTTTAACAAAGAAAGAAAGCAAAAGAAGCAGAACACTAATGTGCGTGAAATATGCCTCTTGAAACTGTTGTTTTGAAATATGGACATCTTTTGAATTTTTTGGTCGATATATGACCCCAGGATTTGTTTTCAGGGCAGGTGTCATTTACAGGCCTGTAATGATTTGGAATATCCACTGAGGATTAGCGCTGGGATTAAAGCTGCTGTTGTGTGAAATGGCCACAAGGTGGCAGCAGTTCTCCCTTACCAAATCTGGTTACTAGGGCAGCAGAGCCTCAATGGAAGAAGCGTTCTAGATTGGAATGTAGAACGGAATGTGCCAGGAGAGAGCCCCTCAAGTTTGTCTCACTACTTCTTGTTCGTGTTTTTAATTTAATTTTTTTATTTTTTATTACAGCAATTTTGAGTACAACGTTTAGCTTGTTGTAGGTGTGCAAGAGGTGGTTCTTTTACACATATACATATGTCTGTTCTTCCTGGGATCCTTTTCCCATGTACGTTATGACAGAATGTTGAGTAGTCTTCTCTTGGTACTCCGTAGCTCTTTGGTGATTATATACGTCTACTGTGTTTGTATATGTCTGTTAACCCCAATATCGTAATGAATTCAATCCTCACACCTTTCCTTTGGTGAACCATAAGTTTGTTTAATGAATCTGTGATTGCCCTTCTCCGTGGAAATATCTGCCCTGGTATCAATTTATAGGTAACACCTATAAGTGATATGATATGATATGTGTCTTTCACTTTCTGACTTACTCCAAGTCACGTGATTACCTCTAGACTCATCTACGGTGCTGCAAATGGCATTGTGTGCTTCTTTTCCTTGGCGAATATTCTGTCTTAGCGAGGTCCATTTTCTGCAATGTGATTCCCTGAGGGCTGAGGATTAGCTGACCTGGGCAGCCTGACCCTGCCGGCAAGCCCTCCCCAGGTGTGCCTGGGTTGAGGTCAATATAAACAGCACTCCAGGCAGCAATAGCCCCTGCAGCTGTGCCTGAATCCATATTCTCTGCCCCGTCAGCAGTCTCGGGGCTGTGCTGGTGGGAGGGTGTGAGGGTCCACGGCTTTGTGGGTGGCCCGGTGTGAGTGGGGCTCTGCTGGACTTTCTGCAGGAGTTGCCAGGCTGCCACCTGTAAAGAAGAGGATGTGTCACCCATAACTTCCACTGGAATATCTCTCCGGGCTGAGGTGAGGAAGGAAAAAAAGGAGTGGGGGCCGGGACAGGAGGGGTATCTCAGGCAGGGCAATGGAAAGCTTCCAGAAGAGCGCCCGTGGCCAGGACCATCCTGGCTGACCGGCAGGCACCAAGGTGGCCTGCGTGCTGTTGCTGGTGTGGCTCCACGGCCCTTCCTCTAGGCTTTCATGCCCTTGTACATATTCAGGTGTTTCACCTGGGAAGGGTGGGAACAGTTCAGCAGCACCTGGCCTGGGGCTCAGCTCACGTTTACTCACAGAGGCCTTGGCACTGTCCCCGAGCTTTGCAATAAGGACGCTCCTTGCGTGGGCGGGCGGGGCTGCTGGCTCTATGGGAGATGATTCCCCACCTCTGACCAATTTCAGAATTGTTTACCACTGGAGCAAGTGCCTTGGTAGTGTTTTCCTCTGTATAACTGTTAGGTTCAGATTTTTTTTTCTTTTTTGGTTCAAGTTAGATTTTATTCCTCTTTTATGTATTTATGGATATAAGCATGGAAATAATTCATTCTTATAAATACATCAGTGTGAATGGAAGAACATTTTTTCTGTTTTATTTTTACATTTTATTTTTAAAATTTTTGAAATTTAATTTTATTTATTTTTTTATACAGTAGGTTATTATTAGTTATCTATTTTATGCATAGACATGTATACAGGTCAATCCCAATCTCCCAACTCATGCCACCACCACCACCCCATGGCTTCCCCCACTTTGTGTCCATACGTTTGTTCTCTACCTCTGTGTCTCTATTTCTGCCCTGCAAACCAGTTCATCTGTAGCATATTTCTAGGTTCCACATATAGGCATTAATATACAATATTTGTTTTTCTCTTTCTGACTTACTTCACTCTGTATGACAGTCTCTAGATCCATCAACTTCTCTACAAATGACTCAGTTTCATTCCTTTTTATGGCTGAGTAATATTCCATTTTATATATGTACCACATCTTTATCCATTCGTCTGTCTGTGGGCATTTAGGTTGCTTCCATTACCTGGCTATTGTAAATAGTGCTGCAATGAACATTGTGGTGAATGTGTCTCTGTGATTTATGGTTTTCTCTGGGTATATGCCCAGAAGTGGGATTGCTGGATCCTATGGTAATTCTCTTTTTAGTTTTTTAAAGGAACCTCCATACTGTTCTCCATAGTGACTGTATCAATTTACATTCCCACCAATAGCGGAAGAGGGTTCCTTTTGTCCACACCCTCCCCAGAATTTGTTGTTTGTAGATTATCTGATGATGCCGATTCTAACAGGTGTGAGGTCTTACCTCATTGTAGTTTTGATTTGCATTTCTCTAATAATTAGTGATGTTGAGCAGCTTTTCATGTGCGTCTTGGCCATCTCTGTGTCTTCTTTGAAGAAACGTCTATTTAGATCTTCTGCCCATTTTTGTATTGGGTTGTTTGTTGTATTAATATTAAGCTGCATGAGCTGTTTATATATATTGGAGATTAAACCTTTGTCCATTGATTCGTTTGTGAAAGTTTTCGCCCACTCTGAGGGTTGCCTTTTTCCATTCCCGTTTTTTTAACAAAGAAAGAAAGAAATCAAAAGAAGCAGAACACTAATGTGCGTGAAATATGCCTCTTGAAACTGTCGTTTTGAAATATGGACGTCTTTTGAATTTTTTGGTCGATATATGACCCCAGGATTTGTTTTCAGGGCAGGTGTCATTTACAGGCCTGTAATGATTTGGAATATCCACTGACCATTAGCGCTGGGATTAAAGCTGCTGTTGTGTGAAACGGCCACAAGGTGGCAGCAGTTCTCCCTTACCAAATCTGGTTACTAGGGCAGCAGAGCCTCAATGGAAGTCGCGTTCTAGATTGGAATGTAGAACGGAATGTGCCAGGAGAAAGCCCCTCAAGTTTTTCTCACTAATTCTTGTTCGTGTTTTTAATTTAATTTTTTATTTTTTATTACAGCAAGTTTGAGTACAACGTTTAGCTTGTTGTAGGTGTGCAAGAGGTGGTGCTTTTACACATATACATATGTCTGTTCTTCCTGGGATCCTTTTCCCATGTTCGTTATGACAGAATGTTGAGTAGTCTTCTCTTGGTACTCCGTACGTCTTTGGTGATTATATACGTCTACTGTGTTTGTATATGTCTGTTAACCCCAATATCATAATGAATTCAATCCTCACACCTTTCCTTTGGTGAACCATAAGTTTGTTTAATGAATCTGTGATTGCCCTCCTCCGTGGAAATATCTGCCCTGGTATCAATTTATAGGTAACACCTATAAGTGATATGATATGATATGTGTCTTTCACTTTCTGACTTACTCCAAGTCACGTGATTACCTCTAGACTCATCTACGGTGCTGCAAATGGCATGGTGTGCTGCTTTTCCTTGGCGAATATTCTGTCTTAGCGAGGTCCATTTTCTGCAATGTGATTCCCTGAGGGCTGAGGATTAGCTGACCTGGGCAGCCTGACCCTGCCGGCAAGCCCTCCCCAGGTGTGCCTGGGTTGAGGTCAATATAAACAGCACTCCAGGCAGCAATAGCCCCTGCAGCTGTGCCTGACTCCATATTCTCTGCCCCGTCAGCAGGCTCGGGGCTGTGCTGGTGGGAGGGTGTGAGGGTCCACGGCTTTGTGGGTGGCCCGGTGTGAGTGGGGCTCTGCTGGACATTCTGCAGGAGTTGCCAGGCTGCCACCTGTAAAGAAGAGGATGTGTCACCCATAACTTCCACTGGAGTATCTCTCCGGGCTGAGGTGAGGAAGGAAAAAAAGGAGTGGGGGCCGGGACAGGAGGGGTATCTCAGGCAGGGCAATATAAAGCTTCCAGAAGAGCGCCCGTGGCCAGGACCATCCTGGCTGACCTGCAGGCACCAAGTTGCCCTGCTTGCTTTCGCTGGTGTGGCTCCACGGCCCTTCCTCTAGGCTTTCAAGCCCTTGTACATATTCAGGTGTTTCACCTGGGTAGGGTGGGAACAGTTCAGCAGCAGCTGGCCTGGGGCTCAGCTCACGTTTACTCAGAGGCCTCGGCACGGTCCCCCAGCTTTGCAATAAGGACGCTCCTTGCGTGGGCGGGTGCGGCTGCTGGCTGTATGGGAGATGATTCCCCACCTCTGACCAATTTCAGAATTGTTTACCACTGGAGCAAGTGCCTTGGTAGTGTTTTCCTCTGTATACATGTTAGGTTCAGTTTTATTTTTCTTTTTTGGTTCAAGTTAGATTTTATTCCTCTTTTATGTATTTATAGATATAAGCATGGAAATAATTCATTCTTATAAATACATCAGTGTGAATGGAAGAACTTTTTTTCAGTTTTATTTTTACATTTTATTTTTAAAAATTTTGAAATTTAAATTTATTTATTTTTTTATACACTAGGTTATTATTAGTTATCTATTTTATGCATAGACATGTATACAGGTCAATCCCAATCTCCCAACTCATCCCACCACCACCATCCCATGGCTTCCCCCACTTTGTGTCGATACGTTTGTTCTCTACCTGTGTGTCTCTATTTCTGCCCTGCAAACCAGTTCATCTGTAGCATTTTTCTAGTTTCCACATATAGGCATTAATATACAATATTTGTTTTTCTCTTTCTGACTTACTTCACTCTGTATGACACTCTCTAGATCCATCAACTTCTCTACAAATGACTCAGTTTCATTCCTTTTTATGGCTGAGTAATATTCCATTTTATATATGTACCACATCTTTATCCATTCGTCTGTCTGTGGGCATTTAGGTTGCTTCCATTACCTGGCTATTGTAAATAGTGCTGCAATGAACATTGTGGTGAATGTGTCTCTGTGATTTATGGTTTACTCTGGGTATATGCCCAGAAGTGGGATTGCTGGATCCTATGGTAATTCTCTTTTTAGTTTTTTAAAGGAACCTCCATACTGTTCTCCATAGTGAATGTATCAATTTACATTCCCACCAATAGCGGAAGAGGGTTCCTTTTGTCCACACCCTCCCCAGAATTTGTTGTTTGTAGATTATCTGATGATGCCGATTCTAACAGGTGTGAGGTCTTACCTCATTGTAGTTTTGATTTGCATTTCTCTAATAATTAGTGATGTTGAGCAGCTTTTCATGTGCGTCTTGGCCATCTCTGTGTCTTCTTTGAATAAACGTCTATTTAGATCTTCTGCCCATTTTTGTATTGGGTTGTTTGTTGTATTAATATTAAGCTGCATGAGCTGTTTATATATATTGGAGATTAAACCTTTGTCCATTGATTCGTTTGTGAAAGTTTTCGCCCATTCTGAGGGTTGCCTTTTTCCATTCCCGTTTTTTTAACAAAGAAAGAAAGAAATCAAAAGAAGCAGAACACTAATGTGCGTGAAATATGCCTCTTGAAACTGTCGTTTTGAAATATGGACGTCTTTTGAATTTTTTGGTCGATATATGACCCCAGGATTTGTTTTCAGTGCAGGTGTCATTTACAGGCCTGTAATGATTTGGAATATCCACTGACCATTAGCGCTGGGATTAAAGCTGCTGTTGTGTGAAACGGCCACAAGGTGGCAGCAGTTCTCCCTTACCAAATCTGGTTACTAGGGCAGCAGAGCCTCAATGGAAGTCGCGTTCTAGATTGGAATGTAGAACGGAATGTACCAGGAGAAAGCCCCTCAAGTATTTCTCACTAATTCTTGTTCGTGTTTTTAATTTAATTTTTTATTTTTTATTACAGCAAGTTTGAGTACAACGTTTAGCTTGTTGTAGGTGTGCAAGAGGTGGTTCTTTTACACATATACATATGTCTGTTCTTCCTGGGATCCTTTTCCCATGTTCGTTATGACAGAATGTTGAGTAGTCTTCTCTTGGTACTCCGTACGTCTTTGTTGATTATATACGTCTACTGTGTTTGTATATGTCTGTAAACCCCAATATCGTAATGAATTCAATCCTCACACCTTTCCTTTGGTGAACCATAAGTTTGTTTAATGAATCTGTGATTGCCCTTCTCCGTGGAAATATCTGCCCTGGTATCAATTTATAGGTAACACCTATAAGTGATATGATATGATATGTGTCTTTCACTTTCTGACTTACTCCAAGTCACGTGATTACCTCTACACTCATCTACGGTGCTGCAAATGGCATTGTGTGCTTTTTTTCCTTGGCGAATATTCTGTCTTAGCGAGGTCCATTTTCTGCAATGTGATTCCCCGAGGGCTGAGGATTAGCTGACCTGGGCAGCCTGACCCTGCCGGCAAGCCCTCCCCAGGTGTGCCTGGGTTGAGGTCAATATAAACAGCACTCCAGGCAGCAATAGCCCCTGCAGCTGTGCCTGACTCCATATTCTCTGCCCCGTCAGCAGTCTCGGGGCTGTGCTGGTGGGAGGGTGTGAGGGTCCACGGCTTTGTGGGTGGCCCGGTGTGAGTGGGGCTCTGCTGGACTTTCTGCAGGAGTTGCCAGGCTGCCACCTGTAAAGAAGAGGATGTGTCACCCATAACTTCCACTGGAGTATCTCTCCGGGCTGAGGTGAGGAAGGAAAAAAAGGAGTGCGGGACGGGACAGGAGGGGTATCTCAGGCAGGGCAATGGAAAGCTTCCAGAAGAGCGCCCGTGGCCAGGACCATCCTGGCTGACCTGCAGGCACCAAGTTGCCCTGCTTGCTTTCGCTGGTGTGGCTCCACGGCCCTTCCTCTAGGCTTTCAAGCCCTTGTACATATTCAGGTGTTTCACCTGGGAAGGGTGGGAACAGTTCAGCAGCAGCTGGCCTGGGGCTCAGCTCACGTTTACTCACAGAGGCCTCGGCACGGTCTCCCAGCTTTGCAATAAGGACGCTCCTTGCGTGGGCGGGTGGGGCTGCTGGCTGTATGGGAGATGATTCCCCACCTCTGACCAATTTCAGAATTGTTTACCACTGGAGCAAGTGCCTTGGTAGTGTTTTCCTCTGTATAACTGTTAGGTTCAGTTTTTTTTTTTTTTCTTTTTTGGTTCAAGTTAGATTTTATTCCTCTTTTATGTATTTATAGATATAAGCATGGAAATAATTCATTCTTATAAATACATCAGTGTGAATGGAAGAACTTTTTATCTGTTTTATTTTTACATTTTATTTTTAAAAATTTTGAAATTTAATTTTATTTATTTTTTTATACACTAGGTTATTATTAGTTATCTATTTTATGCATATACATGTATACAGTTCAATCCCAATCTCCCAACTCATCCCACCACCACCACCCCATGGCTTCCCCCACTTTGTGTCCATACGTTTCTTCTCTACCTCTGTGTCTCTATTTCTGCCCTGCAAACCAGTTCATCTGTAGCATTTTTCTAGGTTCCACATATAGGCATTAATATACAATATTTGTTTATCTCTTTCTGACTTACTTCACTCTGTATGACAGTCTCTAGATCCATCAACTTCTCTACAAATGACTCAGTTTCATTCCTTTTTATGGCTGAGTAATATTCCATATTATATATGTACCACATCTTTATCCATTCGTCTGTCTGTGGGCATTTAGGTTGCTTCCATTACCTGGCTATTGTAAATAGTGCTGCAATGAACATTGTGGTGAATGTGTCTCTGTGATTTATGGTTTTCTCTGGGTATATGCCCAGAAGTGGGATTGCTGGATCCTATGGTAATTCTCTTTTTAGTTTTTTAAAGGAACCTCCATACTGTTCTCCATAGTGACTGTATCAAATTACATTCCCACCAATAGCGGAAGAGGGTTCCTTTTGTCCACACCCTCCCCAGAATTTGTTGTTTCTAGATTATCTGATGATGCCGATTCTAACAGGTGTGAGGTCTTACCTCATTGTAGTTTTGATTTGCATTTCTCTAATAATTAGTGATGTTGAGCAGCTTTTCATGTGCGTCTTGGCCATCTCTGTGTCTTCTTTGAAGAAACGTCTATTTAGATCTTCTGCCCATTTTTGTATTGGGTTGTTTCTGGTATTAATATTAAGCTGCATGAGCTGTATACATATATTGGAGATTAAACCTTTGTCCATTGATTCGTTTGTGAACGTTTTCGCCCCTTCTGAGGGTTACCTTTTTCCATTCCCGTTTTTTTAACAAAGAAAGAAAGAAAGCAAAAGAATCAGAACACTAATGTGCGTGAAATATGCCTCTTGAAACTGTCGTTTTGAAATATGGACGTCTTTTGAATTTTTTGGTCGATATATGACCCCAGGATTTGTTTTCAGGGCAGGTGTCATTTACAGGCCTGTAATGATTTGGAATATCCACTGACCATTAGCGCTAGGATTAAAGCTGCTGTTGTGTGAAACGGCCACAAGGTGGCAGCAGTTCTCCCTTACCAAATCTGGTTACTAGGGCAGCAGAGCCTCAATGGAAGTCGCGTTCTAGATTGGAATTTAGAACGGAATGTGCCAGGAGAAAGCCCCTCAAGTTTGTCTCACTACTTCTTGTTCGTGTTTTTAATTTAATTTTTTATTTTTTATTACAGCAAGTTTGAGTACAACGTTTAGCTTGTTGTAGGTGTGCAAGAGGTGGTTCTTTTACACATATACATATGTCTGTTCTTCCTGGGATCCTTTTCCCATGTTCGTTATGACAGAATGTTGAGTAGTCTTCTCTTGGTACTCCGTAGGTCTTTGGTGATTATATATGTCTACTGTGTTTGTATATGTCTGTTAACCCCAATATCGTAATGAATTCAATCCTCACACCTTTCCTTTGGTGAACCATAAATTTGTTTAATGAATCTGTGATTGCCCTTCTCCGTGGAAATATCTGCCCTGGTATCAATTTATAGGTAACACCTATAAGTGATATGATATGATATGTGTCTTTCACTTTCTGACTTACTCCAAGTCACGTGATTACCTGTACACTCATCTACGGTGCTGCAAATGGCATTGTGTGCTTTTTTTCCTTGGCGAATATTCTGTCTTAGCGAGGTCCATTTTCTGCAATGTGATTCCCCGAGGGCTGAGGATTAGCTGACCTGGGCAGCCTGACCCTGCCGGCAAGCCCTCCCCAGGTGTGCCTGGGTTGAGGTCAATATAAACAGCACTCCAGGCAGCAATAGCCCCTGCAGCTGTGCCTGACTCCATATTCTCTGCACCGTCAGCAGTCTCGGGGCTGTGCTGGTGGGAGGGTGTGAGGGTCCACGGCTTTGTGGGTGGCCCGGTGTGAGTGGGGCTCTGCTGGACTTTCTGCAGGAGTTGCCAGGCTGCCACCTGTAAAGAAGAGGATGAGTCACCCATAACTTCCACTGGAATAACTCTCCGGTCTGAGGTGAGGAAGGAAAAAAAGGAGTGTGGTCCGGGACAGGAGGGGTATCTCAGGCAGGGCAATGGAAAGCTTCCAGAAGAGCGCCCGTGGCCAGGATCATCCTGGCTGACCAGCAGGCACCAAGGTGGCCTGCGTGCTGTCGCTGGTGTGGCTCCACGGCCCTTCCTCTAGGCTTTCAAGCCCTTGTACATATTCAGGTGTTTCACCTGGGAAAGTTGGGAACAGTTCAGCAGCAGCTGGCCTGGGGCTCAGCTCACGTTTACTCACAGAGGCCTCGGCACGGTCCCCCAGCTTTGCAATAAGGACGCTCCTTGCGTGGGCAGGCGGGGCTGCTGGCTCTATAGAGGATGATTCCCCACCTCTGACCAATTTCATAATTGTTTACCACTGGAGCAAGTGCCTTGGTAGTGTTTTCCTCTGTATAACTGTTAGATTCAGTTTTTTTTTTCTTTTTTGGTTCAAGTTAGATTTTATTCCTCTTTTATATATTTATGGATATAAGCATGGAAATAATTCATTCTTATAAATACATCAGTGTGAATGGAAGAACATTTTTCCTGTTTTATTTTTACATTTTATTTTTAAAAATTTTGAAATTTAATTTTATTTATTTTTTTATACACTAGGTTATTATTAGTTATCTATTTTATGCATAGACATGTATACAGGTCAATCCCAATCTCCCAACTCATCCCACCACCACCACCCCATGGCTTCCCCCACTTTGTGTCCATACGTTTGTTCTCTACCTCTGTGTCTCTATTTCTGCCCTGCAAACCAGTTCATCTGTAGCATTTTTCTAGGTTCCACATATAGGCATTAATATACAATATTTGTTTTTCTCTTTCTGACTTACTTCACTCTGTATGACAGTCTCTAGATCCATCAACTTCTCTACAAATGACTCAGTTTCATTTCTTTTTATGGCTGAGTAATATTCCATTTTATATATGTACCACATCTTTATCCATTCGTCTGTCTGTGGGCATTTAGGTTGCTTCCATTACCTGGCTATTGTAAATAGTGCTGCAATGAACATTGTGGTGAATGTGTCTCTGTGATTTATGGTTTTCTCTGGGTATATGCCCAGAAGTGGGATTGCTGGATCCTATGGTAATTCTCTTTTTAGTTTTTTAAAGGAACCTCCATACTGTTCTCCATAGTGACTGTATCAATTTACATTCCCACCAATAGCGGAAGAGGGTTCCTTTTGTCCACACCCTCCCCAGAATTTGTTGTTTGTAGATTATCTGATGATGCCGATTCTAACAGGTGTGAGGTCTTACCTCATTGTAGTTTTGATTTGCATTTCTCTAATAATTAGTGATGTTGAGCAGCTTTTCATGTGCGTCTTGGCCATCTCTGTGTCTTCTTTGAAGAAACGTCTATTTAGATCTTCTGCCCATTTTTGTATTGGGTTGTTTGTTGTATTAATATTAAGCTGCATGAGCTGTTTATATATATTGGAGATTAAACCTTTGTCCATTGATTCGTTTGTGAAAGTTTTCGCCCACTCTGAGGGTTGCCTTTTTCCATTCCCGTTTTTTTAACAAAGAAAGAAAGAAATCAAAAGAAGCAGAACACTAATGTGCGTGAAATATGCCTCTTGAAACTGTCGTTTTGAAATATGGACGTCTTTTGAATTTTTTGGTCGATATATGACCCCAGGATTTGTTTTCAGGGCAGGTGTCATTTACAGGCCTGTAATGATTTGGAATATCCACTGACCATTAGCGCTGGGATTAAAGCTGCTGTTGTGTGAAACGGCCACAAGGTGGCAGCAGTTCTCCCTTACCAAATCTGGTTACTAGGGCAGCAGAGCCTCAATGGAAGTCGCGTTCTAGATTGGAATGTAGAACGGAATGTGCCAGGAGAAAGCCCCTCAAGTTTTTCTCACTAATTCTTGTTCGTGTTTTTAATTTAATTTTTTATTTTTTATTACAGCAAGTTTGAGTACAACGTTTAGCTTGTTGTAGGTGTGCAAGAGGTGGTGCTTTTACACATATACATATGTCTGTTCTTCCTGGGATCCTTTTCCCATGTTCGTTATGACAGAATGTTGAGTAGTCTTCTCTTGGTACTCCGTACGTCTTTGGTGATTATATACGTCTACTGTGTTTGTATATGTCTGTTAACCCCAATATCATAATGATTCAATCCTCACACCTTTCCTTTGGTGAACCATAAGTTTGTTTAATGAATCTGTGATTGCCCTCCTCCGTGGAAATATCTGCCCTGGTATCAATTTATAGGTAACACCTATAAGTGATATGATATGATATGTGTCTTTCACTTTCTGACTTACTCCAAGTCACGTGATTACCTCTAGACTCATCTACGGTGCTGCAAATGGCATGGTGTGCTGCTTTTCCTTGGCGAATATTCTGTCTTAGCGAGGTCCATTTTCTGCAATGTGATTCCCTGAGGGCTGAGGATTAGCTGACCTGGGCAGCCTGACCCTGCCGGCAAGCCCTCCCCAGGTGTGCCTGGGTTGAGGTCAATATAAACAGCACTCCAGGCAGCAATAGCCCCTGCCGCTGTGCCTGACTCCATATTCTCTGCCCCGTCAGCAGGCTCGGGGCTGTGCTGGTGGGAGGGTGTGAGGGTCCACGGCTTTGTGGGTGGCCCGGTGTGAGTGGGGCTCTGCTGGACTTTCTGCAGGAGTTGCCAGGCTGCCACCTGTAAAGAAGAGGATGTGTCACCCATAACTTCCACTGGAGTATCTCTCCGGGCTGAGGTGAGGAAGGAAAAAAAGGAGTGGGGGCCGGGACAGGAGGGGTATCTCAGGCAGGGCAATGGAAAGCTTCCAGATGAGCGCCCGTTGCCAGGACCATCCTGGCTGACCTGCAGGCACCAAGTTGCCCTGCTTGCTTTCGCTGGTGTGGCTCCACGGCCCTTCCTCTAGGCTTTCAAGCCCTTGTACATATTCAGGTGTTTCACCTGGGAAGGGTGGGAACAGTTCAGCAGCAGCTGGCCTGGGGCTCAGCTCACGTTTACTCAGAGGCCTCGGCACGGTCCCCCAGCTTTGCAATAAGGACGCTCCTTGCGTGGGCGGGTGCGGCTGCTGGCTGTATGGGAGATGATTCCCCACCTCTGACCAATTTCAGAATTGTTTACCACTGGAGCAAGTGCCTTGGTAGTGTTTTCCTCTGTATACATGTTAGGTTCAGTTTTATTTTTCTTTTTTGTTCAAGTTAGATTTTATTCCTCTTTTATGTATTTATAGATATAAGCATGGAAATAATTCATTCTTATAAATACATCAGTGTGAATGGAAGAACTTTTTTTCAGTTTTATTTTTACATTTTATTTTTAAAAATTTTGAAATTTAAATTTATTTATTTTTTTATACACTAGGTTATTATTAGTTATCTATTTTATGCATAGACATGTATACAGGTCAATCCCAATCTCCCAACTCATCCCACCACCACCATCCCATGGCTTCCCCCACTTTGTGTCGATACGTTTGTTCTCTACCTGTGTGTCTCTATTTCTGCCCTGCAAACCAGTTCATCTGTAGCATTTTTCTAGTTTCCACATATAGGCATTAATATACAATATTTGTTTTTCTCTTTCTGACTTACTTCACTCTGTATGACACTCTCTAGATCCATCAACTTCTCTACAAATGACTCAGTTTCATTCCTTTTTATGGCTGAGTAATATTCCATTTTATATATGTACCACATCTTTATCCATTCGTCTGTCTGTGGGCATTTAGGTTGCTTCCATTACCTGGCTATTGTAAATAGTGCTGCAATGAACATTGTGGTGAATGTGTCTCTGTGATTTATGGTTTTCTCTGGGTATATGCCCAGAAGTGGGATTGCTGGATCCTATGGTAATTCTCTTTTTAGTTTTTTAAAGGAACCTCCATACTGTTCTCCATAGTGAATGTATCAATTTACATTCCCACCAATAGCGGAAGAGGGTTCCTTTTGTCCACACCCTCCCCAGAATTTGTTGTTTGTAGATTATCTGATGATGCCGATTCTAACAGGTGTGAGGTCTTACCTCATTGTAGTTTTGATTTGCATTTCTCTAATAATTAGTGATGTTGAGCAGCTTTTCATGTGCGTCTTGGCCATCTCTGTGTCTTCTTTGAATAAACGTCTATTTAGAACTTCTGCCCATTTTTGTATTGGGTTGTTTGTTGTATTAATATTAAGCTGCATGAGCTGTTTATATATATTGGAGATTAAACCTTTGTCCATTGATTCGTTTGTGAAAGTTTTCGCCCATTCTGAGGGTTGCCTTTTTCCATTCCCGTTTTTTTAACAAAGAAAGAAAGAAATCAAAAGAAGTAGAACACTAATGTGCGTGAAATATGCCTCTTGAAACTGTCGTTTTGAAATATGGACGTCTTTTGAATTTTTTGGTCGATATATGACCCCAGGATTTGTTTTCAGTGCAGGTGTCATTTACAGGCCTGTAATGATTTGGAATATCCACTGACCATTAGCGCTGGGATTAAAGCTGCTGTTGTGTGAAACGGCCACAAGGTGGCAGCAGTTCTCCCTTACCAAATCTGGTTACTAGGGCAGCAGAGCCTCAATGGAAGTCGCGTTCTAGATTGGAATGTAGAACGGAATGTACCAGGAGAAAGCCCCTCAAGTATTTCTCACTAATTCTTGTTCGTGTTTTTAATTTAATTTTTTATTTTTTATTACAGCAAGTTTGAGTACAACGTTTAGCTTGTTGTAGGTGTGCAAGAGGTGGTTCTTTTACACATATACATATGTCTGTTCTTCCTGGGATCCTTTTCCCATGTTCGTTATGACAGAATGTTGAGTAGTCTTCTCTTGGTACTCCGTACGTCTTTGTTGATTATATACGTCTACTGTGTTTGTATATGTCTGTAAACCCCAATATCGTAATGAATTCAATCCTCACACCTTTCCTTTGGTGAACCATAAGTTTGTTTAATGAATCTGTGATTGCCCTTCTCCGTGGAAATATCTGCCCTGGTATCAATTTATAGGTAACACCTATAAGTGATATGATATGATATGTGTCTTTCACTTTCTGACTTACTCCAAGTCACGTGATTACCTCTACACTCATCTACGGTGCTGCAAATGGCATTGTGTGCTTTTTTTCCTTGGCGAATATTCTGTCTTAGCGAGGTCCATTTTCTGCAATGTGATTCCCCGAGGGCTGAGGATTAGCTGACCTGGGCAGCCTGACCCTGCCGGCAAGCCCTCCCCAGGTGTGCCTGGGTTGAGGTCAATATAAACAGCACTCCAGGCAGCAATAGCCCCTGCAGCTGTGCCTGACTCCATATTCTCTGCCCCGTCAGCAGTCTCGGGGCTGTGCTGGTGGGAGGGTGTGAGGGTCCACGGCTTTGTGGGTGGCCCGGTGTGAGTGGGGCTCTGCTGGACTTTCTGCAGGAGTTGCCAGGCTGCCACCTGTAAAGAAGAGGATGTGTCACCCATAACTTCCACTGGAGTATCTCTCCGGGCTGAGGTGAGGAAGGAAAAAAAGGAGTGCGGGACGGGACAGGAGGGGTATCTCAGGCAGGGCAATGGAAAGCTTCCAGAAGAGCGCCCGTGGCCAGGACCATCCTGGCTGACCTGCAGGCACCAAGTTGCCCTGCTTGCTTTCGCTGGTGTGGCTCCACGGCCCTTCCTCTAGGCTTTCAAGCCCTTGTACATATTCAGGTGTTTCACCTGGGAAGGGTGGGAACAGTTCAGCAGCAGCTGGCCTGGGGCTCAGCTCACGTTTACTCACAGAGGCCTCGGCACGGTCTCCCAGCTTTGCAATAAGGACGTTCCTTGCGTGGGCGGGTGGGGCTGCTGGCTGTATGGGAGATGATTCCCCACCTCTGACCAATTTCAGAATTGTTTACCACTGGAGCAAGTGCCTTGGTAGTGTTTTCCTCTGTATAACTGTTAGGTTCAGTTTTTTTTTTTTTCTTTTTTGGTTCAAGTTAGATTTTATTCCTCTTTTATGTATTTATAGATATAAGCATGGAAATAATTCATTCTTATAAATACATCAGTGTGAATGGAAGAACATTTTTTCTGTTTTATTTTTACATTTTATTTTTAAAATTTTTGAAATTTAATTTTATTTATTTTTTTTTATACAGTAGGTTATTATTAGTTAACTATTTTATACATAGACATGTATACAGGTCAATCCCAATCTCCCAACTCATCCCACCACCACCACCCCATGGCTTCCCCCACTTTGTGTCCATACGTTTGTTCTCTACGTCTGTGTCTCTATTTCTGCCCTGCAAACCAGTTCATCTGTAGCATTTTTCTAGGTTCCACATATAGGCATTAATATACAATATTTGTTTTTCTCTTTCTGACTTACTTCACTCTGTATGACAGTCTCTAGATCCATCAACTTCTCTACAAATGACCCAGTTTCATTCCTTTTTATGGCTGAGTAATATTCCATATTATATATGTACCACATCTTTATCCATTCGTCTGTCTGTGGGCATTTAGGTTGCTTCCATTACCTGGCTATTGTAAATAGTGCTGCAATGAACATTGTGGTGAATGTGTCTCTGTGATTTATGGTTTTCTCTGGGTATATGCCCAGAAGTGGGATTGCTGGATCCTATGGTAATTCTCTTTTTAGTTTTTTAAAGGAACCTCCATACTGTTCTCCATAGTGACTGTATCAATTTACATTCCCACCAATAGCGGAAGAGGGTTCCTTTTGTCCACACCCTCCCCAGAATTTGTTGTTTCTAGATTATCTGATGATGCCGATTCTAACAGGTGTGAGGTCTTACCTCATTGTAGTTTTGATTTGCATTTCTCTAATAATTAGTGATGTTGAGCAGCTTTTCATGTGCGTCTTGGCCATCTCTGTGTCTTCTTTGAAGAAACGTCTATTTAGATCTTCTGCCCATTTTTGTATTGGGTTGTTTCTGGTATTAATATTAAGCTGCATGAGCTGTATACATATATTGGAGATTAAACCTTTGTCCATTGATTCGTTTGTGAACGTTTTCGCCCCTTCTGAGGGTTACCTTTTTCCATTCCCGTTTTTTTAACAAAGAAAGAAAGAAAGCAAAAGAATCAGAACACTAATGTGCGTGAAATATGCCTCTTGAAACTGTCGTTTTGAAATATGGACGTCTTTTGAATTTTTTGGTCGATATATGACCCCAGGATTTGTTTTCAGTGCAGGTGTCATTTACAGGCCTGTAATGATTTGGAATATCCACTGACCATTAGCGCTGGGATTAAAGCTGCTGTTGTGTGAAACGGCCACAAGGTGGCAGCAGTTCTCCCTTACCAAATCTGGTTACTAGGGCAGCAGAGCCTCAATGGAAGTCGCGTTCTAGATTGGAATTTAGAACGGAATGTGCCAGGAGAAAGCCCCTCAAGTTTGTCTCACTACTTCTTGTTCGTGTTTTTAATTTAATTTTTTATTTTTTATTACAGCAAGTTTGAGTACAACGTTTAGCTTGTTGTAGGTGTGCAAGAGGTGGTTCTTTTACACATATACATATGTCTGTTCTTCCTGGGATCCTTTTCCCATGTTCGTTATGACAGAATGTTGAGTAGTCTTCTCTTGGTACTCCGTAGGTCTTTGGTGATTATATATGTCTACTGTGTTTGTATATGTCTGTTAACCCCAATATCGTAATGAATTCAATCCTCACACCTTTCCTTTGGTGAACCATAAATTTGTTTAATGAATCTGTGATTGCCCTTCTCCGTGGAAATATCTGCCCTGGTATCAATTTATAGGTAACACCTATAAGTGATATGATATGATATGTGTCTTTCACTTTCTGACTTACTCCAAGTCACGTGATTACCTGTACACTCATCTACGGTGCTGCAAATGGCATTGTGTGCTTTTTTTCCTTGGCGAATATTCTGTCTTAGCGAGGTCCATTTTCTGCAATGTGATTCCCCGAGGGCTGAGGATTAGCTGACCTGGGCAGCCTGACCCTGCCGGCAAGCCCTCCCCAGGTGTGCCTGGGTTGAGGTCAATATAAACAGCACTCCAGGCAGCAATAGCCCCTGCAGCTGTGCCTGACTCCATATTCTCTGCACCGTCAGCAGTCTCGGGGCTGTGCTGGTGGGAGGGTGTGAGGGTCCACGGCTTTGTGGGTGGCCCGGTGTGAGTGGGGCTCTGCTGGACTTTCTGCAGGAGTTGCCAGGCTGCCACCTGTAAAGAAGAGGATGAGTCACCCATAACTTCCACTGGAATAACTCTCCGGTCTGAGGTGAGGAAGGAAAAAAAGGAGTGTGGTCCGGGACAGGAGGGGTATCTCAGGCAGGGCAATGGAAAGCTTCCAGAAGAGCGCCCGTGGCCAGGATCATCCTGGCTGACCAGCAGGCACCAAGGTGGCCTGCGTGCTGTCGCTGGTGTGGCTCCACGGCCCTTCCTCTAGGCTTTCAAGCCCTTGTACATATTCAGGTGTTTCACCTGGGAAAGTTGGGAACAGTTCAGAAGCAGCTGGCCTGGGGCTCAGCTCACGTTTACTCACAGAGGCCTCGGCACGGTCCCCCAGCTTTGCAATAAGGACGCTCCTTGCGTGGGCAGGCGGGGCTGCTGGCTCTATAGAAGATGATTCCCCACCTCTGACCAATTTCAGAATTGTTTACCACTGGAGCAAGTGCCTTGGTAGTGTTTTCCTCTGTATAACTGTTAGATTCAGTTTTTTTTTCTTTTTTGGTTCAAGTTAGATTTTATTCCTCTTTTATATATTTATGGATATAAGCATGGAAATAATTCATTCTTATAAATACATCAGTGTGAATGGAAGAACATTTTTCCTGTTTTATTTTTACATTTTATTTTTAAAAATTTTGAAATTTAATTTTATTTATTTTTTTATACACTAGGTTATTATTAGTTATCTATTTTATGCATAGACATGTATACAGGTCAATCCCAATCTCCCAACTCATCCCACCACAACCACCCCATGGCTTCCCCCACTTTGTGTCCATACGTTTGTTCTCTACCTCTGTGTCTCTATTTCTGCCCTGCAAACCAGTTCATCTGTAGCATTTTTCTAGGTTCCACATATAGGCATTAATATACAATATTTGTTTTTCTCTTTCTGACTTACTTCACTCTGTATGACAGTCTCTAGATCCATCAACTTCTCTACAAATGACTCAGTTTCATTTCTTTTTATGGCTGAGTAATATTCCATATTATATATGTACCACATCTTTATCCATTCGTCTGTCTGTGGGCATTTAGGTTGCTTCCATTACCTGGCTATTGTAAATAGTGCTGCAATGAACATTGTGGTGAATGTGTCTCTGTGATTTATGGTTTTCTCTGGGTATATGCCCAGAAGTGGGATTGCTGGATCCTATGGTAATTCTCTTTTTAGTTTTTTAAAGGAACCTCCATACTGTTCTCCATAGTGACTGTATCAATTTACATTCCCACCAATAGCGGAAGAGGGTTCCTTTTGTCCACACCCTCCCCAGAATTTGTTGTTTGTTGATTATCTGATGATGTCGATTCTAACAGGTGTGAGGTCTTACCTCATTGTAGTTTTGATTTGCATTTCTCTAATAATTAGTGATGTTGAGCAGCTTTTCATGTGCGTCTTGGCCATCTCTGTGTCTTCTTTGAAGAAACGTCTATTTAGATCTTCTGCCCATTTTTGTATTGGGTTGTTTGTTTTATTAATATTAAGCTGCATGAGCTGTTTATATATATTGGAGATTAAACCTTTGTCCATTGATTCGTTTGTGAAAGTTTTCGCCCATTCTGAGGGTTGCCTTTTTCCATTCCCGTTTTTTTAACAAAGAAAGAAGGAAATCAAAAGAAGCAGAACACCAATGTGCGTGAAATATGCCTCTTGAAACTGTCGTTTTGAAATATGGACGTCTTTTGAATTTTTTGGTCGATATATGACCCCAGGATTTGTTTTCAGGGCAGGTGTCATTTACAGGCCTGTAATGATTTGGAATATCCACTGACCATTAGCGCTGGGATTAAAGCTGCTGTTGTGTGAAACGGCCACAAGGTGGCAGCAGTTCTCCCTTACCAAATATGGTTACTAGGGCAGCAGAGCCTCAATGGAAGTCACGTTCTAGATTGGAATGTAGAACGGAATGTACAAGGAGAAAGCCCCTCAAGTTTTTCTCACTAATTCTTGTTCGTGTTTTTAATTTAATTTTTTATTTTTTATTACAGCACGTTGCAGTACAACGTTTAGCTTGTTGTAGGTGTGCAAGAGGTGGTTCTTTTACACATATACATATGTCTGTTCTTCCTGGGATCCTTTTCCCATGTTCGTTATGACAGAATGTTGAGTAGTCTTCTCTTGGTACTCCGTAGGTCTTTGGTGATTATATATGTCTACTGTGTTTGTATATGTCTGTTAACCCCAATATCGTAATGAATTAAATCCTCACACCTTTCCTTTGGTGAACCATAAGTTTGTTTAATGAATCTGTGATTGCCCTTCTCCGTGGAAATATCTGCCCTGGTATCAATTTTTAGGTAACACCTATAAGTGATATGATATGATATGTGTCTTTCACTTTCTGACTTACTCCAAGTCACGTGATTACCTCTAGACTCATCTACGGTGCTGCAAATGGCATTGTGTGCTGCTTTACCTTGGCGAATATTCTGTCTTAGCGAGGTCCATTTTCTGCAATGTGATTCCCTGAGGGCTGAGGATTAGCTGACCTGGGCAGCCTGACCCTGCCGGCAAGCCCTCCCCAGGTGTGCCTGGGTTGAGGTCAATATAAACAGCACTCCAGGCAGCAATAGCCCCTGCAGCTGTGCCTGACTCCATATTCTCTGCCCCGTCAGCAGTCTCGGGGCTGTGCTGGTGGGAGGGTGTGAGGGTCCAAGGCTTTGTGGGTGGCCCGGTGTGAGTGGGGCTCTGCTGGACTTTCTGCAGGAGTTGCCAGGCTGCCACCTGTAAAGAAGAGGATGTGTCACCCATAACTTCCACTGGAATATCTCTCCGGGCTGAGGTGAGGAAGGAAAAAAAGGAGTGGGGGCCGGGACAGGAGGGGTATCTCAGGCAGGGCAATGGAAAGCTTCCAGAAGAGCGCCCGTGGCCAGGACCATCCTGGCTGTCCTGCAGGCACCAAGGTGGCCTGCGTGCTGTCGCTCGTGTGGCTCCACGGCCCTTCCTCTAGGCTTTCAAGCCCTTGTACATATTCAGGTGTTTCACCTGGGAAGGGTGGTAACAGTTCAGCAGCAGCTGGCCTGGGGCTCAGCTCACGTTTACTCACAGAGGCCTCGTCACGGTCCCCCAGCTTTGCAATAAGGACGCTCCTTGCATGGCCGGGCGGGGCTTCTGGCTGTATGGGAGATGATTCCCCACCTCTGACCAATTTCAGAATTGTTTACCACTGGAGCAAGTGCCTTGGTATTGTTTTCCTCTGTATAACTGTTAGGTTCAATTTTTTTTTTCTTTTTTGGTTCAAGTTAGATTTTATTCCTCTTTTATGTATTTATGGATATAAGCATGGAAATAATTCATTCTTATAAATACATCAGTGTGAATGGAAGAACATTTTTTCTGTTTTATTTTTACATTTTATTTTTAAAATTTTTGAAATTTAATTTTATTTTTTTATACAGTAGGTTATTATTAGTTATCTATTTTATGCATAGACATGTATACAGGTCAATCCCAATCTCCCAACTCATCCCACCACCACCACCCCATGGCTTCCCCCACTTTGTGTCCATACGTTTGTTCTCTACCTCTGTGTCTCTATTTCTGCCCTGCAAACCAGTTCATCTGTAGCATTTTTCTAGGTTCCACATATAGGCATTAATATACAATATTTGTTTTTCTCTTTCTGACTTACTTCACTCTGTATGACAGTCTCTAGATCCATCAACTTCTCTACAAATGACCCAGTTTCATTCCTTTTTATGGCTGAGTAATATTCCATTTTATATATGTACCACATCTTTATCCATTCGTCTGTCTGTGGGCATTTAGGTTGCTTCCATTACCTGGCTATTGTAAATAGTGCTGCAATGAACATTGTGGTGAATGTGTCTTTGGAATTTATGGTTTTCTCTGGGTATATGCCCAGAAGTGGGATTGCTGGATCCTATGGTAATTCTCTTTTTAGTTTTTTAAAGGAACCTCCATACTGTTCTCCATAGTGACTGTATCAATTTACATTCCCACCAATAGCGGAAGGGGGTTCCTTTTGTCCACACCCTCCCCAGAATTTGTTGTTTGTAGATTATCTGATGATGCCGATTCTAACAGGTGTGAGGTCTTACCTCATTGTAGTTTTGATTTGCATTTCTCTAATAATTAGTGATGTTGAGCAGCTTTTCATGTGCGTCTTGGCCATCTCTGTGTCTTCTTTGAAGAAACGTCTATTTAGATCTTCTGCCCATTTTTGTATTGGGTTGTTTGTTTTATTAATATTAAGCTGCATGAGCTGTTTATATATATTGGAGATTCAACCTTTGTCCATTGATTCGTTTGTAAAAGTTTTCGCCCATTCTGAGGGTTGCCTTTTTCCATTCCCGTTTTTTTAACAAAGAAAGAAAGAAATCAAAAGAAGCAGAACACTAATGTGCGTGAAATATGCCTCTTGAAACTGTCGTTTTGAAATATGGACGTCTTTTGAATTTTTTGGTCGATATATGACCCCAGGATTTGTTTTCGGGACAGGTGTCATTTACAGGCCTGTAATGATTTGGAATATCCACTGACCATTAGCGCTGGGATTAAAGCTGCTGTTGTGTGAAACGGCCACAAGGTGGCAGCAGTTCTCCCTTACCAAATCTGGTTACTAGGGCAGCAGAGCCTCAATGGACGTCGCGTTCTAGATTGGAATGTAGAACGGAATGTACCAGGAGAAAGCCCCTCAAGTTTTTCTCACTAATTCTTGTTCGTGTTTTTAATTTAATTTTTTATCTTTTATTACAGCCAGTTTGAGTACAACGTTTAGCTTGTTGTAGGTTTGCAAGAGGTGGTTCTTTTACACATATACATATGTCTGTTCTTCCTGGGATCCTTTTCCCATGTTCGTTATGACAGAATGTTGAGTTGTCTTCTCTTGGTACTCCGTAGGTCTTTGGTGATTATATATGTCTACTGTGTTTGTATATGTCTGTTAACCCCAATATCGTAATGAATTAAATCCTCACACCTTTCCTTTGGTGAACCATAAGTTTGTTTAATGAATCTGTGATTGCCCTTCTCCGTGGAAATATCTGCCCTGGTATCAATTTATAGGTAACACGTATAAGTGATATGATATGATATGTGTCTTTCACTTTCTGACTTACTCCAAGTCACGGGATTACCTCTAGACTCATCTACGGTGCTGCAAATGGCATTGTGTGCTGCTTTACCTTGGCGAATATTCTGTCTTAGCGAGGTCCATTTTCTGCAATGTGATTCCCTGAGGGCTGAGGATTAGCTGACCTGGGCAGCCTGACCCTGCCGGCAAGCCCTCCCCAGGTGTGCCTGTGTTGAGGTCAATATAAACAGCACTCCAGGCACCAATAGCCCCTGCAGCTGTGCCTGACTCCATATTCTCTGCCCCGTCAGCAGTCTCGGGGCTGTGCTGGTGGGAGGGTGTGAGTGTCCACGGCTTTGTGGGTGGCCCGGTGTGAGTGGGGCTCTGCTGGACTTTCTGCAGGAGTTGCCAGGCTGCCACCTGTAAAGAAGAGGATGTGTCACACATAACTTCCACTGGAATATCTCTCCGGGCTGAGGTGAGGAAGGAAAAAAAGGAGTGGGGTCCGGGACAGGAGGGGTATCTCAGGCAGGGCAATGGAAAGCTTCCAGAAGAGCACCCGTGGCCAGGACCATCCTGGCTGACCTGCAGGCACCAAGGTGGCCTGCGTGCTGTCGCTGGTGTGGCTCCACGGCCCTTCCTCTAGGCTTTCAAGCCCTTGTACATATTCAGGTGTTTCACCTGGGAAGGGTGGGAACAGTTCAGCAGCAGCTGGCCTGGGGCCCAGCTCACATTTACTCACAGAGGCCTCGGCACGGTCACCCACCTTTGCAATAAGGACGCTCCCTGCGTGGGTGGGCGGGGCTGCTGGCTCTAGGGGAGATGATTCCCCACCTCTGACCAATTTCAGAATTGTTTACCACTGGAGCAAGTGCCTTGGTAGTGTTTTCCTTTGTATAACTGTTAGGTTCAGTTTTTTTTTCTTTTTTGGTTCAAGTTAGATTTTATTCCTCTTTTATGTATTTATGGATATAAGCATGGAAATAATTCATTCTTATAAATACATCAGTGTGAATGGAAGAACATTTTTTCTGTTTTATTTTTACATTTTATTTTTAAAAATTTTGAAATTTAATTTTTATTTTTTATACACTAGGTTATTATTAGTTATCTATTTTATGCATATACATGTATACAGGTCAATCCCAATCTCCCAACTCATCCCACCACCACCACCCCATGGCTTCCCCCACTTTGTGTCCATACGTTTGTTCTCTACCTCTGTGTCTCTATTTCTGCCCTGCAAACCAGTTCATCTGTAGCATTTTTCTAGGTTCCACATATAGGCATTAATATACAATATTTGTTTTTCTCTTTCTGACTTACTTCACTCTGTATGACAGTCTCTAGATCCATCAACTTCTCTACAAATGACTCAGTTTCATTCCTTTTTATGGCTGAGTAATATTCCATTTTATATATGTACCACATCTTTATCCATTCATCTGTCTGTGGCCATTTAGGATTTCTTCCATTACCTGGCTATTGTAAATAGTGCTGCAATGAACATTGTGGTGATTGTGTCTCTGTGATTTATGGTTTTCTCTCGGTATATGCCCAGAAGTGGGATTGCTGGATCCTATGGTAATTCTCTTTTTAGTTTTTTAAAGGAACCTCCATACTGTTCTCCATAGTGACTGTATCAATTTACATTCCCACCAATAGCGGAAGAGGGTTCCTTTTGTCCACACCCTCCCCAGAATTTGTTGTTTGTAGATTATCTGATGATGCCGATTCTAACAGGTGTGAGGTCTTACCTCATTTTAGTTTTGATTTGCATTTCTCTAATAATTAGTGATGTTGAGCAGCTTTTCATGTGCGTCTTGGCCATCTCTGTGTCTTCTTTGAAGAAACGTCTATTAAGATCTTCGGCCCATTTTTGTATTGGGTTGTTTGTTGTATTAATATTAAGCTGCATGAGCTGTATATATATATTGGAGATTTAACCTTTGTCCATTGATTCGTTTGTGAACGTTTTCGCCCCTTCTGAGTGTTACCTTTTTCCATTCCCGTTTTTTTAACAAAGAAAGAAAGAAATCAAAAGAAGCAGAACACTAATGTGCGTGAAATATGCCTCTTGAAACTGTCGTTTTGAAATATGGACGTCTTTTGAATTTTTTGGTCGATATATGACCCCAGGATTTGTTTTCGGGACAGGTGTCATTTACAGGCCTGTAATGATTTGGAATATCCACTGACCATTAGCGCTGGGATTAAAGCTGCTGTTGTGTGAAACGGCCACAAGGTGGCAGCAGTTCTCCCTTACCAAATCTGGTTTTCTAGGGCAGCAGAGCCTCAATGGAAGTCGAGTTCTAGATTGGAATGTAGAACGGAATGTACCAGGAGAAAGCCCCTCAAGTATTTCTCACTAATTCTTGTTCGTGTTTTTAATTTAATTTTTTATTTTTTATTACAGCCAGGTTGAGTACAACGTTTAGCTTGTTGTAGGTGTGCAAGAGGTGGTTCTTTTACACATATACATATGTCTGTTCTTCCTGGGATCCTTTTCCCATGTTCGTTATGACAGAATGTTGAGTAGTCTTCTCTTGGTACTCCGTAGGTCTTTGGTGATTATATACGTCTACTGTGTTTGTATATGTCTGTTAACCCCAATATCATAATGAATTCAATCCTCACACCTTTCCTTTGGTGAACCATAAGTTTGTTTAATGAATCTTTGATTGCCCTTCTCCGTGGAAAAATCTGCCTTGGTATCAATTTATAGGTAAAACGTATAAGTGATATGATATGATATGTGTCTTTCACTTTCTGACTTACTCCAAGTCACGTGATTACCTCTAGACTCATCTACAGTGCTGCAAATGGCATTGTGTGCTTTTTTTCCTTGGCTAATATTCTGTCTTAGCGAGGTCCATTTTCTGCAATGTGATTCCCTGTGGGCTGCGGATTAGCTGACCTGGGCAGCCTGACCGTGTCGGCAAGCCCTCCCCAGGTGTGCCTGCTTTGAGGTCAATATAAACAGCACTCCAGGCAGCAATAGCCCCTGCAGCTGTGCCTGACTCCATATTCTCTGCCCTGTCAGCAGTCTCGGGGCTGTGCTGGTGGGAGGATGAGAGGGTCCACGGCTTTGTGGGTGGCCCAGTGTGAGTGGGGCTCTGCTGGACTTTCTGCAGGATTTGCCAGGCTGCCACCTGTAAAGAAGAGGATGTGTCACCCATAACTTCCACTGGAGTATCTCTCCGGGCTGAGGTGAGGAAGGAAAAAAAGGAGTGGGGTCCGGGACAGGAGGGGTATCTCAGGCAGGGCAATGGAAAGCTTCCAGAAGAGCGCCCCTGGCCAGGACCATCCTGGCTGACCTGCAGGCACCAAGTTGGCCTGCGTGCTTTCGCTGGTGTGGCTCCACGGCCCTTCCTCTAGGCTTTCAAGCCCTTGTACATATTCAGGTGTTTCACGTGGGAAGGGTGGGAACAGTTCAGCAGCAGCTGGCCTGGGGCTCAGCTCACGTTTACTCACAGAGGCCTCGGCACGGTCCCCCAGCTTTGCAATAAGGACGCTCTTTGCGTGGGCGGGTGGGGATGCTGGCTGTATGGGAGATGATTCCCAACATCTGACCAATTTCAGAATTGTTTACCACTGGAGCAAGTGCCTTGGTAGTGTTTTCCTCTGTATAACTGTTAGGTTCAGTTTTTTTTTTTTTTCTTTTTTGGTTCAAGTTAGATTTTATTCCTCTTTTATGTATTTATAGATATAAGCATGGAAATAATTCATTCTTATAAATACATCAGTGTGAATGGAAGAACTTTTTTTCTGTTTTATTTTTCCATTTTATTTTTAAAAATTTTGAAATTTAATTTTATTTATTTTTTATACACTATGTTATTATTAGTTATCTATTTTATGCATAGACATGTATACAGGTCAATCCCAATCTCCCAACTCATCCCACCACCACCACCCCATGGCTTCCCCCACCTTGTGTCCATACGTTTGTTCTCTACCCCTGTGTCTCTATTTCTGCCCTGCAAACCAGTTCATCTGTAGCATTTTTCTAGGTTCCACATATAGGCATTAATATACAATATTTGTTTTTCTCTTTCTGACTTACTTCACTCTGTATGACAGTCTCTAGATCCATCAACTTCTCTACAAATGACTCAGTTTCATTCCTTTTTATGGCTGAGTAATATTCCATTTTATATATGTACCACATCTTTATCCATTCGTCTGTCTGTGGGCATTTAGGTTGCTTCCATTACCTGGCTATTGTAAATAGTGCTGCAATGAACATTGTGGTGAATGTGTCTCTGTGATTTATGGTTTTCTCTGGGTATATGCCCAGAAGTGGGATTGCTGGATCCTATGGTAATTCTCTTTTTAGTTTTTTAAAGGAACCTCCATACTGTTCTCCATAGTGACTGTATCCATTTACATTCCCACCAATAGCGGAAGGGGGTTTCTTTTGTCCACACCCTCCCCAGAATTTGTTGTTTGTAGATTATCTGATGATGCCGATTCTAACAGGTGTGAGGTCTTACCTCATTGTAGTTTTGATTTGCATTTCTCTAATAATTAGTGACGTTGAGCAGCTTTTCATGTGCGTCTTGGCCATCTCTGTGTCTTCTTTGAAGAAACGTCTATTTAGATCTTCTGCCCATTTTTGTATTGGGTTGTTTGTTGTATTAATATTAAGCTGCATGAGCTGTTTATATATATTGGAGATTAAACCTTTGTCCATTGATTCGTTTGTGAACGTTTTCGCCCATTCTGAGGGTTGCCTTTTTCCATTCCCGTTTTTTTAACAAAGAAAGAAAGAAATCAAAAGAAGCAGAACACTAATGTGCGTGAAATATGCCTCTTGAAACTGTCGTTTTGAAATATGGACGTCTTTTGAATTTTTTGGTCGATATATGACACCAGGATTTGTTTTCGGGACAGGTGTCATTTACAGGCCTGTAATGATTTGGAATATCCACTGACCATTAGCGCTGGGATTAAAGCTGCTGTTGTGTGAAACGGCCACAAGGTGGCAGCAGTTCTCCCTTACCAAATCTTGTTACTAGGGCAGCAGAGCCTCAATGGAAGTCGCGTTCTAGATTGGAATGTAGAACGGAATGTACCAGGAGAAAGCCCCTCAAGTTTTTCTCACTAATTCTTGTTCGTGTTTTTAATTTAATTTTTTATTTTTTATTACAGCAAGTTTGAGTACAACGTTTAGCTTGTTGTAGGTGTGCAAGAGGTGGTTCTTTTACACATATACATATGTCTGTTCTTCCTGGGATCCTTTTCCCATGTTCGTTATGACAGAATGTTGAGTAGTCTTCTCTTGGTACTCCGTAGGTCTTTGGTGATTATATACGTCTACTGTGTTTGTATATGTCTGTTAACCCCAATATCATAATGAATTCAATCCTCACACCTTCCCTTTGGTGAACCATAAGTTTGTTTAATGAATCTGTGATTGCCGTACTCCGTGGAAATATCTGCCCTGGTATCAATTTATAGGTAACACGTATAAGTGATATGATATGATATGTGTCTTTCACTTTCTGACTTTCTCCAAGTCACGTGATTACCTCTACACTCATCTACGGTGTTGCAAATGGCATTGTGTGCTTTTTTTCCTTGGCGAATATTCTGTCTTAGCGAGGTCCATTTTCTGCAATGTGATTCCCTGAGGGCTGAGGATTAGCTGACCTGGGCAGCCTGACCCTGCCGGCAAGCCCTCCCCAGGTGTGTCTGGGTTGAGGTCAATATAAACAGCACTCCAGGCAGCAATAGCCCCTGCAGCTGTGCCTGACTCCATATTCTCTGCCCCGTCAGCAGTCTCGGGGCTGTGCTGGTGGGAGGGTGTGAGGGTCCACGGCTTTGTGGGTGGCCCGGTGTGAGTGGGGCTCTGCTGGACTTTCTGCAGGAGTTGCCAGGCTGCCACCTGTAAAGAAGAGGATGTGTCACCCATAACTTCCACTGGAGTATCTCTCCGGGCTGAGGTGAGGAAGGAAAAAAAGGAGTGGGGGCCGGGACAGGAGGGGTATCTCAGGCAGGGCAATGGAAAGCTTCCAGAAGAGCGCCCGTGGCCAGGACCATCCTGGCTGACCTGCAGGCACCAAGTTGTCCTGCGTGCTTTCGCTGGTGTGGCTCCACGGCCCTTCCTCTAGGCTTTCAAGCCGTTGTACATATTCAGGTGTTTCACCTGGGAAGGGTGGGAACAGTTCAGCAGCAGCTGGCCTGGGGCTCAGCTGACGTTTTCTCACAGAGGCCTCGGCACGGTCCCCCAGCTTTGCAATAAGGACGCTCTTTGCGTGGGCGGGTGGGGCTGCTGGCTGTATGGGAGATGATTCCCCACCTCTGACCAATTTCAGAATTGTTTACCACTGGAGCAAGTGCCTTGGTAGTGTTTTCCTCTGTATAACTGTTAGGTTCAGTTTTTTTTTTCTTTTTTGGTTCAAGTTAGATTTTATTCCTCTTTTATGTATTTATAGATATAAGCATGGAAATAATTCATTCTTATAAATACATCAGTGTGAATGGAAGAACATTTTTTCTGTTTTATTTTTACATTTTATTTTTAAAAATTTTGAAATTTAATTTTATTTATTTTTTTATACACTACGTTATTATTAGTTATCTATTTTATGCATAGACATGTATACAGGTCAATCCCAATCTCCCAACTCATCCCACCACCACCATCCCATGGCTTCCCCCACTTTGTGTCCATACGTTTGTTCTCTACCACTGTGTCTCTATTTCTGCCCTGCAAACCAGTTCATCTGTAGCATTTTTCTAGGTTCCACATATAGGCATTAATATACAATATTTGTTTTTCTCTTTCTGACTTACTTCACTCTGTATGACAGTCTCTAGATCCATCAACTTCTCTACAAATGACCCAGTTTCATTCCTTTTTATGGCTGAGTAATATTCCATTTTATATATGTACCACATCTTTATCCATTCGTCTGTCTGTGGGCATTTAGGTTGCTTCCATTACCTGGCTATTGTAAATAGTGCTGCAATGAACATTGTGGTGAATGTGTCTCTGTGATTTATGGTTTTCTCTGGGTATATGCCCAGAAGTGGGATTGCTGGATCCTATGGTAATTCTCTTTTTAGTTTTTTAAAGGAACCTCCATACTGTTCTCCATAGTGACTGTATCAATTTACATTCCCACCAATAGCGGAAGAGGGTTCCTTTTGTCCACACTCTCCCCAGAATTTGTTGTTTATAGATTATCTGATGATGCCGATTCTAACAGGTGTGAGGTCTTACCTCATTGTAGTTTTGATTTGCATTTCTCTAATAATTAGTGATGTTGAGCAGCTTTTCATGTGCGTCTTGGCCATCTCTGTGTCTTCTTTGAAGAAACGTCTATTTAGATCTTCTGCCCATTTTTGTATTGGATTGTTTGTTGTATTAATATTAAGCTGCATGAGCTGTATATATATATTGGAGATTAAACCTTTGTCCATTGATTCGTTTGTGAACGTTTTCACCCCTTCTGAGGGTTACCTTTTTCCATTCCCGTTCTTTTAACAAAGAAAGAAAGAAAGCAAAAGAATCAGAACACTAATGTGCGTGAAATATGCCTCTTGAAACTGTCGTTTTGAAATATGGACGTCTTTTGAATTTTTTGGTCGATATATGACCCCAGGATTTGTTTTCAGGGCAGGTGTCATTTACAGGCCTGTAATGATTTGGAATATCCACTGACCATTAGCGCTGGGATTAAAGCTGCTGTTGTGTGAAACGGCCACAAGGTGGCAGCAGTTCTCCCTTACCAAATCTGGTTATTGGGCAGCAGAGCCTCAATGGAAGTCACTTTCTAGATTGGAATTTAGAACGGAATGTGCCAGGAGAAAGCCCCTCAAGTTTGTCTCACTACTTCTTGTTCGTGTTTTTAATTTAATTTTTTATTTTTTATTACAGCAAGTTTGAGTACAACGTTTAGCTTGTTGTAGGTGTGCAAGAGGTGCTTCTTTTACACATATACATATGTCTGTTCTTCCTGGGATCCTATTCCCATGTACGTTATGACAGAATGTTGAGTAGTCTTCTCTTGGTACTCCGTAGGTCTTTGGTGATTATATATGTCTACTGTGTTTGTATATGTCTGTTAACCCCAATATCATAATGAATTCAATCCTCACTCCTTTCCTTTGGTGAACCATAAGTTTGTTTAATGAATCTGTGATTGCCCTTCTCCGTGGAAATATCTGCCCTGGTATCAATTTATAGGTCACACCTATAAGTGATATGATATGATATGTGTCTTTCACTTTCTGACTTACTCCAAGTCACGTGATTACCTCTAGACTCATCTACGGGGCTGCAAATGGCATTGTGTGCTTCTTTTCCTTGGCGAATATTCTGTCTTAGCGAGGTCCATTTTCTGCAATGTGATTCCCTGAGGGCTGAGGATTAGCTGACCTGGGCAGCCTGACCCTGCCGGCAAGCCCTCCCCAGGTGTTCCTGGGTTGAGGTCAATATAAACAGCACTCCAGGCAGCAATAGCCCCTGCAGCTGTGCCTGACTCCATATTCTCTGCCCCGTCAGCAGTCTCGGGGCTGTGCTGGTGGGAGGGTGTGAGGGTCCACGGCTTTGTGGGTGGCCCGGTGTGAGTGGGGCTCTGCTGGACTTTCTGCAGGAGTTGCCATGCTGCCACCTATAAAGAAGAGGATGTGTCACCCATAACTTCCACTGGAATATCTCTCCGGGCTGAGGTGAGGAAGGAAAAAAAGGAGTGGGGGCCGGGACAGGAGGGGGATCTCAGGCAGGGCAATGGAAAGCTTCCAGAAGAGCGCCCGTGGCCAGGACCCTCCTGGCTGACCTGCAGGCACCAAGGTGGCCTGCGTGCTGTCGCTGGTGTGGCTCCACGGCCCTTTCTATAGGCTTTCAAGCCCTTGTACATATTCAGGTGTTTCACCTGGGAAGGGTGGGAACAGTTCAGCAGCAGCTGGCCTGGGGCTCAGCTCACGTTTTCTCACAGAGGCCTCTGCACGGTCCCCGAGCTTTGCTATAAGGACGCTCCTTGCATGGGCGGGCGGGGCTGCTGGCTCTATGGGAGATGATTCCCCACCTCTGACCAATTTCAGAATTGTTTACCACTGGAGCAAGTGCCTTGGTAGTGTTTTCCTCTGTATAACTGTTAGTTTCAGATTTTTTTTTCTTTTTTGGTTGAAGTTAGATTTTATTCCTCTTTTATGTATTTATGGATATAAGCATGGAAATAATTCATTCTTATAAATACATCAGTGTGAATGGAAGAACATTTTTTCTGTTTTATTTTTACATTTTATTTTTAACATTTTTGAAATTTAATTTTATTTATTTTTTTTATACAGTAGGTTATTATTAGTTATCTATTTTATGCATAGACATGTATACAGGTCAATCCCAATCTCCCAACTCATCCCACCACCACCACCCCATGGCTTCCCCCACTTTGTGTCCATACGTTTGTTCTCTACCTCTGTGTCTCTATTTCTGCCCTGCAAACCAGTTCATCTGTAGCATATTTCTAGGTTCCACATATAGGCATTAATATACAATATTTGTTTTTCTCTTTCTGACTTACTTCACTCTGTATGACAGTCTCTAGTTCCAACAACTTCTCTACAAATGACCCAGTTTCATTCCTTTTTATGGCTGAGTAATATTCCATTTTATATATGTACCACATCTTTATCCATTCGTCTGTCTGTGGGCATTTAGGTTGCTTCCATTACCTGGCTATTGTAAATAGTGCTGCAATGAACATTTTGGTGAATGTGTCTCTGTGATTTATGGTTTTCTCTGGGTATATGCCCAGAAGTGGGATTGCTGGATCCTATGGTAATTCTCTTTTTAGTTTTTTAAAGGAACCTCCATACTGTTCTCCATAGTGACTGTATCAATTTACATTCCCACCAATAGCGGAAGAGGGTTCCTTTTGTCCACACCCTCCCCAGAATTTGTTGTTTGTGGATTATCTGATGATGCCGATTCTAACAGGTGTGAGGTCTTACCTCATTGTAGTTTTGATTTGCATTTCTCTAATAATTAGTGATGTTGAGCAGCTTTTCATGTGCGTCTTGGCCATCTCTGTGTCTTCTTTGAAGAAACGTCTATTTAGATCTTCTGCCCATTTTTGTATTGGGTTGTTTGTTTTATTAATATTAAGCTGCATGAGCTGTTTATATATATTGGAGATTAAACCTTTGTCCATTGATTCGTTTGTGAAAGTTTTCGCCCATTCTGAGGGTTGCCTTTTTCCATTCCCATTTTTTTAACAAAGAAAGAAAGAAATCAATAGAAGCAGAACACTAATGTGCGTGAAATATGCCTCTTGAAACTGTCGTTTTGAAATATGGACGTCTTTTGAATTTTTTGGTCGATATATGACCCCAGGATTTGTTTTCGGGACAGGTGTCATTTACAGGCCTGTAATGATTTGGAATATCCACTGACCATTAGTGCTGGGATTAAAGCTGCTGTTGTGTGAAACGGCCACAAGGTGGCAGCAGTTCTCCCTTACCAAATCTGGTTACTAGGGCAGCAGAGCCTCAATGGCAGTCGCGTTCTAGATTGGAATGTAGAACGGAATGTACCAGGAGAAAGCCCCTCAAGTTTTTCTCACTAATTCTTGTTCGTGTTTTTAATTTAATTTTTTATTTTTTATTACAGCCAGGTTGAGTACAACGTTTAGCTTGTTGTAGGTGTGCAAGAGGTGGTTCTTTTACACATATACATATGTCTGTTCTTCCTGGGATCCTTTTCCCATGTTCGTTATGACAGAATGTTGAGTAGTCTTCTCTTGGTACTCCGTAGGTCTTTGGTGATTATATACGTCTACTGTGTTTGTATATGTCTGTTAACCCCAATATCATAATGAATTCAATCCTCACACCTTTCCTTTGGTGAACCATACGTTTGTTTAATGAATCTTTGATTGCCCTTCTCCGTGGAAAAATCTGCCTTGGTATCAATTTATAGGTAACACGTATAAGTGATATGATATGATATGTGTCTTTCACTTTCTGACTTACTCCAAGTCACGTGATTACCTCTAGACTCATCTACGGTGCTGCAAATGGCATTGTGTGCTTTTTTTCCTTGGCTAATATTCTGTCTTAGCGAGGTCCATTTTCTGCAATGTGATTCCCTATGGGCTGCGGATTAGCTGACCTGGGCAGCCTGACCGTGTCGGCAAGCCCTCCCCAGGTGTGCCTGCTTTGAGGTCAATATAAACAGCACTCCAGGCAGCAATAGCCCCTGCAGCTGTGCCTGACTCCATATTCTCTGCCCTGTCAGCAGTCTCGGGGCTGTGCTGGTGGGAGAATGAGAGGGTCCACGGCTTTCTGGGTGGCCCAGTGTGAGTGGGGCTCTGCTGGACTTTCTGCAGGATTTGCCAGGCTGCCACCTGTAAAGAAGAGGATGTGTCACCCATAAATTCCACTGGAGTATCTCTCCGGGCTGAGGTTAGGAAGGAAAAAAAGGAGTGGTGGCCGGGACAGGAGGGGTATCTCAGGCAGGGCAATGGAAAGCTTCCAGAAGAGCGCCCCTGGCCAGGACCATCCTGGCTGACCTGCAGGCAACAAGTTGGCCTGCGTGCTTTCGCTGGTGTTGCTCCACGGCCCTTCCTCTAGGCTTTCAAGCCCTTGTACATATTCAGGTGTTTCACCTGGGAAGGGTGGGAACAGTTCAGCAGCAGCTGGCCTGGGGCTCAGCTCACGTTTACTCACAGAGGCCTCGGCACGGTCCCCCAGCTTTGCAATAAGGACGCTCTTTGCGTGGGCGGGTGGGGATGCTGGCTGTATGGGAGATGATTCCCCACCTCTGACCAATTTCAGAATTGTTTACCACTGGAGCAAGTGCCTTGGTAGTGTTTTCCTCTGTATAACTGTTAGGTTCAGTTTTTTTTTTTTTCTTTTTTGGTTCAAGTTAGATTTTATTCCTCTTTTATGTATTTATAGATATAAGCATGGAAATAATTCATTCTTATAAATACATCAGTGTGAATGGAAGAACTTTTTTTCTGTTTTATTTTTCCATTTTATTTTTAAAAATTTTGCAATTTAATTTTATTTATTTTTTATACACTATGTTATTATTAGTTATCTATTTTATGCATAGATATGTATACAGGTCAATCCCAATCTCCCAACTCATCCGACCACCACCACACCATGGCTTCCCCCACCTTGTGTCCATACGTTTGTTCTCTACCCCTGTGTCTCTATTTCTGCCCTGCAAACCAGTTCATCTGTAGCATTTTTCTAGGTTCCACATATAGGCATTAATATACAATATTTGTTTTTCTCTTTCTGACTTACTTCACTCTGTATGACAGTCTCTAGATCCATCAACTTCTCTACAAATGACTCAGTTTCATTCCTTTTTATGGCTGAGTAATATTCCATTTTATATATGTACCACATCTTTATCCATTCGTCTGTCTGTGGGCATTTAGGTTGCTTCCATTACCTGGCTATTGTAAATAGTGCTGCAATGAACATTGTGGTGAATGTGTCTCTGTGATTTATGGTTTTCTCTGGGTATATGCCCAGAAGTGGGATTGCTGGATCCTATGGTAATTCTCTTTTTAGTTTTTTAAAGGAACCTCCATACTGTTCTCCATAGTGACTGTATCCATTTACATTCCCACCAATAGCGGAAGGGGGTTTCTTTTGTCCACACCCTCCCCAGAATTTGTTGTTTGTAGATTATCTGATGATGCCGATTCTAACAGGTGTGAGGTCTTACCTCATTGTAGTTTTGATTGCATTTCTCTAATAATTAGTGACGTTGAGCAGCTTTTCATGTGCGTCTTGGCCATCTCTGTGTCTTCTTTGAAGAAACGTCTATTTAGATCTTCTGCCCATTTTTGTATTGGGTTGTTTGTTGTATTAATATTAAGCTGCATGAGCTGTTTATATATATTGGAGATTAAACCTTTGTCCATTGATTCGTTTGTGAACGTTTTCGCCCATTCTGAGGGTTGCCTTTTTCCATTCCCGTTTTTTTAACAAAGAAAGAAAGAAATCAAAAGAAGCAGAACACTAATGTGCGTGAAATATGCCTCTTGAAACTGTCGTTTTGAAATATGGACGTCTTTTGAATTTTTTGGTCGATATATGACCCCAGGATTTGTTTTCGGGACAGGTGTCATTTACAGGCCTGTAATGATTTGGAATATCCACTGACCATTAGCGCTGGGATTAAAGCTGCTGTTGTGTGAAACGGCCACAAGGTGGCAGCAGTTCTCCCTTACCAAATCTGGTTACTAGGGCAGCAGAGCCTCAATGGAAGTCGCGTTCTAGATTGGAATGTAGAACGGAATGTACCAGGAGAAAGCCCCTCAAGTTTTTCTCACTAATTCTTGTTCGTGTTTTTAATTTAATTTTTTATTTTTTATTACAGCAAGTTTGAGTACAACGTTTAGCTTGTTGTAGGTGTGCAAGAGGTGGTTCTTTTACACATATACATATGTCTGTTCTTCCTGGGATCCTATTCCCATGTTCGTTATGACAGAATGTTGAGTAGTCTTCTCTTGGTACTCCGTAGGTCTTTGGTGATTATATACGTCTACTGTGTTTGTATATGTCTGTTAACCCCAATATCATAATGAATTCAATCCTCACACCTTTCCTTTGGTGAACCATAAGTTTGTTTAATGAATCTGTGATTGCCGTTCTCCGTGGAAATATCTGCCCTGGTATCAATTTATAGGTAACACGTATAAGTGATATGATATGATATGTGTCTTTCACTTTCTGACTTACTCCAAGTCACGTGATTACCTCTACACTCATCTACGGTGTTGCAAATGGCATTGTGTGCTTTTTTTCCTTGGCGAATATTCTGTCTTAGCGAGGTCCATTTTCTGCAATGTGATTCCCTGAGGGCTGAGGATTAGCTGACCTGGGCAGCCTGACCCTGCCGGCAAGCCCTCCCCAGGTGTGTCTGGGTTGAGGTCAATATAAACAGCACTTCAGGCAGCAATAGCCCCTGCAGCTGTGCCTGACTCCATATTCTCTGCCCCGTCAGCAGTCTCGGGGCTGTGCTGGTGGGAGGGTGTGAGGGTCCACGGCTTTGTGGGTGGCCCGGTGTGAGTGGGGCTCTGCTGGACTTTCTGCAGGAGTTGCCAGGCTGCCACCTGTAAAGAAGAGGATGTGTCACCCATAACTTCCACTGGAGTATCTCTCCGGGCTGAGGTGAGGAAGGAAAAAAAGGAGTGGGGGCCGGGACAGGAGGGGTATATCAGGCAGGGCAATGGAAAGCTTCCAGAAGAGCGCCCCTGGCCAGGACCATCCTGGTTGACCTGCAGGCACCAAGTTGGCCTGCGTGCTTTGGATGGTGTGGCTCCACGGCCCTTCCTCTAGGCTTTCAAGCCCTTGTACATATTCAGGTGTTTCACCTGGGAAGGGTGGGAACAGTTCAGCAGCAGCTGGCCTGTGGCTCAGCTCACGTTTACTCACAGAGGCCTCGGCACGGTCCCCCAGCTTTGCAATAAGGACGCTCTTTGCGTGGGCGGTTGGGGATGCTGGCTGTATGGGAGATGATTCCCCACCTCTGACCAATTTCAGAATTGTTTACCACTGGAGCAAGTGCCTTGGTAGTGTTTTCCTCTGTATAACTGTTAGGTTCAGTTTTTTTTTTCTTTTTTGTTTCAAGTTAGATTTTATTCCTCTTTTATGTATTTATAGATATAAGCATGGGAATAATTCATTCTTATAAATACATCAGTGTGAATGGAAGAACTTTTTTTCTGTTTCATTTTTACATTTTATTTTTAAAAATTTTGAAATTTAATTTTATTTATTTTTTTATACACTAGGTTATTATTAGTTATCTATTTTATGCATAGACATGTATACAGGTCAATCCCAATCTCCCAACTCATCCCACCACCACCACCCCATGGCTTCCCCCACTTTGTGTCCATACGTTTGTTCTCTACCTCTGTGTCTCTATTTCTGCCCTGCAAACCAGATCATCTGTAGCATTTTTCTAGGTTCCACATATAGGCATTAATATACAATATTTGTTTTTCTCTTTCTGACTTACTTCACTCTGTATGACAGTCTCTAGATCCATCAACTTCTCTACAAATGACTCAGTTTCATTCCTTTTTATGGCTGAGTAATATTCCATTTTATATATGTACCACATCTTTATCCATTCGTCTGTCTGTGGGCATTTAGGTTGCTTCCATTACCTGGCTATTGTAAATAGTGCTGCAATGAAAATTGTGGTGAATGTGTCTCTGTGATTTATGGTTTTCTTTGGGTATATGCCCAGAATTGGGATTGCTGGATCCTATGGTAATTCTCTTTTTAGTTTTTTAAAGGAACCTCCATACTGTTCTCCATAGTGACTGTATCCATTTACATTCCCACCAATAGCGGAAGGGGGTTTCTTTTGTCCACACCCTCCCCAGAATTTGTTGTTTGTAGATTATCTGATGATGCCGATTCTAACAGGTGTGAGGTCTTACCTCATTGTAGTTTTGATTTGCATTTCTCTAATAATTAGTGATGTTGAGCAGCTTTTCATGTGCGTCTTGGCCATCTCTGTGTCTTCTTTGAAGAAACGTCTATTTAGATCTTCTGCCCATTTTTGTATTGGGTTGTTTGTTTTATTAATATTAAGCTGCATGAGCTGTTTATATATATTGGAGATTAAACCTTTGTCCATTGATTCGTTTGTGAAAGTTTTCGCCTATTCTGAGGGTTGCCTTTTTCCATTCCCATTTTTTTAACAAAGAAAGAAAGAAATCAAAAGAAGCAGAACACTAATGTGCGTGAAATATGCCTCTTGAAACTGTCGTTTTGAAATATGGACGTCTTTTGAATTTTTTGGTCGATATATGACCCCAGGATTTGTTTTCGGGACAGGTGTCATTTACAGGCCTGTAATGATTTGGAATATCCACTGACCATTAGCGCTGGGATTAAAGCTGCTGTTGTGTGTAACGGCCACAATGTGGCAGCAGTTCTCCCTTACCAAATCTGGTTTTCTAGGGCAGCAGAGCCTCAATGGAAGTCGAGTTCTAGATTGGAATGTAGAACGGAATGTACCAGGAGAAAGCCCCTCAAGTTTTTCTCACTAATTCTTGTTCGTGTTTTTAATTTAATTTTTTATTTTTTATTACAGCCTGGTTGAGTACAACGTTTAGCTTGTTGTAGGTGTGCAAGAGGTGGTTCTTTTACACATATACATATGTCTGTTCTTCCTGGGATCCTTTGCCCATGTTCGTTATGACAGAATGTTGAGTAGTCTTCTCTTGGTACTCCGTAGGTCTTTGGTGATTATATACGTCTACTGTGTTTGTATATGTCTGTTAACCCCAATATCATAATGAATTCAATCCTCACACCTTTCCTTTGGTGAACCATAAGTTTGTTTAATGAATCTTTGATTGCCCTTCTCCGTGGAAAAATCTGCCTTGGTATCAATTTATAGGTAACACGTATAAGTGATATGATATGATATGTGTCTTTCACTTTCTGACTTACTCCAAGTCACGTGATTACCTCTAGACTCATCTACAGTGCTGCAAATGGCATTGTGTGCTTTTTTTCCTTGGCTAATATTCTGTCTTAGCGAGGTCCATTTTCTGCAATGTGATTCCCTGTGGGCTGCGGATTAGCTGACCTGGGCAGCCTGACCGTGTCGGCAAGCCCTCCCCAGGTGTGCCTGCTTTGAGGTCAATATAAACAGCACTCCAGGCAGCAATAGCCCTGGCAGCTGTGCCTGACTCCATATTCTCTGCCCTGTCAGGAGTCTCGGGGCTGTGCTGGTGGGAGGATGAGAGGGTCCACGGCTTTGTGGGTGGCCCGGTGTGAGTGGGGCTCTGCTGGACTTTCTGCAGGATTTGCCAGGCTGCCACCTGTAAAGAAGAGGATGTGTCACCCATAACTTCCACTGGAGTATCTCTCCGGGCTGAGGTGAGGAAGGAAAAAAAGGAGTGGGGGCCGGGACAGGAGGGGTATCTCAGGCAGGGCAATGGAAAGCTTCCAGAAGAGCGCCCCTGGCCAGGACCATCCTGGCTGACCTGCAGGCACCAAGTTGGCCTGCGTGCTTTCGCTGGTGTGGCTCCACGGGCCTCCTCTAGGCTTTCAAGCCCTTGTACATATTCAGGTGTTTCACCTGGGAAGGGTGGGAACAGTTCAGCAGCAGCTGGCCTGTGGCTCAGCTCACGTTTACTCACAGAGGCCTCGGCACGGTCCCCCAGCTTTGCAATAAGGACGCTCTTTGCGTGGGCGGGTGGGGATGCTGCCTGTATGGGAGATGATTCCCCACCTCTGACCAATTTCAGAATTGTTTACCACTGGAGCAAGTGCCTTGGTAGTGTTTTCCTCTGTATAACTGTTAGGTTCAGTTTTTTTTTTTTCTTTTTTGGTTCAAGTTAGATTTTATTCCTCTTTTATGTATTTATAGATATAAGCATGGAAATAATTCATTCTTATAAATACATCAGTGTGAATGGAAGAACTTTTTTTCTGTTTTATTTTTCCATTTTATTTTTAAAAATTTTGAAATTTAATTTTATTTATTTTTTTATACACTAGGTTATTATTAGTTATCTATTTTATGCATAGACATGTATACAGGTCAATCCCAATCTCCCAACTCATCCAACCACCACCACACCATGGCTTCACCCACCTTGTGTCCATACATTTGTTCTCTACCCCTGTGTCTCTATTTCTGCCCTGCAAACCAGTTCATCTGTAGCATTTTTCTAGGTTCCACATATAGGCATTAATATACAATATGTGTTTTTCTCTTTCTGACTTACTTCACTCTGTATGACAGTCTCTAGATCCATCAACTTCTCTACAAATGACTCAGTTTCATTCCTTTTTATGGCTGAGTAATATTCCATTTTATATATGTACCACATCTTTATCCATTCGTCTGTCTGTGGGCATTTAGGTTGCTTCCATTACCAGGCTATTGTAAATAGTGCTGCAATGAACATTGTGGTGAATGTGTCTCTGTGATTTATGGTTTTCTCTGGGTATATGCCCAGAAGTGGGATTGCTGGATCCTATGGTAATTCTCTTTTTAGTTTTTTAAAGGAACCTCCATACTGTTCTCCATAGTGACTGTATCCATTTACATTCCCACCAATAGCGGAAGGGGGTTTCTTTTGTCCACACCCTCCCCAGAATTTTTTGTTTGTAGATTATCTGATGATGCCGATTCTAACAGGTGTGAGGTCTTACCTCATTGTAGTTTTGATTTGCATTTCTCTAATAATTAGTGACGTTGAGCAGCTTTTCATGTGCGTCTTGGCCATCTCTGTGTCTTCTTTGAAGAAACGTCTATTTAGATCTTCTGCCCATTTTTGTATTGGGTTGTTTGTTGTATTAATATTAAGCTGCATGAGCTGTTTATATATATTGGAGATTAAACCTTTGTCCATTGATTCGTTTGTGAACGTTTTCGCCCATTCTGAGGGTTGCCTTTTTCCATTCCCGTTTTTTTAACAAAGAAAGAAAGAAATCAAAAGAAGCAGAACACTAATGTGCGTGAAATATGCCTCTTGAAACTGTCGTTTTGAAATATGGACGTCTTTTGAATTTTTTGGTCGATATATGACCCCAGGATTTGTTTTCGGGACAGGTGTCATTTACAGGCCTGTAATGATTTGGAATATCCACTGACCATTAGCGCTGGGATTAAAGCTGCTGTTGTGTGAAACGGCCACAAGGTGGCAGCAGTTCTCCCTTACAAAATCTTGTTACTAGGGCAGCAGAGCCTCAATGGAAGTCGCGTTCTAGATTGGAATGTAGAACGGAATGTACCAGGAGAAAGCCCCTCAAGTTTTTCTCACTAATTCTTGTTCGTGTTTTTAATTTAATTTTTTATTTTTTATTACAGCAAGTTTGAGTACAACGTTTAGCTTGTTGTAGGTGTGCAAGAGGTGGTTCTTTTACACATATACATATGTCTGTTCTTCCTGGGATCCTATTCCCATGTTCGTTATGACAGAATGTTGAGTAGTCTTCTCTTGGTACTCCGTAGGTCTTTGGTGATTATATACGTCTACTGTGTTTGTATATGTCTGTTAACCCCAATATCATAATGAATTCAATCCTCACACCTTTCCTTTGGTGAACCATAAGTTTGTTTAATGAATCTGTGATTGCCGTTCTCCGTGAAAATATCTGCCCTGGTATCAATTTATAGGTAACACGTATAAGTGATATGATATGATATGTGTCTTTCACTTTCTGACTTACTCCAAGTCACGTGATTACCTCTACACTCATCTACGGTGTTGCAAATGGCATTGTGTGCTTTTTTTCCTTGGCGAATATTCTGTCTTAGCGAGGTCCATTTTCTGCAATGTGATTCCCTGAGGGCTGAGGATTAGCTGACCTGGGCAGCCTGACCCTGCCGGCAAGCCCTCCCCAGGTGTGTCTGGGTTGAGGTCAGTATAAACAGCACTCCAGGCAGCAATAGCCCCTGCAGCTGTGCCTGACTCCATATTCTCTGCCCCGTCAGCAGTCTCGGGGCTGTGCTGGTGGGAGGGTGTGAGGGTCCACGGCTTTGTGGGTGGCCCGGTGTGAGTGGGGCTCTGCTGGACTTTCTGCAGGAGTTGCCAGGCTGCCACCTGTAAAGAAGAGGATGTGTCACCCATAACTTCCACTGGAGTATCTCTCCGGGCTGAGGTGAGGAAGGAAAAAAAGGAGTGGGGGCCGGGACAGGAGGGGTATCTCAGGCAGGGCAATGGAAAGCTTCCAGAAGAGCGCCCCATGCCAGGACCATCCTGGCTGACCTGCAGGCACCAAGTTGGCCTGCGTGCTTTGGATGGTGTGGCTCCACGGCCCTTCCTCTAGGCTTTCAAGCCCTTGTACATATTCAGGTGTTTCACCTGGGAAGGGTGGGAACAGTTCAGCAGCAGCTGGCCTGTGGCTCAGCTCACGTTTACTCACAGAGGCCTCGGCACGGTCCCCCAGCTTTGCAATAAGGACGCTCTTTGCGTGGGCGGTTGGGGATGCTGGCTGTATGGGAGATGATTCCCCACCTCTGACCAATTTCAGAATTGTTTACCACTGGAGCAAGTGCCTTGGTAGTGTTTTCCTCTGTATAACTGTTAGGTTCAGTTTTTTTTTTTCTTTTTTGGTTCAAGTTAGATTTTATTCCTCTTTTATGTATTTATGGATATAAGCATGGAAATAATTCATTCTTATAAATACATCAGTGTGAATGGAAGAACTTTTTTTCTGTTTCATTTTTCCATTTTATTTTTAAAAATTTTGAAATTTAATTTTATTTATTTTTTATACACTAGGTTATTATTAGTTATCTATTTTATGCATAGACATGTATACAGGTCAATCCCAATCTCCCAACTCATCCCACCACCACCACCCCATGGCTTCCCCCACTTTGTGTCCATACGTTTGTTCTCTACCTCTGTGTCTCTATTTCTGCCCTGCAAACCAGATCATCTGTAGCATTTTTCTAGGTTCCACATATAGGCATTAATATACAATATTTGTTTTTCTCTTTCTGACTTACTTCACTCTGTATGACAGTCTCTAGATCCATCAACTTCTCTACAAATGACTCAGTTTCATTCCTTTTTATGGCTGAGTAATATTCCATTTTATATATGTACCACATCTTTATCCATTCGTCTGTCTGTGGGCATTTAGTTTGCTTCCATTACCTGGCTATTGTAAATAGTGCTGCAATGAAAATTGTGGTGAATGTGTCTCTGTGATTTATGGTTTTCTTTGGGTATATGCCCAGAATTGGGATTGCTGGATCCTATGGTAATTCTCTTTTTAGTTTTTTAAAGGAACCTCCATACTGTTCTCCATAGTGACTGTATCCATTTACATTCCCACCAATAGCGGAAGGGGGTTCCTTTTGTCCACACCCTCCCCAGAATTTGTTGTTTGTAGATTATCTGATGATGCCGATTCTAACAGGTGTGAGGTCTTACCTCATTGTAGTTTTGATTTGCATTTCTCTAATAATTAGTGATGTTGAGCAGCTTTTCATGTGCGTCTTGGCCATCTCTGTGTCTTCTTTGAAGAAACGTCTATTTAGATCTTCTGCCCATTTTTGTATTGGGTTGTTTGTTTTATTAATATTAAGCTGCATGAGATGTTTATATATATTGGAGATTAAACCTTTGTCCATTGATTCGTTTGTGAAAGTTTTCGCCCATTCTGAGGGTTGCCTTTCTCCATTCCCATTTTTTTAACAAAGAAAGAAAGAAATCAATAGAAGCAGAACACTAATGTGCGTGAAATATGCCTCTTGAAACTGTCGTTTTGAAATATGGACGTCTTTTGAATTTTTTGGTCGATATATGACCCCAGGATTTGTTTTCGGGACAGGTGTCATTTACAGGCCTGTAATGATTTGGAATATCCACTGACCATTAGTGCTGGGATTAAAGCTGCTGTTGTGTGAAACGGCCACAAGGTGGCAGCAGTTCTCCCTTACCAAATCTGGATTTCTAGGGCAGCAGAGCCTCAATGGAAGTCGAGTTCTAGATTGGAATGTAGAACGGAATGTACCAGGAGAAAGCCCCTCAAGTTTTTCTCACTAATTCTTGTTCGTGTTTTTAATTTAATTTTTTATTTTTTATTACAGCCAGGTTGAGTACAACGTTTAGCTTGTTGTAGGTGTGCAAGAGGTGGTTCTTTTACACATATACATATGTCTGTTCTTCCTGGGATCCTTTTCCCATGTTCGTTATGACAGAATGTTGAGTAGTCTTCTCTTGGTACTCCGTAGGTCTTTGGTGATTATATACGTCTACTGTGTTTGTATATGTCTGTTAACCCCAATATCATAATGAATTCAATCCTCACACCTTTCCTTTGGTGAACCATAAGTTTGTTTAATGAATCTTTGATTGCCCTTCTCCGTGGAAAAATCTGCCTTGGTATCAATTTATAGGTAACACGTATAAGTGATATGATATGATATGTGTCTTTCACTTTCTGACTTACTCCAAGTCACGTGATTACCTCTAGACTCATCTACGGTGCTGCAAATGGCATTGTGTGCTTTTTTTCCTTGGCTAATATTCTGTCTTAGCGAGGTCCATTTTCTGCAATGTGATTCCCTATGGGCTGCGGATTAGCTGACCTGGGCAGCCTGACCGTGTCGGCAAGCCCTCCCCAGGTGTGCCTGCTTTGAGGTCAATATAAACAGCACTCCAGGCAGCAATAGCCCCTGCAGCTGTGGCTGACTCCATATTCTCTGCCCTGTCAGCAGTCTCGGGGCTGTGCTGGTGGGAGAATGAGAGGGTCCACGGCTTTCTGGGTGGCCCAGTGTGAGTGGGGCTCTGCTGGACTTTCTGCAGGATTTGCCAGGCTGCCACCTGTAAAGAAGAGGATGTGTCACCCATAAATTCCACTGGAGTATCTCTCCGGGCTGAGGTTAGGAAGGAAAAAAAGGAGTGGTGGCCGGGACAGGAGGGGTATCTCAGGCAGGGCAATGGAAAGCTTCCAGAAGAGCGCCCCTGGCCAGGACCATCCTGGCTGACCTGCAGGCACCAAGTTGGCCTGCGTGCTTTCGCTGGTGTGGCTCCACGGGCCTCCTCTAGGCTTTCAAGCCCTTGTACATATTCAGGTGTTTCACCTGGGAAGGGTGGGAACAGTTCAGCAGCAGCTGGCCTGTGGCTCAGCTCACGTTTACTCACAGAGGCCTCGGCACGGTCCCCCAGCTTTGCAATAAGGACGCTCTTTGCGTGGGCGGGTGGGGATGCTGGCTGTATGGGAGATGATTCCCCACCTCTGACCAATTTCAGAATTGTTTACCACTGGAGCAAGTGCCTTGGTAGTGTTTTCCTCTGTATAACTGTTAGGTTCAGTTTTTTTTTTTTCTTTTTTGGTTCAAGTTAGATTTTATTCCTCTTTTATGTATTTATAGATATAAGCATGGAAATAATTCATTCTTATAAATACATCAGTGTGAATGGAAGAACTTTTTTTCTGTTTTATTTTTCCATTTTATTTTTAAAAATTTTGAAATTTAATTTTATTTATTTTTTTATACACTAGGTTATTATTAGTTATCTATTTTATGCATAGACATGTATACAGGTCAATCCCAATCTCCCAACTCATCCAACCACCACCACACCATGGCTTCACCCACCTTGTGTCCATACATTTGTTCTCTACCCCTGTGTCTCTATTTCTGCCCTGCAAACCAGTTCATCTGTAGCATTTTTCTAGGTTCCACATATAGGCATTAATATACAATATGTGTTTTTCTCTTTCTGACTTACTTCACTCTGTATGACAGTCTCTAGATCCATCAACTTCTCTACAAATGACTCAGTTTCATTCCTTTTTATGGCTGAGTAATATTCCATTTTATATATGTACCACATCTTTATCCATTCGTCTGTCTGTGGGCATTTAGGTTGCTTCCATTACCAGGCTATTGTAAATAGTGCTGCAATGAACATTGTGGTGAATGTGTCTCTGTGATTTATGGTTTTCTCTGGGTATATGCCCAGAAGTGGGATTGCTGGATCCTATGGTAATTCTCTTTTTAGTTTTTTAAAGGAACCTCCATACTGTTCTCCATAGTGACTGTATCCATTTACATTCCCACCAATAGCGGAAGGGGGTTTCTTTTGTCCACACCCTCCCCAGAATTTGTTGTTTGTAGATTATCTGATGATGCCGATTCTAACAGGTGTGAGGTCTTACCTCATTGTAGTTTTGATTTGCATTTCTCTAATAATTAGTGACGTTGAGCAGCTTTTCATGTGCGTCTTGGCCATCTCTGTGTCTTCTTTGAAGAAACGTCTATTTAGATCTTCTGCCCATTTTTGTATTGGGTTGTTTGTTGTATTAATATTAAGCTGCATGAGCTGTTTATATATATTGGAGATTAAACCTTTGTCCATTGATTCGTTTGTGAACGTTTTCGCCCATTCTGAGGGTTGCCTTTTTCCATTCCCGTTTTTTTAACAAAGAAAGAAAGAAATCAAAAGAAGCAGAACACTAATGTGCGTGAAATATGCCTCTTGAAACTGTCGTTTTGAAATATGGACGTCTTTTGAATTTTTTGGTCGATTTATGACCCCAGGATTTGTTTTCGGGACAGGTGTCATTTACAGGCCTGTAATGATTTGGAATATCCACTGACCATTAGCGCTGGGATTAAAGCTGCTGTTGTGTGAAACGGCCACAAGGTGGCAGCAGTTCTCCCTTACAAAATCTTGTTACTAGGGCAGCAGAGCCTCAATGGAAGTCGCGTTCTAGATTGGAATGTAGAACGGAATGTACCAGGAGAAAGCCCCTCAAGTTTTTCTCACTAATTCTTGTTCGTGTTTTTAATTTAATTTTTTATTTTTTATTACAGCAAGTTTGAGTACAACGTTTAGCTTGTTGTAGGTGTGCAAGAGGTGGTTCTTTTACACATATACATATGTCTGTTCTTCCTGGGATCCTATTCCCATGTTCGTTATGACAGAATGTTGAGTAGTCTTCTCTTGGTACTCCGTAGGTCTTTGGTGATTATATACGTCTACTGTGTTTGTATATGTCTGTTAACCCCAATATCATAATGAATTCAATCCTCACACCTTTCCTTTGGTGAACCATAAGTTTGTTTAATGAATCTGTGATTGCCGTTCTCCGTGAAAATATCTGCCCTGGTATCAATTTATAGGTAACACGTATAAGTGATATGATATGATATGTGTCTTTCACTTTCTGACTTACTCCAAGTCACGTGATTACCTCTACACTCATCTACGGTGTTGCAAATGGCATTGTGTGCTTTTTTTCCTTGGCGAATATTCTGTCTTAGCGAGGTCCATTTTCTGCAATGTGATTCCCTGAGGGCTGAGGATTAGCTGACCTGGGCAGCCTGACCCTGCCGGCAAGCCCTCCCCAGGTGTGTCTGGGTTGAGGTCAGTATAAACAGCACTCCAGGCAGCAATAGCCCCTGCAGCTGTGCCTGACTCCATATTCTCTGCCCCGTCAGCAGTCTCGGGGCTGTGCTGGTGGGAGGGTGTGAGGGTCCACGGCTTTGTGGGTGGCCCGGTGTGAGTGGGGCTCTGCTGGACTTTCTGCAGGAGTTGCCAGGCTGCCACCTGTAAAGAAGAGGATGTGTCACCCATAACTTCCACTGGAGTATCTCTCCGGGCTGAGGTGAGGAAGGAAAAAAAGGAGTGGGGGCCGGGACAGGAGGGGTATCTCAGGCAGGGCAATGGAAAGCTTCCAGAAGAGCGCCCCATGCCAGGACCATCCTGGCTGACCTGCAGGCACCAAGTTGGCCTGCGTGCTTTGGATGGTGTGGCTCCACGGCCCTTCCTCTAGGCTTTCAAGCCCTTGTACATATTCAGGTGTTTCACCTGGGAAGGGTGGGAACAGTTCAGCAGCAGCTGGCCTGTGGCTCAGCTCACGTTTACTCACAGAGGCCTCGGCACGGTCCCCCAGCTTTGCAATAAGGACGCTCTTTGCGTGGGCGGTTGGGGATGCTGGCTGTATGGGAGATGATTCCCCACCTCTGACCAATTTCAGAATTGTTTACCACTGGAGCAAGTGCCTTGGTAGTGTTTTCCTCTGTATAACTGTTAGGTTCAGTTTTTTTTTTTCTTTTTTGGTTCAAGTTAGATTTTATTCCTCTTTTATGTATTTATGGATATAAGCATGGAAATAATTCATTCTTATAAATACATCAGTGTGAATGGAAGAACTTTTTTTCTGTTTCATTTTTCCATTTTATTTTTAAAAATTTTGAAATTTAATTTTATTTATTTTTTTATACACTAGGTTATTATTAGTTATCTATTTTATGCATAGACATGTATACAGGTCAATCCCAATCTCCCAACTCATCCCACCACCACCACCCCATGGCTTCCCCCACTTTGTGTCCATACGTTTGTTCTCTACCTCTGTGTCTCTATTTCTGCCCTGCAAACCAGATCATCTGTAGCATTTTTCTAGGTTCCACATATAGGCATTAATATACAATATTTGTTTTTCTCTTTCTGACTTACTTCACTCTGTATGACAGTCTCTAGATCCATCAACTTCTCTACAAATGACTCAGTTTCATTCCTTTTTATGGCTGAGTAATATTCCATTTTATATATGTACCACATCTTTATCCATTCGTCTGTCTGTGGGCATTTAGGTTGCTTCCATTACCTGGCTATTGTAAATAGTGCTGCAATGAAAATTGTGGTGAATGTGTCTCTGTGATTTATGGTTTTCTTTGGGTATATGCCCAGAATTGGGATTGCTGGATCCTATGGTAATTCTCTTTTTAGTTTTTTAAAGGAACCTCCATACTGTTCTCCATAGTGACTGTATCCATTTACATTCCCACCAATAGCGGAAGGGGGTTCCTTTTGTCCACACCCTCCCCAGAATTTGTTGTTTGTAGATTATCTGATGATGCCGATTCTAACAGGTGTGAGGTCTTACCTCATTGTAGTTTTGATTTGCATTTCTCTAATAATTAGTGATGTTGAGCAGCTTTTCATGTGCGTCTTGGCCATCTCTGTATCTTCTTTGAAGAAACGTCTATTTAGATCTTCTGCCCATTTTTGTATTGGGTTGTTTGTTTTATTAATATTAAGCTGCATGAGCTGTTTATATATATTGGAGATTAAACCTTTGTCCATTGATTCGTTTGTGAAAGTTTTCGCCCATTCTGAGGGTTGCCTTTTTCCATTCCCATTTTTTTAACAAAGAAAGAAAGAAATCAAAAGAAGCAGAACACTAATGTGCGTGAAATATGCCTCTTGAAACTGTCGTTTTGAAATATGGACGTCTTTTGAATTTTTTGGTCGATATATGACCCCAGGATTTGTTTTCGGGACAGGTGTCATTTACAGGCCTGTAATGATTTGGAATATCCACTGACCATTAGCGCTGGGATTAAAGCTGCTGTTGTGTGTAACGGCCACAAGGTGGCAGCAGTTCTCCCTTACCAAATCTGGTTTTCTAGGGCAGCAGAGCCTCAATGGAAGTCGAGTTCTAAATTGGAATGTAGAACGGAATGTACCAGGAGAAAGCCCCTCAAGTTTTTCTCACTAATTCTTGTTCGTGTTTTTAATTTAATTTTTTATTTTTTATTACAGCCAGGTTGAGTACAACGTTTAGCTTGTTGTAGGTGTGCAAGAGGTGGTTCTTTTACACATATACATATGTCTGTTCTTCCTGGGATCCTTTTCCCATGTACGTTATGACAGAATGTTGAGTAGTCTTCTCTTGGTACTCCGTAGGGCTTTGGTGATTATATACGTCTACTGTGTTTGTATATGTCTGTTAACCCCAATATCGTAATGAATTCAATCCTCACACCTTTCCTTTGTTGAACCATAAGTTTGTTTAATGAATCTGTGATTGCCCTTCTCCGTGGAAAAATCTGCCTTGGTATCAATTTATAGGTAACACGTATAAGTGATATGATATGATATGTGTCTTTCACTTTCTGACTTACTCCAAGTCACGTGATTACCTCTAGACTCATCTACAGTGCTGCAAATGGCATTGTGTGCTTTTTTTCCTTGGCTAATATTCTGTCTTAGCGAGGTCCATTTTCTGCAATGTGATTCCCTGTGGGCTGCGGATTAGCTGACCTGGGCAGCCTGACCGTGTCGGCAAGCCCTCCCCAGGTGTGCCTGCTTTGAGGTCAATATAAACAGCACTCCAGGCAGCAATAGCCCCTGCAGCTGTGCCTGACTCCATATTCTCTGCCCTGTCAGGAGTCTCGGGGCTGTGCTGGTGGGAGGATGAGAGGGTCCACGGCTTTGTGGGTGGCCCGGTGTGAGTGGGGCTCTGCTGGACTTTCTGCAGGATTTGCCAGGCTGCCACCTGTAAAGAAGAGGATGTGTCACCCATAACTTCCACTGGAGTATCTCTCCGGGCTGAGGTGAGGAAGGAAAAAAAGGAGTGGGGGCCGGGACAGGAGGGGTATCTCAGGCAGGGCAATGGAAAGCTTCCAGAAGAGCGCCCCTGGCCAGGACCATCCTGGCTGACCTGCAGGCACCAAGTTGGCCTGCGTGCTTTCGCTGGTGTGGCTCCACGGCCCTTCCTCTAGGCTTTCAAGCCCTTGTACATATTCAGGTGTTTCACCTGGGAAGGGTGGGAACAGTTCAGCAGCAGCTGGCCTGTGGCTCAGCTCACGTTTACTCACAGAGGCCTCGGCACGGTCCCCCAGCTTTGCAATAAGGACGCTCTTTGCGTGGGCGGGTGGGGATGCTGGCTGTATGGGAGATGATTCCCCACCTCTGACCAATTTCAGAATTGTTTACCACTGGAGCAAGTGCCTTGGTAGTGTTTTCCTCTGTATAACTGTTAGGTTCAGTTTTTTTTTTTTCTTTTTTGGTTCAAGTTAGATTTTATTCCTCTTTTATGTATTTATAGATATAAGCATGGAAATAATTCATTCTTATAAATACATCAGTGTGAATGGAAGAACTTTTTTTCTGTTTTATTTTTCCATTTTATTTTTAAAAATTTTGAAATTTAATTTTATTTATTTTTTTATACACTAGGTTATTATTAGTTATCTATTTTATGCATAGACATGTATACAGGTCAATCCCAATCTCCCAACTCATCCAACCACCACCACACCATGGCTTCCCCCACCTTGTGTCCATACGTTTGTTCTCTACCCCTGTGTCTCTATTTCTGCCCTGCAAACCAGTTCATCTGTAGCATTTTTCTAGGTTCCACATATAGGCATTAATATACAATATGTGTTTTTCTCTTTCTGACTTACTTCACTCTATGACAGTCTCTAGATCCATCAACTTCTCTACAAATGACTCAGTTTCATTCCTTTTTATGGCTGAGTAATATTCCATTTTATATATGTACCACATCTTTATCCATTCGTCTGTCTGTGGGCATTTAGGTTGCTTCCATTACCTGGCTATTGTAAATAGTGCTGCAATGAACATTGTGGTGAATGTGTCTCTGTGATTTATGGTTTTCTCTGGGTATATGCCCAGAAGTGGGATTGCTGGATCCTATGGTAATTCTCTTTTTAGTTTTTTAAAGGAACCTCCATACTGTTCTCCATAGTGACTGTATCCATTTACATTCCCACCAATAGCGGAAGGGGGTTTCTTTTGTCCACACCCTCCCCAGAATTTGTTGTTTGTAGATTATCTGATGATGCCGATTCTAACAGGTGTGAGGTCTTACCTCATTGTAGTTTTGATTTGCATTTCTCTAATAATTAGTGACGTTGAGCAGCTTTTCATGTGCGTCTTGGCCATCTCTGTGTCTTCTTTGAAGAAACGTCTATTTAGATCTTCTGCCCATTTTTGTATTGGGTTTTTTGTTGTATTAATATTAAGCTGCATGAGCTGTTTATATATATTGGAGATTAAACCTTTGTCCATTGATTGGTTTGTGAATGTTTTCGCCCATTCTGAGGGTTGCCTTTTTCCATTCCCGTTTTTTTAACAAAGAAAGAAAGAAATCAAAAGAAGCAGAACACTAATGTGCGTGAAATATGCCTCTTGAAACTGTCGTTTTGAAATATGGACGTCTTTTGAATTTTTTGGTCGATATATGACCCCAGGATTTGTTTTCAGGGCAGGTGTCATTTACAGGCCTGTAATGATTTGGAATATCCACTGACCATTAGCGCTGGGATTAAAGCTGCTGTTGTGTGAAACGGCCACAAGGTGGCAGCAGTTCTCCCTTACCAAATCTGGTAACTAGGGCAGCAGAGCCTCAATGGAAGTCGCGTTCTAGATTGGAATGTAGAGCGGAATGTACCAGTAGAAAGCCCCTCAAGTTTATCTCACTAATTCTTGTTCGTGTTTTTAATTTAATTTTTTATTTTTTATTACAGCACGTTTCAGTACAACGTTTAGCTTGTTGTAGGTGTGCAAGAGTTGGTTCTTTTACACATATACATATGTCTGTTCTTCCTGGGATCCTTTTCCCATGTTCGTTATGACAGAATGTTGAGTAGTCTTCTCTTGGTACTCCGTAGGTCTTTGGTGATTATATACGTCTACTGTGTTTGTATATGTCTGTTAACTCCAATATCATAAAGAATTCAATCCTCACACATTTCCTCTGGTGAACCATAAGTTTGTTTAATGAATCTGTGATTGCCCTTCTCCGTGGAAATATCTGCCCTGGTATCAATTTATAGGTAACACCTATAAGTGATATGATATGATATGTGTCTTTCACTTTCTGACTTACTCCAAGTCACGTGATTACCTCTAGACTCATCTACAGTGCTGCAAATGGCATTGTGTGCTTTTTTTCCTTGGCTAATATTCTGTCTTAGCGAGGTCCATTTTCTGCAATGTGATTCCCTGTGGGCTGCGGATTAGCTGACCTGGGCAGCCTGACCGTGTCGGCAAGCCCTCCCCAGGTGTGCCTGCTTTGAGGTCAATATAAACAGCACTCCAGGCAGCAATAGCCCCTGCAGCTGTGCCTGACTCCATATTCTCTGCCCTGTCAGGAGTCTCGGGGCTGTGCTGGTGGGAGGATGAGAGGGTCCACGGCTTTGTGGGTGGCCCGGTGTGAGTGGGGCTCTGCTGGACTTTCTGCAGGATTTGCCAGGCTGCCACCTGTAAAGAAGAGGATGTGTCACCCATAACTTCCACTGGAGTATCTCTCCGGGCTGAGGTGAGGAAGGAAAAAAAGGAGTGGGGGCCGGGACAGGAGGGGTATCTCAGGCAGGGCAATGGAAAGCTTCCAGAAGAGCGCCCCTGGCCAGGACCATCCTGGCTGACCTGCAGGCACCAAGTTGGCCTGCGTGCTTTCGCTGGTGTGGCTCCACGGCCCTTCCTCTAGGCTTTCAAGCCCTTGTACATATTCAGGTGTTTCACCTGGGAAGGGTGGGAACAGTTCAGCAGCAGCTGGCCTGTGGCTCAGCTCACGTTTACTCACAGAGGCCTCGGCACGGTCCCCCAGCTTTGCAATAAGGACGCTCTTTGCGTGGGCGGGTGGGGATGCTGGCTGTATGGGAGATGATTCCCCACCTCTGACCAATTTCAGAATTGTTTACCACTGGAGCAAGTGCCTTGGTAGTGTTTTCCTCTGTATAACTGTTAGGTTCAGTTTTTTTTTTTTTTCTTTTTTGGTTCAAGTTAGATTTTATTCCTCTTTTATGTATTTATAGATATAAGCATGGAAATAATTCATTCTTATAAATACATCAGTGTGAATGGAAGAACTTTTTTTCTGTTTTATTTTTCCATTTTATTTTTAAAAATTTTGAAATTTAATTTTATTTATTTTTTTATACACTAGGTTATTATTAGTTATCTATTTTATGCATAGACATGTATACAGGTCAATCCCAATCTCCCAACTCATCCAACCACCACCACACCATGGCTTCCCCCACCTTGTGTCCATACGTTTGTTCTCTACCCCTGTGTCTCTATTTCTGCCCTGCAAACCAGTTCATCTGTAGCATTTTTCTAGGTTCCACATATAGGCATTAATATACAATATGTGTTTTTCTCTTTCTGACTTACTTCACTCTATGACAGTCTCTAGATCCATCAACTTCTCTACAAATGACTCAGTTTCATTCCTTTTTATGGCTGAGTAATATTCCATTTTATATATGTACCACATCTTTATCCATTCGTCTGTCTGTGGGCATTTAGGTTGCTTCCATTACCTGGCTATTGTAAATAGTGCTGCAATGAACATTGTGGTGAATGTGTCTCTGTGATTTATGGTTTTCTCTGGGTATATGCCCAGAAGTGGGATTGCTGGATCCTATGGTAATTCTCTTTTTAGTTTTTTAAAGGAACCTCCATACTGTTCTCCATAGTGACTGTATCCATTTACATTCCCACCAATAGCGGAAGGGGGTTTCTTTTGTCCACACCCTCCCCAGAATTTGTTGTTTGTAGATTATCTGATGATGCCGATTCTAACAGGTGTGAGGTCTTACCTCATTGTAGTTTTGATTTGCATTTCTCTAATAATTAGTGACGTTGAGCAGCTTTTCATGTGCGTCTTGGCCATCTCTGTGTCTTCTTTGAAGAAACGTCTATTTAGATCTTCTGCCCATTTTTGTATTGGGTTTTTTGTTGTATTAATATTAAGCTGCATGAGCTGTTTATATATATTGGAGATTAAACCTTTGTCCATTGATTGGTTTGTGAATGTTTTCGCCCATTCTGAGGGTTGCCTTTTTCCATTCCCGTTTTTTTAACAAAGAAAGAAAGAAATCAAAAGAAGCAGAACACTAATGTGCGTGAAATATGCCTCTTGAAACTGTCGTTTTGAAATATGGACGTCTTTTGAATTTTTTGGTCGATATATGACCCCAGGATTTGTTTTCAGGGCAGGTGTCATTTACAGGCCTGTAATGATTTGGAATATCCACTGACCATTAGCGCTGGGATTAAAGCTGCTGTTGTGTGAAACGGCCACAAGGTGGCAGCAGTTCTCCCTTACCAAATCTGGTAACTAGGGCAGCAGAGCCTCAATGGAAGTCGCGTTCTAGATTGGAATGTAGAGCGGAATGTACCAGTAGAAAGCCCCTCAAGTTTATCTCACTAATTCTTGTTCGTGTTTTTAATTTAATTTTTTATTTTTTATTACAGCACGTTTCAGTACAACGTTTAGCTTGTTGTAGGTGTGCAAGAGTTGGTTCTTTTACACATATACATATGTCTGTTCTTCCTGGGATCCTTTTCCCATGTTCGTTATGACAGAATGTTGAGTAGTCTTCTCTTGGTACTCCGTAGGTCTTTGGTGATTATATACGTCTACTGTGTTTGTATATGTCTGTTAACCACAATATCATAATGAATTCAATCCTCACACCTTTCCTTTGGTGAACCATAAGTTTGTTTAATGAATCTGTGATTGCCCTTCTCCGTGGAAATATCTGCCCTGGTATCAATTTATAGGTAACACCTATAAGTGATATGATATGATATGTGTCTTTCACTTTCTGACTTACTCCAAGTCACGTGATTACCTCTAGACTCATCTACGGTGCTGCAAATGGCATTGTGTGCTTCTTTTCCTTGGCAAATATTCTGTCTTAGCGAGGTCCATTTTCTGCAATGTGATTCCCTGAGGGCTGAGGATTAGCTGACCTGGGCAGCCTGACCCTGCCGGCAAGCCCTCCCCAGGTGTGCCTGGGTTGAGGTCAATATAAACAGCACTCCAGGCAGCAATAGCCCCTGCAGCTGTGCCTGACTCCATATTCTCTGCCCCGTCAGCAGTCTCGGGGCTGTGCTGGTGGGAGGGAGTGAGGGTCCACGGCTTTGTGGGTGGCCTGTTGTGAGTGGGGCTCTGCTGGACTTTCTGCAGGAGTTGCCAGGCTGCCACCTGTAAAGAAGAGGATGTGTCACCCATAACTTCCACTGGAGTATCTCTCCGGGCTGAGGTGAGGAAGGAAAAAAAGGAGTGGGGGCCGGGACAGGAGAGGTATCTCAGGCAGGGCAATGGAAAGCTTCCAGAAGAGCGCCCGTGGCCAGGACCATCCTGGCTGACCTGCAGGCACCAAGTTGGCCTGCGTGCTTTCGCTGGTGTGGCTCCACGGCCCTTCCTCTAGGCTTTCAAGCCCTTGTACATATTCAGGTGTTTCACTTGGGAAGGGTGGGAACAGTTCAGCAGCAGCTGGCCTGGGGCTCAGCTCACGTTTACTCACAGAGGCCTCGGCACGGTCCCCCAGCTTTGCAATAAGGACGGTCCTTGCGTGGGCGGGTGGGGCTGCTGGCTGTATGGGAGATGATTCCCCACCTCTGACCACTTTCAGAATTGTTTACCACTGGAGCAAGTGCCTTGGTAGTGTTTTCCTCTGTATAACTGTTAGGTTCAGTTTTTTTTTTTTTCTTTTTTGGTTCAAGTTAGATTTTATTCCTCTTTTATGTATTTATAGATATAAGCAAGGAAATAATTCATTCTTATAAATACATCCGTGTGAATGGAAGAACTTTTTTTCTGTTTAATTTTTACATTTTATTTTTAAAAATTTTGAAATTTAATTTTATTTATTTATTATACACTAGGTTATTATTAGTTATCTATTTTATGCATAGACATGTATACAGGTCAATCCCAATCTCCCAACTCATCCCACCACCACCACCCCATGGTTTCCCCCACTTTGTGTCCATACGTTTGTTCTCTACCTCTGTGTCTCTATTTCTTCCCTGCAAACCAGTTCATCTGTAGCATTTTTCTAGGTTCCACAGATAGGCATTAATATACAATATTTGTTTTTCTCTTTCTGACTTACTTCACTCTGTATGACAGTCTCTAGATCCATCATCTTCTCTACAAATGACTCAGTTTCATTCCTTTTTATGGCTGAGTAATATTCCATTTTATATATGTACCACATCTTTATCCATTCGTCTGTCTGTGGGCATTTAGGTTGCTTCCATTACCTGGCTATTTTAAATAGTGCTGCAATGAACATTGTGGTGAATGTGTCTCTGTGATTTATGGTTTTCTCTCGGTATCTGCCCAGAAGAGGGATTGCTGGATCCTATGGTAATTCTCTTTTCAGTTTTTTTTTTTTTTTTTTTTTTTTGCTGTACGCGGGCCTCTCACTGCTGTGGCCTCTCCCGTTGCGGAGCACAGGCTCCGGACACACAGGCTCCGCGGCCATGGCTCGCGGGCCAAGCCGCTGCGCGGCTTGTGGGATCTTCCGGGATAGGGGCACGAACCTGTGGCCCCTGCATCGGCAGGCGGACTCTCAACCACTGCGCCACCAGGGAAGCCCACTTTTTAGTTTTTTAAAGGAACCTCCATACTGTTCTCCATAGTGACTGTATCAATTTACATTCCCACCAATAGCGGAAGAGTGTTCCTTTTGTCCACAACCTCCCCAGAATTTGTTGTTTGTAGATTATCTGATGATGCCAATTCTAACAGGTGTGAGGTCTTAGCTCATTGTAGTTTTGATTTGCATTTCTCTAATAATTAGTGATGTTGAGCAGCTTTTCATGTGCGTCTTGGCCATCTCTGTGTCTTCTTTGAAGAAACGTCTATTTAGATCTTCTGCCCATTTTTGTATTGGGTTGTTTGTTTTATTAATATTAAGCTGCATGAGCTGTATATATATATTGGAGATTAAACCTTTGTCCATTGATTCGTTTGTGAACGTTTTCGCCCCTTCTGAGGGTTACCTTTTTCCATTCCCGTTTTTTTAACAAAGAAAGAAAGAAATCAAAAGAAGCAGAACACTAATGTGCGTGAAATATGCCTCTTGAAACTGTCGTTTTGAAATATGGACGTCTTTTGAATTTTTTGGTCGATATATGACCCCAGGATTTGTTTTCAGGGCAGGTGTCATTTACAGGCCTGTAATGATTTGGAATATCCACTGACCATTAGCGCTGGGATTAAAGCTGCTGTTTTGTGAAACGGCAACAAGGTGGCAGCAGTTCTCCCTAACCAAATCTGGTTACTAGGGCAGCAGAGCCTCAATGGAAGTCACGTTCTAGATTGGAATGTAGAACGGAATGTACCAGGAGAAAGCCCCTCAAGTTTTTCTCACTAATTCTTGTTCGAGTTTTAAATTTAATTTTTTTATTTTTTATTATAGCAAGTTTGAGTACAACATTTAGCTTGTTGTAGGTGTGCAACAGGTGGTTCTTTTACACATATACATATGTCTGTTCTTCCTGGGATCCTTTTCCCATGTTCGTTATGACAGAATGTTGAGTAGTCTTCTCTTGGTACTCCGTAGGACTTTGGTGATTATATACGTCTACTGTGTTTGTATATGTCTGTTAACCCCAATATCATAATGAATTCAATCCTCACACATTTCCTTGGGTGAACCATAAGTTTGTTTAATGAATCTTTGATTGCCCTTCTCCGTGGAAATATCTGCCCTGGTATCAATTTATAGGTAACACCTATAAGTGATATGATATGATATGTGTCTTTCACTTTCTGACTTACTCCAAGTCACGTGATTACCTCTAGACTCATCTACGGTGCTGCAAATGGCATTGTGTGCTTTTTTTCCTTGGCTAATATTCTGTCTTAGCGAGGTCCAGTTTCTGCAATATGATTCCCTGAGGGCTGAGGATTAGCTGACCTGGGCAGCCTGAGCCTGCCGGCAAGCCCTCCCCAGGTGTGCCTGGGTTGAGGTCAATATAAACAGCACTCCAGGCAGCAATAGCCCCTGCAGCTGTGCCTGACTCCATATTCTCTGCCCCGTCAGCAGTCTCGGGGCTGTGCTGGTGGGAGGGTGTGAGGGTCCACGGCTTTGTGGGTGGCCCGGTGTGAGTGGGGCTCTGCTGGAATTTCTGCAGGAGTTGCCAGGCTGCCACCTGTAAAGAAGAGGATGTGTCACCCATAACTTCCACTGGAGTATCTCTCCGGGCTTAGGTGAGGAAGCAGAAAAAGGAGTGGGGGCCGGGACAGGAGGGGTATCTCAGGCAGGGCAATGGAAAGCTTCCAGAAGAGCGCCCGTGGCCAGGACCATCCTGGCTGACCTGCAGGCACCAAGTTGGCCTGCGTGCTGTCGCTGGTGTGGCTCCACGGCCCTTCCTCTAGGCTTTCAAGCCCTTGTACATATTCAGGTGTTTCACCTGGGAAGGGTGGGAACAGTTCAGCAGCCGCTGGCCTGGGGCTCAGCTCACGTTTACTCACAGAGGCCTCGGCACGGTCCCCGAGCTTTGCAATAAGGACGCTCTTTGCCTGGGCGGGTGGGGCTGCTGGCTGTATGGGAGATGATTCCCCATCTCTGACCACTTTCAGAATTGTTTACCACTGGAGCAAGTGCCTTGGTAGTGTTTTCCTCTGTATAACTGTTAGGTTCAGTTTTTTTTTTTCTTTTTTGGTTCAAGTTAGATTTTATTCCTCTTTTATGTATTTATAGATATAAGCATGGAAATAATTCATTCTTATAAATACATCAGTGTGAATGGAAGAACTTTTTTTCTGTATTATTTTTACATTTTAATTTTAAAAATTTTGAAATTTAATTTTATTTATTTTTTTATACACTAGGTTATTATTAGTTATCTATTTTATGCATATACATGTATACAGGTCAATCCCAATCTCCCAACTCATCCCACCACCACCACCCCATGGCTTCCCCCACTTTGTGTCCATACGTTTGTTCTCTACCTCTGTGTCTCTATTTCTGCCCTGCAAACCAGTTCATCTTTAGCATTTTTCTAGGTTCCACATATAGGCATTAATATACAATATTTGTTTTTCTCTTTCTGACTTACTTCACTCTGTTTGACAGTCTCTAGATCCATCAACTTCTCTACAAATGACTCAGTTTCATTCCTTTTTATGGCTGAGTAATATTCCATTTTATATATGTACCACATCTTTATCCATTCGTCTGTCTGTGGGCATTTAGGTTGCTTCCATTACCTGGCTATTGTAAATAGTGCTGCAATGAACATTGTGGTGAATGTGTCTCTGTGATTTATGGTTTTCTCTCGGTATATGCCCAGAAGTGGGATTGCTGGATCCTATGGTAATTCTCTTTTTAGTTTTTTAAAGGAACCTCCATACTGTTCTCCATAGTGACTGTATCAATTTACATTCCCACAAATAGCGGAAGAGGGTTCCTTTTGTCCACACCCTCCCGAGAATTTGTTGTTTGTAGATTATCTGATGCCGATTCTAACAGGTGTGAGGTCTTACCTCATTGTAGTTTTGATTTGCATTTCTCTAATAATTAGTGATGTTGAGCAGCTTTTCATGTGCGTCTTGGCCATCTCTGTGTCTTCTTTGAAGAAACGTCTATTTAGATCTTCTGCCCATTTTTGTATTGGGTTGTTTGTTTTATTAATATTAAGCTGCATGAGCTGTATATATATATTGGAGATTAAACCTTTGTCCATTGATTCGTTTGTGAACGTTTTCGCCCCTTCTGAGGGTTACCTTTTTCCATTCCCGTTTTTTTAACAAAGAAAGAAAGAAATCAAAAGAAGCAGAACACTAATGTGCGTGAAATATGCCTCTTGAAACTGTCGTTTTGAAATATGGACGTCTTTTGAATTTTTTGGTCGATATATGACCCCAGGATTTGTTTTCAGGGCAGGTGTCATTTACAGGCCTGTAATGATTTGGAATATCCACTGACCATTAGCGCTGGGATTAAAGCTGCTGTTGTGTGAAACGGCCACAAGGTGGCAGCAGTTCTCCCTTACCAAATCTGGTTCCTAGGGCAGCAGAGCCTCAATGGAAGTCGCGTTCTAGATTGGAATGTAGAACGGAATGTACCAGGAGAAAGCCCCTCAAGTTTGTCTCACTACTTCTTGTTCGTGTTTTTAATTTAATTTTTTATTTTTTATTACAGCAAGTTTGAGTACAACCTTTAGCTTGTTGTAGGTGTGCAAGAGGTGGTTCTTTTACACATATACATATGTCTTTTCTTCCTGGGATCCTTTTCCCATGTACGTTATGACAGAATGTTGAGTAGTCTTCTCTTGGTACTCCGTAGGTCTTTGGTGATTATATATGTCTACTGTGTTTGTATATGTCTGTTAACCCCAATATCGTAATGAATTCAATCCTCACACCTTTCCTTTGGTGAACCATAAGTTTAATGAATCTGTGATTGCCCTTCTCCGTGGAAATATCTGCCCTGGTATCAATTTATAGGTAACACCTATAAGTGATATGATATGATATGTGTCTTTCACTTTCTGACTTACTCCAAGTCACGTGATTACCTCTAGACTCATCTACGGTGTTGCAAATGGCATTGTGTGCTTCTTTTCCTTGGCGAATATTCTGTCTTAGCGAGGTCCATTTTCTGCAATGTGATTCCCTGAGGGCTGAGGATTAGCTGACCTGGGCAGCCTGACCCTGCCGGCAAGCCCTCCCCAGGTGTGCCTGGGTTGAGGTCAATATAAACAGCACTCCAGGCAGCAATAGCCCCTGCAGCTGTGCCTGACTCCATATTCTCTGCCCCGTCAGCAGTCTCGGGGCTGTGCTGGTGGGAGGGTGTGAGGGTCCACGGCTTTGTGGGTGGCCCGGTGTGAGTGGGGCTCTGCTGGACTTTCTGCAGGAGTTGCCAGGCTGCCACCTGTAAAGAAGAGGATGTGTCACCCATAACTTCCACTGGAGTATCTCTCCGGGCTGAGGTGAGGAAGGAAAAAAAGGAGTGGGGGCCGGGACAGGAGGGGTATCTCAGGCAGGGCAATGGAAAGCTTCCAGAAGAGCGCCCATGGCCAGGACCATCCTGGCTGACCAGCAGTCACCACGTTGGCCTGCGTGCTGTCGCTGGTGTGGCTCCACGGCCCTTCCTCTAGGCTTTCAAGCCCTTGTACATATTCAGGTGTTTCACCTGGGAAGGGTGGGAACAGTTCAGCAGCAGCTGGCCTGGGGCTCAGCTCACGTTTACTCACAGAGGCCTCGGCACGGTCCCCCAGCTTTGCAATAAGGACGCTCTTTGCGTGGGCGGGTGGGGCTGCTCGCTGTATGGGAGATGATTCCCCACCTCTGACCAATTTCAGAATTGTTTACCACTGGAGCAAGTGCCTTGGTAGTGTTTTCCTCTGTATAACTGTTAGGTTCAGTTTTTTTTTTCTTTTTTGGTTCAAGTTAGATTTTATTCCTCTTTTATGTATTTATGGATATAAGCATGGAAATAATTCATTCTTATAAATACATCAGTGTGAATGGAAGAACATTTTTTCTGTTTTATTTTTACATTTTATTTTTAAAATTTTTGAAATTTAATTTTATTTATTTTTTTTATACAGTAAGTTATTATTAGTTATCTATTTTATGCACAGACATGTGTACAGGTCAATCCCAATCTCCCAACTCATCCCACCACCACCACTCCATGGCTTCCCCCACTTTGTGTCCATACGTTTGTTCTCTACCTCTGTGTCTCTATTTCTGCCCTGCAAACCAGTTCATCTGTAGCATTTTTCTAGGTTCCACATATAGGCATTAATATACAATATTTGTTTTTTCTCTTTCTGACTTACTACACTCTGTATGACAGTCTCTAGATCCATCAAATTCTCTACAAATGACCCAGTTTCATTCCTTTTTATGGCTGAGTAATATTCCATTTTATATATGTACCACATCTTTATCCATTCGTCTGTCTGTGGGCATTTAGGTTGCTTCCATTACCTGGCTATTGTAAGTAGTGCTGCAATGAACATTGTGGTGAATGTGTCTCTGTGATTTATGGTTTTCTCTCGGTATATGCCCAGAAGTGGGATTGCTGGATCCTATGGTAATTCTCTTTTTAGTTTTTTAAAGGAACCTCCATACTGTTCTCCATAGTGTCTGTATCAATTTACATTCCCACCAATAGCGGAAGAGGGTTCCTTTTGTCCACACCCTCCCCAGAATTTGTTGTTTGTAGATTATCTGATGATGCCGATTCTAACAGGTGTGAGGTCTTACCTCATTGTAGTTTTGATTTGCATTTCTCTAATAATTAGTGATGTTGAGCAGCTTTTCATGTGCGTCTTGGCCATCTCTGTGTCTTCTTTGAAGAAACGTCTATTTAGATCTTCTGCCCATTTTTGTATTGGGTTGTATGTTGTATTAATATTAAGCTGCATGAGCTGTATATATATATTGGAGATTAAACCTTTGTCCATTGATTCGTTTGTGAACGTTTTCGCCCCTTCTGAGGGTTACCTTTTTCCATTCCCGTTTTTTAACAAAGAAAGAAAGAAAGCAAAAGAATCAGAACACTAATGTGCGTGAAATATGCCTCTTGAAACTGTCGTTTTGAAATATGGACGTCTTTTGAATTTTTTGGTCGATATATGACCCCAGGATTTGTTTTCAGGGCAGGTGTCATTTACAGGCCTGTAATGATTTGGAATATCCACTGACCATTAGCGCTGGGATTAAAGCTGCTGTTGTGTGAAACGGCCACAAGGTGGCAGCAGTTCTCCCTTACCAAATCTGGTTACTAGGGCAGCAGAGCCTCAATGGAAGTCGCGTTCTAGATTGGAATGTAGAACGGAATGTGACAGGAGAAAGCCCCTCTAGTTTGTCTCACTACTTCTTGTTCGTGTTTTTATTTTAATTTTTTATTTTTTATTACAGCAAGTTTGAGTACAACGTTTAGCTTGTTGTAGGTGTGCAAGAGGTGGTTCTTTTACCCATATACATATGTCTGTTCTTCCTGGGATCCTTTTCCCAAGTACGTTATGACAGAATGTTGAGTAGTCTTCTCTTGGTACTCCGTAGGTCTTTGGTGATTATATATGTCTACTGTGTTTGTATATGTCTGTTAACCCCAATATCGTAATGAATTCAATCCTCACACCTTTCCTTTGGTGAACCATAAGTTTGTTTAATGAATCTGTGATTGCCCTTCTCCGTGGAAATATCTGCCCTGGTATCAATTTATACGTAACATCTATAAGTGATATGATATGATATGTGTCTTTCACTTTCTGACTTACTCCAAGTCACGTGATTACCTCTAGACTCATCTACGGTGCTGCAAATGGCATTGTGTGCTTCTTTTCCTTGGCGAATATTCTGTCTTAGCGGGGTCCATTTTCTGCAATGTGATTCCCTGAGGGCTGAGGATTAGCTGACCTGGGCAGCCTGAACCTGCCGGCAAGCCCTCCCCAGGTGTGCCTTGGTTGAGGTCAATATAAACAGCACTCCAGGCAGCAATAGCCCCTGCAGCTGTGCCTGACTGCATATTCTCTGCCCCGTCAGCAGTCTCGGGGCTGTGCTGGTGGGAGGGTGTGAGGGTCCACGGCTTTGCGGATGGCCCGGTGTGAGTGGGGCTCTGCTGGACATTCTGCAGTAGTTGCCAGGCTGCCACCTGTAAAGAAGAGGATGTGTCACCCATAACTTCCACTGGAATATCTCTCCGGGCTGAGGTGAGTAAGTAAAAAAAGGAGTGGGGGCCGGGACAGGAGGGGTATCTCAGGCAGGGCAATGGAAAGCTTCCAGAAGAGCACCCGTGTCCAGGACCATCCTGGCTGACCTGCAGGCACCAAGTTGGCCTGCGTGCTTTCGCTGGTGTGGTTCCACGGCCCTTCCTCTAGGCTTTCAAGCCCTTGTACATATTCAGGTGTTTCACCTGGGAAGGGTGGGAACAGTTCAGCAGCAGCTGGCCTGGGGCTCAGCTAACGTTTACTCACAGTGGCCTCGGAACGGTCCCCCAGCTTTGCAATAAGGACGCTCCTTGCGTGGGCGGGTGGGGCTGCTGGCTGTATGGGAGATGATACCCCACCTGTGACCAATTTCAGAATTGTTTACCAATGGAGCAAGTGCCTTGGTTGTGTTTTCCTCTGTATAACTGTTAGGTTCAGTTTTTTTTTTCTTTTTTGGTTCAAGTTAGATTTTATTCCTCTTTTATGTATTTATAGATATAAGCATGGAAATAATTCTTTCTTATAAATACATCAGTGTGAATGGAAGAACTTTTTTCTGTTTTATTTTTACATTTTATTTTTAAAAATTTTGAAATTTAATTTTATTTATTTTTTATTCACTAGGTTATTATTAGTTATCTATTTTATGCATAGACATGTATACAGGTCAATCCCAATCTCCCAACTCATCCCACCAACACCACCCCATGGCTTCCCCCACTTTGTGTCCATACGTTTGTTCTCTACCTCTGTGTCTCTATTTCTGCCCTGCAAACCAGTTCAGCTGTAGCATTTTTCTAGGTTCCACATATAGGCATTAATATATAATATTTGTTTTTCTCTTTCTGACTTACTTCACTCTGTATGACAGTCTCTAGATCCATCAACTTCTCTACAAATGACCCAGTTTCATTCCTTTTTATGGCTGAGTAATATTCCATTTTATATATGTACCACGTCTTTATCCATTCGTCTGTCTGTGGGCATTTAGGTTGCTTCCATTACCTGGCTATTGTAAATAGTGCTGCAATGAACATTGTGGTGAATGTCTCTCTGTGATTTATGGTTTTCTCTCGGTATATGCCCAGAAGTGGGATTGCTGGATCCTATGGTAATTCTCTTTTTAGTTTTTTAAAGGAAGCTCCATACTGTTCTCCATAGTGACTGTATCAATTTACATTCCCAACAATAGCCGAAGAGGGTTCCTTTTGTCCACACCCTCCCCAGAATTTGTTGTTTGTAGATTATCTGATGATTCCGATTCTAACAGGTGTGAGGTCTTACCTCATTGTAGTTTTGATTTGCATTTCTCTAATAATTAGTGATGTTGAGCAGCTTTTCATGTGAGTCTTGGCCATTTCTGTGTCTTCTTTGAAGAAACGTCTATTTAGATCTTCTGCCCATTTTTGTATTGGGTTGTTTGTTTTATTAATATTAAGCTGCATGAGCTGTTTATATATATTGGAGATTAAACCTTTGTCCATTGATTCGTTTGTGAATGTTTTCGCCCATTCTGAGGGTTGCCTTTTTCCATTCCCGTTTTTTTAACAAAGAAAGAAAGAAATCAAAAGAAGCAGAACACTAATGTGCGTGAAATATGCCTCTTGAAACTGTCGTTTCGAAATATGGACGTCTTTTGAATTTTTTGGTCGATATATGACCCCAGGATTTGTTTTCAGGGCAGGTGTCATTTACAGGCCTGTAATGCTTTGGAATATCCACTGACCATTAGCGCTGGGATTAAAGCTGCTGTTGTGTGAAACGGCCACAAGGTGGCAGCAGTTCTCCCTTACCAAATCTGCTTACTAGGGCAGCAGAGCCTCAAAGGAAGTCGCATTCTAGATTGGAATGTAGAACGGAATGTACCAGGAGAAAGCCCCTCAAGATTTTCTCACTAATTCTTGTTCGTGTTTTTAATTTAATTTTTTATTTTTTATTACAGCAAGTTTGAGTACAACGTTTAGCTTGTTGTAGGTGTGCAAGAGGTGGTTCTTTTACACATATACATATGTCTGTTCTTCCTGGGATCCTTTTCCCATGTACGTTATGACAGAATGTTGAGTAGTCTTCTCTTGGTACTCCGTAGGTCTTTGCTGATTATATATGTCTACTGTGTTTGTATATGTCTGTTAACCCCAATATCGTAATGAATTCAATCCTCACACCTTTCCTTTGGTGAACCATAAGTTTGTTTAATGAATCTGTGATTGCCCTTCTCCGTGGAAATATCTGCCCTGGTATCAATTTATAGGTAACACCTATAAGTGATATGATATGATATGTGTCTTTCACTTTCTGACTTACTCCAAGTCACGTGATTACCTCTAGACTCATCTACGGTGCTGCAAATGGCATTGTGTGCTTCTTTTCCTTGGCGAATATTCTGTCTTAGCGAGGTCCATTTTCTGCAATGTGATTCCCTGAGGGCTGAGGATTAGCTGACCTGGGCAGCCTGACCCTGCCGGCAAGCCCTCCCCAGGTGTGCCTGGGTTGAGGTCAATATAAACAGCACTCCAGGCAGCAATAGCCCCTGCAGCTGTGTCTGACTCCATATTCTCTGCCCCGTCAGCAGTCTCGGGGCTCTGCTGGTGGGAGGGTGTGAGGGTCCACGGCTTTGTGGGTGGCCCGGTGTGAGTGGGGCTCTGCTGGACTTTCTGCAGGAGTTGCCAGGCTGCCACCTGTAAAGAAGAGGATGTGTCACCCATAACTTCCACTGGAGTATCTCTCCGGGCTGAGGTGAGGAAGGAAAAAAAGGAGTGGGGGCCGGGACAGGAGGGGTATCTCAGGCAGGGCAATGGAAAGCTTCCAGAAGAGCGCCCGTGGCCGGGACCATCCTGGCTGACCGGCAGGCACCAAGTTGGCCTGCGTGCTTTCGCTGTTGTGGCTCCACGGCCCTTCCTCTAGGCTTTCAAGCCCTTGTACATATTCAGGTGTTTCACGTGGGAAGGGTGGGAACAGTTCAGCAGCAGCTGGCCTGGGGCTCAGCTCACGTTTACTCACAGAGGCCTCGGCATGGTCCCCCAGCTTTGCAATAAGGACGATCCTTGCGTGGGCGGGCGGGGCTGCTGGCTGTATGGGAGATGATTCCCCACCTCTGACCAATTTCAGAATTGTTTACCAGTGGAGCAAGTGCCTTGGTAGTGTTTTCCTCTGTATAACTGTTAGGTTCAGTTTTTTTTTTTTCTTTTTTGGTTTAAGTTAGATTTTATTCCTCTTTTATGTATTTATAGATATAAGCATGGAAATAATTCATTCTTATAAATACATCAGTGTGAATGGAAGAACATTTTTTCTGTTTTATTTTTACATTTTATTTTTAAAAATTTTGAAATTTAATTTTATTTATTTTTTTATACACTAGGTTATTATTAGTTATCTATTTTATGCATAGACATGTATACAGGTCAATCCCAATCTCCCAACTCATCCCACCATCACCACCCCATGGCTTCCCCCACTTTGTGTCCATACGTTTGTTCTCTACCTCTGTGTCTCTATTTCTGCCCTGCAAACCAGTTCATCTGTAGCATTTTTCTAGGTTCCACATATAGGCATTAATATACAATATTTGTTTTTCTCTTTCTGACTTACTTCACTCTGTATGAGAGTCTCTAGATCCATCAACTTCTCTACAAATGATCCAGTTTCATTCCTTTTTATTGCTGAGTAATATTCCTTTTTATATATGTACCACATCTTTATCCATTCGTCTGTCTGTGGGCATTTAGGTTGCTTCCATTACCTGGCTATTGTAAATAGTGCTGCAATGAACATTGTGGTGAATGTGTCTTTGTGATTTATGGTTTTCTCTGGGTATATGCCCAGAAGTGGGATTGCTGGATCCTATGGTAATTCTGTTTTTAGTTTTTTAAAGGAACCTCCATACTGTTCTCCATAGTGACTGTATCAATTTACATTCCCACCAATAGCGGAAGAGGGTTCCTTTTGTCCACACCCTCCCCAGAATTTGTTGTTTGTAGATTATCTGATGATGCCGATTCTAACAGGTGTGAGGTCTTACCTCATTGTAGTTTTGATTTGCATTTCTCTAATAATTAGTGATGTTGAGCAGCTTTTCATGTGCGTCTTGGCCATCTCTGTGTCTTCTTTGAAGAAACGTCTATTTAGATCTTCTGCCCATTTTTGTATTGGGTTGTTTGTTGTATTAATATTAAGCTGCATGAGCTGTATATATATATTGGAGATTAAACCTTTGTCCATTGATTCGTTTGTGAACGTTTTCGCCCCTTCTGAGGGTTGCCTTTTTCCATTCCCGTTTTTTTAACAAAGAAAGAAGAAAGCAAAAGAAGCAGAACACTAATGTGCGTGAAATATGCCTCTTGAAACTGTCGTTTTGAAATATGGACGTCTTTTGAATTTTTTCGTCGATATATGACCCCAGGATTTGTTTTCAGGGCAGGTGTCATTTACAGGCCTGTAATGATTTGGAATATCCACTGACCATTAGCGCTGGGATTAAAGCTGCTGTTGTGTGAAACGGCCACAAGGTGGCAGCAGTTCTCCCTTACCAAATCTGGTTACTAGGGCAGCAGAGCCTCAATGGAAGTCGCGTTCTAGATTGGAATGTAGAACGGAATGTGCCAGGAGAAAGCCCCTCAAGTTTGTCTCACTACTTCTTGTTCGTGTTTTTAATTTAATTTTTTATTTTTTATTACAGCAAGTTTGAGTACAACGTTTAGCTTGTTGTAGGTGTGCAAGAGGTGGTTCTTTTACACATATACATATGTCTGTTCTTCCTGGGATCCTTTTCCCATGTACGTTATGACAGAATGTTGAGTAGTCTTCTCTTGGTACTCCGTAGGTCTGTGGTGATTATATATGTCTACTGTGTTTGTATATGTCTGTTAACCCCAATATCGTAATGAATTCAATCCTCACACCTTTCCTTTGGTGAACCATAAGTTTGTTTAATGAATCTGTGATTGCCCTTCTCCGTGGAAATATCTGCCCTGGTATCAATTTATAGGTAACACCTATAAGTGATATGATATGATATGTGTCTTTCACTTTCTGACTTACTCCAAGTCACGTGATTACCTCTAGACTCATCTACGGTGCTGCAAATGGCATTGTGTGCTTCTTTTCCTTGGCGAATATTCTGTCTTAGCGAGGTCCATTTTCTGCAATGTGATTCCCTGAGGGCTGAGGATTAGCTGACCTGGGCAGCCTGACCCTGCCGGCAAGCCCTCCCCAGGTGTGCCTGGGTTGAGGTCAATATAAACAGCACTCCAGGCAGCAATAGCCCCTGCAGCGGTGCCTGACTCCATATTCTCTGCCCCGTCAGCAGTCTCGGGGCTGTGCTGGTGGGAGGGTGTGAGGGTCCACGGCTTTGTGGGTGGCCCGGTGTGAGTGGGGCTCTGCTGGACTTTCTGCAGGAGTTGCCAGGCTGCCACCTGTAAAGAAGAGGATGTGTCACCCATAACTTCCACTGGAGTATCTCTCCGGGCTGAGGTGAGGAAGGAAAAAAAGGAGTGGGGGCCGGGACAGGAGGGGTATCTCAGGCAGGGCAATGGAAAGATTCCAGAAGAGCGCCCGTGGCCAGGACCATCCTGGCTGACCTGCAGGCACCAAGGTGGCCTGCGTGCTGTCGCTGGTGTGGCTCCACGGCCCTTCCTCTAGGCTTTCAAGCCCTTGTACATATTCAGGTGTTTCACCTGGGAAGGGTGGGAACAGTTCAGCAGCAGCTGGCCTGGGGCTCAGCTCACGTTTACTCACAGAGGCCTCGGCACGGTCCCCCAGCTTTGCAATAAGGACGCTCCTTGCGTGGGCGGGCGGGGCTGCTGGCTCTATGGGAGATGATTCCCCTCCTCTGACCAATTTTAGAATTGTTTACCACTGGAGCAAGTGCCTTGGTAGTGTTTTCCTCTGTATAACTGTTAGGTTCAGTTTTTTTTTCTTTTTTGGTTCAAGTTAGATTTTATTCCTCTTATGTATATATGGATATAAGCATGGAAATAATTCATTCTTATAAATACATCAGTGTGAATGGAAGAACATTTTTTCTGTTTTATTTTTACATTTTATTTTTAAAATTTTTGAAATTTAATTTTATTTATTTTTTTACACAGTAGGTTATTATTAGTTATCTATTTTATGCATACACATGTATACAGGTCAATCCCAATCTCCCAACTCATCCCACCACCACCACCCCATGGCTTCCCCCACTTTGTGACGATACGTTTGTTCTCTACCTCTGTGTCTCTATTTCTGCCCTGCAAACCAGTTCATCTGTAGCATTTTTCTAGGTTCCACATATAGGCATTAATGTACAATATTTGTTTTTCTCTTTCGGACTTACTTCACTCTGTATGACAGTCTCTAGATCCATCAACTTCTCTACAAATGACCCAGTTTCATTCCTTTTTATGGCTGAGTAATATTCCATTTTATATATGTACCACATCTTTATCCATTCGTCTGTCTGTGGGCATTTAGGTTGCTTCCATTACCTGGCTATTGTAAATAGTACTGCAATGAACATTGTGGTGAATGTGTCTCTGTGATTTATGGTTTTCTCTGGGTATATGCCCAGAAGTGGGATTGCTGGATCCTATGGTAATTCTCTTTTTAGTTTTTTAAAGGAACCTCCATACTGTTCTCCATAGTGACTGTATCAATTTACATTCCCACCAATAGCGGAAGAGGGTTCCTTTTGTCCACACCCTCCCCAGAATTTGTTGTTTGTAGATTATCTGATGATGCCGATTCTAACAGGTGTGAGGTCTTACCTCATTGTAGTTTTGATTTGCATTTCTCTAATAATTAGTGATGTTGAGCAGCTTTTCATGTGCGTCTTGGCCATCTCTGTGTCTTCTTTGAAGAAACGTCTATTTAGATCTTCTGCCCATTTTTGTATTGGGTTGTTTGTTGTATTAATATTAAGCTGCATGAGCTGTTTATATATATTGGAGATTAAACGTTTGTCCATTGATTCGTTTGTGAAAGTTTTCGCCCCTTCTGAGGGTTGCCTTTTTCCATTCCCGTTTTTTTAACAAAGAAAGAAAGAAAGCAAAAGAATCAGAACACTAATGTGCGTGAAATATGCCTCTTGAAACTGTCGTTTTGAAATATGGACGTCTTTTGAATTTTTTGGTCGATATATGACCCCAGGATTTGTTTTCAGGGCAGGTGTCATTTACAGGCCTGTAATGATTTGGAATATCCACTGACCATTAGCGCTGGGATTAAAGCTGCTGTTGTGTGAAACGGCCACAAGGTGGCAGCAGTTCTCCCTTACCAAATCTGGTTACTAGGGCAGCAGAGCCTCAATGGAAGTCGCGTTCTAGATTGGAATGTAGAACGGAATGTGCCAGGAGAAAGCCCCTCAAGTTTGTCTCACTACTTCTTGTTCGTGTTTTTAATTTAATTTTTCATTTTTTATTACAGCAAGTTTGAGTACAACGTTTAGCTTGTTGTAGGTGTGCAAGAGGTGGTTCTTTTACACATATACATATGTCTGTTCTTCCTGGGATCCTTTTCCCATGTACGTTATGACAGAATGTTGAGTAGTCTTCTCTTGGTACTCCGTAGGTCTTTGGTGATTATATATGTCTACTGTGTTGGTATATGTCTGTTAACCCCAATATCGTAATGAATTCAATCCTCACACCTTTCCTTTGGTGAACCATAAGTTTAATGAATCTGTGATTGCCCTTCTCCGTGGAAATATCTGACCTGGTATCAATTTATAGGTAACACCTATAAGTGATATGATATGATATGTGTCTTTCACTTTCTGACTTACTCCAAGTCACGTGATTACCTCTAGACTCATCTACGGTGCTGCAAATGGCATTGTGTGCTTCTTTTCCTTGGCGAATATTCTGTCTTAGCGAGGTCCATTTTCTGCAATGTGATTCCCTGAGGGCTGAGGATTAGCTGACCTGGGCAGCCTGACCCTGCCGGCAAGCCCTCCCCAGGTGTGCATGGGTTGAGGTCAATATAAACAGCACTCCAGGCAGCAATAGCCCCTGCAGCTGTGCCTGACTCCATATTCTCTGCCCCGTCAGCAGTCTCGGGGCTGTGCTGGTGGGAGGGTGTGAGGGTCCACGGCTTTGTGGGTGGCCCGGTGTGAGTGGGGCTCTGCTGGACTTTCTGCAGGAGTTGCCAGGCTGCCACCGGTAAAGAAGAGGATGTGTCACCCATAACTTCCACTGGAATATCTCTCCGGGCTGAGGTGAGTAAGGAAAAAAAGGAGTGGGGGCCGGGACAGGAGGGGTATCTCAGGCAGGGCAATGGAAAGCTTCCAGAAGAGTGCCCGTGGCGTGGACCATCCTGGCTGACCTGCAGGCCCCAAGGTGGCCTGTGTGCTGTCGCTGGTGTGGCTCCACGGCCCTTCCTCTAGGCTTTCAAGCCCTTGTACATATTCAGGTGTTTCACATGGGAAGGGTGGGAACAGTTCAGCAGCAGCTGGCCTGGGGCTCAGCTCACGTTTACTCACAGAGGCCTCGGCACGGTCCCAGAGCTTTGCAATAAGGACGCTCCTTGCGTGCGTGGGCGGGGCTGCTGGCTCTATGGGAGATGATTCCCCACCTCTGACCAATTTCAGAATTGTTTACCACTGGAGCAAGTGCCTTGGTAGTGTTTTCCTCTGTATAACTGTTAGGTTCAGTTTTTTTTTCTTTTTTGGTTCAAGTTAGATTTTATTCCTCTTTTATGTATTTATGGATATAAGCATGGAAATAATTCATTCTTATAAATACATCAGTGTGAATGGAAGAACATTTTTTCTGTTTTATTTTTACATTTTATTTTTAAAATTTTTGAAATTTAATTTTATTTATTTTTTTTATACAGTAGGTTATTATTAGTTATCTATTTTATGCATAGACATGTATACAGGTCAATCCCAATCTCCCAACTCATCCCACCACCACCACCCCATTGCTTCCCCCACTTTGTGTCCATACGTTTGTTCTCTACCTCTGTGTCTCTATTTCTGCCCTGCAAACCAGTTCATCTGTAGCATTTTTCTAGGTTCCACATATAGGCATTAATATACAATATTTGTTTTTCTCTTTCTGACTTACTTCACTCTGTATGACAGTCTCTAGATCCATCAACTTCTCTACAAATGACCCAGTTTCATTCCTTTTTATGGCTGAGTAATATTCCATTTTATATATGTACCACATCTTTATCCATTCGTCTGTCTGTGGGCATTTAGGTTGCTTCCATTACCTGGCTATTGTAAATAGTGCTGCAATGAACATTGTGGTGAATGTGTCTTTGTGATTTTTGGTTTTCTCTGGGTATATGCCCAGAAGTGGGATTGCTGGATCCTATTGTAATTCTGTTTTTAGTTTTTTAAAGGAACCTCCATACTGTTCTCCATAGTGACTGTATCAATTTACATTCCCACCAATAGCGGAAGAGGGTTCCTTTTGTCCACACCCTCCCCAGAATTTGTTGTTTGTAGATTATCTGATGATGCCGATTCTAACAGGTGTGAGGTCTTACCTCATTGTAGTTTTGATTTGCATTTCTCTAATAATTAGTGATGTTGAGCAGCTTTTCATGTGCGTCTTGGCCATCTCTGTGTCTTCTTTGAAGAAACGTCTATTTAGATCTTCTGCCCATTTTTGTATTGGGTTGTTTGTTGTATTAATATTAAGCTGCATGAGCTGTTTATATATATTGGAGATTAAACGTTTGTCCATTGATTCGTTTGTGAAAGTTTTCGCCCCTTCTGAGGGTTGCCTTTTTCCATTCCCGTTTTTTTAACAAAGAAAGAAAGAAAGCAAAAGAATCAGAACACTAATGTGCGTGAAATATGCCTCTTGAAACTGTCGTTTTGAAATATGGACGTCTTTTGAATTTTTTGGTCGATATATGACCCCAGGATTTGTTTTCAGGGCAGGTGTCATTTACAGGCCTGTAATGATTTGGAATATCCACTGACCATTAGCGCTGGGATTAAAGCTGCTGTTGTGTGAAACGGCCACAAGGTGGCAGCAGTTCTCCCTTACCAAATCTGGTTACTAGGGCAGCAGAGCCTCAATGGAAGTCGCGTTCTAGATTGGAATGTAGAACGGAATGTGCCAGGAGAAAGCCCCTCAAGTTTGTCTCACTACTTCTTGTTCGTGTTTTTAATTTAATTTTTCATTTTTTATTACAGCAAGTTTGAGTACAACGTTTAGCTTGTTGTAGGTGTGCAAGAGGTGGTTCTTTTACACATATACATATGTCTGTTCTTCCTGGGATCCTTTTCCCATGTACGTTATGACAGAATGTTGAGTAGTCTTCTCTTGGTACTCCGTAGGTCTTTGGTGATTATATATGTCTACTGTGTTGGTATATGTCTGTTAACCCCAATATCGTAATGAATTCAATCCTCACACCTTTCCTTTGGTGAACCATAAGTTTAATGAATCTGTGATTGCCCTTCTCCGTGGAAATATCTGACCTGGTATCAATTTATAGGTAACACCTATAAGTGATATGATATGATATGTGTCTTTCACTTTCTGACTTACTCCAAGTCACGTGATTACCTCTAGACTCATCTACGGTGCTGCAAATGGCATTGTGTGCTTCTTTTCCTTGGCGAATATTCTGTCTTAGCGAGGTCCATTTTCTGCAATGTGATTCCCTGAGGGCTGAGGATTAGCTGACCTGGGCAGCCTGACCCTGCCGGCAAGCCCTCCCCAGGTGTGCATGGGTTGAGGTCAATATAAACAGCACTCCAGGCAGCAATAGCCCCTGCAGCTGTGCCTGACTCCATATTCTCTGCCCCGTCAGCAGTCTCGGGGCTGTGCTGGTGGGAGGGTGTGAGGGTCCACGGCTTTGTGGGTGGCCCGGTGTGAGTGGGGCTCTGCTGGACTTTCTGCAGGAGTTGCCAGGCTGCCACCGGTAAAGAAGAGGATGTGTCACCCATAACTTCCACTGGAATATCTCTCCGGGCTGAGGTGAGTAAGGAAAAAAAGGAGTGGGGGCCGGGACAGGAGGGGTATCTCAGGCAGGGCAATGGAAAGCTTCCAGAAGAGTGCCCGTGGCGTGGACCATCCTGGCTGACCTGCAGGCCCCAAGGTGGCCTGTGTGCTGTCGCTGGTGTGGCTCCACGGCCCTTCCTCTAGGCTTTCAAGCCCTTGTACATATTCAGGTGTTTCACATGGGAAGGGTGGGAACAGTTCAGCAGCAGCTGGCCTGGGGCTCAGCTCACGTTTACTCACAGAGGCCTCGGCACGGTCCCAGAGCTTTGCAATAAGGACGCTCCTTGCGTGCGTGGGCGGGGCTGCTGGCTCTATGGGAGATGATTCCCCACCTCTGACCAATTTCAGAATTGTTTACCACTGGAGCAAGTGCCTTGGTAGTGTTTTCCTCTGTATAACTGTTAGGTTCAGTTTTTTTTTCTTTTTTGGTTCAAGTTAGAATTTATTCCTCTTTTATGTATTTATGGATATAAGCATGGAAATAATTCATTCTTATAAATACATCAGTGTGAATGGAAGAACATTTTTTCTGTTTTATTTTTACATTTTATTTTTAAAATTTTTGAAATTTAATTTTATTTATTTTTTTATACAGTAGGTTATTATTAGTTATCTATTTTATGCATAGACATGTATACAGGTCAATCCCAATATCCCAACTCATCCCACCACCACCACCCCATGGCTTCCCCCACTTTGTGTCCATACGTTTGTTCTCTACCTCTGTGTCTCTATTTCTGCCCTGCAAACCAGTTCATCTGTAGCATTTTTCTAGGTTCCACATATAGGCATTAATATACAATATTTGTTTTTCTCTTTCTGACTTACTTCACTCTGTATGACAGTCTCTAGATCCATCAACTTCTCTACAAATGACCCAGTTTCATTCCTTTTTATGGCTGAGTAATATTCCATTTTATATATGTACCACATCTTTATCCATTCGTCTGTCTGTGGGCATTTAGGTTGCTTCCATTACCTGGCTATTGTAAATAGTGCTGCAATGAACATTGTGGTGAATGTGTCTCTGTGATTTATGGTTTTCTCTGGGTATATGCCCAGAAGTGGGATTGCTGGATCCTATATTAATTCTCTTTTTAGTTTTTTAAAGGAACCTCCATACTGTTCTCCATAGTGACTGTATCAATTTACATTCCCACCAATAGCGGAAGAGGGTTCCTTTTGTCCACACCCTCCCCAGAATTTGTTGTTTGTAGATTATCTGATGATGCCGATTCTAACAGGTGTGAGGTCTTACCTCATTGTAGTTTTGATTTGCATTTCTCTAATAATTAGTGATGTTGAGCAGCTTTTCATGTGCGTCTTGGCCATCTCTGTGTCTTCTTTGAAGAAACGTCTATTTAGATCTTCTGCCCATTTTTGTATTGGGTTGTTTGTTGTATTAATATTAAGCTGCATGAGCTGTTTATATATATTGGAGATTAAACCTTTGTCCATTGATTCGTTTGTGAACGTTTTCGCCCATTCTGAGGGTTGCCTTTTTCCATTCCCGTTTTTTTAACAAAGAAAGAAAGAAAGCAAAAGAATCAGAACACTAATGTGCGTGAAATATGCCTCTTGAAACTGTCGTTTTGAAATATGGACGTCTTTTGAATTTTTTGGTCGATATATGACCCCAGGATTTGTTTTCAGGGCAGGTGTCATTTACAGGCCTGTAATGATTTGGAATATCCACTGACCATTAGCGCTGGGATTAAAGCTGCTGTTGTGTGAAACGGCCACAAGGTGGCAGCAGTTCTCCCTTACCAAATCTGGTTACTAGGGCAGCAGAGCCTCAATGGAAGTCGCGTTCTAGATTGGAATGTAGAACGGAATGTGCCAGGAGAAAGCCCCTCAAGTTTGTCTCACTACTTCTTGTTCGTGTTTTTAATTTAATTTTTCATTTTTTATTACAGCAAGTTTGAGTACAACGTTTAGCTTGTTGTAGGTGTGCAAGAGGTGGTTCTTTTACACATATACATATGTCTGTTCTTCCTGGGATCCTTTTCCCATGTACGTTATGACAGAATGTTGAGTAGTCTTCTCTTGGTACTCCGTAGGTCTTTGGTGATTATATATGTCTACTGTGTTGGTATATGTCTGTTAACCCCAATATCGTAATGAATTCAATCCTCACACCTTTCCTTTGGTGAACCATAAGTTTAATGAATCTGTGATTGCCCTTCTCCGTGGAAATATCTGACCTGGTATCAATTTATAGGTAACACCTATAAGTGATATGATATGATATGTGTCTTTCACTTTCTGACTTACTCCAAGTCACGTGATTACCTCTAGACTCATCTACGGTGCTGCAAATGGCATTGTGTGCTTCTTTTCCTTGGCGAATATTCTGTCTTAGCGAGGTCCATTTTCTGCAATGTGATTCCCTGAGGGCTGAGGATTAGCTGACCTGGGCAGCCTGACCCTGCCGGCAAGCCCTCCCCAGGTGTGCATGGGTTGAGGTCAATATAAACAGCACTCCAGGCAGCAATAGCCCCTGCAGCTGTGCCTGACTCCATATTCTCTGCCCCGTCAGCAGTCTCGGGGCTGTGCTGGTGGGAGGGTGTGAGGGTCCACGGCTTTGTGGGTGGCCCGGTGTGAGTGGGGCTCTGCTGGACTTTCTGCAGGAGTTGCCAGGCTGCCACCGGTAAAGAAGAGGATGTGTCACCCATAACTTCCACTGGAATATCTCTCCGGGCTGAGGTGAGTAAGGAAAAAAAGGAGTGGGGGCCGGGACAGGAGGGGTATCTCAGGCAGGGCAATGGAAAGCTTCCAGAAGAGTGCCCGTGGCGTGGACCATCCTGGCTGACCTGCAGGCCCCAAGGTGGCCTGTGTGCTGTCGCTGGTGTGGCTCCACGGCCCTTCCTCTAGGCTTTCAAGCCCTTGTACATATTCAGGTGTTTCACATGGGAAGGGTGGGAACAGTTCAGCAGCAGCTGGCCTGGGGCTCAGCTCACGTTTACTCACAGAGGCCTCGGCACGGTCCCAGAGCTTTGCAATAAGGACGCTCCTTGCGTGCGTGGGCGGGGCTGCTGGCTCTATGGGAGATGATTCCCCACCTCTGACCAATTTCAGAATTGTTTACCACTGGAGCAAGTGCCTTGGTAGTGTTTTCCTCTGTATAACTGTTAGGTTCAGTTTTTTTTTCTTTTTTGGTTCAAGTTAGAATTTATTCCTCTTTTATGTATTTATGGATATAAGCATGGAAATAATTCATTCTTATAAATACATCAGTGTGAATGGAAGAACATTTTTTCTGTTTTATTTTTACATTTTATTTTTAAAATTTTTGAAATTTAATTTTATTTATTTTTTTATACAGTAGGTTATTATTAGTTATCTATTTTATGCATAGACATGTATACAGGTCAATCCCAATATCCCAACTCATCCCACCACCACCACCCCATGGCTTCCCCCACTTTGTGTCCATACGTTTGTTCTCTACCTCTGTGTCTCTATTTCTGCCCTGCAAACCAGTTCATCTGTAGCATTTTTCTAGGTTCCACATATAGGCATTAATATACAATATTTGTTTTTCTCTTTCTGACTTACTTCACTCTGTATGACAGTCTCTAGATCCATCAACTTCTCTACAAATGACCCAGTTTCATTCCTTTTTATGGCTGAGTAATATTCCATTTTATATATGTACCACATCTTTATCCATTCGTCTGTCTGTGGGCATTTAGGTTGCTTCCATTACCTGGCTATTGTAAATAGTGCTGCAATGAACATTGTGGTGAATGTGTCTCTGTGATTTATGGTTTTCTCTGGGTATATGCCCAGAAGTGGGATTGCTGGATCCTATATTAATTCTCTTTTTAGTTTTTTAAAGGAACCTCCATACTGTTCTCCATAGTGACTGTATCAATTTACATTCCCACCAATAGCGGAAGAGGGTTCCTTTTGTCCACACCCTCCCCAGAATTTGTTGTTTGTAGATTATCTGATGATGCCGATTCTAACAGGTGTGAGGTCTTACCTCATTGTAGTTTTGATTTGCATTTCTCTAATAATTAGTGATGTTGAGCAGCTTTTCATGTGCGTCTTGGCCATCTCTGTGTCTTCTTTGAAGAAACGTCTATTTAGATCTTCTGCCCATTTTTGTATTGGGTTGTTTGTTGTATTAATATTAAGCTGCATGAGCTGTTTATATATATTGGAGATTAAACCTTTGTCCATTGATTCGTTTGTGAACGTTTTCGCCCATTCTGAGGGTTGCCTTTTTCCATTCCCGTTTTTTTAACAAAGAAAGAAAGAAAGCAAAAGAATCAGAACACTAATGTGCGTGAAATATGCCTCTTGAAACTGTCGTTTTGAAATATGGACGTCTTTTGAATTTTTTGGTCGATATATGACCCCAGGATTTGTTTTCAGGGCAGGTGTCATTTACAGGCCTGTAATGATTTGGAATATCCACTGACCATTAGCGCTGGGATTAAAGCTGCTGTTGTGTGAAACGGCCACAAGGTGGCAGCAGTTCTCCCTTACCAAATCTGGTTACTAGGGCAGCAGAGCCTCAATGGAAGTCGCGTTCTAGATTGGAATGTAGAACGGAATGTGCCAGGAGAAAGCCCCTCAAGTTTGTCTCACTACTTCTTGTTCGTGTTTTTAATTTAATTTTTCATTTTTTATTACAGCAAGTTTGAGTACAACGTTTAGCTTGTTGTAGGTGTGCAAGAGGTGGTTCTTTTACACATATACATATGTCTGTTCTTCCTGGGATCCTTTTCCCATGTACGTTATGACAGAATGTTGAGTAGTCTTCTCTTGGTACTCCGTAGGTCTTTGGTGATTATATATGTCTACTGTGTTTGTATATGTCTGTTAACCCCAATATCGTAATGAATTCAATCCTCACACCTTTCCTTTGGTGAACCATAAGTTTAATGAATCTGTGATTGCCCTTCTCCGTGGAAATATCTGCCCTGGTATCAATTTATAGGTAACACCTATAAGTGATATGATATGATATGTGTCTTTCACTTTCTGACTTACTCCAAGTCACGTGATTAACTCTAGACTCATCTACGGTGCTGCAAATGGCATTGTGTGCTTCTTTTCCTTGGCGAATATTCTGTCTTAGCGAGGTCCATTTTCTGCAATGTGATTCCCTGAGGGCTGAGGATTAGCTGACCTGGGCAGCCTGACACTGCCGGCAAGCCCTCCCCAGGTGTGCCTGGGTTGAGGTCAATATAAACAGCACTCCAGGCAGCAATAGCCCCTGCAGCTGTGCCTGACTCCATATTCTCTGCCCCGTCAGCAGTCTCGGGGCTGTGCTGGTGGGAGGGTGTGAGGGTCCACGGCTTTGTGGGTGGCCCGGTGTGAGTGGGGCTCTGCTGGACTTTCTGCAGGAGTTGCCAGGCTGCCACCTGTAAAGAAGACGATGTGTCACCCATAACTTCCACTGGAATATCTCTCCGGGCTGAGGTGAGGAAGGAAAAAAAGGAGTGGGGGCCGGGACAGGAGGGGTAACTCAGGCAGGGCAATGGAAAGCTTCCAGAAGAGTGCCCGTGGCCAGGACCATCCTGGCTGATCTTCAGGCACCAAGGTGGCCTGCGTGCTGTCGCTGGTGTGGCTCCTCGGCCCTTCCTCTAGGCTTTCAAGCCCTTGTACATATTCAGGAGTTTCACCTGGGAAGGGTGGGAACAGTTCAGCAGCAGCTAGCCTGAGGCTCAGCTCACGTTTACTCACAGAGGCCTCGGCACGGTCCCCCAGCTTTGCAATAAGGACGCTCCTTGCGTGGGCGGGCGGGGCTGCTGGCTCTATGGGAGATGATTCCCCACCTCTGACCAATTTCAGAATTGTTTACCACTGGAGCCAGTGCCTTGGTAGTGTTTTCCTCTGTATAACTGTTAGGTTCAGTTTTTTTTTCTTTTTTGTTTCAAGTTAGATTTTATTCCTCTTTTATGTATTTATGGATATAAGCATGGAAATAATTCATTCTTATAAATACATCAGTGTGAATGGAAGAACATTTTTTCTGTTTTATTTTTACATTTTGTTTTTAAAATTTTTGAAATTTAATTTTATTTATTTTTTTATACAGTAGGTTATTATTAGTTATCTATTTTATGCATAGACATGTATACAGGTCAATCCCAATATCCCATCTCATCCCACCACCACCACCCCATGGCTTCCCCCACTTTGTGTCCATACGTTTGTTCTCTACCTCTGTGTCTCTATTTCTGCCCTGCAAACCAGTTCATCTGTAGCATTTTTCTAGGTTCCACATATAGGCATTAATATACAATATTTGTTTTTCTCTTTCTGACTTACTTCACTCTGTATGACAGTCTCTAGATCCATCAACTTCTCTACAAATGACCCAGTTTCATTCCTTTTTATGGCTGAGTAATATTCCATTTTATATATGTACCACATCTTTATCCATTCGTCTGTCTGTGGGCATTTAGGTTGCTTCCATTACCTGGCTATTGTAAATAGTGCTGCAATGAACATTGTGGTGAATGTGTCTCTGTGATTTATGGTTTTCTCTGGGTATATGCCCAGAAGTGGGATTGCTGGATCCTATGGTAATTCTCTTTTTAGTTTTTTTTTTTTTTTTTTTTTTGCTGTATGCGGGCCTCTCACTGTTGTGGCCTCTCCCGCTGCGGAGCACAGGCTCCGGACGCGCAGGCTCAGCTGCCATGGCTCACGGGCCCAGCCGCTCAGCGGCATATGGGATCCTCCCGGACCGGGGCACGAACCCGTATCCCCTGCATCGGCAGGCGGACTCTCAACCACTGCGCCACCAGGGAGGCCCTCTTTTTAGTTTTTTAAAGGAACCTCCATACTGTTCTCCATAGTGACTGTATCAATTTACATTCCCACCAATAGCGGAAGAGGGTTCCTTTTGTCCACACCGTCCCCAGAATTTGTTGATTGTAGATTATCTGATGATGCCGATTCTAACAGGTGTGAGGTCTTACCTCATTGTAGTTTTGATTTGCATTTCTCTAATAATTAGTGATGTTGAGCAGCTTTTCATGTGCGTCTTGGCCATCTCTGTGTCTTCTTTGAAGAAACGTCTCTTTAGATCTTCTGCCCATTTTTGTATTGGGTTGTTTGTTTTATTAATATTAAGCTGCATGAGCTGTTTATATATATTGGAGATTAAACCTTTGTCCATTGATTCGTTTGTGAACGTTTTCGCCCATTCTGAGGGTTGCCTTTCTCCATTCCCGTTTTTTTAACAAAGAAAGAAAGAAAGCAAAAGAAGCAGAACACTAATGTGCGTGAAATATGCCTCTTGAAACTGTCGTTTTGAAATATGGACGTCTTTTGAATTTTTTGGTCGATATATGACCCCAGGATTTGTTTTCAGGGCAGGTGTCATTTACAGGCCTGTAATGATTTGGAATATCCACTGACCATTAGCGCTGGCATTAAACCTGCAGTTGTGTGAAACGGCCACAAGGTGGCAGCAGTTCTCCCTTACCAAATCTGGTTACTAGGGCAGCAGAGCCTCAATGGAAGTCCTGTTCTAGATTGGAATGTAGAACGGAATGTGCCAGGAGAAAGCCCCTCAAGTTTGTCTCACTACTTCTTGTTCGTGTTTTTAATTTAATTTTTTATTTTTTATTACAGCAAGTTTGAGTACAACGTTTAGCTTGTTGTAGGTGTGCAAGAGGTGGTTCTTTTACACATATACATATGTCTGTTCTTCCTGGGATCCTTTTCCCATGTACGTTATGACAGAATGTTGAGTAGTCTTCTCTTGGTACTCCGTAGGTCTTTGGTGATTATATACGTCTACTGTGTTTGTATATGTCTGTTAACCCCAATATCGTAATGAATTCAATCCTCACACCTTTCCTTTGGTGAACCATAAGTTTGTTTAATGAATCTGTGATTGCCCTTCTCCGTGGAAATATCTGCCCTGGTATCAATTTATAGGTAACACCTATAAGTGATATGATATGATATGTGTCTTTCACTTTCTGACTTACTCCAAGTCACGTGATTACCTCGAGACTCATCTACGGTGCTGCAAATGGCATTGTGTCCTTTTTTTCCTTGGCGAATATTCTGTCTTAGCGAGGTCCATATTCTGCAATGTGATTCCCTGAGGGCTGAGGATTAGCTGACCTGGGCAGCCTGACCCTGCTGGCAAGCCCTCCCCAGGTGTGCCTGGGTTGAGGTCAATATAAACAGCACTCCAGGCAGCAATAGCCCCTGCAGCTGTGCCTGACTCCATATTCTCTGCCCCGTCAGCAGTCTCGGGGCTGTGCTGGTGGGAGGGTGTGAGGGTCCATGGCTTTGTGGGTGGCCCGGTGTGAGTGGGGCTCTGCTGGACTTTCGGCAGGAGTTGCCAGGCTGCCACCTGTAAAGAAGAGCATGTGTCACCCATAACTTCCACTGGAATATCTCTCCGGGCTGAGGTGAGGAAGGAAAAAAAGGAGTGGGGGCCGGGACAGGAGGGGTATCTCAGGCAGGGCAATAGAAAGCTTCCAGAGGAGCGCCCGTGGCCAGTACCATCCTGGCTGACCTGCAGGCACCAAGTTGGCCTGCGTGCTGTCGCTGGTGTGGCTCCACGGCCCTTCCTCTAGGCTTTCAAGCCCTTGTACATATTCAGGTGTTTCACCTGGGAAGGGTGGGAACAGTTCAGCAGCATCTGGCCTGGGGCTCAGCTCACGTTTACTCACAGAGGCCTCGGCACGGTCTCCCAGCTTTGCAATGAGGATGCTCCTTGCGTGGGCGGGCGGGGCTGCTGGCTGTATGGGAGATGATTCCCCACCTCTGACCAATTTCAGAATTGTTTACCACTGGAGCAAGTGCCTTGGTAGTGTTTTCCTCTGTATAATTCTTAGGTTCAGGTTTTTTTTTCTTTTTTGGTTCAAGTTAGATTTTATTCCTCATTTATGTATTTATAGATATAAGCATGGAAATAATTCATTCGTATAAATACATCAGTGTGAATGGAAGAACTTTTTTTCTGTTTTATTTTTACATTTTATTTTTTAAAATTTGGAAATTTAATTTTAGTTATTTTTTTTATACAGTAGGTTATTTTTAGTTATCTATTTTATGCATAGACATGTATACAGGTCAATCCTAATCTCCCAACTCATCCCACCACCACCACCCCATGGCTTCCCCCACTTTGTGTCCATACGTTTGTTCTCTAACTCTGTGTCTCTATTTCTGCCCTGCAAACCAGTTCATCTCTACCATTTTTCTAGGTTCCACATATAGGCATTAATATACAATATTTGTTTTTCTCTTTCTGACTTACTTCACTCTGTATGACAGTCTCTAGATCCATCAACTTCTCTACAAATGACCCAGTTTCATTCCTTTTTATGGCTGAGTAATATTCCATTTTGTATATGTACCACATCTTTATCCATTCGTCTGTCTGTGGGCATTTAGGTTGCTTCCATTACCTGGCTATTGTAAATAGTGCTGCAATGAACATTCTGGTGAATGTGCCTTTGTGATTTATGGTTTTCTCTGGGTATATGCCCAGAAGTGGGATTGCTGGATCCTATGGTAATTCTCTTTTTAGTTTTTTAAAGGAACCTCCATACTGTTCTCCATAGTGACTGTATCAATTTACATTCCCACCAATAGCGGAAGAGGGTTCCTTTTGTCCACACCCTCCCCAGAATTTGTTGATTATAGATTATCTGATGATGCCGATTCTAACAGGTGTGAGGTCTTACCTCATTGTAGTTTTGATTTGCATTTCTCTAATAATTAGTGATGTTGAGCAGCTTTTCATGTGCGTCTTGGCCATCTCTGTGTCTTCTTTGAAGAAACGTCTCTTTAGATCTTCTGCCCATTTTTGTATTGGGTTGTTTGTTTTATTAATATTAAGCTGCATGAGCTGTTTATATATATTGGAGATTAAACCTTTGTCCATTGATTCGTTTGTGAACGTTTTCGCCCATTCTGAGGGTTGCCTTTTTCCATTCCCGTTTTTTTTAACAAAGAAAGAAAGAAAGCAAAAGAAGCAGAACACTAATGTGCGTGAAATATCCCTCTTGAAACTGTCGTTTTGAAATATGGACGTCTTTTGAATTTTTTGGTCGATATATGACACCAGGATTTGTTTTCAGGGCAGGTGTCATTTACAGGCCTGTAATGATTTGGAATATCCACTGACCATTAGCGCTGGCATTAAACCTGCAGTTGTGTGAAACGGCCACAAGGTGGCAGCAGTTCTCCCTTACCAAATCTGGTTACTAGGGCAGCAGAGCCTCAATGGAAGTCGTGTTCTAGATTGGAATGTAGAACGGAATGTGCCAGGAGAAAGCCCCTCAAGTTTGTCTCACTATTTCTTGTTCGTGTTTTTAATTTAATTTTTTATTTTTTATTACAGCAAGTTTGAGTACAACGTTTAGCTTGTTGTAGGTGTGCAAGAGGTGGTTCTTTTACACATATACATATGTCTGTTCTTCCTGGGATCCTTTTCCCATGTACGTTATGACAGAATGTTGAGTAGTCTTCTCTTGGTACTCCGTAGGTCTTTGGTGATTATATGTGTCTACTGTGTTTGTATATGTCTGTTAACCCCAATATCGTAATGAATTCAATCCTCACACCTTTCCTTTGGTGAACCATAAGTTTGTTTAATGAATCTGTGATTGCCCTTCTCCGTGGAAATATCTGCCCTGGTATCAATTTATAGGTAACACCTATAAGTGATATGATATGATATGTGCCTTTCACTTTCTGACTTACTCCAAGTCACGTGATTACCTCTAGACTCATCTACGGTGCTGCAAATGGCATTGTGTGCTTTTTTTCCTTGGCTAATATTCTGTCTTAGCGAGGTCCATTTTCTGCAATGTGATTCCCTGAGGGCTGAGGATTAGCTGACCTGGGCAGCCTGACCCTGCCAGAAAGCCCTCCCCAGGTGTGCCTGGGTTGAGGTCAATATAAACAGCACTCCAGGCAGCAATAGCCCCTGCAGCTGTGCCTGACTCCATATTCTCTGCCCCGTCAGCAGTCTCGGGGCTGTGCTGGTGGGAGGGTGTGTGGGTCAACGGCTTTGTGGGTGGCCCGGTGTGAGTGGGGCTCTGCTGGACTTTCTGCAGGAGTTGCCAGGCTGCCACCTGTAAAGAAGAGGATGTGTCACCCATAACTTCCACTGGAGTATCTCTCCGGGCTGAGGTGAGTAAGGAAAAAAAGGAGTGGGGGCCGGGACAGGAGGGGCATCTCAGGCAGGGCAATGGAAAGTTTCCAGAAGAGCGCCCCTGGCCAGGACCATCCTGGCTGACCTGCAGGCACCAAGTTGGCCTGCGTGCTTTCGCTGGTGTGGCTCCATGGCCCTTCCTCTAGGCTTTCAAGCCCTTGTACATATTCAGGTGTTTCACCTGGGAAGGGTGGGAACAGTTCAGCAGCAGCTGGCCTGGGGCTCAGCTCACGTTTACTCACAGAGGACTCGGCACGGTCTCCCAGCTTTGCAATGAGGATGCTCCTTGCGTGGGCAGGCGGGGCTGCTGGCTGTATGGGAGATGATTCCCCACCTCTGACCAATTTCAGAATTGTTTACCACTGGAGCAAGTGCCTTGGTAGTGTTTTCCTCTGTATAATTCTTAGGTTCAAGGTTTTTTTTCTTTTTTGGTTCAAGTTAGATTTTATTCCTCATTTATGTATTTATAGATATAAGCATGGAAATAATTCATTCGTATAAATACATCAGTGTGAATGGAAGAACTTTTTTTCTGTTTTATTTTTACATTTTATTTTTTAAAATTTGGAAATTTAATTTTAGTTATTTTTTTATACAGTAGGTTATTTTTAGTTATCTATTTTATGCATAGACATGTATACAGGTCAATCCTAATCTCCCAACTCATCCCACCACCACCACCCCATGGCTTCCCCCACTTTGTGTCCATACGTATGTTCTCTACCTCTGTGTCTCTATTTCTGCCCTGCAAACCAGTTCATCTCTACCATTTTTCTAGGTTCCACATATAGGCATTAATATACAATATTTGTTTTTCTCTTTCTGACTTACTTCACTCTGTATGACAGTCTCTAGATCCATCAACTTCTCTACAAATGACCCAGTTTCATTCCTTTTTATGGCTGAGTAATATTCCATTTTGTATATGTACCACATCTTTATCCATTCGTCTGTCTGTGGGCATTTAGGTTGCTTCCATTACCTGGCTATTGTAAATAGTGCTGCAATGAACATTGTGGTGAATGTGTCTTTGTGATTTATGGTTTTCTCTGGGTATATGCCCAGAAGTGGGATTGCTGGATCCTATGGTAATTCTCTTTTTAGTTTTTTAAAGGAACCTCCATACTGTTCTCCATAGTGACTGTATCAATTTACATTCCCACCAATAGCGGAAGAGGGTTCCTTTTGTCCACACCCTCCCCAGAATTTGTTGTTTGTAGATTATCTGATGATGCCGATTCTAACAGGTGTGAGGTCTTACCTCATTGTAGTTTTGATTTGCATTTCTCTAATAATTAGTGATGTTGAGCAGCTTTTCATGTGCGTCTTGGCCATCTCTGTGTCTTCTTTGAAGAAACGTCTCTTTAGATCTTCTGCCCATTTTTGTATTGGGTTGTTTGTTTTATTAATATTAAGCTGCATGAGCTGTTTATATATATTGGATATTAAACCTTTGTCCATTGATTCGTTTGTGAACGTTTTCGCCCATTCTGAGGGTTGCCTTTTTCCATTCCCGTTTTTTTTAACAAAGAAAGAAAGAAAGCAAAAGAAGCAGAACACTAATGTGCGTGAAATATGCCTCTTGAAACTGTCGTTTTGAAATATGGACGTCTTTTGAATTTTTTGGTCGATATATGACACCAGGATTTGTTTTCAGGGCAGGTGTCATTTACAGGCCTGTAATGATTTGGAATATCCACTGACCATTAGCGCTGGCATTAAACCTGCAGTTGTGTGAAACGGCCACAAGGTGGCAGCAGTTCTCCCTTACCAAATCTGGTTACTAGGGCAGCAGAGCCTCAATGGAAGTCGTGTTCTAGATTGGAATGTAGAACGGAATGTGCCAGGAGAAAGCCCCTCAAGTTTGTCTCACTACTTCTTGTTCGTGTTTTTAATTTAATTTTTTATTTTTTATTACAGCAAGTTTGAGTACAACGTTTAGCTTGTTGTAGGTGTGCAAGAGGTTGTTCTTTTACACATATACATATGTCTGTTCTTCCTGGGATCCTTTTCCCATGTACGTTATGACAGAATGTTGAGTAGTCTTCTCTTGGTACTCCGTAGGTCTTTGGTGATTATATACGTCTACTGTGTTTGTATATGTCTGTTAACCCCAATATCGTAATGAATTCAATCCTCACACCTTTCCTTTGGTGAACCATAAGTTTGTTTAATGAATCTGTGATTGCCCTTCTCCGTGGAAATATCTGCCCTGGTATCAATTTATAGGTAACACCTATAAGTGATATGATATGATATGTGTCTTTCACTTTCTGACTTACTCCAAGTCACGTGATTACCTCGAGACTCATCTACGGTGCTGGAAATGGCATTGTGTCCTTTTTCTCCTTGGCGAATATTCTGTCTTAGCGAGGTCCATTTTCTGCAATGTGATTCCCTGAGGGCTGAGGATTAGCTGACCTGGGCAGCCTGACCCTGCCGGCAAGCCCTCCCCAGGTGTGCCTGGGTTGAGGTCAATATAAACAGCACTCCAGGCATCAATAGCCCCTGCAGCTGTGCCTTACTCCATATTCTCTGCCCCGTCAGCAGTCTCGGGGCTGTGCTGGTGGGAGGGTGTGAGGGTCCACGGCTTTGTGGGTGGCCCGGTGTGAGTGGGGCTCTGCTGGACTTTCGGCAGGAGTTGCCAGGCTGCCACCTGTAAAGAAGAGGATGTGTCACCCATAACTTCCACTGGAATATCTCTCCGGGCTGAGGTGAGGAAGGAAAAAAAGGAGTGGGGGCCGGGACAGGAGGGGTATCTCAGGCAGGGCAATAGAAAGCTTCCAGAAGAGCGCCCGTGGCCAGTACCATCCTGGCTGACCTGCAGGCACCAAGTTGGCCTACGTGCTGTCGCTGGTGTGGCTCCACGGCCCTTCCTCTAGGCTTTCAAGCCCTTGTACATATTCAGGTGTTTCACCTGGGAAGGGTGGGAACAGTTCAGCAGCATCTGGCCTCGGGCTCAGCTCACGTTTACTCACAGAGGCCTCGGCACGGTCTCCCAGCTTTGCAATGAGGATGCTCCTTGCGTGGGCGGGCGGGGCTGCTGGCTGTATGGGAGATGATTCCCCACCTCTGACCAATTTCAGAATTGTTTACCACTGGAGCAAGTGCCTTGGTAGTGTTTTCCTCTGTATAACTGTTAGGTTCATTTTTTTTTTCTTTTTTGGTTCAAGTTAGATTTTATTCCTCATTTATGTATTTATAGATATAAGCATGGAAATAATTCATTCGTATAAATACATCAGTGTGAATGGAAGAAATTTTTTTCTGTTTTATTTTTACGTTTTATTTTTAAAAAATTTGAAATTTAAGTTTAGTTATTTTTTTATACAGTAGGTTATTATTAGTTATCTATTTTATGCATAGACATGTATACAGGTCAATCCTAATCTCCCAACTCATCCCACCACCACCACCCCATTGCTTCCCCCACTTTGTGTCCATACGTTTGTTCTCTAACTCTGTGTCTCTATTTCTGCCCTGCAAACCAGTTCATCTCTACCATTTTTCTAGGTTCCACATATAGGCATTAATATACAATATTTGTTTTTCTCTTTCTGGCTTACTTCACTCTGTATGACAGTCTCTAGATCCATCAACTTCTCTACAAATGACCCAGTTTCATTCCTTTTTATGGCTGAGTAATATTCCATTTTGTATATGTACCACATCTTTATCCTTTCGTCTGTCTGTGGGCATTTAGGTTGCTTCCATTACCTGGCTATTGTAAATAGTGCTGCAATGAACATTGTGGTGAATGTGTCTCTGTGATTTATGGTTTTCTCAGGGTATATGCCCAGAAGTGGGATTGCTGGATCCTATGGTAATTCTCTTTTTAGTTTTTTAAAGGAACCTCCATACTGTTCTCCATAGTGACTGTATCAATTTACATTCCCAACAATAGCGGAAGAGGGTTCCTTTTGTCCACACCCTCCCCAGAATTTGTTGTTTGTAGATTATCTGATGATGCCGATACTAACAGGTGTGAGGTCTTACCTCATTGTAGTTTTGATTTGCATTTCTCTAATAATTAGTGATGTTGAGCAGCTTTTCATGTGCGTCTTGGCCATCTCTGTGTCTTCTTTGAAGAAACGTCTCTTTAGATCTTCTGCCCATTTTTGTATTGGGTTGTTTGTTTTATTAATATTAAGCTGCATGAGCTGTTTATATATATTGGAGATTAAACCTTTGTCCATTGATTCGTTTGTGAACGTTTTCGCCCCTTCTGAGGGTTGCCTTTTTCCATTCCCGTTTTTTTTAACAAAGAAAGAAAGAAAGCAAAAGAAGCAGAACACTAATGTGCGTGAAATATGCCTCTTGAAACTGTCGTTTTGAAATATGGACGTCTTTTGAATTTTTTGGTCGATATATGACCCCAGGATTTGTTTTCAGGGCAGGTGTCATTTACAGGCCTGTAATGATTTGGAATATCCACTGACCATTAGCGCTGGCATTAAACCTGCAGTTGTGTGAAACGGCCACAAGGTGGCAGCAGTTCTCCCTTACCAAATCTGGTTACTAGGGCAGCAGAGCCTCAATGGAAGTCGTGTTCTAGATTGGAATGTAGAACGGAATGTGCCAGGAGAAAGCCCCTCAAGTTTGTCTCACTACTTCTTGTTCGTGTTTTTAATTTAATTTTTTATTTTTTATTACAGCAAGTTTGAGTACAACGTTTAGCTTGTTGTAGGTGTGCAAGAGGTGGTTCTTTTACACATATACATATGTCTGTTCTTCCTGGGATCCTTTTCCCATGTACGTTATGACAGAATGTTGAGTAGTCTTCTCTTGGTACTCCATAGGTCTTTGGTGATTATATACGTCTACTGTGTTTGTATCTGTCAGTTAACACGAATATCGTAATGAATTCAATCCTAACACCTTTCCTTTGGTGAACCATAAGTTTGTTTAATGAATCTGTGATTGCCCTTCTCCGTGGAAATATCTGCGCTGGTATCAATTTATAGGTAACACCTATAAGTGATATGATATGATATGTGTCTTTCACTTTCTGACTTACTCCAAGTCACGTGATTACCTCGAGACTCATCTACGGTGCTGCAAATGGCATTGTGTCCATTTTTTCCTTGGCAAATATTCTGTCTCAGCGTGGTCCATTTTCTGCAATTTGATTCCCTGAGGGCTGAGGATTAGCTGACCTGGGCAGCCTGACCCTGCCGGCATGCCCTCCCCAGGTGTGCCTGGGTTGAGGTCAATATAAACAGCACTCCAGGCAGCAATAGCCCCTGCAGCTGTGCCTGACTCCATATTCTCTGCCCCGTCAGCAGTCTCGGGGCTGTGCTGGTGGGAGGGTGTGAGGGTCCACGGCTTTGTGGGTGGCCCGGTGTGAGTGGGGCTCTGCTGGACTTCCGGCAGGAGTTGCCTGGGTGCCACCTGTAAAGAAGAGGATGTGTCACCCATAACTTCCACTGGAATATCTCTCCAGGCTGAGGTGAGGAAGGAAGAAAAGGAGTGGGGTCCGGGACAGGAGGGGTATCTCAGGCAGGGCAATAGAAAGCTTCCAGAAGAGCGCCCGTGGCCAGTACCATCCTGGCTGACCTGCAGGCACCAAGTTGGCCTGCGTGCTGTCGCTGGTGTGGCTCCACGGCCCTTCCTCTAGGCTTTCAAGCCCTTGTACATATTCAGGTGTTTCACCTGGGAAGGGTGGGAACAGTTCAGCAGCATCTGGCCTGGGGCTCAGCTCACGTTTACTCACAGAGGCCTTGGCACGGTCTCCCAGCTTTGCAATGAGGATGCTCCTTGCGTGGGCGGGCGGGGCTGCTGGCTGTATGGGAGATGATTCCCCACCTCTGACCAATTTCAGAATTGTTTACCAGTGGAGCAAGTGCCTTGGTAGTGTTTTCCTCTGTATAACTGTTAGGTTCAGTTTTTTTTTTCTTTTTTGGTTCAAGTTAGATTTTATTCCTCATTTATGTATTTATAGATATAAGCATGGAAATAATTCATTCGTATAAATACATCAGTGTGAATGGAAGAACTTTTTTTCTGTTTTATTTTTACATTTTATTTTTTAAAATTTTGAAATTTAATTTTAGTTATTTTTTTCTACAGTTGGTTATTATTAGTTATCTATTTTATGCATAGACATGTATACAGGTCAATCCTAATCTCCCAACTCATCCCACCACCACCACCCCATGGCTGCCCCCACTTTGTGTCCATACGTTTGTTCTCTACCTCTGTGTCTCTATTTCTGCCCTGCAAACCAGTTCATCTCTACCATTTTTCTAGGTTCCACATATAGGCATTAATATACAATATTTGTTTTTCTCTTTCTGGCTTACTTCACTCTGTATGACAGTCTCTAGATCCATCAACTTCTCTACAAATGACCCAGTTTCATTCCTTTTTATGGCTGAGTAATATTCCATTTTGTATATGTACCACATCTTTATCCATTCGTCTGTCTGTGGGCATTTAGGTTGCTTCCATTACCTGGCTATTGTAAATAGTGCTGCAATGAACATTGTGGTGAATGTGTCTTTGTGATTTATGGATTTCTCTGGGTATATGCCCAGAAGTGGGATTGCTGGATCCTATGGTAATTCTCTTTTTAGTTTTTTAAAGGAACCTCCATACTGTTCTCCATAGTGACTGTATCAATTTACATTCCCACCAATAGCGGAAGAGGGTTCCTTTTGTCCACACAGTCCCCAGAATTTGTTGATTGTAGATTATCTGATGATGCCGATTCTAACAGTTGTGAGGTCTTACCTCATTGTAGTTTTGATTTGCATTTCTCTAATAATTAGTGATGTTGAGCAGCTTTTCATGTGCGTCTTGGCCATCTCTGTGTCTTCTTTGAAGAAACGTCTCTTTAGATCTTCTGCCCATTTTTGTATTGGGTTGTTTGTTTTATTAATATTAAGCTGCATGAGCTGTTTATATATATTGGAGATTAAACCTTTGTCCATTGATTCGTTTGTGAACGTTTTCGCCCATTCTGAGGGTTGCCTTTCTCCATTCCCGATTTTTTTAACAAAGAAAGAAAGAAAGCAAAAGAAGCAGAACACTAATGTGAGTGAAATATGCCTCTTGAAACTGTCGTTTTGAAATATGGACGTCTTTTGAATTTTTTGGTCGATATATGACCACAGGATTTGTTTTCAGGGCAGGTGTCATTTACAGGCCTGTAATGATTTGGAATATCCACTGACCATTAGCGCTGGCATTAAACCTGCAGTTGTGTGAAACGGCCACAAGGTGGCAGCAGTTCTCCCTTACCATATCTGGTTACTAGGGCAGCAGAGCCTCAATGGAAGTCCTGTTCTAGATTAGAATGTAGAACGGAATGTGCAAGGAGAAAGCCCCTCAAGTTTGTCTCACTACTTCTTGTTCGTGTTTTTAATTTAATTTTTTATTTTTTATTACAGCAAGTTTGAGTACAACGTTTAGCTTGTTGTAGGTGTGCAAGAGGTGGTTCTTTTACACATATACATATGTCTGTTCTTCCTGGGATCCTTTTCCCATGTACGTTATGACAGAATGTTGAGTAGTCTTCTCTTGGTACTCCGTAGGTCTTTGGTGATTATATACGTCTACTGTGTTTGTATCTGTCTGTTAACCCCAATATCGTAATGAATTCAATCCTCACACCTTTCCTTTGGTGAACCATAAGTTTGTTTAATGAATCTGTGATTGCCCTTCTCCGTGGAAATATCTGCCCTGGTATCAATTTATAGGTAACACCTATAAGTGATATGATATGATATGTGTCTTTCACTTTCTGACTTACTCCAAGTCACGTGATTACCTCGAGACTCATCTAAGGTGCTGCAAATGGCATTGTGTCCTTTTTTTCCTTGGCGAATATTCTGTCTTAGCGAGGTCCATATTCTGCAATGTGATTCCCTGAGGGCTGAGGATTAGCTGACCTGGGCAGCCTGACCCTGCCGGCAAGCCCTCCCCAGGGTTGCCTGGGTTGAGGTCAATATAAACAGCACTCCAGGCAGCAATAGCCCCTGCAGCTGTGCCTGACTCCATATTCTCTGCCCCGTCAGCAGTCTCGGGGCTGTGCTGGTGGGAGGGTGTGAGGGTCCACGGCTTTGTGGGTGGCCCGGTGTGAGTGGGGCTCTGCTGGACTTTCTGCAGGAGTTGCCAGGCTGCCACCTGTAAAGAAGAGGATGTGTCACCCATAACTTCCACTGGAATATCTCTCCGGGCTGAGGTGAGGAAGGAAAAAAAGGAGTGGGGGCCGGGACAGGAGGGGTATCTCAGGCAGGGCAATAGAAAGCTTCCAGAGGAGCGCCCGTGGCCAGTACCATCCTGGCTGACCTGCAGGCACCAAGTTGGCCTGCGTGCTTTCGCTGGTGTGGCTCCATGGCCCTTCCTCTAGGCTTTCAAGCCCTTGTAAATATTCAGGTGTTTCACCTGGGAAGGGTGGGAACAGTTCAGCAGCAGCTGGCCTGGGGCTCAGCTCACGTTTACTCACAGAGGACTCGGCACGGTCCCCCAGCTTTGCAATAAGGACGCTCTTTGCCTGGGCGGGTGGGGCTGCTGGCTGTATGGGAGATGATTCCCCACCTCTGACCAATTTCAGAATTGTTTACCACTGGAGCAAGTGCCTTGGTAGTGTTTTCCTCTGTATAACTGTTAGGTTCAGTTTTTTTTTTTTCTTTTTTGGTTCAAGTTAGATTTTATTCCTCTTTTATGTATTTATAGGTATAAGCATGGAAATAATTCATTCTTATAAATACATCAGTGTGAATGGAAGAACTTTTTTTCTGTTTTATTTTTACATTTTATTTTTAAAAATTTTGAAATTTAATTTTATTTATTTTTTTATACACTAGGTTATTATTAGTTATCTATTTTATGCATAGACATGTATACAGGTCAATCCCAATATCCCAACTCATCCCACCACCACCACCCCATGGCTTCCCCCACTTTGTGTCCATACGTTTTTTCTCTACCTCTTTGTCTCTATTTCTGCCCTGCAAACCAGTTCATCTGTATCATTTTTCTAGGTTCCACATATAGGCATTAATATACAATATTTGTTTTTCTCTTTCTGACTTACTTCACTCTGTATGGCAGTCTCTAGATCCATCAACTTCTCTACAAATGACTCAGTTTCATTCCTTTTTATGGCTGAGTAATATTCCATTTTATATATGTACCACATCTTTATCCATTCGTCTGTCTGTGGGCATTTAGGTTGCTTCCATTACCTGGCTATTGTAAATAGTGCTGCAATGAACATTGTGGTGAATGTGTCTCTGTGATTTATGGTTTTCTCTGGGTATATGCCCAGAAGTGGGATTGCTGGATCCTATGGTAATTCTCTTTTTAGTTTTTTAAAGGAACCTCCATACTGTTCTCCATAGTGACTGTATCAATTTACATTCCCACCAATAGCGGAAGAGGGTTCCTTTTGTCCATACCCTCCCCAGAATTTGTTGTTTGTAGATTATCTGATGATGCCGATTCTAACAGGTGTGAGGTCTTACCTCATTGTAGTTTTGATTTGCATTTCTCTAATAATTAGTGATGTTGAGCAGCTTTTCATGTGCGTCTTGGCCATCTCTGTGTCTTCTTTGAAGAAACGTCTATTTAGATCTTCTGCCCGTTTTTGTATTGGGTTGTTTGTTGTATTAATATTAAGCTGCATGAGCTGTATATATATATTGGAGATTAAACCTGTGTCCATTGATTCGTTTGTGAACGTTTCGCCCCTTCTGAGGGTTACCTTTTTCCATTCCCGTTTTTTTAACAAAGAAAGCAAGCAAGCAAAAGAATCAGAACACTAATGTGCGTGAAACATGCCTCTTGAAACTGTCGTTTTGAAATATGGACGTCTTTTGAATTTTTTGGTCGATATATGACCCCAGGATTTGTTTTCAGGGCAGGTGTCATTTACAGGCCTGTAATGATTTGGAATATCCACTGACCATTAGCGCTGGGATTAATGCTGCTGTTGTGTGAAACGGACACAAGGTGGCAGCAGTTCTCCCTTACCAAATCTGGTTCCTAGGGCAGCAGAGCCTCAATGGAAGTCGCGTTCTAGATTGGAATGTAGAACGGAATGTACCAGGAGAAAGCCCCTCAAGTTTTTCTCACTAATTCTTGTTCGTGTTTTTAATTTAATTTTTTATTTTTTATTACAGCAAGTTTGAGTACAACGTTTAGCTTGTTGTAGGTGTGCAAGAGGTGGTTCTTTTACACATATACATATGTCTGTTCTTCCTGGGATCCTTTTCCCATGTACGTTATGACAGAATGTTGAGTAGTCTTCTCTTGGTACTCCGTAGGTCTTTGGTGATTATATACGTCTACTGTGTTTGTATATGTCTGTTAACCCCAATATCGTAATGAATTCTATCCTCACACCTTTCCTTTGGTGAACCATAAGTTTGTTTAATGAATCTGTGATTGCCCTTCTCCGTGGAAATATCTGCCCTGGTATCAATTTATAGGTAACACCTATAAGTGATATGATATGATATGTGTCTTTCACTTTCTGACTTACTCCAAGTCACGTGATTACCTCGAGACTCATCTACGGTGCTGCAAATGGCATTGTGTCCTTTTTCTCCTTGGCGAATATTCTGTCTTAGCGAGGTCCATTTTCTGCAATGTGATTCCCTGAGGGCTGAGGATTAGCTGACCTGGGCAGCCTGACCCTGCCGGCAAGCACTCCCCAGGTGTGCCTGGGTTGAGGTCAATATAAACAGCACTCCAGGCAGCAATAGCCCCTGCAGCTGTGCCTGACTCCATATTCTCTGCCCCGTCAGCAGTCTCGGGGCTGTGCTGGTGGGAGGGTGTGTGGGTCCACGGCTTTGTGGGTGGCCCGGTGTGAGTGGGGCTCTGCTGGACTTTCGGCAGGAGTTGCCTGGGTGCCACCTGTAAAGAAGAGGATGTGTCACCCATAACTTCCACTGGAATATCTCTCCAGGCTGAGGTGAGGAAGGAAAAAAAGGAGTGGGGGCCGGGACAGGAGGGGTATCTCAGGCAGGGCAATAGAAAGCTTCCAGAAGAGCGCCCGTGGGAGTACCATCCTGGCTGACCTGCAGGCACCAAGTTGGCCTGCGTGCTGTCGCTGGTGTTGCTCCACGGCCCTTCCTCTAGGCTTTCAAGCCCTTGTACATATTCAGGTGTTTCACCTGGGAAGGGTGGGAACTGTTCAGCAGCATCTGGCCTGGGGCTCAGCTCACGTTTACTCACAGAGGCCTTGGCACGGTCTCCCAGCTTTGCAATGAGGATGCTCCTTGCGTGGGTGGGCGGGGCTGCTGGCTGTATGGGAGATGATTCCCCACCTCTGACCAATTTCAGAATTGTTTACCAGTGGAGCAAGTGCCTTGGTAGTGTTTTCCTCTGTATAACTGTTAGGTTCAGTTTTTTTTTTTCTTTTTTGGTTCAAGTTAGATTTTATTCCTCATTTATGTATTTATAGATATAAGCATGGAAATAATTCATTCTTATAAATACATCAGTGTGAATGGAAGAACTTTTTATCTGTTTTATTTTTACATTTTATTTTTAAAAATTTTGAAATTTAATTTTATTTATTTTTTTATACACTAGGTTATTATTAGTTATCTATTTTATGCATAGACATGTATACACTTCAATCCCAATATCCCAACTCATTCCCACCACCACCACCCCATGGCTTCCCCCACTTTGTGTCCATACGTTTTTTCTCTACCTCTGTGTCTCTATTTCTGCCCTGCAAACCAGTTCATCTGTATCATTTTTCTACGTTCCACATATAGGCATTAATATACAATATTTGTTTTTCTCTTTCTGACTTACTTCACTCTGTATGACAGTCTCTAGATCCATCAACTTCTCTACAAATGACTCAGTTTCATTCCTTTTTATGGCTGAGTAATATTCCATTTTATATATGTACCACATCTTTATCCATTCGTCTGTCTGTGGGCATTTAGGTTGCTTCCATTACCTGGCTATTGTAAATAGTGCTGCAATGAACATTGTGGTGAATGTGTCTCTGTGATTTATGGTTTTCTCTGGGTATATGCCCAGAAGTGGGATTGCTGGATCCTATGGTAATTCTCTTTTTAGTTTTTTAAAGGAACCTCCATACTGTTCTCCATAGTGACTGTATCAATTTACATTCCCACCAATAGCGGAAGAGGGTTCCTTTTGTCCATACACTCCCAAGAATTTGTTGTTTGTAGATTATCTGATGATGCCGATTCTAACAGGTGTGAGGTCTTACCTCATTGTAGTTTTGATTTGCATTTCTCTAATAATTAGTGATGTTGAGCAGCTTTTCATGTGCGTCTTGGCCATCTCTGTGTCTTCTTTGAAGAAACGTCTATTTAGATCTTCTGCCCATTTTTGTATTGGGTTGTTTGTTGTATTAATATTAAGCTGCATGAGCTGTATATATATATTGGAGATTAAACCTTTGTCCATTGATTCGTTTGTGAACGTTTCGCCCCTTCTGAGGGTTACCTTTTTCCATTCCCGTTTTTTTAACAAAGAAAGAAAGCAAGCAAAAGAATAAGAACACTAATGTGCGTGAAATATGCCTCTTGAAACTGTCGTTTTGAAATATGGACGTCTTTTGAATTTTTTGGTCGATATATGACCCCAGGATTTGTTTTCAGGGCAGGTGTCATTTACAGGCCTGTAATGATTTGGAATATCCACTGACCATTAGCGCTGGGATTAAAGCTGCTGTTGTGTGAAACGGCCACAAGGTGGCAGCAGTTCTCCCTTACCAAATCTGGTTACTAGGGCAGCAGAGCCTCAATGGAAGTCGCGTTCTAGATTGGAATGTAGAACGGAATGTGCCAGGAGAAAGCCCCTCAAGTTTGTCTCACTACTTCTTGTTCGTGTTTTTAATTTAATTTTTTATTTTTTATTACAGCAAGTTTGAGTACAACGTTTAGCTTGTTGTAGGTGTGCAAGAGGTGGTTCTTTTACACATATACATATGTCTGTTCTTCCTGGGATCCTTTTCCCATGTTCGTTATGACAGAATGTTGAGTAGTCTTCTCTTGGTACTCCGTAGGTCTTTGGTGATTATATACGTCTACTGTGTTTGTATATGTCTGTTAACCCCAATATCGTAATGAATTCAATCCTCACACCTTTCCTTTGGTGAACCATAAGTTTGTTTAATGAATCTGTGATTGCCCTTCTCCGTGGAAATATCTGCCCTGGTATCAATTTATAGGTAACACCTATAAGTGATATGATATGATATGTGTCTTTCACTTTCTGACTTACTCCAAGTCACGTGATTACCTCGAGACTCATCTACGGTGCTGCAAATGGCATTGTGTCCTTTTTCTCCTTGGCGAATATTCTGTCTTAGCGAGGTCCATTTTCTGCAATGTGATTCCCTGAGGGCTGAGGATTAGCTGACCTGGGCAGCCTGACCCTGCCGGCAAGACCTCCCCAGGTGTGCCTGGGTTGAGGTCAATATAAACAGCACTCCAGGCAGCAATAGCCCCTGCAGCTGTGCCTGAATCCATATTCTCTGCCCCGTCAGCAGTCTCGGGGCTGTGCTGGTGGGAGGGTGTGAGGGTCCACGGCTTTGTGGGTGGCCCGGTGTGAGTGGGGCTCTGCTGGACTTTCGGCAGGAGTTGCCAGGCTGCCACCTGTAAAGAAGAGGATGTGTCACCCATAACTTCCACTGGAATATCTCTCCGGGCTGAGGTGAGGAAGGAAAAAAAGGAGTGGGGGCCGGGACAGGAGGGGTATCTCAGGCAGGGCAATAGAAAGCTTCCAGAAGAGCGCCCGTGGCCAGTACCATCCTGGCTGACCTGCAGGCACCAAGTTGGCCTGCGTGCTGTCGCTGGTGTGGCTCCACGGCCCTTCCTCTAGGCTTTCAAGCCCTTGTACATATTCAGGTGTTTCACCTGGGAAGGGTGGGAACAGTTCAGCAGCAGCTGGCCTGGGGCTCAGCTCACGTTTACTCACAGAGGCCTCGGCACGGTCTCCCAGCTTTGCAATGAGGATGCTCCTTGCGTGGGCGGGCGGGGCTGCTGGCTGTATGGGAGATGATTCCCCACCTCTGACCAATTTCAGAATTGTTTACCACTGGAGCAAGTGCCTTGGTAGTGTTTTCCTCTGTATAACTGTTAGGTTCATTTTTTTTTTTCTTTTTTGGTTCAAGTTAGATTTTATTCCTCATTTATGTATTTATAGATATAAGCATGGAAATAATTCATTCGTATAAATACATCAGTGTGAATGGAATAACTTTTTTTCTGTTTTATTTTTACATTTTATTTTTTAAAATTTTGAAATTTAATTTTAGTTATTTTTTTTATACAGTAGGTTATTTTTAGTTATCTATTTTATGCATAGACATGTATACAGGTCAATCCTAATCTCCCAACTCATCCCACCACCACCACCCCATGGCTTCCCCCACTTTGTGTCCATACGTTTGTTCTCTACCTCTGTGTCTCTATTTCTGCCCTGCAAACCAGTTCATCTCTACCATTTTTCTTGGTTCCACATATAGGCATTAATATACAATATTTGTTTTTCTCTTTCTGACTTACTTCACTCTGTATGACAGTCTCTAGATCCATCAACTTCTCTACAAATGACCCAGTTTCATTCCTTTTTATGGCTGAGTAATATTCCATTTTGTATATGTACCACATCTTTATCCATTCGTCTGTCTGTGGGCATTTAGGTTGCTTCCATTACCTGGCTATTGTAAATAGTGCTGCAATGAACATTCTGGTGAATGTGTCTTTGTGATTTATGGTTTTCTCTGGGTATATGCCCAGAAGTGGGATTGCTGGATCCTATGGTAATTCTCTTTTTAGTTTTTTAAAGGAACCTCCATACTGTTCTCCATAGTGACTGTATCAATTTACATTCCCACCAATAGCGGAAGAGGGTTCCTTTTGTCCACACCCTCCCCAGAATTTGTTGATTGTAGATTATCTGATGATGCCGATTCTAACAGGTGTGAGGTCTTACCTCATTGTAGTTTTGATTTGCATTTCTCTAATAATTAGTGATGTTGAGCAGCTTTTCATGTGCGTCTTGGCCATCTCTGTGTCTTCTTTGAAGAAACGTCTCTTTAGATCTTCTGCCCATTTTTGTATTGGGTTGTTTGTTTTATTAATATTAAGCTGCATGAGCTGTTTATATATATTGGAGATTAAACCTTTGTCCATTGATTCGTTTTTGAACGTTTTCGCCCATTCTGAGGGTTGCCTTTCTCCATTCCCGTTTTTTTTAACAAAGAAAGAAAGAAAGCAAAAGAAGCAGAACACTAATGTGCGTGAAATATGCCTCTTGAAACTGTCGTTTTGAAATATGGACGTCTTTTGAATTTTTTGGTCGATATATGACCCCAGGATTTGTTTTCAGGGCAGGTGTCATTTACAGGCCTGTAATGATTTGGAATATCCACTGACCATTAGCGCTGGCATTAAACCTGCAGTTGTGTGAAACGGCCACAAGGTGGCAGCAGTTCTCCCTTACCAAATCTGGTTACTAGGGCAGCAGAGCCTCAATGGAAGTCCTGTTCTAGATTGGAATGTAGAACGGAATGTGCCAGGAGAAAGCCCCTCAAGTTTGTCTCACTACTTCTTGTTCGTGTTTTTAATTTAATTTTTTATTTTTTATTACAGCAAGATTGAGTACAACGTTTAGCTTGTTGTAGGTGTGCAAGAGGTGGTTCTTTTACACATATACATATGTCTGTTCTTCCTGGGATCCTTTTCCCATGTACGTTATGACAGAATGTTGAGTAGTCTTCTCTTGCTACTTCGTAGGTCTTTGGTGATTATATACGTCTACTGTGTTTGTATATGTCTGTTAACCCCAATATCATAATGAATTCAATCCTCACACCTTTCCTTTGGTGAACCATAAGTTTGTTTAATGAATCTGTGATTGCCCTTCTCCGTGGAAATATCTGCCCTGGTATCAATTTATAGGTAACACCTATAAGTGATATGATATGATATGTGTCTTTCACTTTCTGACTTACTCCAAGTCACGTGATTACCTCGAGACTCATCTACGGTGCTGCAAATGGCATTGTGTCCTTTTTTTCCTTGGCGAATATTCTGTCTTAGCGAGGACCATATTCTGCAATGTGATTCCCTGAGGGCTGAGGATTAGCTGACCTGGGCAGCCTTACCCTGCCGGCAAGCCCTCCCCAGGTGTGCCTGGGTTGAGGTCAATATAAACATCACTCCAGGCAGCAATAGCCCCTGCAGCTGTGCCTTACTCCATATCCTCTGCCCCGTCAGCAGTCTCGGGGCTGTGCTGGTGGGAGGGTGTGAGGGTCCACGGCTTTGTGGGTGGCCCGGTGTGAGTGGGGCTCTGCTGGACTTTCGGCAGGAGTTGCCAGACTGCCACCTGTAAAGAAGAGGATGGGTCACCCATAACTTCCACTGGAATATCTCTCCGGGCTGAGGTGAGTAAGGAAAAAAAGGAGTGGGGGCCGGGACAGGAGGGGTATCTCAGGCAGGGCAATAGAAAGCTTCCAGAAGAGCGCCCGTGGCCAGTACCATCCTGGCTGACCTGCAGGCACCAAGTTGGCCTGCGTGCTGTCGCTGGTGTGGCTCCACGGCCCTTCCTCTAGGCTTTCAAGCCCTTGTACATATTCAGGTGTTTCACCTGGGAAGGGTGGGAACAGTTCAGCAGCATCTGGCCTGGGGCTCAGCTCACGTTTACTCACAGAGGCCTCGGCACGGTCTCCCAGCTTTGCAATGAGGATGCTCCTTGCGTGGGCGGGCGGGGATGCTGGCTGTATGGGAGATGATTCCCCACCTCTGACCAATTTCAGAATTGTTTACCACTGGAGCAAGTGCCTTGGTAGTGTTTTCCTCTGTATAACTGTTAGGTTCAGTTTTTTTTTTTTCTTTTTCGGTTCAAGTTAGATTTTATTCCTCATTTATGTATTTATAGATATAAGCATGGAAATAATTCATTCGTATAAATACATCAGTGTGAATGGAAGAACTTTTTTTCTGTTTTATTTTTACATTTTATTTTTAAAAATTTTGAAATTTAATTTTAGTTATTTTTTTATACAGTAGGTTATTATTAGTTATCTATTTTATGCATAGACATGTATACAGGTCAATCCTAATCTCCCAACTCATCCCACCACCACCACCCCATGGCTTCCCCCACTTAGTGTCCATACGTTTGTTCTCTACCTCTGTGTCTCTATTTCTGCCCTGCAAACCAGTTCATCTCTACCATTTTTCTAGGTTCCACATATAGGCATTAATATACAATATTTGTTTTTCTCTTTCTGGCTTACTTCACTCTGTATGACAGTCTCTAGATCCATCAACTTCTCTACAAATGACCCAGTTTCATTCCTTTTTATGGCTGAGTAATATTCCATTTTATATATGTACCACATCTTTATCCATTCGTCTGTCTGTGGGCATTTATGTTGCTTCCATAACCTGGCTATTGTAAATAGTGCTGCAATGAACATTGTGGTGAATGTGTCTCTGTGATTTATGGTTTTCTCTGGGTATATGCCCAGAAGTGGGATTGCTGGATCCTATGGTAATTCTCTTTTTAGTTTTTTAAAGGAACCTCCATACTGTTCTCCATAGTGACTGTATCAATTTACATTCCCACCAATAGCGGAAGAGGGTTCCTTTTGTCCACACCCTCCCCAGAATTTGTTGTTTGTAGATTATCTGATGATGCCGATTCTAACAGGTGTGAGGTCTTACCTCATTGTAGTTTTGATTTGCATTTCTCTAATGATTAGTGATGTTGAGCAGCTTTTCATGTGCGTCTTGGCCATCTCTGTGTCTTCTTTGAAGAAACGTCTCTTTAGATCTTCTGCCCATTTTTGTATTGGGTTGTTTGTTTTATTAATATTAAGCTGCATGAGCTGTTTATATATATTGGAGATTAAACTTTTGTCCATTGATTCATTTGTGAACGTTTTCGCCCATTCTGAGGGTTGCCTTTTTCCATTCCCGTTTTTTTTAACAAAGAAAGAAAGAAAGCAAAAGAAGCAGAACACTAATGTGCGTGAAATATGCCTCTTGAAACTGTCGTTTTGAAATATGGACGTCTTTTGAATTTTTTGGTCGATATATGACCCCAGGATTTGTTTTCAGGGCAGGTGTCATTTACAGGCCTGTAATGATTTGGAATATCCACTGACCATTAGCGCTGGCATTAAACCTGCAGTTGTGTGAAACGGCCACAAGGTGGCAGCAGTTCTCCCTTACCAATTCTGGTTACTAGGGCAGCAGAGACTCAATGGAAGTCGTGTTCTAGATTGGAATGTAGAACGGAAAGTGCCAGGAGAAAGCCCCTCAAGTTTGTCTCACTACTTCTTGTTCGTGTTCTTAATTTAATTTTTTATTTTTTATTACAGCAAGTTTGAGTACAACGTTTAGCTTGTTGTAGGTGTGCAAGAGGTGGTTCTTTTACACATATACATATGTCTGTTCTTCCTGGGATCCTTTTCCCATGTACGTTATGACAGAATGTTGAGTAGTCTTCTCTTGGTACTCCGTAGGTCTTTGGTGATTATATACGTCTACTGTGTTTGTATATGTCTGTTAACCCCAATATCGTAATGAATTCAATCCTCACACCTTTCCTTTGGTGAACCATAAGTTTGTTTAATGAATCTGTGATTGCCCTTCTCCGTGGAAATATCTGCCCTGGTATCAATTTATAGGTAACACCTATAAGTGATATGATATGATACGTGTCTTTCACTTTCTGACTTACTCCAAGTCACGTGATTACCTCGAGACTCATCTACGGTGCTGCAAATGGCATTGTGTCCTTTTTCTCCTTGGCGAATATTCTGTCTTAGCGAGGTCCATTTTCTGCAATGTGATTCCCTGAGGGCTGAGGATTAGCTGACCTGGGCAGCCTGACCCTGCCGGCAAGCCCTCCCCAGGTGTGCCTGGGTTGAGGTCAATATAAACAGCACTCCAGGCAGCAATAGCCCCTGCAGCTGTGCCTTACTCCATATTCTCTGCCCCGTCAGCAGTCTCGGGGCTGTGCTGGTGGGAGGGTGTGAGGGTCCACGGCTTTGTGGGTGGCCCGGTGTGAGTGGGGCTCTGCTGGACTTTCGGCAGGAGTTGCCAGGCTGCCACCTGTAAAGAAGAGGATGTGTCACCCATAACTTCCACTGGAATATCTCTCCGGGCTGAGGTGAGGAAGGAAAAAAAGGAGTGGGGGCCGGGACAGGAGGGGTATCTCAGGCAGGGCAATAGAAAGCTTCCAGAAGAGCGCCCGTGGCCAGTACCATCCTGGCTGACCTGCAGGCACCAAGTTGGCCTGCGTGCTGTCGCTGGTGTGGCTCCACGGCCCTTCCTCTAGGCTTTCAAGCCCTTGTACATATTCAGGTGTTTCACCTGGGAAGGGTGGGAACAGTTCAGCAGCATCTGGCCTGGGGCTCAGCTCACGTTTACTCACAGAGGCCTCGGCATGGTCTCCCAGCTTTGCAATGAGGATGCTCCTTGCGTGGGCGGGCGGGGCTGCTGGCAGTATGGGAGATGATTCCCCACCTCTGACCAATTTCAGAATTGTTTACCACTGGAGCAAGTGCCTTCGTAGTGTTTTCCTCTGTATAATTCTTAGGTTCAGTTTTTTTTTCTTTTTTGGTTCAAGTTAGATTTTATTCCTCATTTATGTATTTATAGATATAAGCATGGAAATAATTCATTCGTATAAATACATCAGTGTGAATGGAAGAACTTTTTTTCTGTTTTATTTTTACATTTTATTTTTTAAAATTTTGAAATTTAATTTTAGTTATTTTTTTATACAGTAGGTTATTATTAGTTATCTATTTTATGCATAGACATGTATACAGGTCAATCCTAATCTCCCAACTCATCCCACCACCACCACCCCATGGCTTCCCCCACTTTGTGTCCATACGTTTGTTCTCTACCTCTGTGTCTCTATTTCTGCCCTGCAAACCAGTTCATCTCTACCATTTTTCTAGGTTCCACATATAGGCATTAATATACAATATTTGTTTTTCTCTTTTGACTTACTTCACTCTGTATGACAGTCTCTAGATCCATCAACTTCTCTACAAATGACCCAGTTTCATTCCTTTTTATGGCTGAGTAATATTCCATTTTGTATATGTACCACATCTTTATCCATTCGTCTGTCTGTGGGCATTTAGATTGCTTCCATTACCTGGCTATTGTAAATAGTGCTGCAATGAACATTGTGGTGAATGTGTCTTTGTGATTTATGGTTTTCTCTGGGTATATGCCCAGAAGTGGGATTGCTGGATCCTATGGTAATTCTCTTTTTAGTTTTTTAAAGGAACCTCCATACTGTTCTCCATAGTGACTGTATCAATTTACATTCCCACCAATAGCGGAAGAGGGTTCCTTTTGTCCACACCCTCCCCAGAATTTGTTGTTTGTAGATTATCTGATGATGCCGATTCTAACAGGTGTGAGGTCTTACCTCATTGTAGTTTTGATTTGCATTTCTCTAATAATTAGTGATGTTGAGCAGCTTTTCATGTGCGTCTTGGCCATCTCTGTGTCTTCTTTGAAGAAACGTCTCTTTAGATCTTCTGCCCATTTTTGTATTGGGTTGTTTGTTTTATTAATATTAAGCTGCATGAGCTGTTTATATATATTGGAGATTAAACCTTTGTCCATTGATTCGTTTGTGAACGTTTCCGCCCATTCTGAGGGTTGCCTTTCTCCATTCCCGTTTTTTTTAACAAAGAAAGAAAGAAAGCAAAAGAAGCAGAACACTAATGTGCGTGTAATATGCCTCTTGAAACTGTCGTTTTGAAATATGGACGTCTTTTGAATTTTTTGGTCGATATATGACCCCAGGATTTGTTTTCAGGGCAGGTGTCATTTACAGGCCTGTAATGATTTGGAATATCCACTGACCATTAGCGCTGGCATTAAACCTGCAGTTGTGTGAAACGGCCACAAGGTGGCAGCAGTTCTCCCTTACCAATTCTGGTTACTAGGGCAGCAGAGACTCAATGGAAGTCGTGTTCTAGATTGGAATGTAGAACGGAATGTGCCAGGAGAAAGCCCCTCAAGTTTGTCTCACTACTTCTTGTTCGTGTTTTTAATTTAATTTTTTATTTTTTATTACAGCAAGTTTGAGTACAACGTTTAGCTTGTTGTAGGTGTGCAAGAGGTGGTTCTTTTACACATATACATATGTCTGTTCTTCCTGGGATCCTTTTCCCATGTACGTTATGACAGAATGTTGAGTAGTCTTCTCTTGGTACTCCGTAGGTCTTTGGTGATTATATACGTCTACTGTGTTTGTATCTGTCTGTTAACCCCAATATCGTAATGAATTCAATCCTCACACCTTTCCTTTGGTGAACCATAAGTTTGTTTAATGAATCTGTGATTGCCCTTCTCCGTGGAAATATCTGCCCTGGTATCAATTTATAGGTAACACCTATAAGTGATATGATATGATACGTGTCTTTCACTTTCTGACTTACTCCAAGTCACGTGATTACCTCGAGACTCATCTACGGTGCTGCAAATGGCATTGTGTCCTTTTTCTCCTTGGCGAATATTCTGTCTTAGCGAGGTCCATTTTCTGCAATGTGATTCCCTGAGGGCTGAGGATTAGCTGACCTGGGCAGCCTGACCCTGCCGGCAAGCCCTCCCCAGGTGTGCCTGGGTTGAGGTCAATATAAACAGCACTCCAGGCAGCAATAGCCCCTGCAGCTGTGCCTTACTCCATATTCTCTGCCCCGTCAGCAGTCTCGGGGCTGTGCTGGTGGGAGGGTGTGAGGGTCCACGGCTTTGTGGGTGGCCCGGTGTGAGTGGGGCTCTGCTGGACTTTCGGCAGGAGTTGCCAGGCTGCCACCTGTAAAGAAGAGGATGTGTCACCCATAACTTCCACTGGAATATCTCACCGGGCTGAGGTGAGGAAGGAAAAAAAGGAGTGGGGGCCGGGACAGGAGGGGTATCTCAGGCAGGGCAATAGAAAGCTTCCAGAAGAGCGCCCGTGGCCAGTACCATCCTGGCTGACCTGCAGGCACCAAGTTGGCCTGCGTGCTGTCGCTGGTGTGGCTCCACGGCCCTTCCTCTAGGCTTTCAAGCCCTTGTACATATTCAGGTGTTTCACCTGGGAAGGGTGGGAACAGTTCAGCAGCATCTGGCCTGGGGCTCAGCTCACGTTTACTCACAGAGGCCTCGGCACGGTCTCCCAGCTTTGCAATGAGGATGCTCCTTGCGTGGGCGGGCGGGGCTGCTGGCAGTATGGGAGATGATTCCCCACCTCTGACCAATTTCAGAATTGTTTACCACTGGAGCAAGTGCCTTCGTAGTGTTTTCCTCTGTATAATTCTTAGGTTCAGTTTTTTTTTCTTTTTTGGTTCAAGTTAGATTTTATTCCTCATTTATGTATTTATAGATATAAGCATGGAAATAATTCATTCGTATAAATACATCAGTGTGAATGGAAGAACTTTTTTTCTGTTTTATTTTTACATTTTATTTTTTAAAATTTTGAAATTTAATTTTAGTTATTTTTTTATACAGTAGGTTATTATTAGTTATCTATTTTATGCATAGACATGTATACAGGTCAATCCTAATCTCCCAACTCATCCCACCACCACCACCCCATGGCTTCCCCCACTTTGTGTCCATACGTTTGTTCTCTACCTCTGTGTCTCTATTTCTGCCCTGCAAACCAGTTCATCTCTACCATTTTTCTAGGTTCCACATATAGGCATTAATATACAATATTTGTTTTTCTCTTTTGACTTACTTCACTCTGTATGACAGTCTCTAGATCCATCAACTTCTCTACAAATGACCCAGTTTCATTCCTTTTTATGGCTGAGTAATATTCCATTTTGTATATGTACCACATCTTTATCCATTCGTCTGTCTGTGGGCATTTAGATTGCTTCCATTACCTGGCTATTGTAAATAGTGCTGCAATGAACATTGTGGTGAATGTGTCTTTGTGATTTATGGTTTTCTCTGGGTATATGCCCAGAAGTGGGATTGCTGGATCCTATGGTAATTCTCTTTTTAGTTTTCTAAAGGAACCTCCATACTGTTCTCCATAGTGACTGTATCAATTTACATTCCCACCAATAGCGGAAGAGGGTTCCTTTTGTCCACACCCTCCCCAGAATTTGTTGTTTGTAGATTATCTGATGATGCCGATTCTAACAGGTGTGAGGTCTTACCTCATTGTAGTTTTGATTTGCATTTCTCTAATAATTAGTGATGTTGAGCAGCTTTTCATGTGCGTCTTGGCCATCTCTGTGTCTTCTTTGAAGAAACGTCTCTTTAGATCTTCTGCCCATTTTTGTATTGGGTTGTTTGTTTTATTAATATTAAGCTGCATGAGCTGTTTATATATATTGGAGATTAAACCTTTGTCCATTGATTCGTTTGTGAACGTTTCCGCCCATTCTGAGGGTTGCCTTTCTCCATTCCCGTTTTTTTTAACAAAGAAAGAAAGAAAGCAAAAGAAGCAGAACACTAATGTGCGTGTAATATGCCTCTTGAAACTGTCGTTTTGAAATATGGACGTCTTTTGAATTTTTTGGTCGATATATGACCCCAGGATTTGTTTTCAGGGCAGGTGTCATTTACAGGCCTGTAATGATTTGGAATATCCACTGACCATTAGCGCTGGCATTAAACCTGCAGTTGTGTGAAACGGCCACAAGGTGGCAGCAGTTCTCCCTTACCAATTCTGGTTACTAGGGCAGCAGAGACTCAATGGAAGTCGTGTTCTAGATTGGAATGTAGAACGGAATGTGCCAGGAGAAAGCCCCTCAAGTTTGTCTCACTACTTCTTGTTCGTGTTTTTAATTTAATTTTTTATTTTTTATTACAGCAAGTTTGAGTACAACGTTTAGCTTGTTGTAGGTGTGCAAGAGGTGGTTCTTTTACACATATACATATGTCTGTTCTTCCTGGGATCCTTTTCCCATGTACGTTATGACAGAATGTTGAGTAGTCTTCTCTTGGTACTCCGTAGGTCTTTGGTGATTATATACGTCTACTGTGTTTGTATCTGTCTGTTAACCCCAATATCGTAATGAATTCAATCCTCACACCTTTCCTTTGGTGAACCATAAGTTTGTTTAATGAATCTGTGATTGCCCTTCTCCGTGGAAATATCTGCCCTGGTATCAATTTATAGGTAACACCTATAAGTGATATGATATGATATGTGTCTTTCACTTTCTGACTTACTCCAAGTCACGTGATTACCTCTAGACTCATCTACGGTGCTGCAAATGGCATTGTGTGCTTTTTTTCCTTGGCGAATACTCTGTCTTAGCGAGGTCCATTTTCTGCAATGTGATTCCCTGAGGGCTGAGGATTAGCTGACCTGGGCAGCCTGACCCTGCCGGCAAGCCCTCCCCAGGTGTGCCTGGGTTGAGGTCAATATAAACAGCACTCCAGGCAGCAATAGCCCCTGCAGCTGTGCCTGACTCCATATTCTCTGCCCCGTCAGCAGTCTCGGGGCTGTGCTGGTGGGAGGGTGTCAGGGTCCACGGCTTTGTGGGTGGCCCGGTGTGAGTGGGGCTCTGCTGGACTTTCGGCAGGAGTTGCCAGGCTGCCACCTGTAAAGAAGAGGATGTGTCACCCATAACTTCCACTGGAGTATCTCTGCGGGCTGAGGTGAGGAAGGAAAAAAAGGAGTGGGGGCCGGGACAGGAGGGGTATCTCAGGCAGGGCAATGGAAAGCTTCCAGAAGAGCGCCCGTGGCCAGGACCATCCTGGCTGACCTGCAGGCACCAAGTTGGCCTGCATGATTTCGCTGGTGTGGCTCCACGGCCCTTCCTCTAGGCTTTCAAGCCCTTGTACATATTCAGGTGTTTCACCTGGGAAGGGTGGGAACAGTTCAGCAGCAGCTGGCCTGGGGCTCAGCTCACGTTTACTCACAGAGGCCTCGGCACGGTCTCCCAGCTTTGCAATGAGGATGCTCCTTGCGTGGGCGGGCGGGGCTGCTGGCTGTATGGGAGATGATTCCCCACCTCTGACCAATTTCAGAATTGTTTACCACTGGAGCAAGTGCCTTCGTAGTGTTTTCCTCTGTATAATTCTTAGGTTCAGTTTTTTTTTCTTTTTTGGTTCAAGTTAGATTTTATTCCTCTTTTATATATTTATAGATATAAGCATGGAAATAATTCATTCTTATAAATACATCAGTGTGAATGGAAGAACTTTTTTCTGTTTTATTTTTACATTTTATTTTTAAAAATTTTGAAATTTAATTTTATTTATTTTTTTATACAGTAGGTTATTATTAGTTATCTATTTTATGCATAGACATGTATACAGGTCAATCCCAATCTCCCAACTCATCCCACCACCACCAACCCATGGCTTCCCCCACTTTGTGTCCATACGTTTTTTCTCTACCTCTGTGTCTCTATTTCTGCCCTGCAAACCAGTTCATCTGTAGCATTTTTCTAGGTTCCACATATAGGCATTAATATACAATATTTGTTTTTCTCTTTCTGACTTACTTCACTCTGTATGACAGTCTCTAGATCCATCAACTTCTCTACAAATGACTCAGTTTCATTCCTTTTTATGGCTGAGTAATATTCCATTTTATATATGTACCACATCTTTATCCATTCGTCTGTCTGTGGGCATTTAGGTTGCTTCCATTACCTGGCTATTGTAAATAGTGCTGCAATGAACATTGTGGTGAATGTGTCTCTGTGATTTATGGTTTTCTCTGGGTATATGCCCAGAAGTGGGATTGCTGGATCCTATGGTAATTCTCTTTTTAGTTTTTTAAAGGAACCTCCATACTGTTCTCCTTAGTGACTGTATCAATTTACATTCCCACCAATAGCGGAAGAGGGTTCCTTTTGTCCACACCCTCCCCAGAATTTGTTGTTTGTAGATTATCTGATGATGCCGATTCTAACAGGTGTGAGGTCTTACCTCATTGTAGTTTTGATTTGCATTTCTCTAATAATTAGTGATGTTGAGCAGCTTTTCATGTGCGTCTTGGCCATCTCTGTGTCTTCTTTGAAGAAACGTCTATTTAGATCTTCTGCCCATTTTTGTATTGGGTTGTTTGTTTTATTAATATTAAGCTGCATGAGCTGTTTATATATATTGGAGATGAAACCTTTGTCCATTGATTCTTTTGTGAAAGTTTTCGCCCATTCTGAGGGTTGCCTTTTTCCATTCCCGTTTTTTTAACAAAGAAAGAAAGAAATCAAAAGAAGCAGAACACTAATGTGCGTGAAATATGCCTCTTGAAACTGTCGTTTTGAAATATGGACGTCTTTTGAATTTTTTGGTCGATATATGACCCCAGGATTTGTTTTCAGGGCAGGTGTCATTTACAGGCCTGTAATGATTTGGAATATCCACTGACCATTAGCGCTGGGATTAAAGCTGCTGTTGTGTGAAACGGCCACAAGGTGGCAGCAGTTCTCCCTTACCAAATCTGGTTACTAGGGCAGCAGAGCTTCAATGGAAGTCGCGTTCTAGATTGGAATGTAGAACGGAATGTACCAGTAGAAAGCCCCTCAAGTTTTTCTCACTAATTCTTGTTCGTGTTTTTAATTAAATTTTTTATTTTTTATTACAGCAAGTTTGACTACAACGTTTAGCTTGTTGTAGGTGTGCAAGAGGTGGTTCTTTTACACATATACATATGTCTGTTCTTCCTGGGATCCTTTTCCCATGTTCGTTATGACAGAATGTTGAGTAGTCTTCTCTTGATACTCCGTAGGTCTTTTGTGATTATATACGTCTACTGTGTTTGTATATGTGTGTTAACCACAATATCATAATGAATTCAATCCTCACACCTTTCCTTTGGTGAACCATAAGTTTGTTTAATGAATCTGTGATTGCCCTTCTCCGTGGAAATATCTGCCCTGGTATCAATTTATAGGTAACACCTATAAGTGATATGATATGATATGTGTCTTTCACTTTCTGACTTACTCCAAGTCACGTGATTACCTCTAGACTCATCTACGGTGATGCAAATGGCATTGTGTGCTTTTTTTCCTTGGCTAATATTCTGTCTTAGCGAGGTCCATTTTCTGCAATGTGATTCCCTGAGGGCTGAGGATTAGCTGACCTGGGCAGCCTGACCCTGCCGGCAAGCCCTCCCCAGGTGTGCCTGGGTTGAGGTCAATATAAACAGCACTCCAGGCAGCAATAGCCCCTGCAGCTGTGCCTGACTCCATATTCTCTGCCCCGTCAGCAGTCTCGGGGCTGCGCTGGTGGGAGGGTGTGAGGGTCCACGGCTTTGTGGGTGGCCCGGTGTGAGTGGGGCTCTGCTGGACTTTCTGCAGGAGTTGCCAGGCTGCCACCTGTAAAGAAGAGGATGTGTCACCCATAACTTCCACTGGAGTATCTCTCCGGGCTGAGGGGAGTAAGGAAAAAAAGGAGTGGGGGCCGTGACAGGAGAGGTATCTCAGGCAGGGCAATGGAAAACTTCCAGAAGAGCGCCCGTGGCCAGGACCATCCTGGCTGACCTGCAGGCACCAAGTTGGCCTGCGTGCTTTCGCTGGTGTGGCTCCACGGCCCTTCCTCTAGGCTTTCAAGCCCTTGTACATATTCAGGTGTTTCACCTGGGAAGGGTGGGAACAGTTCAGCAGCAGCTGGCCTGGGGCTCAGCTCACGTTTACTCACAGAGGCCTCGGCACGGTCCCCCAGCTTTGCAATAAGGACGGTCCTTGCGTGGGCGGGTGGGGCTGCTGGCTGTATGGGAGATGATTCCCCACCTCTGACCACTTTCAGAATTGTTTACCACTGGAGCAAGTGCCTTGGTAGTGTTTTCCTCTGTATATCTGTTAGGTACAGTTTTTTTTTTCTTTTTTGGTTCAAGTTAGATTTTATTCCTCTTTTATGTATTTATAGATATAAGCAAGGAAATAATTCATTCTTATAAATACATCCGTGTGAATGGAAGAACTTTTTTTCTGTTTTATTTTTACATTTTATTTTTAAAAATTTTGAAATTTAATTTTATTTATTTTTTATACACTAGGTTATTATTAGTTATCTATTTTATGCATAGACATGTATACAGGTCAATCCTAATCTCCCAACTCATCCCACCACCACCACACCATGGCTTCCCCCACTTTGTGTCCATACGTTTGTTCTCTACCTCTGTGTCTCTATTTCTGCCCTGCAAACCAGTTCATCTCTACCATTTTTCTAGGTTCCACATATAGGCATTAATATACAATATTTGTTTTTCTCTTTCTGGCTTACTTCACTCTGTATGACAGTCTCTAGATCCATCAACTTCTCTACAAATGACCCAGTTTCATTCCTTTTTATGGCTGAGTAATATTCCATTTTATATATGTACCACATCTTTATCCATTCGTCTGTCTGTGGGCATTTATGTTGCTTCCATAACCTGGCTATTGTAAATAGTGCTGCAATGAACATTGTGGTGAATGTGTCTCTGTGATTTATGGTTTTCTCTGGGTATATGCCCAGAAGTGGGATTGCTGGATCCTATGGTAATTCTCTTTTTAGTTTTTTAAAGGAACCTCCATACTGTTCTCCATAGTGACTGTATCAATTTACATTCCCACCAATAGCGGAAGAGGGTTCCTTTTGTCCACACCCTCCCCAGAATTTGTTGTTTGTAGATTATCTGATGATGCCGATTCTAACAGGTGTGAGGTCTTACCTCATTGTAGTTTTGATTTGCATTTCTCTAATGATTAGTGATGTTGAGCAGCTTTTCATGTGCGTCTTGGCCATCTCTGTGTCTTCTTTGAAGAAACGTCTCTTTAGATCTTCTGCCCATTTTTGTATTGGGTTGTTTGTTTTATTAATATTAAGCTGCATGAGCTGTTTATATATATTGGAGATTAAACCTTTGTCCATTGATTCATTTGTGAACGTTTTCGCCCATTCTGAGGGTTGCCTTTTTCCATTCCTGTTTGTTTAACAAAGAAAGAAAGAAATCAAAAGAAGCAGAACACTAATGTGCGTGAAATATGCCTCTTGAAACTGTCGTTTTGAAATATGGACGTCTTTTGAATTTTTTGGTCGATATATGACCCCAGGATTTGTTTTCAGGGCAGGTGTCATTTACAGGCCTGTAGTGATTTGGAATATCCACTGACCATTAGCGCTGGCATTAAACCTGCAGTTGTGTGAAACGGCCACAAGGTGGCAGCAGTTCTCCCTTACCAAATCTGGTTACTAGGGCAGCAGAGCCTCAATGGAAGTCGTGTTCTAGATTGGAATGTAGAACGGAATGTGCCAGGAGAAAGCCCCTCAAGTTTGTCTCACTACTTCTTGTTCGTGTTTTTAATTTAATTTTTTATTTTTTATTACAGCAAGTTTGAGTACAAGGTTTAGCTTGTTGTAGGTGTGCAAGAGGTGGTTCTTTTACACATATACATATGTCTGTTCTTCCTGGGATCCTTTTCCCATGTACGTTATGACAGAATGTTGAGTAGTCTTCTCTTGGTACTCCGTAGGTCTTTGGTGATTATATACGTCTACTGTGTTTGTATCTGTCTGTTAACCCCAATATCGTAATGAATTCAATCTTCACACCTTTCCTTTGGTGAACCATAAGTTTGTTTAATGAATCTGTGATTGCCCTTCTCCGTGGAAATATCTGCCCTGGTATCAATTTATAGGTAACACCTATAAGTGATATGATATGATATGTGTCTTTCACTTTCTGACTTACTCCAAGTCACGTGATTACCTCGAGACTCATCTACGGTGCTGCAAATGGCATTGTGTCCTTTTTCTCCTTGGCGAATATTCTGTCTTAGCGAGGTCCATTTTCTGCAATGTGATTCCCTGAGGGCTGAGGATTAGCTGACCTGGGCAGCCTGACCCTGCCGGCAAGCCCTCCCCAGGTGTGCCTGGGTTGAGGTCAATATAAACAGCACTCCAGGCATCAATAGCCCCTGCAGCTGTGCCTTACTCCATATTCTCTGCCCCGTCAGCAGTCTCGGGGCTGTGCTGGTGGGAGGGTGTGAGGGTCCACGGCTTTGTGGGTGGCCCGGTGTGAGTGGGGCTCTGCTGGACTTTCGGCAGGAGTTGCCAGGCTGCCACCTGTAAAGAAGAGGATGTGTCACCCATAACTTCCACTGGAATATCTCTCCGGGCTGAGGTGAGGAAGGAAAAAAAGGAGTGGGGGCCGGGACAGGAGGGGTATCTCAGGCAGGGCAATAGAAAGCTTCCAGAAGAGCGCCCGTGGCCAGTACCATCCTGGCTGACATGCAGGCACCAAGTTGGCCTGCGTGCTGTCGCTGGTGTGGCTCCACGGCCCTTCCTCTAGGCTTTCAAGCCCTTGTACATATTCAGGTGTTTCACCTGGGAAGGGTGAGAACAGTTCAGCAGCATCTGGCCTGGGGCTCAGCTCACGTTTACTCACAGAGGCCTCGGCACGGTCTCCCAGCTTTGCAATGAGGATGCTCCTTGCGTGGGCGGGCGGGGCTGCTGGCTGTATGGGAGATGATTCCCCACCTCTGACCAAATTCAGAATTGTTTACCACTGGAGCAAGTGCCTTGTTAGTGTTTTCCTCTGTATAATTCTTAGGTTCAGTTTTTTTTTTCTTTTTTGGTTCAAGTTAGATATTATTCCTCATTTATGTATTTATAGATATAAGCATGGAAATAATTCATTCGTATAAATACATCAGTGTGAATGGAAGAACTTTTTTTCTGTTTTATTTTTACATTTTATTTTTTAAAATTTTGAAATTTAATTTTAGTTATTTTTTTTATACAGTAGGTTATTATTAGTTATCTATTTTATGCATAGACATGTACACAGGTCAATCCTAATCTCCCAACTCATCCCACCACCACCACTCCATGGCTTCCCCCACTTTGTGTCCATTCGTTTGTTCTCTACCTCTGTGTCTCTATTTCTGCCCTGCAAACCAGTTCATCTCTACCATTTTTCTAGGTTCCACATATAGGCATTAATATACAATATTTGTTTTTCTCTTTCTGACTTACTTCACTCTGTATGACAGTCTCTAGATCCATCAACTTCTCTACAAATGACCCAGTTTCATTCCTTTTTATGGCTGAGTAATATTCCATTTTGTATATGTACCACATCTTTATCCATTCGTCTGTCTGTGGGCATTTAGGTTGCTTCCATTACCTGGCTATTGTAAATAGTGCTGCAATGAACATTGTGGTGAATGTGTCTTTGTGATTTATGGTTTTCTCTGGGTATATGCCCAGAAGTGGGATTGCTGGATCCTATGGTAATTCTCTTTTTAGTTTTTTAAAGGAACCTCCATACTGTTCTCCATAGTGACTGTATCAATTTACATTCCCACCAATAGCGGAAGAGGGTTCCTTTTGTCCACACAGTCCCCTGAATTTGTTGATTGTAGATTATCTGATGATGCCGATTCTAACAGTTGTGAGGTCTTAACTCATTGTAGTTTTGATTTGCATTTCTCTAATAATTAGTGATGTTGAGCAGCTTTTCATGTGCGTCTTGGCCATCTCTGTGTCTTCTTTGAAGAAACGTCTCTTTAGATCTTCTGCCCATTTTTGTATTGGGTTGTTTGTTTTATTAATATTAAGCTGCATGAGCTGTTTATATATATTGGAGATTAAACCTTTGTCCATTGATTCGTTTGTGAACGTTTTCGCCCATTCTGAGGGTTGCCTTTCTCCATTCCCGTTTTTTTAACAAAGAAAGAAAGAAAGCAAAAGAAGCAGAACACTAATGTGAGTGAAATATGCCTCTTGAAACTGTCGTTTTGAAATATGGACGTCTTTTGAATTTTTTGGTCGATATATGACCACAGGATTTGTTTTCAGGGCAGGTGTCATTTACAGGCCTGTAATGATTTGGAATATCCACTGACCATTAGCGCTGGCATTAAACCTGCAGTTGTGTGAAACGGCCACAAGGTGGCAGCAGTTCTCCCTTACCATATCTGGTTACTAGGGCAGCAGAGCCTCAATGGAAGTCCTGTTCTAGATTAGAATGTAGAACGGAATGTGCAAGGAGAAAGCCCCTCAAGTTTGTCTCACTACTTCTTGTTCGTGTTTTTAATTTAATTTTTTATTTTTTATTACAGCAAGTTTGAGTACAACGTTTAGCTTGTTGTAGGTGTGCAAGAGGTGGTTCTTTTACACATATACATATGTCTGTTCTTCCTGGGATCCTTTTCCCATGTACGTTATGACAGAATGTTGAGTAGTCTTCTCTTGGTACTCCGTAGGTCTTTGGTGATTATATACGTCTACTGTGTTTGTATCTGTCTGTTAACCCCAATATCGTAATGAATTCAATCCTCACACCTTTCCTTTGGTGAACCATAAGTTTGTTTAATGAATCTGTGATTGCCCTTCTCCGTGGAAATATCTGCCCTGGTATCAATTTATAGGTAACACCTATAAGTGATATGATATGATATGTGTCTTTCACTTTCTGACTTACTCCAAGTCACGTGATTACCTCGAGACTCATCTAAGGTGCTGCAAATGGCATTGTGTCCTTTTTTTCCTTGGCGAATATTCTGTCTTAGCGAGGTCCATATTCTGCAATGTGATTCCCTGAGGGCTGAGGATTAGCTGACCTGGGCAGCCTGACCCTGCCGGCAAGCCCTCCCCAGGGTTGCCTGGGTTGAGGTCAATATAAACAGCACTCCAGGCAGCAATAGCCCCTGCAGCTGTGCCTGACTCCATATTCTCTGCCCCGTCAGCAGTCTCGGGGCTGTGCTGGTGGGAGGGTGTGAGGGTCCACGGCTTTGTGGGTGGCCCGGTGTGAGTGGGGCTCTGCTGGACTTTCTGCAGGAGTTGCCAGGCTGCCACCTGTAAAGAAGAGGATGTGTCACCCATAACTTCCACTGGAATATCTCTCCGGGCTGAGGTGAGGAAGGAAAAAAAGGAGTGGGGGCCGGGACAGGAGGGGTATCTCAGGCAGGGCAATAGAAAGCTTCCATAGGAGCGCCCGTGGCCAGTACCATCCTGGCTGACCTGCAGGCACCAAGTTGGCCTGCGTGCTTTCGCTGGTGTGGCTCCATGGCCCTTCCTCTAGGCTTTCAAGCCCTTGTACATATTCAGGTGTTTCACCTGGGAAGGGTGGGAACAGTTCAGCAGCAGCTGGCCTGGGGCTCAGCTCACGTTTACTCACAGAGGACTCGGCACGGTCCCCCAGCTTTGCAATAAGGACGCTCTTTGCCTGGGCGGGTGGGGCTGCTGGCTGTATGGGAGATGATTCCCCACCTCTGACCAATTTCAGAATTGTTTACCACTGGAGCAAGTGCCTTGGTAGTGTTTTCCTCTGTATAACTGTTAGGTTCAGTTTTTTTTTTTCTTTTTTGGTTCAAGTTAGATTTTATTCCTCTTTTATGTATTTATAGGTATAAGCATGGAAATAATTCATTCTTATAAATACATCAGTGTGAATGGAAGAACTTTTTTTCTGTTTTATTTTTACATTTTATTTTTAAAAATTTTGAAATTTAATTTTATTTATTTTTTTATACACTAGGTTATTATTAGTTATCTATTTTATGCATAGACATGTATACAGGTCAATCCCAATATCCCAACTCATCCCACCACCACCACCCCATGGCTTCCCCCACTTTGTGTCCATACGTTTTTTCTCTACCTCTTTGTCTCTATTTCTGCCCTGCAAACCAGTTCATCTGTATCATTTTTCTAGGTTCCACATATAGGCATTAATATACAATATTTGTTTTTCTCTTTCTGACTTACTTCACTCTGTATGACAGTCTCTAGATCCATCAACTTCTCTACAAATGACTCAGTTTCATTCCTTTTTATGGCTGAGTAATATTCCATTTTATATATGTACCACATCTTTATCCATTCGTCTGTCTGTGGGCATTTAGGTTGCTTCCATTACCTGGCTATTGTAAATAGTGCTGCAATGAACATTGTGGTGAATGTGTCTCTGTGATTTATGGTTTTCTCTGGGTATATGCCCAGAAGTGGGATTGCTGGATCCTATGGTAATTCTCTTTTTAGTTTTTTAAAGGAACCTCCATACTGTTCTCCATAGTGACTGTATCAATTTACATTCCCACCAATAGCGGAAGAGGGTTCCTTTTGTCCATACCCTCCCCAGGATTTGTTGTTTGTAGATTATCTGATGATGCCGATTCTAACAGGTGTGAGGTCTTACCTCATTGTAGTTTTGATTTGCATTTCTCTAATAATTAGTGATGTTGAGCAGCTTTTCATGTGCGTCTTGGCCATCTCTGTGTCTTCTTTGAAGAAACGTCTATTTAGATCTTCTGCCCGTTTTTGTATTGGGTTGTTTGTTGTATTAATATTAAGCTGCATGAGCTGTATATATATATTGGAGATTAAACCTGTGTCCATTGATTCGTTTGTGAACGTTTCGCCCCTTCTGAGGGTTACCTTTTTCCATTCCCGTTTTTTTAACAAAGAAAGCAAGCAAGCAAAAGAATCAGAACACTAATGTGCGTGAAACATGCCTCTTGAAACTGTCGTTTTGAAATATGGACGTCTTTTGAATTTTTTGGTCGATATATGACCCCAGGATTTGTTTTCAGGGCAGGTGTCATTTACAGGCCTGTAATGATTTGGAATATCCACTGACCATTAGCGCTGGGATTAATGCTGCTGTTGTGTGAAACGGACACAAGGTGGCAGCAGTTCTCCCTTACCAAATCTGGTTCCTAGGGCAGCAGAGCCTCAATGGAAGTCGCGTTCTAGATTGGAATGTAGAACGGAATGTACCAGGAGAAAGCCCCTCAAGTTTTTCTCACTAATTCTTGTTCGTGTTTTTAATTTAATTTTTTATTTTTTATTACAGCAAGTTTGAGTACAACGTTTAGCTTGTTGTAGGTGTGGAAGAGGTGGTTCTTTTACACATATACATATGTCTGTTCTTCCTGGGATCCTTTTCCCATGTACGTTATGACAGAATGTTGAGTAGTCTTCTCTTGGTACTCCGTAGGTCTTTGGTGATTATATACGTCTACTGTGTTTGTATATGTCTGTTAACCCCAATATCGTAATGAATTCTATCCTCACACCTTTCCTTTGGTGAACCATAAGTTTGTTTAATGAATCTGTGATTGCCCTTCTCCGTGGAAATATCTGCCCTGGTATCAATTTATAGGTAACACCTATAAGTGATATGATATGATATGTGTCTTTCACTTTCTGACTTACTCCAAGTCACGTGATTACCTCGAGACTCATCTACGGTGCTGCAAATGGCATTGTGTCCTTTTTCTCCTTGGCGAATATTCTGTCTTAGCGAGGTCCATTTTCTGCAATGTGATTCCCTGAGGGCTGAGGATTAGCTGACCTGGGCAGCCTGACCCTGCCGGCAAGCACTCCCCAGGTGTGCCTGGGTTGAGGTCAATATAAACAGCACTCCAGGCAGCAATAGCCCCTGCAGCTGTGCCTGACTCCATATTCTCTGCCCCGTCAGCAGTCTCGGGGCTGTGCTGGTGGGAGGGTGTGTGGGTCCACGGCTTTGTGTGTGGCCCGGTGTGAGTGGGGCTCTGCTGGACTTTCGGCAGGAGTTGCCTGGGTGCCACCTGTAAAGAAGAGGATGTGTCACCCATAGCTTCCACTGGAATATCTCTCCAGGCTGAGGTGAGGAAGGAAAAAAAGGAGTGGGGGCCGGGACAGGAGGGGTATCTCAGGCAGGGCAATAGAAAGCTTCCAGAAGAGCGCCCGTGGCCAGTACCATCCTGGCTGACCTGCAGGCACCAAGTTGGCCTGCGTGCTGTCGCTGGTGTGGCTCCACGGCCCTTCCTCTAGGCTTTCAAGCCCTTGTACATATTCAGGTGTTTCACCTGGGAAGGGTGGGAACAGTTCAGCAGCATCTGGCCTGGGGCTCAGCTCACGTTTACTCACAGAGGCCTTGGCACGGTCTCCCAGCTTTGCAATGAGGATGCTCCTTGCGTGGGTGGGCGGGGCTGCTGGCTGTATGGGAGATGATTCCCCACCTCTGACCAATTTCAGAATTGTTTACCAGTGGAGCAAGTGCCTTGGTAGTGTTTTCCTCTGTATAACAGTTAGGTTCAGTTTTTTTTTTCTTTTTTGGTTCAAGTTAGATTTTATTCCTCATTTATGTATTTATAGATATAAGCATGGAAATAATTCATTCTTATAAATACATCAGTGTGAATGGAAGAACTTTTTTTCTGTTTTATTTTTACATTTTATTTTTAAAAATTTTGAAATTTAATTTTATTTATTTTTTTATACACTAGGTTATTATTAGTTATCTATTTTATGCATAGACATGTATACACTTCAATCCCAATATCCCAACTCATCCCACCACCACCACCCCATGGCTTCCCCCACTTTGTGTCCATACGTTTTTTCTCTACCTCTGTGTCTCTATTTCTGCCCTGCAAACCAGTTCATCTGTATCATTTTTCTACGTTCCACATATAGGCATTAATATACAATATTTGTTTTTCTCTTTCTGACTTACTTCACTCTGTATGACAGTCTCTAGATCCATCAACTTCTCTACAAATGACTCAGTTTCATTCCTTTTTATGGCTGAGTAATATTCCATTTTATATATGTACCACATCTTTATCCATTCGTCTGTCTGTGGGCATTTAGGTTGCTTCCATTACCTGGCTATTGTAAATAGTGCTGCAATGAACATTGTGGTGAATGTGTCTCTGTGATTTATGGTTTTCTCTGGGTATATGCCCAGAAGTGGGATTGCTGGATCCTATGGTAATTCTGTTTTTAGTTTTTTAAAGGAACCTCCATACTGTTCTCCATAGTGACTGTATCAATTTACATTCCCACCAATAGCGGAAGAGGGTTCCTTTTGTCCATACACTCCCAAGAATTTGTTGTTTGTAGATTATCTGATGATGCCGATTCTAACAGGTGTGAGGTCTTACCTCATTGTAGTTTTGATTTGCATTTTTCTAATAATTAGTGATGTTGAGCAGCTTTTCATGTGCGTCTTGGCCATCTCTGTGTCTTCTTTGAAGAAACGTCTATTTAGATCTTCTGCCCGTTTTTGTATTGGGTTGTTTGTTGTATTAATATTAAGCTGCATGAGCTGTATATATATATTGGAGATTAAACCTTTGTCCATTGATTCGTTTGTGAACGTTTCGCCCCTTCTGAGGGTTACCTTTTTCCATTCCCGTTTTTTTAACAAAGAAAGAAAGCAAGCAAAAGAATCAGAACACTAATGTGCGTGAAATATGCCTCTTGAAACTGTCGTTTTGAAATATGGACGTCTTTTGAATTTTTTGGTCGATATATGACCCCAGGATTTGTTTTCAGGGCAGGTGTCATTTACAGGCCTGTAATGATTTGGAATATCCACTGACCATTAGCGCTGGGATTAAAGCTGCTGTTGTGTGAAACGGCCACAAGGTTGCTGCCGTTCTCCCTTACCAAATCTGGTTACTAGGGCAGCAGAGCCTCAATGGAAGTCGCGTTCTAGATTGGAATGTAGAACGGAATGTGCCAGGAGAAAGCCCCTCAAGTTTGTCTCACTACTTCTTGTTCGTGTTTTTAATTTAATTTTTTATTTTTTATTACAGCAAGTTTGAGTACAACGTTTAGCTTGTTGTAGGTGTGCAAGAGGTGGTTCTTTTACACATATACATATGTCTGTTCTTCCTGGGATCCTTTTCCCATGTACGTTATGACAGAATGTTGAGTAGTCTTCTCTTGGTACTCCGTAGGTCTTTGGTGATTATATACGTCTACTGTGTTTGTATATGTCTGTTAACCCCAATATCGTAATGAATTCAATCCTCACACCTTTCCTTTGGTGAACCATAAGTTTGTTTAATGAATCTGTGATTGCCCTTCTCCGTGGAAATATCTGCCCTGGTATCAATTTATAGGTAACACCTATAAGTGATATGATATGATATGTGTCTTTCACTTTCTGACTTACTCCAAGTCACGTGATTACCTCGAGACTCATCTACGGTGCTGCAAATGGCATTGTGTCCTTTTTCTCCTTGGCGAATATTCTGTCTTAGCGAGGTCCATTTTCTGCAATGTGATTCCCTGAGGGCTGAGGATTAGCTGACCTGGGCAGCCTGACCCTGCCGGCAAGACCTCCCCAGGTGTGCCTGGGTTGAGGTCAATATAAACAGCACTCCAGGCAGCAATAGCCCCTGCAGCTGTGCCTTACTCCATATTCTCTGCCCCGTCAGCAGTCTCGGGGCTGTGCTGGTGGGAGGGTGTGAGGGTCCACGGCTTTGTGGGTGGCCCGGTGTGAGTGGGGCTCTGCTGGACTTTCGGCAGGAGTTGCCAGGCTGCCACCTGTAAAGAAGAGGATGTGTCACCCATAACTTCCACTGGAATATCTCTCCGGGCTGAGGTGAGGAAGGAAAAAAAGGAGTGGGGGCCGGGACAGGAGGGGTATCTCAGGCAGGGCAATAGAAAGCTTCCAGAAGAGCGCCCGTGGCCAGTACCATCCTGGCTGACCTGCAGGCACCAAGTTGGCCTGCGTGCTGTCGCTGGTGTGGCTCCACGGCCCTTCCTCTAGGCTTTCAAGCCCTTGAACATATTCAGGTGTTTCACCTGGGAAGGGTGGGAACAGTTCAGCAGCATCTGGCCTGGGGCTCAGCTCACGTTTACTCACAGAGGCCTCGGCACGGTCTCCCAGCTTTGCAATGAGGATGCTCCTTGCGTGGGTGGGCGGGGCTGCTGGCTGTATGGGAGATGATTCCCCACCTCTGACCAATTTCAGAATTGTTTACCACTGGAGCAAGTGCCTTGGTAGTGTTTTCCTCTGTATAACTGTTAGGTTCATTTTTTTTTTTTCTTTTTTGGTTCAAGTTAGATTTTATTCCTCATTTATGTATTTATAGATATAAGCATGGAAATAATTCATTCGTATAAATACATCAGTGTGAATGGAAGAACTTTTTTTCTGTTTTATTTTTACATTTTATTTTTTAAAATTTTGAAATTTAATTTTAGTTATTTTTTTTTATACAGTAGGTTATTTTTAGTTATCTATTTTATGCATAGACATGTATACAGGTCAATCCTAATCTCCCAACTCATCCCACCAACACCACCCCATGGCTTCCCCCACTTTGTGTCCATACGTTTGTTCTCTACCTCTGTGTCTCTATTTCTGCCCTGCAAACCAGTTCATCTCTACCATTTTTCTAGGTTCCACATATAGGCATTAATATACAATATTTGTTTTTCTCTTTCTGACTTACTTCACTCTGTATGACAGTCTCTGGATCCATCAACTTCTCTACAAATGACCCAGTTTCATTCCTTTTTATGGCTGAGTAATATTCCATTTTGTATATGTACCACATCTTTATCCATTCGTCTGTCTGTGGGCATTTAGGTTGCTTCCATTACCTGGCTATTGTAAATAGTGCTGCAATGAACATTCTGGTGAATGTGTCTTTGTGATTTATGGTTTTCTCTGGGTATATGCCCAGAAGTGGGATTGCTGGATCCTATGGTAATTCTCTTTTTAGTTTTTTAAAGGAACCTCCATACTGTTCTCCATAGTGACTGTATCAATTTACATTCCCACCAATAGCGGAAGAGGGTTCCTTTTGTCCACACCCTCCCCAGAATTTGTTGATTGTAGATTATCTGATGATGCCGATTCTAACAGGTGTGAGGTCTTACCTCATTGTAGTTTTGATTTGCATTTCTCTAATAATTAGTGATGTTGAGCAGCTTTTCATGTGCGTCTTGGCCATCTCTGTGTCTTCTTTGAAGAAACGTCTCTTTAGATCTTCTGCCCATTTTTGTATTGGGTTGTTTGTTTTATTAATATTAAGCTGCATGAGCTGTTTATATATATTGGAGATTAAACCTTTGTCCATTGATTCGTTTGTGAACGTTTTCGCCCATTCTGAGGGTTGCCTTTCTCCATTCCCGTTTTTTTTAACAAAGAAAGAAAGAAAGCAAAAGAAGCAGAACACTAATGTGCGTGAAATATGCCTCTTGAAACTGTCGTTTTGAAATATGGACGTCTTTTGAATTTTTTGGTCGATATATGACCCCAGGATTTGTTTTCAGGGCAGGTGTCATTTACAGGCCTGTAATTATTTGGAATATCCACTGACCATTAGCGCTGGCATTAAACCTGCAGTTGTGTGAAACGGCCACAAGGTGGCAGCAGTTCTCCCTTACCAAATCTGGTTACTAGGGCAGCAGAGCCTCAATGGTAGTCCTGTTCTAGATTGGAATGTAGAACGGAATGTGCCAGGAGAAAGCCCCTCAAGTTTGTCTCACTACTTCTTGTTCGTGTTTTTAATTTAATTTTTTATTTTTTATTACAGCAAGATTGAGTACAACGTTTAGCTTGTTGTAGGTGTGCAAGAGGTGGTTCTTTTACACATATACATATGTCTGTTCTTCCTGGGATCCTTTTCCCATGTACGTTATGACAGAATGTTGAGTAGTCTTCTCTTGGTACTTCGTAGGTCTTTGGTGATTATATACGTCTACTGTGTTTGTATATGTCTGTTAACCCCAATATCATAATGAATTCAATCCTCACACCTTTCCTTTGGTGAACCATAAGTTTGTTTAATGAATCTGTGATTGCCCTTCTCCGTGGAAATATCTGCCCTGGTATCAATTTATAGGTAACACCTATAAGTGATATGATATGATATGTGTCTTTCACTTTCTGACTTACTCCAAGTCACGTGATTACCTCGAGACTCATCTACGGTGCTGCAAATGGCATTGTGTCCTTTTTTTCCTTGGCGAATATTCTGTCTTAGCGAGGACCATATTCTGCAATGTGATTCCCTGAGGGCTGAGGATTAGCTGACCTGGGCAGCCTGACCCTGCCGGCAAGCCCTCCCCAGGTGTGCCTGGGTTGAGGTCAATATAAACATCACTCCAGGCAGCAATAGCCCCTGCAGCTGTGCCTTACTCCATATCCTCTGCCCCGTCAGCTGTCTCGGGGCTGTGCTGGTGGGAGGGTGTGAGGGTCCACGGCTTTGTGGGTGGCCCGGTGTGAGTGGGGCTCTGCTGGACTTTCGGCAGGAGTTGCCAGACTGCCACCTGTAAAGAAGAGGATGTGTCACCCATAACTTCCACTGGAATATCTCTCCGGGCTGAGGTGAGGAAGGAAAAAAAGGAGTGGGGGCCGGGACAGGAGGGGTATCTCAGGCAGGGCAATAGAAAGCTTCCAGAAGAGCGCCCGTGGCCAGTACCATCCTGGCTGACCTGCAGGCACCAAGTTGGCCTGCGTGCTGTCGCTGGTGTGGCTCCACGGCCCTTCCTCTAGGCTTTCAAGCCCTTGTACATATTCAGGTGTTTCACCTGGGAAGGGTGGGAACAGTTCAGCAGCATCTGGCCTGGGGCTCAGCTCACGTTTACTCACAGAGGCCTCGGCACGGTCTCCCAGCTTTGCAATGAGGATGCTCCTTGCGTGGGCGGGCGGGGCTGCTGGCTGTATGGGAGATGATTCCCCACCTCTGACCAATTTCAGAATTGTTTACCACTGGAGCAAGTGCCTTGGTAGTGTTTTCCTCTGTATAACTGTTAGGTTCAGTTTTTTTTTTTTTCTTTTTTGGTTCAAGTTAGATTTTATTCCTCATTTATGTATTTATAGATATAAGCATGGAAATAATTCATTCGTATAAATACATCAGTGTGAATGGAAGAACTTTTTTTCTGTTTTATTTTTACATTTTATTTTTAAAAATTTTGAAATTTAATTTTAGTTATTTTTTTATACAGTAGGTTATTATTAGTTATCTATTTTATGCATATACATGTATACAGGTCAATCCCAATCTCCCAACTCATCCCACCACCACCACCCCATGGCTTCCCCCACTTTGTGTCCATACGTTTTTTCCCTACCTCTGTGTCTCTTTCTGCCATGCAAACCAGTTAATCTGTACCATTTTTCTAGGTTCCACATATAGGCATTAATATACAATATTTGTTTTTCTCTTTGTGACTTACTTCACTCTATATGACAGTCTCTAGATCCATCAACTTCTCTACAAATGACCCAGTTACATTCCTTTTTATGGCTGAGTAATATTCCATTTTATATATGTACCACATCTTTATCCATTCGTCTGTCTGTGGCCATTTAGGTTGCTTCCATTACCTGGCTATTGTATATAGTGCTGCAATGAACATTGTGGTGAATGTGTCTTTGTGATTTATGGTTTTCTCTGGGTATATGCCCAGTAGTGGGATTGCTGGATCCTATGGTAATTCTCTTTTTAGTTTTTTAAAGGAACTTCCATACTCTTCTCCATAGTGACTGTATCAATTTACATTCCCACCACTAGCGGAAGAGGGTTCCTTTTGTCCACACCCTCCCCAGAATTTGTTGTTTGTAGATTATCTGATGATGTCGATTCTAACAGGTGTGAGGTCGTACCTCATTGTAGTTTTCATTTGCATTTCTCTAATAATTAGTGATGTTGAGCAGCTTTTCATGTGCGTCTTGGCCATCTCTGTGTCTTCTTGAAGAAACGTCTCTTTAGATCTTCTGCCCATTTTTGTATTGGGTTGTTTGTTTTATTAATATTAAGCTGCATGAGCTGTTTATATATATTGGAGATTAAACCTTTGCCCATTGATTCGTTTGTGAACGTTTTCGCCCATTCTGAGGGTTGCCTTTTTCCATTCCTGTTTTTTTAACAAAGAAAGAAAGAAAGCAAAAGAATCAGAACACTAATGTGCGTGAAATATGCCTCTTGAAACTGTCGTTTTGAAATATGGACGTCTTTTGAATTTTTTGGTCGATATATGACCCCAGGATTTGTTTTCAGGGCAGGTGTCATTTACAGGCCTGTAATGATTTGGAATATCCACTGACCATTAGTGCTGGGATTAAAGCTGCTGTTGTGTGAAACGGCCAAAAGTTGGCAGCAGTTCTCCCTTACCAAATCTGGTTACTAGGGCAGCAGAGCCTCAATGGATGTCGCGTTCTAGATTGGAATGTAGAACGGAATGTGCCATGAGAAAGCCCCTCTAGTTTGTCTCACTACTTCTTGTTCGTGTTTTTAATTTAATTTTTTATTTTTTATTACAGCAAGTTTGAGTACGACGTTTAGCTTGTTGTAGGTGTGCAAGAGGTGGTTCTTTGACACATATACATATGTCTGTTCTTCCTGGGATCCTTTTCCCATGTACGTTATGACAGAATGTTGAGTAGTCTTCTCTTGGTACTTCGTAGGTCTTTGGTGATTATATACGTCTACTGTGTTTGTATATGTCTGTTAACCCCAATATCGTAATGAATTCAATCCTCACACCTTTCCTTTGGTGAACCGTAAGTTTGTTTAATGAATCTGTGATTGCCCTTCTCCGTGGAAATATCTGCCCTGGTATCAATTTATAGGTAACACCTATAAGTGATATGATATGATATGTGTCTTTCACTTTCTGACTTACTCAAAGTCACGTGATTACCTCTAGACTTATCTACGCTGCTGCATACGCCATTGTGTCCTTTTTTTCCTTGGCGAATATACTGTCTTAGCGAGTTCCGTTTTCTGGAATGTGATTTCCCGAGGGCTGAGGATTAGCTGACCTGGGCAGCCTGACCCTGCCGGCAAGCCCTCCCCAGATGTGCTTGGGTTGAGGTCAATATAAACAGCACTCCAGGAAGCAATAGCCCCTGCAGCTTTGCCTGACTCCATATTCTCTGCCCTGTCAGCAGTCTCGGGGCTGTGCTGGTGGGAGGGTGTGAGGGTCCATGGCTTTGTGGGTGGCCCGGTGTGAGTGGGGCTCTGCTGGACTTTCGGCAGGAGTTGCCAGGCTGCCACCTGTAAAGAAGAGGATTGTCACCCATAACTTCCACTGGAATATCTCTCCGGGCTGAGGTGAGTAAGGAAAAAAAGGAGTGGGGGCCGGGACAGGAGGGGTATCTCAGGCAGGGCAATGGAAATCTTCCAGAAGAGCGCCCGTGGCCAGGACCATCCTGGCTGACCTGCCGGCACCAAGTTGGCCTGCGTGCTGTCGCTGGTGTGGCTCCACGGCCCTTCCTCTAGGCTTTCAAGCCCTTGTACATATTCAGGTGTTTCACCTGGGAAGGGTGGGAACAGTTCAGCAGCAGCTGGCCTGTGGCTCAGCTCACGTTTACTCACAGAGGCCTCAGCACGGTCCCCCAGCTTTGCAATAAGGACGCTCCTTGTATGGGCGGGAGGGGCTGCTGGCTGTATGGGAGATGATTCCCCACCTCTGACCAATTTCAGAATTGTTTACCACTGGAGCAAGTGCCTTGGTAGTGTTTTCCTCTGTATAACTGTTAGGTTCAGTTTTATTTTTCTTTTTTGGTTCAAGTTAGATTTTATTCCTCTTTTATGTATTTATGGATATAAGCATGGAAATAATTCATTCTTATAAATACATCAGTGTGAAAGGAAGAACTTTTTTTCTGTTTATTTTTACATTTTATTTTTAAAAAATTTGAAATTTAATTTAATTTATTTTTTTTATACAGTAGGTGATTATTAGTTATCTATTTTATGCATATACATGTATACAGGTCATTCCCAATCTCCCAACTCATCCCACCACCACGACCCCATGGCTTCACCCACTTTGTGTCCATACGTTTGTTCTCTACCTCTGTGTCTCTATTTCTGCCCTGCAAACCAGTTCATCTGTACTATTTTTCTAGGTTCCACATATAGGCATTAATATACAATATTTGTTTTTCTCTTTCTGACTTACTTCACTCTGTATGACAGTCTCTAGATCCATCAACTTCTCTATAAATGACCCAGTTTCATTCTTTTTTATGGCTTAGTAATATTCCATTTTATATATGTACCACATCTTTATCCATTCGTCTGTCTGTGGCCATTTAGGTTGCTTCCATTACCTGGCTATTGTAAATAGTGCTGCAATGAACATTTTGGTGAATGTGTCTTTGTGATTTATGGTTTTCTCTGGGTATATGCCCAGAAGTGGGATTGCTGGATCCTATGGTAATTCTCTTTTTAGTTTTTTAAAGGAACCTCCATACTGTTCTCCATAGTGACTGTATCAATTTACATTCCCACCAATAGCGGGAGAGGGTTCCTTTTGTCCACACCCTCCCCAGAATTTGTTGTTTGTAGATTATCTGATGATGCCGATTCTAACAGGTGTGAGGTCATACCTCTTTGTAGATTTGATTTGCATTTCTCTAATAATTAGTGATGTTGAGCAGCTTTTCATGTGCGTCTTGGCCATCTCTGTGTCTTCTTTGAAGAAACGTCTCTTTAGATCTTCTGCCCATTTTTGTATTGGGTTGTTTGTTTTATTAATATTAAGCTGCATGAGATGTTTATATATATTGGAGATTAAACCTTTGTCCATTGATTCGATGGTGAACGATTTCGCCCATTCTGAGGGTTGCATTTTTCCATTCCCGTTTTTTTAACAAGGAAAGAAACAAGCAAAAGAAGCAGAACACTAATGTGCGTGAAATATGCCTCTTGAAACTGTCGTTTTGAAATATGGACGTCTTTTGAATTTTTTGGTCGATATATGACCCCAGGATTTGTTTTCAGGGCAGGTGTCATTTACAGGCCTGTAATGATTTGGAATATCCACTGACCATTAGGGCTGGGATTAAAGCTTCTGTTGTGTGAAACGGCCACAAGGTGGCAGCAGTTCTCCCTTACCAAATCTGGTTACTAGGGCAGCAGAGCCTCAGTGGAAGTCGTGTTCTAGATTGGAATGTAGAACGGAATGTGCCATGAGAAAGCCCCTCTAGTTTGTCTCACTACTTCTTGTTCGTGTTTTTAATTTAATTTTTTATTTTTTATTACAGCAAGTTTGAGTACGACGTTTAGCTTGTTGTAGGTGTGCAAGAGGTGGTTCTTTTACACATATACATATGTCTGTTCTTCCTGGGATCCTTTTCCCATGTACGTTATGACAGAATGTTGAGTAGTCTTCTCTTGGTACTCCGTAGGTCTTTGGTGATTATATATGTCTACTGTGTTTGTATATGTCTGTTAACCCCAATATCGTAATGAATTCAATCCTCACACCTTTCCTTTGGTGAACCATAAGTTTGTTTAATGAATCTGTGATTGCCCTTCTCCGTGGAAATATCTGCCCTGGTATCAATTTATAGGTAACACCTATAAGTGATATGACATGATATGTGTCTTTCACTTTCTGACTTACTCCAAGTCACGTGATTACCTCTAGACTCATCTACGGTGCTGCAAATGGCATTGTGTGCTTTTTTTCCTTGGCGAATATTCTGTCTTAGCGAGGTCCATTTTCTGCAATGTGATTCCCTGAGGGCTGAGGATTAGCTGACCTGGGCAGCCTGACCCTGCCGGCAAGCCCTCCCCAGGTGTGCCTGGGTTGAGGTCAATATAAACAGCACTCCAGGCAGCAATAGCCCCTGCCGCTGTGCCTGACTCCATATTCTCTGCCCCGTCAGCAGTCTCGGGGCTGTGCTGGTGGGAGGGTGTGAGGGTCCACGGCTTTGTGGGTGGCCCGGTGTGAGTGGGGCTCTGCTGGACTTTCGGCAGGAGTTGCCAGGCTGCCACCTGTAAAGAAGAGGATTGTCACCCATAACTTCCACTGGAATATCTCTCCGGGCTGAGGTGAGTAAGGAAAAAAAGGAGTGGGGGCCGGGACAGGAGGGGTATCTCAGGCAGGGCAATGGAAATCTTCCAGAAGAGCGCCCGTGGCCAGGACCATCCTGGCTGACCTGCCGGCACCAAGTTGGCCTGCGTGCTGTCGCTGGTGTGGCTCCACGGCCCTTCCTCTAGGCTTTCAAGCCCTTGTACATATTCAGGTGTTTCACCTGGGAAGGGTGGGAACAGTTCAGCAGCAGCTGGCCTGTGGCTCAGCTCACGTTTACTCACAGAGGCCTCAGCACGGTCCCCCAGCTTTGCAATAAGGACGCTCCTTGTATGGGCGGGAGGGGCTGCTGGCTGTATGGGAGATGATTCCCCACCTCTGACCAATTTCAGAATTGTTTACCACTGGAGCAAGTGCCTTGGTAGTGTTTTCCTCTGTATAACTGTTAGGTTCAGTTTTATTTTTCTTTTTTGGTTCAAGTTAGATTTTATTCCTCTTTTATGTATTTATGGATATAAGCATGGAAATAATTCATTCTTATAAATACATCAGTGTGAAAGGAAGAACTTTTTTTCTGTTTATTTTTACATTTTATTTTTAAAAAATTTGAAATTTAATTTAATTTATTTTTTTTATACAGTAGGTGATTATTAGTTATCTATTTTATGCATATACATGTATACAGGTCATTCCCAATCTCCCAACTCATCCCACCACCACGACCCCATGGCTTCACCCACTTTGTGTCCATACGTTTGTTCTCTACCTCTGTGTCTCTATTTCTGCCCTGCAAACCAGTTCATCTGTACTATTTTTCTAGGTTCCACATATAGGCATTAATATACAATATTTGTTTTTCTCTTTCTGACTTACTTCACTCTGTATGACAGTCTCTAGATCCATCAACTTCTCTATAAATGACCCAGTTTCATTCTTTTTTATGGCTTAGTAATATTCCATTTTATATATGTACCACATCTTTATCCATTCGTCTGTCTGTGGCCATTTAGGTTGCTTCCATTACCTGGCTATTGTAAATAGTGCTGCAATGAACATTTTGGTGAATGTGTCTTTGTGATTTATGGTTTTCTCTGGGTATATGCCCAGAAGTGGGATTGCTGGATCCTATGGTAATTCTCTTTTTAGTTTTTTAAAGGAACCTCCATACTGTTCTCCATAGTGACTGTATCAATTTACATTCCCACCAATAGCGGGAGAGGGTTCCTTTTGTCCACACCCTCCCCAGAATTTGTTGTTTGTAGATTATCTGATGATGCCGATTCTAACAGGTGTGAGGTCATACCTCTTTGTAGATTTGATTTGCATTTCTCTAATAATTAGTGATGTTGAGCAGCTTTTCATGTGCGTCTTGGCCATCTCTGTGTCTTCTTTGAAGAAACGTCTCTTTAGATCTTCTGCCCATTTTTGTATTGGGTTGTTTGTTTTATTAATATTAAGCTGCATGAGATGTTTATATATATTGGAGATTAAACCTTTGTCCATTGATTCGATGGTGAACGATTTCGCCCATTCTGAGGGTTGCATTTTTCCATTCCCGTTTTTTTAACAAGGAAAGAAACAAGCAAAAGAAGCAGAACACTAATGTGCGTGAAATATGCCTCTTGAAACTGTCGTTTTGAAATATGGACGTCTTTTGAATTTTTTGGTCGATATATGACCCCAGGATTTGTTTTCAGGGCAGGTGTCATTTACAGGCCTGTAATGATTTGGAATATCCACTGACCATTAGGGCTGGGATTAAAGCTTCTGTTGTGTGAAACGGCCACAAGGTGGCAGCAGTTCTCCCTTACCAAATCTGGTTACTAGGGCAGCAGAGCCTCAGTGGAAGTCGTGTTCTAGATTGGAATGTAGAACGGAATGTGCCATGAGAAAGCCCCTCTAGTTTGTCTCACTACTTCTTGTTCGTGTTTTTAATTTAATTTTTTATTTTTTATTACAGCAAGTTTGAGTACGACGTTTAGCTTGTTGTAGGTGTGCAAGAGGTGGTTCTTTTACACATATACATATGTCTGTTCTTCCTGGGATCCTTTTCCCATGTACGTTATGACAGAATGTTGAGTAGTCTTCTCTTGGTACTCCGTAGGTCTTTGGTGATTATATATGTCTACTGTGTTTGTATATGTCTGTTAACCCCAATATCGTAATGAATTCAATCCTCACACCTTTCCTTTGGTGAACCATAAGTTTGTTTAATGAATCTGTGATTGCCCTTCTCCGTGGAAATATCTGCCCTGGTATCAATTTATAGGTAACACCTATAAGTGATATGACATGATATGTGTCTTTCACTTTCTGACTTACTCCAAGTCACGTGATTACCTCTAGACTCATCTACGGTGCTGCAAATGGCATTGTGTGCTTTTTTTCCTTGGCGAATATTCTGTCTTAGCGAGGTCCATTTTCTGCAATGTGATTCCCTGAGGGCTGAGGATTAGCTGACCTGGGCAGCCTGACCCTGCCGGCAAGCCCTCCCCAGGTGTGCCTGGGTTGAGGTCAATATAAACAGCACTCCAGGCAGCAATAGCCCCTGCCGCTGTGCCTGACTCCATATTCTCTGCCCCGTCAGCAGTCTCGGGGCTGTGCTGGTGGGAGGGTGTGAGGGTCCACGGCTTTGTGGGTGGCCCGGTGTGAGTGGGGCTCTGCTGGATTTTTCTGCAGGAGTTGCCAGGCTGCCACCTGTAAAGAAGAGGATGTGTCACCCATAACTTCCACTGGAATATCTCTCCGGGCTGAGGTGAGGAAGGAAAAAAAGGAGTGGGGGCCGGGACAGGAGGGGTATCTCAGGCAGGGCAATGGAAAGCTTCCAGAAGAGCGCCCGTGGCCAGGAGCATCCTGGCTGACCTGCAGGCACCAAGGTGGCCTGCGTGCTGTCGCTGGTGTGGCTCCACGGCCCTTCCTCTAGGCTTTCAATCCCTTGTACATATTCAGGTGTTTCACCTGGGAAGGGTGGGAACAGTTCAGCAGCAGCTGGCCTGGGGCTCAGCTCACGTTTACTCACAGAGGCCTCAGCACGGTCCCCCAGCTTTGCAATAAGGACGCTCCTTGCGTGGGCGGACGGCGCTGCTGGCTCTATGGGAGATGATTCCCCTCCTCTGACCAATTTCAGAATTGTTTACCACTGGAGCAAGTGCCTTGGTAGTGTTTTCCTCTGTATAACTGTTAGGTTCAGATTTTTTTTTCTTTTTTGGTTCAAGTTAGATTTTATTCCTCTTTTATGTATTTATGGATATAAGCATGGAAATAATTCATTCTTATAAATACATCAGTGTGAATGGAAGAACATTTTTTCTGTTTTATTTTTACATTTTATTTTTAAAATTTTTGAAATTTAATTTTATTTATTTTTTTATACAGTAGGTTATTATTAGTTATCAATTATATGCATATACATGAATACAGGTCAATCCCAATCTCCCAACTCATCCCACCAGCACCACCCCATGGCTTCCCCCACTTTGTGTCCATACGTTTGTTCTCTACCTCTGTGTCTCTATTTCTGCCCTGCAAACCAGTTCATCTGTAGCATTTTTCTAGGTTCCACATATAGGCATTAATATACAATATTTGTTTCTCTCTTTCTGACTTACTTCACTCTGTATGACAGTCTCTAGATCCATCAACTTCTCTACAAATGACTCAGTTTCATTCCTTTTTATGGCTGAGTAATATTCCATTTTATATATGTACCACATCTTTATCCATTCGGCTGTCTGTGGGCATTTAGGTTGCTTCCATTACCTGGCTCTTGTAAATAGTGCTGCAATGAACATTGTGGTGAATGTGTCTCTGTGATTTATGGTTTTCTCTGGGTATATGCCCAGAAGTGGGATTGCTGGATCCTATGGTAATTCTCTTTTTAGTTTTTTAAAGGAACCTCCATACTGTTCTCCATAGTGACTGTATCAATTTACATTCCCACCAATAGCGGAAGAGGGTTCCTTTTGTCCACACCCTCCCCAGAATTTGTTGTTTGTAGATTATCTGATGATGCCGATTCTCACAGGTGTGAGGTCTTACCTCATTGTAGTTTTGATTTGCATTTCTCTAATAATTAGTGATGTTGAGCAGCTTTTCATGTGCGTCTTGGCCATCTCTTTGTCTTCTTTGAAGAAACGTCTATTTAGATCTTCTGCCCGTTTTTGTATTGGGTTGTTTGTTGTATTAATATTAAGCTGCATGAGCTGTATATATATATTGGAGATTAAACCTTTGTCCATTGATTCGTTTGTGAACGTTTCGCCCCTTCTGAGGGTTACCTTTTTCCATTCCCGTATTTTTAACAAAGAAAGAAAGAAAGCAAAAGAATCAGAACACTAATGTGCGTGAAATATGCCTCTTGAAACTGTCGTTTTGAAATATGGACGTCTTTTGAATTTTTTGGTCGATATATGACCCCAGGATTTGTTTTCAGGGCAGGTGTCATTTACAGGCCTGTAATGATTTGGAATATCCACTGACCATTAGCGCTGGGATTAAAGCTGCTGTTGTGTGAAACGGCCACAAGGTGGCAGCAGTTCTCCCTTACCAAATCTGGTTACTAGGGCAGCAGAGCCTCAGTGGAAGTCGCGTTCTAGATTGGAATGTAGAACGGAATGTACCAGGAGAAAGCCCCTCAAGTTTTTCTCACTAATTCTTGTTCGTGTTTTTATTTTAATTCTTTATTTTTTATTACAGCAAGTTTGACTACAACGTTTAGCTTGTTGTAGGTGTGCAAGAGGTGGTTCTTTTACACATATACATATGTCTGTTCTTCCTGGGATCCTTTTCCCATGTTCGTTATGACACAATGTTGAGTAGTCTTCTCTTGGTACTCCGTAGGTCTTTGGTGATTATATATGTCTACTGGGTTTGTATATGTCTGTTAACCCCAATATCGTAATGAATTCAATCCTCACACCTTTCCTTTGGTGAACCATAAGTTTGTTTAATGAATCTGTGATTGCCCTTCTCCGTGGAAATATCTGCCCTGGTATCAATTTATAGATAACACCTATAAGTGATATGATATGATATGTGTCTTTCACTTTCTGACTTACTCCAAGTCACGTGATTACCTCTAGACTCATCTACGGTGCTGCAAATGGCATTGTGTGCTTCTTTTCCTTGGCGAATATTCTGTCTTAGCGGGGTCCATTTTCTGCAATGTGATTCCCTGAGGGCTGAGGAATAGCTGACCTGGGCAGCCTGACCAAGCCGGCAAGCCCTCCCCAGGTGTGCCTGGGTTGAGGTCAATATAAACAGCACTCCAGGCAGCAATAGCCCCTGCAGCTGTGCCTGACTCCATATTCTCTGCCCCGTCAGCAGTCTCGGGGCTGTGCTGGTGGGAGGGTGTGAGGGTCCACGGCTTTGTGGGTGGCCCGGTGTGAGTGGGGCTCTGCTGGACTTTCTGCAGGAGTTGCCAGGCTGCCACCTGTAAAGAAGAGGATGTGTCACCCATAACTTCCACTGGAATATCTCTCCGGGCTGAGGTGAGGAAGGAAAAAAAGGAGTGGGGGCCGGGACAGGAGGGGTATCTCAGGCAGGGCAATGGAAAGCTTCCAGAATAGTGCCCGTGGCCAGGACCATCCTGGCTGACCTGCAGGCACCAAGGTGGCCTGCGTGCTGTCGCTGGTGTGGCTCCACGGCCCTTCCTCTAGGCTTTCAAGCCCTTGTACATATTCAGGTGTTTCACCTGGGAAGGGTGGGAACAGTTCAGCAGCAGCTGGCCTGGGGCTCAGCTCACGTTTACTCACAGAGGCCTCGGCACGGTCCCCCAGCTTTGCAATAAGGACGCTCCTTACGTGGGCGGGCGGGGCTTCTGGCTCTATGGGAGATGATTCCCCACCTCTGACCAATTTCAGAATTGTTTACCACTGGAGCAAGTGCCTTGGTAGTGTTTTCCTCTGTATAACTGTTAGGTTCAGTTTTCTTTTTCTTTTTTGGTTCAAGTTAGATTTTATTCCTCTTTTATGTATTTATGGATATAAGCATGGAAATAATTCATTCTTATAAATACATCAGTGTGAATGGAAGAATTTTTTTTTCTGTTTTATTTTTACATTTTATTTTTAAAATTTTTGAAATTTAATTTTATTTATTTTTTTATACAGGAGGTTATTATTAGTTATCAATTTTATGCATAGACATGTATACAGGTCAATCCCAATCTCCCAACTCATCCCACCACCACCACCCCATGGCTTCCCCCACTTTGTGTCCATACGTTTGTTCTCTACCTCTGTGTCTCTATTTCTGCCCTGCAAACCAGTTCATCTGTAGCATTTTTCTAGGTTCCACATATAGGCATTAATATACAATATTTGTTTTTCTCTTTCTGACTTACTTCACTCTGTATGACAGTCTCTATATCCATCAACTTCTCTACAAATCACTCAGTTTCATTCCTTTATATGGCTGAGTAATATTCCATTTTATATATGTACCACATCTTTATCCATTCGTCTGTCTGTGGGCATTTAGGTTGCTTCCATTACCTGGCTGTTGTAAATAGTGCTGCAATGAACATTGTGGTGAATGTGTCTCTGTGATTTATGGTTTTCTCTGGGTATATGCCCAGAAGTGGGATTGCTGGATCCTATGGTAATTCTGTTTTTAGTTTTTTAAAGGAACCTCCATACTGTTCTCCATAGTGACTGTATCAATTTACATTCCCACCAATAGCGGAAGAGGGTTCCTTTTGTCCACACCCTCCCCAGAATTTGTTGTTTGTAGATTATCTGATGATGCCGATTCTAACAGGTGTGAGGTCTTACCTCATTGTAGTTTTGATTTGCATTTCTCTAATAATTAGTGATGTTGAGCAGCTTTTCATGTGCGTCTTGGCCATCTCTGTGTCTTCTTTGAAGAAACGTCTATTTAGATCTTCTGCCCATTTTTGTATTGGGTTGTTTGTTGTATTAATATTAAGCCGCATGAGCTGTATATATATATTGGAGATTAAACCTTTGTCCATTGATTCGTTTGTGAACATTTTCGCCCCTTCTGAGGGTTACCTTTTTCCATTCCCGTTTTTTTAACAAAGAAAGAAAGAAAGGAAAAGAATCAGAACACTAATGTGCGTGAAATATGCCTCTTGAAACTGTCGTTTTGAAATATGGACGTCTTTTGAATTTTTTGGTCGATATATGACCCCAGGATTTGTTTTCAGGGCAGGTGTCATTTACAGGCCTGTAATGATTTGGAATATCGACTGACCCTTAGCGCTGGGATTAAAGCTGCTGTTGTGTGAAACGGCCACAAGGTGGCAGCAGTTCACCCTTACCAAATATGGTTACTGGGCAGCAGAGCCTCAAAGGAAGTCACGTTCTAGATTGGAATTTAGAACGGAGTGTGCCAGGAGAAAGCCCCTCAAGTTTGTCTCACTACTTCTTGTTCGTGTTTTTAATTTAATTTTTTATTTTTTATTACAGCAAGTTTGAGTACAACGTTTAGCTTGTTGTAGGTGTGCAAGAGGTGGTTCTTTTACACATATACATATGTCTGTTCTTCCTGGGATCCTTTTCCCACTACGTTATGACAGAATGTTGAGTAGTCTTCTCTTGGTACTCCGTAGGTCTTTGGTGATTATATATGTCTACTGGGTTTGTATATGTCTGTTAACCCCAATATCGTAATGAATTCAATCCTCACACCTTTCCTTTGGTGAACCATAAGTTTGTTTAATGAATCTGTGATTGCCCTTCTCCGTGGAAATATCTGCCCTGGTATCAATTTATAGGTAACACCTATAAGTGATTTGATATGATATGTGTCTTTCACTTTCTGACTTACTCCAAGTCACGTGATTACCTCTAGACTCATCTACGGTGCTGCAAATGGCATTGTGTGCTTCTTTTCCTTGGCGAATATTCTGTCTTAGCGAGGTCCATTTTCTGCAATGTGATTCCCTGAGGGCTGAGGATTAGCTGACTTGGGCAGCCTGACCCTGCCGGCAAGCCCTCCCCAGGTGTGCCTGGGTTGAGGTCAATATAAACAGCACTCCAGGCAGCAATAGCCCCTGCCGCTGTGCCTGACTCCATATTCTCTGCCCCATCAGCAGTCTCGGGGCTGTGCTGGTGGGAGGGTGTGAGGGTCCACGTCTTTGTGGGTGGCCCGGTGTGAGTGGGGCTCTGCTGGACTTTCTGCAGGAGTTGCCAGGCTGCCACCTGTAAAGAATAGGATGTGTCACCCATAACTTCCACTGGAATATCTCTCCGGGCTGAGGTGAGGAAGGAAAAAAAGGAGTGGGGGCCGGGACAGGAGGGGTATCTCAGGCAGGGCAATGGAAAGCTTCCAGAAGAGCGCCCGTGGCCAGGACCATCCTGGCTGACCTGCAGGCACCAAGGTGGCCTGCGTGCTGTCGCTGGTGTGGCTCCACGGCCCTTCCTCTAGGCTTTCAAGCCCTTGTACATATTCAGGTGTTTCACCTGGGAAGGGTGGGAACAGTTCAGCAGCAGCTGGCCTGGGGCTCAGCTCACGTTTACTCACAGAGGCCTCGGCACGGTCCCCCAGCTTTGCAATAAGGACGCTCCTTGCGTGGGCGCGCGGGGCTGCTTGCTCTATGGGAGATGATTCCCCACCTCTGACCAATTTCAGAAGTGTTTACCACTGGAGCAAGTGCCTTGGTAGTGTTTTCCTCTGTATAACTGTTAGGTTCAGTTTTCTTTTTCTTTTTTGGTTCAAGTTAGATTTTATTCCTCTTTTATGTATTTATGGATATAAGCATGGAAATAATTCATTCTTATAAATACATCAGTGTGAATGGAAGAACTTTTTTTCTGTTTTATTTTTACATTTTATTTTTAAAATTTTTGAAATTTAATTTTATTTATTTTTTTTATACAGGAGGTTATTATTAGTTATCAATTTTATGCATAGACATGTATACAGGTCAATCCCAATCTCCCAACTCATCCCACCACCACCACCCCATGGCTTCCCCCACTTTGTGTCGATACGTTTGTTCTCTACCTCTGTGTCTCTATTTCTGCCCTGCAAACCAGTTCATCTGTAGCATTTTTCTAGGTTCCACATATAGGCATTAATATACAATATTTGTTTTTCTCTTTCTGACTTACTTCACTCTGTATGACAGTCTCTAGATCCATCAACTTCTCTAAAAATGACTCAGTTTCATTCCTTTATATGGCTGAGTAATATTCCATTTTATATATGTACCACATCTTTATCCATTCGTCTGTCTGTGGGCATTTAGGTTGCTTCCATTACCTGGCTATTGTAAATAGTGCTGCAATGAACATTGTGGTGAATGTGTCTCTGTGATTTATGGTTTTCTCTGGGTATATGCCCAGAAGTGGGATTGCTGGATCCTATGGTAATTCTCTTTTTAGTTTTTTAAAGGAACCTCCATACTGTTCTCCATAGTGACTCTATCAATTTACATTCCCACCAATAGCGGAAGAGGGTTCCTTTTGTCCACACCCTCCCCAGAATTTGTTGTTTGTAGATTATCTGATGATGCCGATTCTAACAGGTGTGAGGTCTTACCGCATTGTAGTTTTGATTTGCATTTCTCTAATAATTAGTGATGTTGAGCAGCTTTTCATGTGCATCTTGGCCATCTCTGTGTCTTCTTTGAAGAAACGTCTATTTAGATCTTCTGCCCATTTTTGTATTGGGTTGATTGTTGTATTAATATTAAGCCGCATGTGCTGTATATATATATTGGAGATTAAACATTTGTTCATTGATTCGTTTGTGAACGTTTTCGCCCCCTCTGAGGGTTACCTTTTTCCATTCCCGTTTTTTTAACAAAGAAAGAAAGAAAGCAAAAGAATCAGAACACTAATGTGCGTGAAATATGCCTCTTGAAACTGTCGTTTTGAAATATGGACGTCTTTTGAATTTTTTGGTCGATATATGACCCCAGGATTTGTTTTCAGGGCAGGTGTCATTTACAGGCCTGTAATGATTTGGAATATCCACTGACCATTAGCGCTGGGATTAAAGCTGCTGTTGTGTGAAACGGCCACAGGGTGGCAGCAGTTCTCCCTTACCAAATCTGGTTATTGGGCAGCAGAGCCTCAATGGAAGTCACGTTCTAGATTGGAATTTAGAATGGAGTGTGCCAGGAGAAAGCCCCTCAAGTTTGTCTCACTACTTCTTGTTCGTGTTTTTAATTTACTTTTTTATTTTTTATTACAGCAAGTTTGAGTACAACGTTTAGCTTGTTGTAGGTGTGCAAGAGGTGGTTCTTTTACACATATACATATGTCTGTTCTTCCTGGGATCCTTTTCCCATGTACGTTATGACAGAATGTTGAGTAGTCTTCTCTTGGTACTCCGTAGGTCTTTGGTGATTATATATGTCTACTGTGTTTGTATATGTCTGTTAACCCCAATATCGTAATGAATTCAATCCTCACACCTTGCCTTTGGTGAACCATAAGTTTGTTTAATGAATCTGTGATTGCCCTTCTCCGTGGAAATATCTGCCCTGGTATCAATTTATAGGTAACACCTATAAGTGATATGATATGATATGTGTCTTTCACTTTCTGACTTACTCCAAGTCACGTGATTACCTCTAGACTCATCTACGGTGCTGCAAATGGCATTGTGTGCTTCTTTTCCTTGGCGAATATTCTGTCTTAGCGGGGTCCATTTTCTGCAATGTGATTCCCTGAGGGCTGAGGAATAGCTGACCTGGGCAGCCTGACCAAGCCGGCAAGCCCTCCCCAGGTGTGCCTGGGTTGAGGTCAATATAAACAGCACTCCAGGCAGCAATAGCCCCTGCAGCTGTGCCTGACTCCATATTCTCTGCCCCGTCAGCAGTCTCGGGGCTGTGCTGGTGGGAGGGTATGAGGGTCCACGGCTTTGTGGGTGGCCCGGTGTGAGTGGGGCTCTGCTGGACTTTCTGCAGGAGTTGCCAGGCTGCCACCTGTAAAGAAGAGGATGTGTCACCCATAACTTCCACTGGAATATCTCTCCGGGCTGAGGTGAGGAAGGAAAAAAAGGAGTGGGGGCCGGGACAGGAGGGGTATCTCAGGCAGGGCAATGGAAAGCTTCCAGAAGAGTGCCCGTGGCCAGGACCATCCTGGCTGACCTGCAGGCACCAAGGTGGCCTGCGTGCTGTCGCTGGTGTGGCTCCACGGCCCTTCCTCTAGGCTTTCAAGCCCTTGTACATATTCAGGTGTTTCACCTGGGAAGGGTGGGAACAGTTCAGCAGCAGCTGGCCTGGGGCTCAGCTCACGTTTACTCACAGAGGCCTCGGCACGGTCCCCCAGCTTTGCAATAAGGACGCTCCTTACGTGGGCGGGCGGGGCTGCTGGCTCTATGGGAGATGATTCCCCACCTCTGACCAATTTCAGAATTGTTTACCACTGGAGCAAGTGCCTTGGTAGTGTTTTCCTCTGTATAACTGTTAGGTTCAGTTTTCTTTTTCTTTTTTGGTTCAAGTTAGATTTTATTCCTCTTTTATGTATTTATGGATATAAGCATGGAAATAATTCATTCTTATAAATACATCAGTGTGAATGGAAGAATTTTTTTTTCTGTTTTATTTTTACATTTTATTTTTAAAATTTTTGAAATTTAATTTTATTTATTTTTTTTATACAGGAGGTTATTATTAGTTATCAATTTTATGCATAGACATGTATACAGGTCAATCCCAATCTCCCAACTCATCCCACCACCACCACCCCATGGCTTCCCCCACTTTGTGTCCATACGTTTGTTCTCTACCTCTGTGTCTCTATTTCTGCCCTGCAAACCAGTTCATCTGTAGGATTTTTCTAGGTTCCACATATAGGCATTAATATACAATATTTGTTTTTCTCTTTCTGACTTACTTCACTCTGTATGACAGTCTCTATATCCATCAACTTCTCTACAAATCACTCAGTTTCATTCCTTTATATGGCTGAGTAATATTCCATTTTATATATGTACCACATCTTTATCCATTCGTCTGTCTGTGGGCATTTAGGTTGCTTCCATTACCTGGCTGTTGTAAATAGTGCTGCAATGAACATTGTGGTGAATGTGTCTCTGTGATTTATGGTTTTCTCTGGGTATATGCCCAGAAGTGGGATTGCTGGATCCTATGGTAATTCTGTTTTTAGTTTTTTAAAGGAACCTCCATACTGTTCTCCATAGTGACTGTATCAATTTACATTCCCACCAATAGCGGAAGAGGGTTCCTTTTGTCCACACCCTCCCCAGAATTTGTTGTTTGTAGATTATCTGATGATGCCGATTCTAACAGGTGTGAGGTCTTACCTCATTGTAGTTTTGATTTGCATTTCTCTAATAATTAGTGATGTTGAGCAGCTTTTCATGTGCGTCTTGGCCATCTCTGTGTCTTCTTTGAAGAAACGTCTATTTAGATCTTCTGCCCATTTTTGTATTGGGTTGTTTGTTGTATAAATATTAAGCCGCATGAGCTGTATATATATATTGGAGATTAAACCTTTGTCCATTGATTCGTTTGTGAACATTTTCGCCCCTTCTGAGGGTTACCTTTTTCCATTCCCGTTTTTTTAACAAAGAAAGAAAGTAAGCAAAAGAATCAGAACACTAATGTGCGTGAAATATGCCTCTTGAAACTGTCGTTTTGAAATATGGACGTCTTTTAAATTTTTTGCTCGATATATGACCCCAGGTTTTGTTTTCAGGGCAGGTGTCATTTACAGGCCTGTAATGATTTGGAATATCCACTGACCATTAGCGCTGGGATTAAAGCTGCTGTTGTGTGAAACGGCCACAAGGTGGCAGCAGTTCACCCTTACCAAATATGGTTACTGGGCAGCAGAGCCTCAATGGAAGTCACGTTCTAGATTGGAATTTAGAACGGAGTGTGCCAGGAGAAAGCCCCTCAAGTTTGTCTCACTACTTCTTGTTCGTGTTTTTAATTTAATTTTTTATTTTTTATTACAGCAAGTTTGAGTACAACGTTTAGCTTGTTGAAGGTGTGCAAGAGGTGGTTCTTTTACACATATACATATGTCTGTTCTTCCTGGGATCCTTTTCCCATGTACGTTATGACAGAATGTTGAGTAGTCTTCTCTTGGTACTCCGTAGGTCTTTGGTGATTATATATGTCTACTGGGTTTGTATATGTCTGTTAACCCCAATATCGTAATGAATTCAATCCTCACACCTTTCCTTTGGTGAACCATAAGTTTGTTTAATGAATCTGTGATTGCCCTTCTCCGTGGAAATATCTGCCCTGGTATCAATTTATAGGTAACACCTATAAGTGATATGATATGATATGTGTCTTTCACTTTCTGACTTACTCCAAGTCACGTGATTACCTCTAGACTCATCTACGGTGCTGCAAATGGCATTGTGTGCTTCTTTTCCTTGGCGAATATTCTGTCTTAGCGGGGTCCATTTTCTGCAATGTGATTCCCTGAGGGCTGAGGAATAGCTGACCTGGGCAGCCTGACCAAGCCGGCAAGCCCTCCCCAGGTGTGCCTGGGTTGAGGTCAATATAAACAGCACTCCAGGCAGCAATAACCCCTGCAGCTGTGCCTGACTCCATATTCTCTGCCCTGTCAGCAGTCTCGGGGCTGTGCTGGTGGGAGGGTGTGAGGGTCCACGGCTTTGTGGGTGGCCCGGTGTGAGTGGGGCTCTGCTGGACTTTCTGCAGGAGTTGCCAGGCTGCCACCTGTAAAGAAGAGGATGTGTCACCCATAACTTCCACTGGAATATCTCTCCGGGCTGAGGTGAGGAAGGAAAAAAAGGAGTGGGGGCCGGGACAGGAGGGGTATCTCAGGCAGGGCAATGGAAAGCTTCCAGAAGAGTGCCCGTGGCCAGGACCATCCTGGCTGACCTGCAGGCACCAAGGTGGCCTGCGTGCTGTCGCTGGTGTGGCTCCATGGCCCTTCCTCTAGGCTTTCAAGCCCTTGTACATATTCAGGTGTTTCACCTGGGAAGGGTGGGAACAGTTCAGCAGCAGCTGGCCTGGGGCTCAGCTCACGTTTACTCACAGAGGCCTCGGCACGGTCCCCCAGCTTTGCAATAAGGATGCTCCTTACGTGGGCGGGCGGGGCTGCTGGCTCTATGGGAGATGATTCCCCACCTCTGACCAATTTCAGAATTGTTTACCACTGGAGCAAGTGCCTTGGTAGTGTTTTCCTCTGTATAACTGTTAGGTTCAGTTTTCTTTTTCTTTTTTGGTTCAAGTTAGATTTTATTCCTCTTTTATGTATTTATGGATATAAGCATGGAAATAATTCATTCTTATAAATACATCAGTGTGAATGGAAGAACTTTTTTTCTGTTTTATTTTTACATTTTATTTTTAAATTTTTTGAAATTTAATTTTATTTATTTTTTTTATACAGGAGGTTATTATTAGTTATCAATTTTATGCATAGACATGTATACAGGTCAATCCCAATCTCCCAACTCATCCCACCACCACCACGCCATGGCTTCCCCCACTTTGTGTCGATACGTTTGTTCTCTACCTCTGTGTCTCTATTTCTGCCCTGCAAACCAGTTCATCTGTAGCATTTTTCTAGGTTCCACATATAGGCATTAATATACAATATTTGTTTTTCTCTTTCTGACTTACTTCACTCTGTATGACAGTCTCTATATCCATCAACTTCTCTACAAATGACTCAGTTTCATTCCTTTATATGGCTGAGTAATATTGCATTTTATATATGTACCACATCTTTATCCATTCGTCTGTCTGTGGGCATTTAGGTTGCTTCCATTACCTGGCTGTTGTAAATAGTGCTGCAATGAACATTGTGGTGAATGTGTCTCTGTGATTTATGGTTTTCTCTGGGTATATGCCCAGAAGTGGGATTGCTGGATCCTATGGTAATTCTCTTTTTAGTTTTTTAAAGGAACCTCCATACTGTTCTCCATAGTGACTGTATCAATTTACATTCCCACCAATAGCGGAAGAGGGTTCCTTTTGTCCACACCCTCCCCAGAATTTGTTGTTTGTAGACTATCTGATGATGCCGATTCTAACAGGTGTGAGGTCTTACCTCATTGTAGTTTTGATTTGCATTTCTCTAATAATTAGTGATGTTGAGCAGCTTTTCATGTGCGTCTTGGCCATCTCTGTGTCTTCTTTGAAGAAACGTCTATTTAGATCTTCTGCCCATTTTTGTATTGGGTTGATTGTTGTATTACTATTAAGCCGCATGAGCTGTATATATATATTGGAGATTAAACCTTTGTCCATTGATTCGTTTGTGAAAGTTTTCGCCCCTTCTGAGGGTTACCTTTTTCCATTCCCGTTTTTTTAACAAAGAAAGAAAGAAAGCAAAAGAATCAGAACACTAATGTGCGTGAAATATGCCTCTTGAAACTGTCGTTTTGAAATATGGACGTCTTTTGAATTTTTTGGTCGATATATGACCCCAGGATTTGTTTTCAGGGCAGGTGTCATTTACAGGCCTGTAATGATTTGGAATATCCACTGACCATTAGCGCTGGGATTAAAGCTGCTGTTGTGTGAAACGGCCACAAGGTGGCAGCAGTTCTCCCTTACCAAATCTGGTTATTGGGCAGCAGAGCCTCAATGGAAGTTGCGTTCTAGATTGGAATTTAGAACGGAGTGTGCCAGGAGAAAGACCCTCAAGTTTGTCTCACTACTTCTTGTTCGTGTTTTTAATTTAATTTTTTATTTTTTATTACAGCAAGTTTGAGTACAACGTTTAGCTTGTTGTTGGTGTGCAAGAGGTGGTTCTTTTACACATATACATATGTCTGTTCTTCCTGGGATCCTTTTCCCATGTACGTTATGACAGAATGTTGAGTAGTCTTCTCTTGGTACTCTGTAGGTCTTTGGTGATTATATATGTCTACTGTGTTTGTATATGTCTGTTAACCCCAATATCGTAATGAATTCAATCCTCACACCTTTCCTTTGGTGAACCATAAGTTTGTTTAATGAATCTGTGATTGCCCTTCTCCGTGGAAATATCTGCCCTGGTATCAATTTATAGGTAACACCTATAAGTGATATGATATGATATGTGTCTTTCACTTTCTGACTTACTCCAAGTCACGTGATTACCTCTAGACTCATCTACGGTGCTGCAAATGGCATTGTGTGCTTCTTTTCCTTGGCGAATATTCTGTCTTAGCGAGGTCCATTTTCTGCAATGTGATTCCCTGAGGGCTGAGGATTAGCTGACCTGGGCAGCCTGACCCTGCCGGCAAGCCCTCCCCAGGTGTGCCTGTGTTGAGGTCAATATAAACAGCACTCCAGGCAGCAATAGCCCCTGCCGCTGTGCCTGACTCCATATTCTCTGCCCCGTCAGCAGTCTCGGGGCTGTGCTGGTGGGAGGGTGTGAGGGTCCACGGCTTTGTGGGTGGCCCGGTGTGAGTGGGGCTCTGCTGGACTTCCTTGCAGGAGTTGCCAGGCTGCCACCTGTAAAGAAGAGGATGTGTCACCCATAACTTCCACTGGAATATCTCTCCGGGCTGAGGTGAGGAAGGAAAAAAAGGAGTGGGGGCCGGGACAGGAGGGGTATCTCAGGCAGGGCAATGGAAAGCTTCCAGAAGAGCGCCCGTGGCCAGGACCATCCTGGCTGACCTGCAGGCACCAAGGTGGCCTGCGTGCTGTCGCTGGTGTGGCTCCACGGCCCTTCCTCTAGGCTTTCAAGCCCTTGTACATATTCAGGTGTTTCACCTGGGAAGGGTGGGAACAGTTCAGCAGCAGCTGGCCTGGGGCTCAGCTCACGTTTACTCACAGAGGCCTCGGCACGGTCCCCCAGCTTTGCAATAAGGTCGCTCCTTGCGTGGGCGGGCGGGGTTGCTGGCTCTATGGGAGATGATTCCCCACCTCTGACCAATTTCAGAATTGTTTACCACTGGAGCAAGTGCCTTGGTAGTGTTTTCCTCTGTATAACTGTTAGGTTCAGTTTTTTTTTTCTTTTTTGGTTCAAGTTAGATTTTCTTCCTCTTTTATGTATTTATGGATATAAGCATGGAAATAATTCATTCTTATAAATACATCAGTGTGAATGGAAGAACATTTTTTCTGTTTTATTTTTACATTTTATTTTTAAAATTTTTGAAATTTAATTTTATTTATTTTTTTATACAGTAGGTTATTATTAGTTTTCTATTTTATGCTTAGACTTGTATAGAGGTCAATCCCAATCTCCCAACTCATCCCACCACCCCCACCCCATGGCTTCCCCCACTTTGTGTCCATACGTTTGTTCTCTACCTCTGTGTCTCTATTTCTGCCCTTCAAACCAGTTCATCTGTAGCATTTTTCTAGGTTCCACATATAGGCATTAATATACAATATTTGTTTTTCTCTTTCTGACTTACTTCACTCTGTATGACAGTCTCTAGATCCATTAACTTCTCTACAAATGACCCAGTTTCATTCCTTTTTATGGCTGAGTAATATTCCATTTTATATATGTACCACATCTTTATCCATTCGTCTGTCTGTGGGCATTTAGGTTGCTTCCATTACCTGGCTATTGAAAATAGTGCTGCAATGAACATTGTGGTGAATGTGTCTTTGTGATTTTTGGTTTTCTGTGGGTATATGCCCAGAAGTGGGATTGCTGGATCCTATTGTAATTCTGTTTTTAGTTTTTTAAAGGAACCTCCATACTGTTCTCCATAGTGACTGTATCAATTTACATTCCCACCAATAGCGGAAGAGGGTTCCTTTTGTCCACACCCTCCCCAGAATTTGTTGTTTGTAGATTATCTGATGATGCCGATTCTAACAGGTGTGATGTCTTACCTCATTGTAGTTTTGATTTTCATTTCTCTAATAATTAGTGATGTTGAGCAGCTTTTCATGTGCGTCTTGGCCATCTCTGTGTCTTCTTTGAAGAAACGTCTATTTAGATCTTCTGCCCATTTTTGTATTGGTTGTTTGTTTTATTAATATTAAGCTGCATGAGCTGTTTATATATATTGGAGATTAAACCTTTGTCCATTGATTCGTTTGTGAAAGTTTTCGCCCATTCTGAGGGTTGCCTTTTTCCATTCCCGTTTTTTTAACAAAGAAAGAAAGAAATCAAAAGAAGCAGAACACTAATGTGTGTGAAATATGCCTCTTGAAACTGTCGATTTGAAATATGGACGTCTTTTGAATTTTTTGGTCGATATATGACCCCAGGATTTGTTTTCAGGGCAGGTGTCATTTACAGGCCTGTAATGATTTGGAATATCCACTGACCATTAGCGCTGGGATTAAAGCTGCTGTTGTGTGAAACGGCCACAAGGTGGCAGCAGTTCTCCCTTACCAAATTTGGTTACTAGGGCAGCAGAGCCTCAATGGAAGTCGCGTTCTAGATTGGAATGTAGAACGGAATGTACCAGGAGAAAGCCCCTCAAGTTTTTCTCACTAATTCTTGTTCGTGTTTTTAATTTAATTTTTTATTTTTTATTACAGCAAGTTTGAGTACAACGTTTAGCTTGTTGTAGGTGTGCAAGAGGTGGTTCTTTTACACATATACATATGTCTGTTCTTCCTGGGATCCTTTTCCCATGTTCGTTATGACAGAATGTTGAGTAGTCTTCTCTTCTTACTCCGTAGGTCTTTGTTGATTATATACGTCTACTGTGTTTGTATATGTCGGTTAACCCCAATATCATAATGAATTCAATCCTCACACCTTTCCTTTGGTGAACCATAAGTTTGTTTAATGAATCTGTGATTGCCCTTCTCCGTGGAAATATCTGCCCTGGTATCAATTTATAGGTAACACCTATAAGTGATATGATATGATATGTGTCTTTCACTTTCTGACTTACTCCAAGTCACGTGATTACCTCTAGACTCATCTACGGTGCTGCAAATGGCATTGTGTGCTTTTTTTCCTTGGCTAATATTCTGTCTTAGCGAGGTCCATTTTCTGCAATGTGATTCCCTGAGGGCTGAGGATTAGCTGACCTGGGCAGCCTGACCCTGCCGGCAAGCCCTCCCCAGGTGTGTCTGGCTTGAGGTCAATATAAACAGCACTCCAGGCAGCAATAGCCCCTGCAGCTGTGCCTGACTCCATATTCTCTGCCCCGTCAGCAGTCTCTGGGCTGTGCTGGTGGGAGGGTGTGAGCGTCCACGGCTTTGTGGATGGCCCGGTGTGAGTGGGGCTCTGCTGGACTTTCTGCAGGAGTTGCCAGGCTGCCACCTGTAAAGAAGAGGATGTGTCACCCATAACTTCCACTGGAGAATCTCTCCGGGCTGAGGTGAGTAAGGAAAAAAAGGAGTGGGGGCCGGGACAGGAGGGGTATCTCAGGCAGGGCAATGCAAAGCTTCCAGAAGAGCACCCGTGGCCAGGACAATCCTGGCTGACCTGCAGGCACCAAGTTGGCCTGCGTGCTTTCGCTGGTGTGGCTCCAAGGCCCTTCCTCTAGGCTTTCAAGCCCTTGTACATATTCAGGTGTTTCACGTGGGAAGGGTGGGAACAGTTCAGCAGCAGCTGGCCTGGGGCTCAGCTCACGTTTACTCACAGAGGCCTCGGCATGGTCCCCCAGCTTTGCAATAAGGACGCTCTTTGCGTGGGCGGGTGGGGCTGCTGGCTGTATGGGAGATGATTCCCCACCTCTGACCAATTTCAGAATTGTTTACCACTGGAGCAAGTGCCTTGGTAGTGTTTTCCTCTGTATAACTGTTAGGTTCGGTTTTTTTTTTTTCTTTTTTGGTTCAAGTTAGATTTTATTCCTCTTTTATGTATTTATAGATATAAGCATGGAAATAATTCATTCTTATAAATACATCAGTGTGAATGGAAGAACATTTTTTCTGTTTTATTTTTACATTTTATTTTTAAAATTTTTTAAATTTAATTTTATTTATTTTTTTTATACAGTAGGTTATTATTAGTTATCTATTTTATGCATAGACATGTATACAGGTCAATCCCAATCTCCCAACTCATCCCACCACCACCACCCCATGGCTTCCCCCACTTTGTGTCCATACGTTTGTTCTCTACCTCTGTGTCTCTATTTCTGCCCTGCAAACCAGTTCATCTGTAGCATTTTTCTAGGTTCCACATATAGGCATTAATATACAATATTTGTTTTTCTCTTTCTGACTTACTTCACTCTGTATGACAGTCTCTAGATCCATCAACTTCTCTACAAATGACCCAGTTTCATTCCTTTTTATGGCTGATTAATATTCCATTTTATATATGTACCACATCTTTATCCATTCGTCTGTCTGTGGCCATTTAGGTTGCTTCCATTACCTGGCTATTGTAAATAGTGCTGCAATGAACATTGTGGTGAATGTGTCTTTGTGATTTTTGGTTTTCTGTGGGTATATGCCCAGAAGTGGGATTGCTGGATCCTATTGTAATTCTGTTTTTAATTTTTTAAAGGAACCTCCATACTGTTCTCCATAGTGACTGTATCAATTTACATTCCCACCAATAGCAGAAGAGGGTTCCTTTTGTCCACACCCTCCCCAGAATTTTTTGTTTGTAGATTATCTGATGATGCCGATTCTAACAGGTGTGAGGTCTTACCTCATTGTAGTTTTGATATGCATTTCTCTAATAATTAGTGATGTTGAGCAGCTTTTCATGTGCGTCTTGGCCATCTCTGTGTCTTCTTTGAAGAAACGTCTATTTAGATCTTCTGCCCATTTTTGTATTGGGTTGTTTGTTTTATTAATATTAAGCTACATGAGCTGTTTATATATATTGGAGATTAAACCTTTGTCCATTGATTCGTTTGTGAAAGTTTTCGCCCATTCTGTGGGTTGCCTTTTTCCATTCCCGTTTTTTTAACAAAGAAGAAAGAAATCAAAAGAAGCAGAACACTAATGTGCGTGAAATATGCCTCTTGAAACTGTCGTTTTGAAATATGGACGTCTTTTGAATTTTTTGGTCGATATATGACCCCAGGATTTGTTTTCAGGGCAGGTGTCATTTACAGGCCTGTAATGATTTGGAATATCCACTGACCATTAGCGCTGGGATTAAAGCTGCTGTTGTGTGAAACGGCCACAAGGTGGCAGCAGTTCTCCCTTACCAAATCTGGATACTAGGGCAGCAGAGCCTCAATGGAAGTCGCGTTCTAGATTTGAATGTAGAACGGAATGTACCAGGAGAAAGCCCCTCAAGTTTTTTTCACTAATTCTTGTTCGTGTTTTTAATTTTATTTTTTATTTTTTATTACAGCAAGTTTGAGTACAACGTTTAGCTTGTTGTAGGTGTGCAAGAGGTGGTTCTTTTACACATATACATATGTCTGTTCTTCCTGGGATCCTTTTCCCATGTTCGTTATGACAGAATGTTGAGTAGTCTTCTCTTGGTACTCCGTAGGTCTTTGGTGATTATATACGTCTACTGTGTTTGTATATGTCTGTTAACTCCAATATCATAAAGAATTCAATCCTCACACCTTTCCTCTGGTGAACCATAAGTTTGTTTAATGAATCTGTGATTGCCCTTCTCCGTGGAAATATCTGCCCTGGTATCAATTTATAGGTAACACCTATAAGTGATATGATATGATATGTGTCTTTCACTTTCTGACTTACTCCAAGTCACGTGATTACCTCTAGACTCATCTACGGTGCTACAAATGGCATTGTGTGCTTTTTTTCCTTGGCTAATATTCTGTCTTAGCGAGGTCCATTTTCTGCAATGTGATTCCCTGAGGGCTGAGGATTAGCTGACCTGGGCAGCCTGACCCTGGCGGCAAGCCCTCCCCAGGTGTGTCTGCGTTGTGGTCAATATAAACAGCACTCCAGGCAGCAATAGCCCCTGCAGCTGTGCCTGACTCCATATTCTCTGCCCCGTCAGCAGTCTCGGGGCTGTGCTGGTGGGAGGGTGTGAGGGTCCACGGCTTTGTGGGTGGCCCGGTGTGAGTGGGGCTCTGCTGGACTTTCTGCAGGAGTTGCCAGGCTGCCACCTGTAAAGAAGAGGATGTGTCACCCATAACTTCCACTGGAGAATCTCTCCGGGCTGAGGTGAGTAAGGAAAAAAAGGAGTGGGGGCCGGGACAGGAGGGGTATCTCAGGCAGGGCAATGCAAAGCTTCCAGAAGAGCACCCGTGGCCAGGACAATCCTGGCTGACCTGCAGGCACCAAGTTGGCCTGCGTGCTTTCGCTGGTGTGGCTCCAAGGCCCTTCCTCTAGGCTTTCAAGCCCTTGTACATATTCAGGTGTTTCACGTGGGAAGGGTGGGAACAGTTCAGCAGCAGCTGGCCTGGGGCTCAGCTCACGTTTACTCACAGAGGCCTCGGCATGGTCCCCCAGCTTTGCAATAAGGACGCTCTTTGCGTGGGCGGGTGGGGCTGCTGGCTGTATGGGAGATGATTCCCCACCTCTGACCAATTTCAGAATTGTTTACCACTGGAGCAAGTGCCTTGGTAGTGTTTTCCTCTGTATAACTGTTAGGTTCGGTTTTTTTTTTTTTCTTTTTTGGTTCAAGTTAGATTTTATTCCTCTTTTATGTATTTATAGATATAAGCATGGAAATAATTCATTCTTATAAATACATCAGTGTGAATGGAAGAACATTTTTTCTGTTTTATTTTTACATTTTATTTTTAAAATTTTTTAAATTTAATTTTATTTATTTTTTTTATACAGTAGGTTATTATTAGTTATCTATTTTATGCATAGACATGTATACAGGTCAATCCCAATCTCCCAACTCATCCCACCACCACCACCCCATGGCTTCCCCCACTTTGTGTCCATACGTTTGTTCTCTACCTCTGTGTCTCTATTTCTGCCCTGCAAACCAGTTCATCTGTAGCATTTTTCTAGGTTCCACATATAGGCATTAATATACAATATTTGTTTTTCTCTTTCTGACTTACTTCACTCTGTATGACAGTCTCTAGATCCATCAACTTCTCTACAAATGACCCAGTTTCATTCCTTTTTATGGCTGAGTAATATTCCATTTTATATATGTACCACATCTTTATCCATTCGTCTGTCTGTGGCCATTTAGGTTGCTTCCATTACCTGGCTATTGTAAATAGTGCTGCAATGAACATTGTGGTGAATGTGTCTTTGTGATTTTTGGTTTTCTGTGGGTATATGCCCAGAAGTGGGATTGCTGGATCCTATTGTAATTCTGTTTTTAATTTTTTAAAGGAACCTCCATACTGTTCTCCATAGTGACTGTATCAATTTACATTCCCACCAATAGCAGAAGAGGGTTCCTTTTGTCCACACCCTCCCCAGAATTTTTTGTTTGTAGATTATCTGATGATGCCGATTCTAACAGGTGTGAGGTCTTACCTCATTGTAGTTTTGATATGCATTTCTCTAATAATTAGTGATGTTGAGCAGCTTTTCATGTGCGTCTTGGCCATCTCTGTGTCTTCTTTGAAGAAACGTCTATTTAGATCTTCTGCCCATTTTTGTATTGGGTTGTTTGTTTTATTAATATTAAGCTACATGAGCTGTTTATATATATTGGAGATTAAACCTTTGTCCATTGATTCGTTTGTGAAAGTTTTCGCCCATTCTGTGGGTTGCCTTTTTCCATTCCCGTTTTTTTAACAAAGAAGAAAGAAATCAAAAGAAGCAGAACACTAATGTGCGTGAAATATGCCTCTTGAAACTGTCGTTTTGAAATATGGACGTCTTTTGAATTTTTTGGTCGATATATGACCCCAGGATTTGTTTTCAGGGCAGGTGTCATTTACAGGCCTGTAATGATTTGGAATATCCACTGACCATTAGCGCTGGGATTAAAGCTGCTGTTGTGTGAAACGGCCACAAGGTGGCAGCAGTTCTCCCTTACCAAATCTGGATACTAGGGCAGCAGAGCCTCAATGGAAGTCGCGTTCTAGATTTGAATGTAGAACGGAATGTACCAGGAGAAAGCCCCTCAAGTTTTTTTCACTAATTCTTGTTCGTGTTTTTAATTTTATTTTTTATTTTTTATTACAGCAAGTTTGAGTACAACGTTTAGCTTGTTGTAGGTGTGCAAGAGGTGGTTCTTTTACACATATACATATGTCTGTTCTTCCTGGGATCCTTTTCCCATGTTCGTTATGACAGAATGTTGAGTAGTCTTCTCTTGGTACTCCGTAGGTCTTTGGTGATTATATACGTCTACTGTGTTTGTATATGTCTGTTAACTCCAATATCATAAAGAATTCAATCCTCACACCTTTCCTCTGGTGAACCATAAGTTTGTTTAATGAATCTGTGATTGCCCTTCTCCGTGGAAATATCTGCCCTGGTATCAATTTATAGGTAACACCTATAAGTGATATGATATGATATGTGTCTTTCACTTTCTGACTTACTCCAAGTCACGTGATTACCTCTAGACTCATCTACGGTGCTGCAAATGGCATTGTGTGCTTCTTTTCCTTGGCGAATATTCTGTCTTAGCGAGGTCCATTTTCTGCAATGTGGTTCCCTGAGGGCTGAGGATTAGCTGACCTGGGCAGCCTGACCCTGCCGGCAAGCCCTCCCCAGGTGTGCCTGGGTTGAGGTCAATATAAACAGCACTCCAGGCAGCAATAGCCCCTTCAGCTGTGCCTGACTCCATATTCTCTGCCCCGTCAGCAGTCTCGGGGCTGTGCTGGTGGGAGGGTGTGAGGGTCCACGGCTTTGTGGGTGGCCCGGTGTGAGTGGGGCTCTGCTGGACTTTCTGCAGGAGTTGCCAGGCTGCCACCTGTAAAGAAGAGGATGTGTCACCCATAACTTCCACTGGAATATCTCTCCGGGCTGAGGTGAGGAAGGAAAAAAAGGAGTGGGGGCCGGGACAGGAGGGGTATCTCAGGCAGGGCAATGGAAAGCTTCCAGAAGAGCGCCCGTGGCCAGGACCATCCTGGCTGACCTGCAGGCACCAAGGTGGCCTGCGTGCTGTCGCTGGTGTGGCTCCACGGCCCTTCCTCTAGGCTTTCAAGCCCTTGTACATATTCAGGTGTTTCACCTGGGAAGGGTGGGAACAGTTCAGCAGCAGCTGGCCTGGGGCTCAGCTCACGTTTACTCACAGAGGCCTCGGCACGGTCCCCCAGCTTTGCACTAAGGACGCTCCTTGCGTGGGCGTGCGGGGCTGCTGGCTCTATGGGAGATGATTCCCCACCTCTGACCAATTTCAGAATTGTTTACCACTGGAGCAAGTGCCTTGGTAGTGTTTTCCTCTGTATAACTGTTAGGTTCAGTTTTTTTTTTTCTTTTTTGGTTCAAGTTAGATTTTATTCCTCTTTTATGTATTTATGGATATAAGCATGGAAATAATTCATTCTCATAAATACATCAGTGTGAATGGAAGAACATTTTTTCTGTTTTATTTTTACATTTTATTTTTAAAATTTTTGAAATTTAATTTTATTTATTTTTTTTATACAGTAGGTTATTATTAGTTATCTATTTTATGCATAGACATGTATACAGGTCAATCCCAAACTCCCAACTCATCCCACCACCACCACCCCATGGCTTCCCCCACTTTGTGTCAATACGTTTGTTCTCTACCTCTGTGTCTCTATTTCTGCCCTGCAAACCAGTTCATCTGTAGCATTTTTGTAGGTTCCACATATAGGCATTAATATACAATATTTGTTTTTCTCTTTCTGACTTACTTCACTCTGTATGACAGTGTCTAGATCCATCAACTTCTCTACAAATGACCCAGTTTCATTCCTTTTTATGGCTGGGTAATATTCCATTTTATATATGTACCACATCTTTATCCATTCGTCTGTGTGTGGGCATTTAGGTTGCTTCCATTACCTGGCTATTGTAAATAGTGCTGCAATGAACATTGTGGTGAATGTGTCTTTGTGATTTTTGGTTTTCTGTGGGTATATGCCCAGAAGTGGGATTGCTGGATCCTATTGTAATTCTGTTTTTAGTTTTTTAAAGGAACCTCCATACTGTTCTCCATAGTGACTGTATCAATTTACATTCCTACCAATAGCAGAAGAGGGTTCCTTTTGTCCACACCCTCCCCAGAATTTTTTGTTTGTAGATTATCTGATGATGCCGATTCTAACAGGTGTGAGGTCTTACCTCATTGTAGTTTTGATTTGCATTTCTCTAATAATTAGTGATGTTGAGCAGCTTTTCATGTGCGTCTTGGCCATCTCTGTGTCTTCTTTGAAGAAACGTCTATTTAGATCTTCTGCCCATTTTTGTATTGGGTTGTTTGTTTTATTAATATTAAGCTGCATGAGCTGTTTATATATATTGGAGATTAAACCTTTGTCCATTGATTCGTTTGTGAATGTTTTCGCCCATTCTGAGGGTTGCCTTTTTCCATTCCCGTTTTTTTAACAAAGAAGAAAGAAATCAAAAGAAGCAGAGCACTAATGTGCGTGAAATATGCCTCTTGAAACTGTCGTTTTGAAATATGGACGTCTTTTGAATTTTTTGGTCGATATATGACCCCAGGATTTGTTTTCAGGGCAGGTGTCATTTACAGGCCTGTAATGATTTGGAATATCCACTGACCATTAGCGCTGGGATTAAAGCTGCTGTTGTGTGAAACGGCCACAAGGTGGCAGCAGTTCTCCCTTACCAAATCTGGTTACTAGGGCAGCAGAGCCTCAATGGAAGTCGCGTTCTAGATTGGAATGTAAAACGGAATGTACCAGGAGAAAGCCCCTCAAGTTTTTCTCACTAATTCTTGTTCGTGTTTTTAATTTAATTTTTTATTTTTTATTACAGCAAGTTTGAGTACAACGTTTAGCTTGTTGTAGGTGTGCAAGAGGTGGTTCTTTTACACATATACATATGTCTGTTCTTCCTGGGATCCTTTTCCCATGTTCGTTATGACAGAATGTTGAGTAGTCTTCTCTTGGTACTCCGTAGGTCTTTGGTGATTATATACGTCTACTGTGTTTGTATATGTCTGTTAACCCCAATATCATAATGAATTCAATCCTCACACCTTTCCTTTGGTGAACCATAAGTTTGTTTAATGAATCTGTGATTGCCCTTCTCCGTGGAAATATCTGCCCTGGTATCAATTTATAGGTAACATCTATAAGTGATATGATATGATATGTGTCTTTCACTTTCTGACTTACTCCAAGTCACGTGATTACCTCTAGACTCATCTACGGTGCTGCAAATGGCATTGTGTGCTTCTTTTCCTTGGCGAATATTCTGTCTTAGCGAGGTCCATTTTCTGCAATGTGATTCCCTGAGGGCTGAGGATTAGCTGACCTGGGCAGCCTGACCTTGCCGGCAAGCCCTCCCCAGGTGTGCCTGGGTTGAGGTCAATATAAACAGCACTCCAGGCAGCAATAGCCCCTGCAGCTGTGCCTGACTCCATATTCTCTGCCCCGTCAGCAGTCTCGGGGCTGTGCTGGTGGGAGGGTGTGAGGGTCCACGGCTTTGTGGGTGGCCAGGTGTGAGTGGGGCTCTGCTGGACTTTCTGCAGGAGTTGCCAGGCTGCCACCTGTAAAGAAGAGGATGTGTCACCCATAACTTCCACTGGAATATCTCTCCGGGCTGAGGTGAGGAAGGAAAAAAAGGAGTGGGGGCCGGGACAGGAGGGGTATCTCAGGCAGGGCAATGGAAAGCTTCCAGAAGAGCGCCCGTGGCCAGGACCATCCTGGCTGACCTGCAGGCACCAAGGTGGCCTGCGTGCTGTCGCTGGTGTGGCTCCACGGCCCTTCCTCTAGGCGTTCAAGCCCTTGTACGTATTCAGGTGTTACACGTGGGAAGGGTGGGAACAGTTCAGTAGCAGCTGGCCTGGGGCTCAGCTCTCGTTTACTCACAGAGGCCTCGGCATGGTCCCCCAGCTTTGCAATAAGGACGCTCTTTGCGTGGGCGGGCGGGGCTGCTGGCTGTATGGGAGATGATTCCCCACCTCTGACCAATTTCAGAATTGTTTACCACTGGAGCAAGTGCCTTGGTAATGTTTTCCTCTGTATAACAGTTAGGTTCAGTTTTTTTTTTTTCTTTTTTGGTTCAAGTTAGATTTTATTCCTGTTTTATGTATTTATAGATATAAGCATGGAAATAATTCATTCTTATAAATACATCAGTGTGAATGGAAGAACATTTTTTCTGTTTTATTTTTACATTTTATTTTTAAAAATTTTGAAATTTAATATTATTTATTTTTTTATACACTAGGTTATTATTAGTTATCTATTTTATGCATAGACATGTATACAGGTCAATCCCAATCTCCCAACTCATCCTACCACCACCACCATATGGCTTCCCCCACTTTGTGTCAATACGTTTGTTCTCTACCTCTGTGTCTCTATTTCTGCCCTGCAAACCAGTTCATCTGTAGCATTTTTCTAGGTTCCACATATAGGCATTAATATACAATACTTGTTTTTCTCTTTCTGACTTACTTCACTCTGTATGACAGTCTCTAGATCCATCAACTTCTCTACAAATGACCCAGTTTCATTCCTTTTTATGGCTGAGTAATATTCCATTTTATATATGTACCACATCTTTATCCATTCGTCTGTCTGTGGGCATTTAGGTTGCTTCCATTACCTGGCTATTTTAAATAGTGCTGCAATGAACATTGTGGTGAATGTGTCTCTGTGATTTATGGTTTTCTCTGGGTATATGCCCAGAAGTGGGATTGCTGGATCCTATGGTAATTCTCTTTTTAGTTTTTTAAAGGAACCTCCATACTGTTCTCCATAGTGACTGTATCAATTTACATTCCCACCAATAGCGGAAGAGGGTTCCTTTTGTCCACACCCTCCCCAGAATTTGTTGTTTGTAGATTATCTGATGATGCCGATTCTAACAGGTGTGAGGTCTTACCTCATTGTAGTTTTGATTTGCATTTCTCTAATAATTAGTGATGTTGAGCAGCTTTTCATGTGCGTCTTGGCCATCTCTGTGTCTTCTTTGAAGAAACGTCTATTTAGATCTTCTGCCCATTTTTGTATTGGGTTGTTTGTTGTATTAATATTAAGCTGCATGAGCTGTATATATATATTGGAGATTAAACCTTTGTCCATTGATTCGTTTGTGAACGTTTTCGCCCCTTCTGAGGGTTACCTTTTTCCATTCCTGTTTTTTTAACAAAGAAAGAAAGAAAGCAAAAGAATCAGAACACTAATATGCGTGAAATATGCCTCTTGAAACTGTCGTTTTGAAATATGGACGTCTTTGGAATTTTTTGGTCGATATATGACCCCAGGATTTGTTTTCAGGGCAGGTGTCATTTACAGGCCTGTAATGATTTGGAATATCCACTGACCATTAGCGCTGGGATTAAAGCTGCTGTTGTGTGAAACGGCCACAAGGTGGCAGCAGTTCTCCCTTACCAAATCTGGTTACTAGGGCAGCAGAGCCTCAATGGAAGTCGCGTTCTAGATTGGAATGTAGAACGGAATGTACCAGGAGAAAGCCCCTCAAGTTTTTCTCACTAATTCTTGTTCGTGTTTTTAATTTAATTTTTTATTTTTTATTACAGCAAGTTTGAGTACAACGTTTAGCTTGTTGTAGGTGTGCAAGAGGTGGTTCTTTTACACATATACATATGTCTGTTCTTCCTGGGATCCTTTTCCCATGTTCGTTATGACAGAATGTTGAGTAGTCTTCTCTTGGTACTCCGTAGGTCTTTGGTGATTATATACGTCTACTGTGTTTGTATATGTCTGTTAACCCCAATATCATAATGAATTCAATCCTCACACCTTTCCTTTGGTGAACCATAAGTTTGTTTAATGAATCTGTGATTGCCCTTCTCCGTGGAAATATCTGCCCTGGTATCAATTTATAGGTAACACCTATAAGTGATATGATATGATATGTGTCTTTCACTTTCTGACTTACTCCAAGTCACGTGATTACCTCTAGACTCATCTACGGTGCTGCAAATGGCATTGTGTGCTTCTTTTCCTTGGCGAATATTCTGTCTTAGCGAGGTCCATTTTCTGCAATGTGATTCCCTGAGGGCTGAGGATTAGCTGACCTGGGCAGCCTGACCCTGCCGGCAAGCCCTCCCCAGGTGTGCCAGGGTTGAGGTCAATATAAACAGCACTCCAGGCAGCAATAGCCCCTGCCGCTGTGCCTGACTCCATATTCTCTGCCCCGTCAGCAGTCTCGGGGCTGTGCTGGTGGGAGGGTGTGAGGGTCCACGGCTTTGTGGGTGGCCCGGTGTGAGTGGGGCTCTGCTGGACTTTCTGCAGGAGTTGCCAGGCTGCCACCTGTAAAGAAGAGGATGTGTCACCCATAACTTCCACTGGAATATCCCTCCGGGCTGAGGTGAGGAAGGAAAAAAAGGAGTGGGGGCCGGGAAAGGAAGGGTATCTCAGGCAGGGCAATGGAAAGCTTCCAGAAGAGCGCCCGTGGCCAGGACCATCCTGGCTGACCTGCAGGCACCAAGGTGGCCTGCGTGCTGTCGCTGGTGTGGCTCCACGGCCCTTCCTCTAGGCTTTCAAGCCCTTGTACATATTCAGGTGTTTCACCTGGGAAGGGTGGGAACAGTTCAGCAGCAGCTGGCCTGGGGCTCAGCTCACGTTTACTCACAGAGGCCTCGGCACGGTCCCCCAGCTTTGCACTAAGGACGCTCCTTGCGTGGGCGTGCGGGGCTGCTGGCTCTATGGGAGATGATTCCCCACCTCTGACCAATTTCAGAATTGTTTACCACTGGAGCAAGTGCCTTGGTAGTGTTTTCCTCTGTATAACTGTTAGGTTCAGTTTTTTTTTTTCTTTTTTGGTTCAAGTTAGATTTTATTCCTCTTTTATGTATTTATGGATATAAGCATGGAAATAATTCATTCTCATAAATACATCAGTGTGAATGGAAGAACATTTTTTCTGTTTTATTTTTACATTTTATTTTTAAAATTTTTGAAATTTAATTTTATTTATTTTTTTTATACAGTAGGTTATTATTAGTTATCTATTTTATGCATAGACATGTATACAGGTCAATCCCAAACTCCCAACTCATCCCACCACCACCACCCCATGGCTTCCCCCACTTTGTGTCAATACGTTTGTTCTCTACCTCTGTGTCTCTATTTCTGCCCTGCAAACCAGTTCATCTGTAGCATTTTTCTAGGTTCCACATATAGGCATTAATATACAATATTTGTTTTTCTCTTTCTGACTTACTTCACTCTGTATGACAGTGTCTAGATCCATCAACTTCTCTACAAATGACCCAGTTTCATTCCTTTTTATGGCTGGGTAATATTCCATTTTATATATGTACCACATCTTTATCCATTCGTCTGTGTGTGGGCATTTAGGTTGCTTCCATTACCTGGCTATTGTAAATAGTGCTGCAATGAACATTGTGGTGAATGTGTCTTTGTGATTTTTGGTTTTCTGTGGGTATATGCCCAGAAGTGGGATTGCTGGATCCTATTGTAATTCTGTTTTTAGTTTTTTAAAGGAACCTCCATACTGTTCTCCATAGTGACTGTATCAATTTACATTCCCACCAATAGCAGAAGAGGGTTCCTTTTGTCCACACCCTCCCCAGAATTTTTTGTTTGTAGATTATCTGATGATGCCGATTCTAACAGGTGTGAGGTCTTACCTCATTGTAGTTTTGATTTGCATTTCTCTAATAATTAGTGATGTTGAGCAGCTTTTCATGTGCGTCTTGGCCATCTCTGTGTCTTCTTTGAAGAAACGTCTATTTAGATCTTCTGCCCATTTTTGTATTGGGTTGTTTGTTTTATTAATATTAAGCTGCATGAGCTGTTTATATATATTGGAGATTAAACCTTTGTCCATTGATTCGTTTGTGAATGTTTTCGCCCATTCTGAGGGTTGCCTTTTTCCATTCCCGTTTTTTTAACAAAGAAGAAAGAAATCAAAAGAAGCAGAGCACTAATGTGCGTGAAATATGCCTCTTGAAACTGTCGTTTTGAAATATGGACGTCTTTTGAATTTTTTGGTCGATATATGACCCCAGGATTTGTTTTCAGGGCAGGTGTCATTTACAGGCCTGTAATGATTTGGAATATCCACTGACCATTAGCGCTGGGATTAAAGCTGCTGTTGTGTGAAACGGCCACAAGGTGGCAGCAGTTCTCCCTTACCAAATCTGGTTACTAGGGCAGCAGAGCCTCAATGGAAGTCGCGTTCTAGATTGGAATGTAAAACGGAATGTACCAGGAGAAAGCCCCTCAAGTTTTTCTCACTAATTCTTGTTCGTGTTTTTAATTTAATTTTTTATTTTTTATTACAGCAAGTTTGAGTACAACGTTTAGCTTGTTGTAGGTGTGCAAGAGGTGGTTCTTTTACACATATACATATGTCTGTTCTTCCTGGGATCCTTTTCCCATGTTCGTTATGACAGAATGTTGAGTAGTCTTCTCTTGGTACTCCGTAGGTCTTTGGTGATTATATACGTCTACTGTGTTTGTATATGTCTGTTAACCCCAATATCATAATGAATTCAATCCTCACACCTTTCCTTTGGTGAACCATAAGTTTGTTTAATGAATCTGTGATTGCCCTTCTCCGTGGAAATATCTGCCCTGGTATCAGTTTATAGGTAACACCTATAAGTGATATGATATGATATGTGTCTTTCACTTTCTGACTTACTCCAAGTCACGTGATTACCTCTAGACTCATCTACGGTGCTGCAAATGGCATTGTGTGCTTCTTTTCTTTGGCGAATATTCTGTCTTAGCGAGGTCCATTTTCTGCAAAGTGATTCCCTGAGGGCTGAGGATTAGCTGACCTGGGCAGCCTGACCCTGCCGGCAAGCCCTCCCCAGGTGTGCCTGGGTTGAGGTCAATATAAACAGCACTCCAGGCAGCAATAGCCCCTTCAGCTGTGCCTGACTCCATATTCTCTGCCCCGTCAGCAGTCTCGGGGCTGTGCTGGTGGGAGGGTGTGAGGGTCCACGGCTTTGTGGGTGGCCCGGTGTGAGTGGGGCTCTGCTGGACTTTCTGCAGGAGTTGCCAGGCTGCCACCTGTAAAGAAGAGGATGTGTCACCCATAACTTCCACTGGAATATCTCTCCGGGCTGAGGTGAGGAAGGAAAAAAAGGAGTGGGGGCCGGGACAGGAGGGGTATCTCAGGCAGGGCAATGGAAAGCTTCCAGAAGAGCGCCCGTGGCCAGGACCATCCTGGCTGACCTGCAGGCACCAAGGTGGCCTGCGTGCTGTCGCTGGTGTGGCTCCACGGCCCTTCCTCTAGGCTTTCAAGCCCTTGTACATATTCAGGTGTTTCACCTGGGAAGGGTGGGAACAGTTCAGCAGCAGCTGGCCTGGGGCTCAGCTCACGTTTACTCACAGAGGCCTCGGCACGGTCCCCCAGCTTTGCACTAAGGACGCTCCTTGCGTGGGCGTGCGGGGCTGCTGGCTCTATGGGAGATGATTCCCCACCTCTGACCAATTTCAGAATTGTTTACCACTGGAGCAAGTGCCTTGGTAGTGTTTTCCTCTGTATAACTGTTAGGTTCAGTTTTTTTTTTTTTTCTTTTTTGGTTCAAGTTAGATTTTATTCCTCTTTTATGTATTTATGGATATAAGCATGGAAATAATTCATTCTCATAAATACATCAGTGTGAATGGAAGAACATTTTTTCTGTTTTATTTTTACATTTTATTTTTAAAATTTTTGAAATTTAATTTTATTTATTTTTTTTATACAGTAGGTTATTATTAGTTATCTATTTTATGCATAGACATGTATACAGGTCAATCCCAAACTCCCAACTCATCCCACCACCACCACCCCATGGCTTCCCCCACTTTGTGTCAATACGTTTGTTCTCTACCTCTGTGTCTCTATTTCTGCCCTGCAAACCAGTTCATCTGTAGCATTTTTCTAGGTTCCACATATAGGCATTAATATACAATATTTGTTTTTCTCTTTCTGACTTACTTCACTCTGTATGACAGTGTCTAGATCCATCAACTTCTCTACAAATGACCCAGTTTCATTCCTTTTTATGGCTGGGTAATATTCCATTTTATATATGTACCACATCTTTATCCATTCGTCTGTGTGTGGGCATTTAGGTTGCTTCCATTACCTGGCTATTGAAAATAGTGCTGCAATGAACATTGTGGTGAATGTGTCTTTGTGATTTTTGGTTTTCTGTGGGTATATGCCCAGAAGTGGGATTGCTGGATCCTATTGTAATTCTGTTTTTAGTTTTTTAAAGGAACCTCCATACTGTTCTCCATAGTGACTGTATCAATTTACATTCCCACCAATAGCGGAAGAGGGTTCCTTTTGTCCACACCCTCCCCAGAATTTGTTGTTTGTAGATTATCTGATGATGCCGATTCTAACAGGTGTGATGTCTTACCTCATTGTAGTTTTGATTTGCATTTCTCTAATAATTAGTGATGTTGAGCAGCTTTTCATGTGCGTCTTGGCCATCTCTGTGTCTTCTTTGAAGAAACGTCTATTTAGATCTTCTGCCCATTTTTGTATTGGTTGTTTGTTTTATTAATATTAAGCTGCATGAGCTGTTTATATATATTGGAGATTAAACCTTTGTCCATTGATTCGTTTGTGAAAGTTTTCGCCCATTCTGAGGGTTGCCTTTTTCCATTCCCGTTTTTTTAACAAAGAAAGAAAGAAATCAAAAGAAGCAGAACACTAATGTGTGTGAAATATGCCTCTTGAAACTGTCGATTTGAAATATGGACGTCTTTTGAATTTTTTGGTCGATATATGACCCCAGGATTTGTTTTCAGGGCAGGTGTCATTTACAGGCCTGTAATGATTTGGAATATCCACTGACCATTAGCGCTGGGATTAAAGCTGCTGTTGTGTGAAACGGCCACAAGGTGGCAGCAGTTCTCCCTTACCAAATTTGGTTCCTAGGGCAGCAGAGCCTCAATGGAAGTCGCGTTCTAGATTGGAATGTAGAACGGAATGTACCAGGAGAAAGCCCCTCAAGTTTTTCTCACTAATTCTTGTTCGTGTTTTTAATTTAATTTTTTATTTTTTATTACAGCAAGTTTGAGTACAACGTTTAGCTTGTTGTAGGTGTGCAAGAGGTGGTTCTTTTACACATATACATATGTCTGTTCTTCCTGGGATCCTTTTCCCATGTTCGTTATGACAGAATGTTGAGTAGTCTTCTCTTCTTACTCCGTAGGTCTTTGTTGATTATATACGTCTACTGTGTTTGTATATGTCGGTTAACCCCAATATCATAATGAATTCAATCCTCACACCTTTCCTTTGGTGAACCATAAGTTTGTTTAATGAATCTGTGATTGCCCTTCTCCGTGGAAATATCTGCCCTGGTATCAATTTATAGGTAACACCTATAAGTGATATGATATGATATGTGTCTTTCACTTTCTGACTTACTCCAAGTCACGTGATTACCTCTAGACTCATCTACGGTGCTGCAAATGGCATTGTGTGCTTTTTTTCCTTGGCTAATATTCTGTCTTAGCGAGGTCCATTTTCTGCAATGTGATTCCCTGAGGGCTGAGGATTAGCTGACCTGGGCAGCCTGACCCTGCCGGCAAGCCCTCCCCAGGTGTGTCTGGGTTGAGGTCAATATAAACAGCACTCCAGGCAGCAATAGCCCCTGCAGCTGTGCCTGACTCCATATTCTCTGCCCCGTCAGCAGTCTCGGGGCTGTGCTGGTGGGAGGGTGTGAGCGTCCACGGCTTTGTGGATGGCCCGGTGTGAGTGGGGCTCTGCTGGACTTTCTGCAGGAGTTGCCAGGCTGCCACCTGTAAAGAAGAGGATGTGTCACCCATAACTTCCACTGGAGAATCTCTCCGGGCTGAGGTGAGTAAGGAAAAAAAGGAGTGGGGGCCGGGACAGGAGGGGTATCTCAGGCAGGGCAATGGAAAGCTTCCAGAAGAGCACCCGTGGCCAGGACAATCCTGGCTGACCTGCAGGCACCAAGTTGGCCTGCGTGCTTTCGCTGGTGTGGCTCCAAGGCCCTTCCTCTAGGCTTTCAAGCCCTTGTACATATTCAGGTGTTTCACGTGGGAAGGGTGGGAACAGTTCAGCAGCAGCTGGCCTGGGGCTCAGCTCACGTTTACTCACAGAGGCCTCGGCATGGTCCCCCAGCTTTGCAATAAGGACGCTCTTTGCGTGGGCGGGTGGGGCTGCTGGCTGTATGGGAGATGATTCCCCACCTCTGACCAATTTCAGAATTGTTTACCACTGGAGCAAGTGCCTTAGTAGTGTTTTCCTCTGTATAACTGTTAGGTTCAGTTTTTTTTTTTCTTTTTTGGTTCAAGTTAGATTTTATTCCTCTTTTATATATTTATAGATATAAGCATGGAAATAATTCATTCTTATAAATACATCTGTGTGAATGGAAGAACATTTTTTCTGTTTTATTTTTACATTATATTTTTTAAAATTTTGAAATTTAATTTTATTTATTTTTTTATACACTAGGTTATTATTAGTTATCTATTTTATGCATAGACATGTATACAGGTCAATCCCAATCTCCCAACTCATCCCACCACCACCACCCCATGGCTTCCCCCACTTTGTGTCAATACGTTTGTTCTCTACCTCTGTGTCTCTATTTCTGCCCTGCAAACCAGTTCATCTGTAGCATTTTTCTAGGTTCCACATATAGGCATTAATATACAATATTTGTTTTTCTCTTTCTGACTTCACTCTGTATGACAGTCTCTAGATCCATCAACTCCTCTACAAATGACCCAGTTTCATTCCTTTTTATGGCTGAGTAATATTCCATTTTATATATGTACCACATCTTTATCCATTCGTCTGTCTGTGGGCATTTAGGTTGCTTCCATTACCTGGCTATTGTAAATAGTGCTGCAATGAACATTGTGGTGAATGTGTCTCTGTGATTTATGGTTTTCTCTGGGTATATGCCCAGAAGTTGGATTGCTGGATCCTATGGTAATTCTCTTTTTAGTTTTTTAAAGGAACCTCCATACTGTTCTCCATAGTGACTGTATCAATTTACATTCCCACCAATAGCGGAAGAGGGTTCCTTTTGTCCACACCCTCCCCAGAATTTGTTGTTTGTAGATTATCTGATGATGCCGATTCTAACAGGTGTGAGGTCTTACCTCATTGTAGTTTTGATTTGCATTTCTCTAATAATTAGTGATGTTGAGCAGCTTTTCATGTGCGTCTTGGCCATCTCTTTGTCTTCTTTGAAGAAACGTCTATTTAGATCTTCTGCCCATTTTTGTATTGGGTTGTTTGTTGTATTAATATTAAGCTGCATGAGCTGTATATATATATTGGAGACTAAACCTTTGTCCATTGATTCGTTTGTGAACGTTTTCGCCCCTTCTGAGGGTTACCTTTTTCCATTCCCGTTTTTTTAACAAAGAAAGAAAGAAAGCAAAATAATCAGAACACTAATGTGCGTGAAATATGCCTCTTGAAACTGTCGTTTTGAAATATGGGCGTCTTTTGAATTTTTTGGTCGATATATGACCCCAGGATTTGTTTTCAGGGCAGGTGTCATTTACAGGCCTGTAATGATTTGGAATATCCACTGACCATTAGCGCTGGGATTAAAGCTGCTGTTAAGTGAAACGGCCACAAGGTGGCAGCAGTTCTCCCTTACCAAATCTGGTTACTAGGGCAGCAGAGCCTCAATGAAAGTCGCGTTCTAGATTGGAATTTAGAACGGAATGTGCCAGGAGAAAGCCCCTCAAGTTTGTCTCACTACTTCTTGTTCGTGTTTTTAATTTAATTTTTTATTTTTTATTACAGCAAGTTTGAGTACAACGTTTAGCTTGTTGAAGGTGTGCAAGAGGTGGTTCTTTAACACATATACATATGTCTGTTCTTCCTGGGATCCTTTTCCCATGTACGTTATGACAGAATGTTGAGTAGTCTTCTCTTGGTACTCCGTAGTTCTTTGGTGATTATATATGTCTACTGTGTTTGTATATGTCTGTTAACCCCAATATCGTAATGAATTCAATCCTCACACCTTTCCTTTGGTGAACCATAAGTTTGTTTAATGAATCTGTGATTGCCCTTCTCCGTGGAAATATCTGCCCTGGTATCAATTTATAGGTAACACCTATAAGTGATATGATATGATATGTGTCTTTCACTTTCTGACTTACTCCAAGTCACGTGATTACCTCTAGACTCATCTACGGTGCTGCAAATGGCATTGTGTGCTTTTTTTCCTTGGCGAATATTCTGTCTTAGCGAGGTCCATTTTCTGCAATGTGATTCCCTGAGGGCTGAGGATTAGCTGACCTGGGCAGCCTGACCCTGCCGGCAAGCCCTCCCCAGGTGTGCCAGGGTTGAGGTCAATATAAACAGCACTCCAGGCAGCAATAGCCCCTGCCGCTGTGCCTGACTCCATATTCTCTGCCCCGTCAGCAGTCTCGGGGCTGTGCTGGTGGGAGGGTGTGAGGGTCCACGGCTTTGTGGGTGGCCCGGTGTGAGTGGGGCTCTGCTGGACTTTCTGCAGGAGTTGCCAGGCTGCCACCTGTAAAGAAGAGGATGTGTCACCCATAACTTCCTCTGGAATATCCCTCCGGGCTGAGGTGAGGAAGGAAAAAAAGGAGTGGGGGCCGGGACAGGAAGGGTATCTCAGGCAGGGCAATGGAAAGCTTCCAGAAGAGCGCCCGTGGCCAGGACCATCGTGGCTGACCTGCAGGCACCAAGGTGGCCTGCGTGCTGTCGCTGGTGTGGCTCCACGGCCCTTCCTCTAGGCTTTCAAGCCCTTGTACATATTCAGGTGTTTCACCTGGGAAGGGTGGGAACAGTTCAGCAGCAGCTGGCCTGGGGCTCAGCTCACGTTTACTCACAGAGGCCTCGGCACGGTCCCCCAGCTTTGCACTAAGGACGCTCCTTGCGTGGGCGTGCGGGGCTGCTGGCTCTATGGGAGATGATTCCCCACCTCTGACCAATTTCAGAATTGTTTACCACTGGAGCAAGTGCCTTGGTAGTGTTTTCCTCTGTATAACTGTTAGGTTCAGTTTTTTTTTTTTCTTTTTTGGTTCAAGTTAGATTTTATTCCTCTTTTATGTATTTATGGATATAAGCATGGAAATAATTCATTCTCATAAATACATCAGTGTGAATGGAAGAACATTTTTTCTGTTTTATTTTTACATTTTATTTTTAAAATTTTTGAAATTTAATTTTATTTATTTTTTTTATACAGTAGGTTATTATTAGTTATCTATTTTATGCATAGACATGTATACAGGTCAATCCCAAACTCCCAACTCATCCCACCACCACCACCCCATGGCTTCCCCCACTTTGTGTCAATACGTTTGTTCTCTACCTCTGTGTCTCTATTTCTGCCCTGCAAACCAGTTCATCTGTAGCATTTTTCTAGGTTCCACATATAGGCATTAATATACAATATTTGTTTTTCTCTTTCTGACATACTTCACTCTGTATGACAGTGTCTAGATCCATCAACTTCTCTACAAATGACCCAGTTTCATTCCTTTTTATGGCTGGGTAATATTCCATTTTATATATGTACCACATCTTTATCCATTCGTCTGTGTGTGGGCATTTAGGTTGCTTCCATTACCTGGCTATTGTAAATAGTGCTGCAATGAACATTGTGGTGAATGTGTCTTTGTGATTTTTGGTTTTCTGTGGGTATATGCCCAGAAGTGGGATTGCTGGATCCTATTGTAATTCTGTTTTTAGTTTTTTAAAGGAACCTCCATACTGTTCTCCATAGTGACTGTATCAATTTACATTCCCACCAATAGCAGAAGAGGGTTCCTTTTGTCCACACCCTCCCCAGAATTTTTTGTTTGTAGATTATCTGATGATGCCGATTCTAACAGGTGTGAGGTCTTACCTCATTGTAGTTTTGATTTGCATTTCTCTAATAATTAGTGATGTTGAGCAGCTTTTCATGTGCGTCTTGGCCATCTCTGTGTCTTCTTTGAAGAAACGTCTATTTAGATCTTCTGCCCATTTTTGTATTGGGTTGTTTGTTTTATTAATATTAAGCTGCATGAGCTGTTTATATATATTGGAGATTAAACCTTTGTCCATTGATTCGTTTGTGAAAGTTTTCGCCCATTCTGAGGGTTGCCTTTTTCCATTCCCGTTTTTTTAACAAAGAAGAAAGAAATCAAAAGAAGCAGAGCACTAATGTGCGTGAAATATGCCTCTTGAAACTGTCGTTTTGAAATATGGACGTCTTTTGAATTTTTTGGTCGATATATGACCCCAGGATTTGTTTTCAGGGCAGGTGTCATTTACAGGCCTGTAATGATTTGGAATATCCACTGACCATTAGCGCTGGGATTAAAGCTGCTGTTGTGTGAAACGGCCACAAGGTGGCAGCAGTTCTCCCTTACCAAATCTGGTTACTAGGGCAGCAGAGCCTCAATGGAAGTCGCGTTCTAGATTGGAATGTAAAACGGAATGTACCAGGAGAAAGCCCCTCAAGTTTTTCTCACTAATTCTTGTTCGTGTTTTTAATTTAATTTTTTATTTTTTATTACAGCAAGTTTGAGTACAACGTTTAGCTTGTTGTAGGTGTGCAAGAGGTGGTTCTTTTACACATATACATATGTCTGTTCTTCCTGGGATCCTTTTCCCATGTTCGTTATGACAGAATGTTGAGTAGTCTTCTCTTGGTACTCCGTAGGTCTTTGGTGATTATATACGTCTACTGTGTTTGTATATGTCTGTTAACCCCAATATCATAATGAATTCAATCCTCACACCTTTCCTTTGGTGAACCATAAGTTTGTTTAATGAATCTGTGATTGCCCTTCTCCGTGGAAATATCTGCCCTGGTATCAATTTATAGGTAACACCTATAAGTGATATGATATGATATGTGTCTTTCACTTTCTGACTTACTCCAAGTCACGTGATTACCTCTAGACTCATCTACGGTGCTGCAAATGGCATTGTGTGCTTCTTTTCCTTGGCGAATATTCTGTCTTAGCGAGGTCCATTTTCTGCAATGTGATTCCCTGAGGGCTGAGGATTAGCTGACCTGGGCAGCCTGACCCTGCCGGCAAGCCCTCCCCAGGTGTGCCTGGGTTGAGGTCAATATAAACAGCACTCCAGGCAGCAATAGCCCCTGCCGCTGTGCCTGACTCCATATTCTCTGCCCCGTCAGCAGTCTCGGGGCTGTGCTGGTGGGAGGGTGTGAGGGTCCACGGCTTTGTGGGTGGCCCGGTGTGAGTGGGGCTCTGCTGGACTTTCTGCAGGAGTTGCCAGGCTGCCACCTGTAAAGAAGAGGATGTGTCACCCATAACTTCCACTGGAATATCTCTCCGGGCTGAGGTGAGGAAGGAAAAAAAGGAGTGGGGGCCGGGACAGGAGGGGTATCTCAGGCAGGGCAATGGAAAGCTTCCAGAAGAGCGCCCGTGGCCAGGACCATCCTGGCTGACCTGCAGGCACCAAGGTGGCCTGCGTGCTGTCGCTGGTGTGGCTCCACGGCCCTTCCTCTAGGCTTTCAAGCCCTTGTACATATTCAGGTGTTTCACCTGGGAAGGGTGGGAACAGTTCAGCAGCAGCTGGCCTGGGGCTCAGCTCACGTTTACTCACAGAGGCCTCGGCACGGTCCCCCAGCTTTGCACTAAGGACGCTCCTTGCGTGGGCGTGCGGGGCTGCTGGCTCTATGGGAGATGATTCCCCACCTCTGACCAATTTCAGAATTGTTTACCACTGGAGCAAGTGCCTTGGTAGTGTTTTCCTCTGTATAACTGTTAGGTTCAGTTTTTTTTTTCTTTTTTGGTTCAAGTTAGATTTTATTCCTCTTTTATGTATTTATGGATATAAGCATGGAAATAATTCATTCTCATAAATACATCAGTGTGAATGGAAGAACATTTTTTCTGTTTTATTTTTACATTTTATTTTTAAAATTTTTGAAATTTAATTTTATTTATTTTTTTTATACAGTAGGTTATTATTAGTTATCTATTTTATGCATAGACATGTATACAGGTCAATCCCAAACTCCCAACTCATCCCACCACCACCACCCCATGGCTTCCCCCACTTTGTGTCAATACGTTTGTTCTCTACCTCTGTGTCTCTATTTCTGCCCTGCAAACCAGTTCATCTGTAGCATTTTTCTAGGTTCCACATATAGGCATTAATATACAATATTTGTTTTTCTCTTTCTGACTTACTTCACTCTGTATGACAGTGTCTAGATCCATCAACTTCTCTACAAATGACCCAGTTTCATTCCTTTTTATGGCTGGGTAATATTCCATTTTATATATGTACCACATCTTTATCCATTCGTCTGTGTGTGGGCATTTAGGTTGCTTCCATTACCTGGCTATTGTAAATAGTGCTGCAATGAACATTGTGGTGAATGTGTCTTTGTGATTTTTGGTTTTCTGTGGGTATATGCCCAGAAGTGGGATTGCTGGATCCTATTGTAATTCTGTTTTTAGTTTTTTAAAGGAACCTCCATACTGTTCTCCATAGTGACTGTATCAATTTACATTCCCACCAATAGCAGAAGAGGGTTCCTTTTGTCCACACCCTCCCCAGAATTTTTTGTTTGTAGATTATCTGATGATGCCGATTCTAACAGGTGTGAGGTCTTACCTCATTGTAGTTTTGATTTGCATTTCTCTAATAATTAGTGATGTTGAGCAGCTTTTCATGTGCGTCTTGGCCATCTCTGTGTCTTCTTTGAAGAAACGTCTATTTAGATCTTCTGCCCATTTTTGTATTGGGTTGTTTGTTTTATTAATATTAAGCTGCATGAGCTGTTTATATATATTGGAGATTAAACCTTTGTCCATTGATTCGTTTGTGAAAGTTTTCGCCCATTCTGAGGGTTGCCTTTTTCCATTCCCGTTTTTTTAACAAAGAAGAAAGAAATCAAAAGAAGCAGAGCACTAATGTGCGTGAAATATGCCTCTTGAAACTGTCGTTTTGAAATATGGACGTCTTTGGAATTTTTTGGTCGATATATGACCCCAGGATTTGTTTTCAGGGCAGGTGTCATTTACAGGCCTGTAATGATTTGGAATATCCACTGACCATTAGCGCTGGGATTAAAGCTGCTGTTGTGTGAAACGGCCACAAGGTGGCAGCAGTTCTCCCTTACCAAATCTGGTTACTAGGGCAGCAGAGCCTCAATGGAAGTCCCGTTCTAGATTGGAATGTAAAACGGAATGTACCAGGAGAAAGCCCCTCAAGTTTTTCTCACTAATTCTTGTTCGTGTTTTTAATTTAATTTTTTATTTTTTATTACAGCAAGTTTGAGTACAACGTTTAGCTTTTTGTAGGTGTGCAAGAGGTGGTTCTTTTACACATATACATATGTCTGTTCTTCCTGGGATCCTTTTCCCATGTTCGTTATGACAGAATGTTGAGTAGTCTTCTCTTGGTACTCCGTAGGTCTTTGGTGATTATATACGTCTACTGTGTTTGTATATGTCTGTTAACCCCAATATCATAATGAATTCAATCCTCACACCTTTCCTTTGGTGAACCATAAGTTTGTTTAATGAATCTGTGATTGCCCTTCTCCGTGGAAATATCTGCCCTGGTATCAATTTATAGGTAACACCTATAAGTGATATGATATGATATGTGTCTTTCACTTTCTGACTTACTCCAAGTCACGTGATTACCTCTAGACTCATCTACGGTGCTGCAAATGGCATTGTGTGCTTCTTTTCCTTGGCGAATATTCTGTCTTAGCGAGGTCCATTTTCTGCAATGTGATTCCCTGAGGGCTGAGGATTAGCTGACCTGGGCAGCCTGACCCTGCCGGCAAGCCCTCCCCAGGTGTGCCAGGGTTGAGGTCAATATAAACAGCACTCCAGGCAGCAATAGCCCCTGCCGCTGTGCCTGACTCCATATTCTCTGCCCCGTCAGCAGTCTCGGGGCTGTGCTGGTGGGAGGGTGTGAGGGTCCACGGCTTTGTGGGTGGCCCGGTGTGAGTGGGGCTCTGCTGGACTTTCTGCAGGAGTTGCCAGGCTGCCACCTGTAAAGAAGAGGATGTGTCACCCATAACTTCCACTGGAATATCCCTCCGGGCTGAGGTGAGGAAGGAAAAAAAGGAGTGGGGGCCGGGACAGGAAGGGTATCTCAGGCAGGGCAATGGAAAGCTTCCAGAAGAGCGCCCGTGGCCAGGACCATCCTGGCTGACCTGCAGGCACCAAGGTGGCCTGCGTGCTGTCGCTGGTGTGGCTCCACGGCCCTTCCTCTAGGCTTTCAAGCCCTTGTACATATTCAGGTGTTTCACCTGGGAAGGGTGGGAACAGTTCAGCAGCAGCTGGCCTGGGGCTCAGCTCACGTTTACTCACAGAGGCCTCGGCACGGTCCCCCAGCTTTGCACTAAGGACGCTCCTTGCGTGGGCGGGCGGGGCTGCTGGCTCTATGGGAGATGATTCCCCACCTCTGACCAATTTCAGAATTGTTTACCACTGGAGCAAGTGCCTTGGTAGTGTTTTCCTCTGTATAACTGTTAGGTTCAGTTTTTTTTTTTCTTTTTTGGTTCAAGTTAGATTTTATTCCTCTTTTATGTATTTATGGATATAAGCATGGAAATAATTCATTCTCATAAATACATCAGTGTGAATGGAAGAACATTTTTTCTGTTTTATTTTTACATTTTATTTTTAAAATTTTTGAAATTTAATTTTATTTATTTTTTTTATACAGTAGGTTATTATTAGTTATCTATTTTATGCATAGACATGTATACAGGTCAATCCCAAACTCCCAACTCATCCCACCACCACCACCCCATGGCTTCCCCCACTTTGTGTCAATACGTTTGTTCTCTACCTCTGTGTCTCTATTTCTGCCCTGCAAACCAGTTCATCTGTAGCATTTTTCTAGGTTCCACATATAGGCATTAATATACAATATTTGTTTTTCTCTTTCTGACTTACTTCACTCTGTATGACAGTGTCTAGATCCATCAACTTCTCTACAAATGACCCAGTTTCATTCCTTTTTATGGCTGGGTAATATTCCATTTTATATATGTACCACATCTTTATCCATTCGTCTGTGTGTGGGCATTTAGGTTGCTTCCATTACCTGGCTATTGTAAATAGTGCTGCAATGAACATTGTGGTGAATGTGTCTTTGTGATTTTTGGTTTTCTGTGGGTATATGCCCAGAAGTGGGATTGCTGGATCCTATTGTTATTCTGTTTTTAGTTTTTTTTTTTTTTTTTTTTTTTTTTTTTTTTTTTTTTTTTTTCTTTTTGCGGTATGCGGGCCTCTCACTGTTGTGGCCTCTCCCGTTGCGGAGCACAGGCTCCGGATGCGCAGGCCCAGCGGCCATGGCTCACGGGCCCAGCCGCTCCGCGGCATATGGGATCCTCCCAGACCGGGGCACGAACCCGTATCCCCTGCATCGGCAGGCGGACTCTCAACCACTGCGCCACCAGGGAGGCCCTGTTTTTAGTTTTTTAAAGGAACCTCCATACTGTTCTCCATAGTGACTGTATCAATTTACATTCCCACCAATAGCGGAAGAGGGTTCCTTTTGTCCACACCCTCCCCAGAATTTGTTGTTTGTAGATTATCTGATGATGCCGATTCTAACAGGTGTGAGGTCTTACCTCATTGTAGTTTTGATTTGCATTTCTCTAATAATTAGTGATGTTGAGCAGCTTTTCATGTGCGTCTTGGCCATCTCTGTGTCTTCTTTGAAGAAACGTCTATTTAGATCTTCTGCCCATTTTTGTATTGGGTTGTTTGTTTTATTAATATTAAGCTGCATGAGCTGTTTATATATATTGGAGATTAAACCTTTGTCCATTGATTCGTTTGTGAAAGTTTTCGCCCATTCTGAGGGTTGCATTTTTCCATTCCCGTTTTTTTAACAAAGAAGAAAGAAATCAAAAGAAGCAGAGCACTAATGTGCGTGAAATATGCCTCTTGAAACTATCGTTTTGAAATATGGACGTCTTTTGAATTTTTTGGTCGATATATGACCCCAGGATTTGTTTTCAGGGCAGGTGTCATTTACAGGCCTGTAATGATTTGGAATATCCACTGACCATTAGCGCTGGGATTAAAGCTGCTGTTGTGTGAAACGGCCACAAGGTGGCAGCAGTTCTCCATTACCAAATCTGGTTACTAGGGCAGCAGAGCCTCAATGGAAGTCGCGTTCTAGATTGGAATGTAGAACGGAATGTACCAGGAGAAAGCCCCTCAAGTTTTTCTCACTAATTCTTGTTCGTGTTTTTAATTTAATTTTTTATGTTTTATTACAGCAAGTTTGAGTACAACGTTTAGCTTGTTGTAGGTGTGCAAGAGGTGGTTCTTTTACACATATACATATGTCTGTTCTTCCTGGGATCCTGTTCCCATGTTCGTTATGACAGAATGTTGAGTAGTCTTCTCTTGGTACTCCGTAGGTCTTTGGTGATTATATACGTCTACTGTGTTTGTATAAGTCTGTTAACCCCAATATCATAATGAATTCAATCCTCACACCTTTCCTTTGGTGAACCATAAGTTTGTTTAATGAATCTGTGATTGCCCTTCTCCGTGGAAATATCTGCCCTGGTATCAATTTATAGGTAACACCTATAAGTGATATGATATGATATGTGTCTTTCACTTTCTGACTTACTCCAAGTCACGTGATTACCTCTAGACTCATCTACGGTGCTGCAAATGGCATTGTGTGCTTTTCTTCCTTGGCTAATATTCTGTCTTAGCGAGGTCCATTTTCTGCAATGTGATTCCCTGAGGGCTGAGGATTAGCTGACCTGGGCAGCCTGACCCTGCCGGCAAGCCCTCCCCAGGTGTGCCTGGGTTGAGGTCAATATAAACAGCACTCCAGGCAGCAATAGCCCCTGCAGCTGTGCCTGACTCCATATTCTCTGCCCCGTCAGCAGTCTCGGGGCTGTGCTGGTGGGAGGGTGTGAGGATCCACGGCTTTGTGGGTGGCCCGGTGTGAGTGGGGCTCTGCTGGACTTTCTGCAGGAGTTGCCAGGCTGCCACCTGTAAAGAAGAGGATGTGTCACCCATAACTTCCACTGGAATATCTCTCCGGGCTGAGGTGAGGAAGGAAAAAAAGGAGTGGGGGCCGGGACAGGAGGGGTATGTCAGGCAGGGCAATGGAAAGCTTCCAGAAGAGCGCCCGTGGACAGGACCATCCTGGCTGACCTGCAGGCACCAAGGTGGCCTGCGTGCTGTCGCTGGTGTGGCTCCACGGCCCTTCCTCTAGGCTTTCAAGCCCTTGTACATATTCAGGTGTTTCACGTGGGAAGGGTGGGAACAGTTCAGCAGCAGCTGGCCTGGGGCTCAGCTCACGTTTACTCACAGAGGCCTCGGCACGGTCCCACAGCTTTGCACTAAGGACGCTCCTTGCGTGGGCGGGCGGGGATGCTGGCTCTATGGGAGATGATTCCCCACCTCTGACCAATTTCAGAATTGTTTACCACTGGAGCAAGTGCCTTGGTAGTGTTTTCCTCTGTATAACTGTTAAGTTCATTTTTTTTCTTTTTTGGTTCAAGTTAGATTTTATTCCTCTTTTATGTATTTATGGATATAAGCCTGGAAATAATTCATTCTTATAAATACATCAGTGTGAATGGAAGAACATTTTTTCTGTTTTATTTTTACATTTTATTTTTAAAGTTTTTGAAATTTAATTTTATTTAGTTTTTTTATACAGTAGGTTATTATTAGTTATCTATTTTATGCATAGACATGTATACAGGTCAATCCCAATCTCCCAACTCATCCCACCACCACCACCCCATGGCTTCCCCCACTTTGTGTCAATACGTGTGTTCTCTACCTCTGTGTCTCTATTTCTGCCCTGCAAACCAGTTCATCTGTAGCATTTTTCTAGGTTCCACATATAGGCATTAATATACAATATTTGTTTTTCTCTTTCTGACTTACTTCACTCTGTATGACAGTCTCTAGAACCATCAACTTCTCTACAAATGACCCAGTTTCTTTCCTTTTTATGGCTGAGTAATATTCCATTTTATATATGTACCACATCTTTATCCATTCTTCTGTCTGTGGGCATTTAGGTTGCTTCCATTACCTGGCTATTGTAAATAGTGCTGCAATGAACATTGTGGTGAATGTGTCTTTGTGATTTTTGGTTTTCTGTGGGTATATGCCCAGAAGTGGGATTGCTGGATCCTACTGTAATTCTGTTTTTAGTTTTTTAAAGGAACCTCCATACTGTTCTCCATAGTGACTGTATCAATTTACATTCCCACCAATAGCAGAAGAGGGTTCCTTTTGTCCACACCCTCCCCAGAATTTTTTGTTTGTAGATTATCTGATGATGCCGATTCTAACAGGTGTGAGGTCTTACCTCATTGTAGTTTTGATTTGCATTTCTCTAATAATTAGTGATGTTGAGCAGCTTTTCATGTGCGTCTTGGCCATCTCTGTGTCTTCTTTGAAGAAACGTCTATTTAGATCTTCTGCCCATTTTTGTATTGGGTTGTTTGTTTTATTAATATTAAGCTGCATGAGCTGTTTATATATATTGGAGAATAAACCTTTGTCCATTGATTCGTTTGTGAATGTTTTCGCCCATTCTGAGGGTTGCCTTTTTCCATTCCCGTTTTTTTAACAAAGAAGAAAGAAATCAAAAGAAGCAGAGCACTAATGTGCGTGAAATATGCCTCTTGAAACTGTCGTTTTGAAATATGGACGTCTTTTGAATTTTTTGGTCGATATATGACCCCAGGATTTGTTTTCAGGGCAGGTGTCATTTACAGGCCTGTAATGATTTGGAATATCCACTGACCATTAGTGCTGGGATTAAAGCTGCTGTTGTGTGAAACGGCCACAAGGTGGCAGCAGTTCTCCCTTACCAAATCTGGTTACTAGGGCAGCAGAGCCTCAATGGAAGTCGCGTTCTAGATTGGAATGTAAAACGGAATGTACCAGGAGAAAGCCCCTCAAGTTTTTCTCACTAATTCTTGTTCGTGTTTTTAATTTAATTTTTTATGTTTTATTACAGCAAGTTTGAGTACAACGTTTAGCTTGTTGTAGGTGTGCAAGAGGTGGTTCTTTTACACATATACATATGTCTGTTCTTCCTGGGATCCTTTTCCCATGTTCGTTATGACAGAATGTTGAGTAGTCTTCTCTTGGTACTCCGTAGGTCTTTGGTGATTATATACGTCTACTGTGTTTGTATATGTCTGTTAACCCCAATATCATAATGAATTCAATCCTCACACCTTTCCTTTGGTGAACCATAAGTTTGTTTAATGAATCTGTGATTGCCCTTCTCCGTTGAAATATCTGCCCTGGTATCAATTTATAGGTAACACCTATAAGTGATATGATATGATATGTGTCTTTCACTTTCTGACTTACTCCAAGTCACGTGATTACCTCTAGACTCATCTACGGTGCTGCAAATGGCATTGTGTGCTTCTTTTCCTTGGCGAATATTCTGTCTTAGCGAGGTCCATTTTCTGCAATGTGATTCCCTGAGGGCTGAGGATTAGCTGACCTGGGCAGCCTGACCCTGCCGGCAAGCCCTCCCCAGGTGTGCCTGGGTTGAGGTCAATATAAACAGCACTCCAGGCAGCAATAGCCCCTTCAGCTGTGCCTGACTCCATATTCTCTGCCCCGTCAGCAGTCTCGGGGCTGTGCTGGTGGGAGGGTGTGAGGGTCCACGGCTTTGTGGGTGGCCCGGTGTGAGTGGGGCTCTGCTGGACTTTCTGCAGGAGTTGCCAGGCTGCCACCTGTAAAGAAGAGGATGTGTCACCCATAACTTCCACTGGAATATCTCTCCGGGCTGAGGTGAGGAAGGAAAAAAAGGAGTGGGGGCCGGGACAGGAGGGGTATCTCAGGCAGGGCAATGGAAAGCTTCCAGAAGAGCGCCCGTGGCCAGGACCATCCTGGCTGACCTGCAGGCACCAAGGTGGCCTGCGTGCTGTCGCTGGTGTGGCTCCACGGCCCTTCCTCTAGGCTTTCAAGCCCTTGTACATATTCAGGTGTTTCACCTGGGAAGGGTGGGAACAGTTCAGCAGCAGCTGGCCTGGGGCTCAGCTCACGTTTACTCACAGAGGCCTCGGCACGGTCCCCCAGCTTTGCACTAAGGACGCTCCTTGCGTGGGCGGGCGGGGCTGCTGGCTCTATGGGAGATGATTCCCCACCTCTGACCAATTTCAGAATTGTTTACCACTGGAGCAAGTGCCTTTTAGTGTTTTCCTCTGTATAACTGTTAGGTTCAGTTTTTTTTTTTTCTTTTTTGGTTCAAGTTAGATTTTATTCCTCTTTTATGTATTTATGGATATAAGCATGGAAATAATTCATTCTCATAAATACATCAGTGTGAATGGAAGAACATTTTTTCTGTTTTATTTTTACATTTTATTTTTAAAATTTTTGAAATTTAATTTTATTTATTTTTTTTATACAGTAGGTTATTATTAGTTATCTATTTTATGCATAGACATGTATACAGGTCAATCCCAAACTCCCAACTCATCCCACCACCACCACCCCATGGCTTCCCCCACTTTGTGTCAATACGTTTGTTCTCTACCTCTGTGTCTCTATTTCTGCCCTGCAAACCAGTTCATCTGTAGCATTTTTCTAGGTTCCACATATAGGCATTAATATACAATATTTGTTTTTCTCTTTCTGACTTACTTCACTCTGTATGACAGTGTCTAGATCCATCAACTTCTCTACAAATGACCCAGTTTCATTCCTTTTTATGGCTGGGTAATATTCCATTTTATATATGTACCACATCTTTATCCATTCGTCTGTGTGTGGGCATTTAGGTTGCTTCCATTACCTGGCTATTGTAAATAGTGCTGCAATGAACATTGTGGTGAATGTGTCTTTGTGATTTTTGGTTTTCTGTGGGTATATGCCCAGAAGTGGGATTGCTGGATCCTATTGTTATTCTGTTTTTAGTTTTTTTTTTTTTTTTTTTTTTTTTTTTCTTTTTGCGGTATGCGGGCCTCTCACTGTTGTGGCCTCTCCCGTTGCGGAGCACAGGCTCCGGATGCGCAGGCCCAGCGGCCATGGCTCACGGGCCCAGCCGCTCCGCGGCATATGGGATCCTCCCAGACCGGGGCACGAACCCGTATCCCCTGCATCGGCAGGCGGACTCTCAACCACTGCGCCACCAGGGAGGCCCTGTTTTTAGTTTTTTAAAGGAACCTCCATACTGTTCTCCATAGTGACTGTATCAATTTACATTCCCACCAATAGCGGAAGAGGGTTCCTTTTGTCCACACCCTCCCCAGAATTTGTTGTTTGTAGATTATCTGATGATGCCGATTCTAACAGGTGTGAGGTCTTACCTCATTGTAGTTTTGATTTGCATTTCTCTAATAATTAGTGATGTTGAGCAGCTTTTCATGTGCGTCTTGGCCATCTCTGTGTCTTCTTTGAAGAAACGTCTATTTAGATCTTCTGCCCATTTTTGTATTGGGTTGTTTGTTTTATTAATATTAAGCTGCATGAGCTGTTTATATATATTGGAGATTAAACCTTTGTCCATTGATTCGTTTGTGAAAGTTTTCGCCCATTCTGAGGGTTGCCTTTTTCCATTCCCGTTTTTTTAACAAAGAAGAAAGAAATCAAAAGAAGCAGAGCACTAATGTGCGTGAAATATGCCTCTTGAAACTGTCATTTTGAAATATGGACGTCTTTTGAATTTTTTGGTCGATATATGACCCCAGGATTTGTTTTCAGGGCAGGTGTCATTTACAGGCCTGTAATGATTTGGAATATCCACTGACCATTAGCGCTGGGATTAAAGCTGCTGTTGTGTGAAACGGCCACAAGGTGGCAGCAGTTCTCCCTTACCAAATCTGGTTACTAGGGCAGCAGAGCCTCAATGGAAGTCGCGTTCTAGATTGGAATGTAGAACGGAATGTACCAGGAGAAAGCCCCTCAAGTTTTTCTCACTAATTCTTGTTCGTGTTTTTAATTTAATTTTTTATTTTTTATTACAGCAAGTTTGAGTACAACGTTTAGCTTGTTGTAGGTGTGCAAGAGGTGGTTCTTTTACACATATACATATGTCTGTTCTTCCTGGGATCCTGTTCCCATGTTCGTTATGACAGAATGTTGAGTAGTCTTCTCTTGGTACTCCGTAGGTCTTTGGTGATTATATACGTCTACTGTGTTTGTATAAGTCTGTTAACCCCAATATCATAATGAATTCAATCCTCACACCTTTCCTTTGGTGAACCATAAGTTTGTTTAATGAATCTGTGATTGCCCTTCTCCGTGGAAATATCTGCCCTGGTATCAATTTATAGGTAACACCTATAAGTGATATGATATGATATGTGTCTTTCACTTTCTGACTTACTCCAAGTCACGTGATTACCTCTAGACTCATCTACGGTGCTGCAAATGGCATTGTGTGCTTTTCTTCCTTGGCTAATATTCTGTCTTAGCGAGGTCCATTTTCTGCAATGTGATTCCCTGAGGGCTGAGGATTAGCTGACCTGGGCAGCCTGACCCTGCCGGCAAGCCCTCCCCAGGTGTGCCTGGGTTGAGGTCAATATAAACAGCACTCCAGGCAGCAATAGCCCCTGCAGCTGTGCCTGACTCCATATTCTCTGCCCCGTCAGCAGTCTCGGGGCTGTGCTGGTGGGAGGGTGTGAGGATCCACGGCTTTGTGGGTGGCCCGGTGTGAGTGGGGCTCTGCTGGACTTTCTGCAGGAGTTGCCAGGCTGCCACCTGTAAAGAAGAGGATGTGTCACCCATAACTTCCACTGGAATATCTCTCCGGGCTGAGGTGAGGAAGGAAAAAAAGGAGTGGGGGCCGGGACAGGAGGGGTATGTCAGGCAGGGCAATGGAAAGCTTCCAGAAGAGCGCCCGTGGCCAGGACCATCCTGGCTGACCTGCAGGCACCAAGGTGGCCTGCGTGCTGTCGCTGGTGTGGCTCCACGGCCCTTCCTCTAGGCTTTCAAGCCCTTGTACATATTCAGGTGTTTCACGTGGGAAGGGTGGGAACAGTTCAGCAGCAGCTGGCCTGGGGCTCAGCTCACGTTTACTCACAGAGGCCTCGGCACGGTCCCACAGCTTTGCACTAAGGACGCTCCTTGCGTGGGCGGGCGGGGCTGCTGGCTCTATGGGAGATGATTCCCCACCTCTGACCAATTTCAGAATTGTTTACCACTGGAGCAAGTGCCTTGGTAGTGTTTTCCTCTGTATAACTGTTAAGTTCATTTTTTTTCTTTTTTGGTTCAAGTTAGATTTTATTCCTCTTTTATGTATTTATGGATATAAGCCTGGAAATAATTCATTCTTATAAATACATCAGTGTGAATGGAAGAACATTTTTTCTGTTTTATTTTTACATTTTATTTTTAAAGTTTTTGAAATTTAATTTTATTTAGTTTTTTTATACAGTAGGTTATTATTAGTTATCTATTTTATGCATAGACATGTATACAGGTCAATCCCAATCTCCCAACTCATCCCACCACCACCACCCCATGGCTTCCCCCACTTTGTGTCAATACGTGTGTTCTCTACCTCTGTGTCTCTATTTCTGCCCTGCAAACCAGTTCATCTGTAGCATTTTTCTAGGTTCCACATATAGGCATTAATATACAATATTTGTTTTTCTCTTTCTGACTTACTTCACTCTGTATGACAGTCTCTAGAACCATCAACTTCTCTACAAATGACCCAGTTTCTTTCCTTTTTATGGCTGAGTAATATTCCATTTTATATATGTACCACATCTTTATCCATTCTTCTGTCTGTGGGCATTTAGGTTGCTTCCATTACCTGGCTATTGTAAATAGTGCTGCAATGAACATTGTGGTGAATGTGTCTTTGTGATTTTTGGTTTTCTGTGGGTATATGCCCAGAAGTGGGATTGCTGGATCCTACTGTAATTCTGTTTTTAGTTTTTTAAAGGAACCTCCATACTGTTCTCCATAGTGACTGTATCAATTTACATTCCCACCAATAGCAGAAGAGGGTTCCTTTTGTCCACACCCTCCCCAGAATTTTTTGTTTGTAGATTATCTGATGATGCCGATTCTAACAGGTGTGAGGACTTACCTCATTGTAGTTTTGATTTGCATTTCTCTAATAATTAGTGATGTTGAGCAGCTTTTCATGTGCGTCTTGGCCATCTCTGTGTCTTCTTTGAAGAAACGTCTATTTAGATCTTCTGCCCAATTTTGTATTGGGTTGTTTGTTTTATTAATATTAAGCTGCATGAGCTGTTTATATATATTGGAGATTAAACCTTTGTCCATTGATTCGTTTGTGAAAGTTTTCGCCCATTCTGAGGGTTGCCTTTTTCCATTCCCGTTTTTTTAACAAAGAAGAAAGAAATCAAAAGAAGCAGAGCACTAATGTGCGTGAAATATGCCTCTTGAAACTGTCGTTTTGAAATATGGACGTCTTTTGAATTTTTTGGTCGATATATGACCCCAGGATTTGTTTTCAGGGCAGGTGTCATTTACAGGCCTGTAATGATTTGGAATATCCACTGACCATTAGCGCTGGGATTAAAGCTGCTGTTGTGTGAAACGGCCACAAGGTGGCAGCAGTTCTCCCTAACCAAATCTGGTTACTAGGGCAGCAGAGCCTCAATGGAAGTCGCGTTCTAGATTGGAATGTAGAACGGAATGTACCAGGAGAAAGCCCCTCAAGTTTTTCTCACTAATTCTTGTTCGTGTTTTTAATTTAATTTTTTATTTTTTATTACAGCAAGTTTGAGTACAACGTTTAGCTTGTTGTAGGTGTGCAAGAGGTGGTTCTTTTACACATATACATATGTCTGTTCTTCCTGGGATCCTTTTCCCATGTTCGTTATGACAGAATGTTGAGTAGTCTTCTCTTGGTACTCCGTAGGTCTTTGGTGATTATATACGTCTACTGTGTTTGTATATGTCTGTTAACCCCAATATCATAATGAATTCAATCCTCACACCTTTCCTTTGGTGAACCATAAGTTTGTTTAATGAATCTGTGATTGCCCTTCTCCGTGGAAATATCTGCCCTGGTATCAATTTATAGGTAACACCTATATGTGATATGATATGATATGTGTCTTTCACTTTCTGACTTACTCCAAGTCACGTGATTACCTCTAGACTCATCTACGGTGCTGCAAATGGCATTGTGTGCTTTTTTTCCTTGGCTAATATTCTGTCTTAGCGAGGTCCATTTTCTGCAATGTGATTCCCTGAGGGCTGAGGATTAGCTGACCTGGGCAGCCTGACCCTGCCGGCAAGCCCTCCCCAGGTGTGTCTGGGTTGAGGTCAATATAAACAGCACTCCAGGCAGCAATAGCCCCTGCAGCTGTGCCTGACTCCATATTCTCTGCCCCGTCAGCAGTCTCGGGGCTGTGCTGGTGGGAGGGTGTGAGGGTCCACGGCTTTGTGGGTGGCCAGGTGTGAGTGGGGCTCTGCTGGACTTTCTGCAGGAGTTGCCAGGCTGCCACCTGTAAAGAAGAGGATGTGTCACCCATAACTTCCACTGGAATATCTCTCCGGGCTGAGGTGAGGAAGGAAAAAAAGGAGTGGGGGCCGGGACAGGAGGGGTATCTCAGGCAGGGCAATGGAAAGCTTCCAGAAGAGCGCCCGTGGCCAGGACCATCCTGGCTGACCTGCAGGCACCAAGGTGGCCTGCGTGCTGTCGCTGGTGTGGCTCCACGGCCCTTCCTCTAGGCTTTCAAGCCCTTGTACATATTCAGGAGTTACACGTTCGAAGGGTGGGAACAGTCCAGCAGCAGCTGGCCTGGGGCTCAGCTCACGTTTACTCACAGAGGCCTCGGCATGGTCCCACAGCTTTGCAATAAGGACGCTCTTTGCGTGGGCGTGTGGGTCTGCTGGCTGTATGGGAGATGATTCCCCACCTCTGACCAATTTCAGAACTGTTTACCACTGGAGCAAGTGCCTTGGTAGTGTTTTCCTCTGTATAACTGTTAGGTTCAGTTTTTTTTTTCTTTTTTGGTTCAAGTTAGATTTTATTCCTCTTTTATGTATTTATAGCTATAAGCATGGAAATAATTCATTCTTATAAATACATCAGTGTGAAAGGAAGAACATTTTTTCTGTTTTATTTTTACATTTTATTTTTAAAAATTTTGAAATTTAATTTTTTTTTTATTTTTTTATACACTAGGTTATTATTAGTTATCTATTTTATGCATAGACATGTATACAGGTCAATCCCAATCTCCCAACTCATCCCACCACCACCACCCCATGGCTTCCCCCACTTTGTGTCCATACGTTTGTTCTCTACCTCTGTGTCTCTATTTCTGCCCTGCAAACCAGTTCATCTGTAGCATTTTTCTAGGTTCCACATATAGGCATTAATATACAATATTTGTTTTTCTCTTTCTGACTTACTTCACTCTGTATGACAGTCTCTAGGTCCATCAACTTCTCTTCAAATGACTCAGTTTCATTCCTTTTTATGGCTGAGTAATATTCCATTTTATATATGTACCACATCTTTATCCATTCGTCTGTCTGTGGGCATTTAGGTTGCTTCCATTACCTGGCTATTGTAAATAGTGCTGCAATGAACATTGTGGTGAATGTGTCTCTGTGATTTATGGTTTTCTCTGGGTATATGCCCAGAAGTGGGATTGCTGGATCCTATGGTAATTCTCTTTTTAGTTTTTTAAAGGAACCTCCATACTGTTCTCCATAGTGACTGTATCAATTTACATTCCCACCAATAGCGGAAGAGGGTTCCTTTTGTCCACACCCTCCCCAGAATTTGTTGTTTGTAGATTATCTGATGATGCCGATTCTAACAGGTGTGAGGTCTTACCTCATTGTAGTTTTGATTTGCATTTCTCTAATAATTAGTGATGTTGAGCAGCTTTTCATGTGCGTCTTGGCCATCTCTGTGTCTTCTTTGAAGAAACGTCTATTTAGATCTTCTGCCCATTTTTGTATTGGGTTGTTTGTTGTATTAATATTAAGCTGCATGAGCTGTATATATATATTGGAGATTAAACCTTTGTCCATTGATTCGTTTGTGAACGTTTTCGCCCCTTCTGAGGGTTACCTTTTTCCATTCCCGTTTTTTTAACAAAGAAAGAAAGAAAGCAAAAGAATCAGAACACTAATGTGCGTGAAATATGCCTCTTGAAACTGTCGTTTTGAAATATGGACGTCTTTTGAATTTTTTGGTCGATATATGACCCCAGGATTTGTTTTCAGGGCAGGTGTCATTTACAGGCCTGTAATGATTTGGAATATCCACTGACCATTAGCGCTGGGATTAAAGCTGCTGTTGTGTGAAACGGCCACAAGGTGGCAGCAGTTCTCCCTTACCAAATCTGGTTACTAGGGCAGCAGAGCCTCAATGGAAGTCGCGTTCTAGATTGGAATGTATAACGGAATGTGCCAGGAGAAAGCCCCTCAAGTTTGTCTCACTACTTCTTGTTCGTGTTTTTAATTTAATTTTTTATTTTTTATTACAGCAAGTTTGAGTACAACGTTTAGCTTGTTGAAGGTGTGCAAGAGGTGGTTCTTTTACACATATACATATGTCTGTTCTTCCTGGGATCCTTTTCCCATGTACGTTATGACAGAATGTTGAGTAGTCTTCTCTTGGTACTCCGTAGGTCTTTGGTGATTATATATGTCTACTGTGTTTGTATATGTCTGTTAACCCCAATATCGTAATGAATTCAATCCTAACACCTTTCCTTTGGTGAACCATAAGTTTGTTTAATGAATCTGTGATTGCCCTTCTCCGTGGAAATATCTGCCCTGGTATCAATTTATAGGTAACACCTATAAGTGATATGATATGATATGAGTCTTTCACTTTCTGACTTACTCCAAGTCACGTGATTACCTCTAGACTCATCTACGGTGCTGCAAATGGCATTGTGTGTTTCTTTTCCTTGGCGAATATTCTGTCTTAGCGAGGTCCATTTTCTGCAATGTGATTCCCTGAGGGCTGAGGATTAGCTGACCTGGGCAGCCTGACCCTGCCGGCAAGCCCTCCCCAGGTGTGCCTGGGTTGAGGTCAATATAAACAGCACTCCAGGCAGCAATAGCCCCTGCAGCTGTGCCTGACTCCATATTCTCTGCCCCGTCAGCAGTCTCGGGGCTGTGCTGGTGGGAGGGTGTGAGGGTCCACGGCTTTGTGGGTGGCCCGGTGTGAGTGGGGCTCTGCTGGACTTTCTGCAGGAGTTGCCAGGCTGCCACCTGTAAAGAAGAGGATGTGTCACCCATAACTTCCACTGGAATATCTCTCCGGGCTGAGGTGAGTAAGGTAAAAAAGGACTGGGGGCCGGGACAGGAGGGGTATCTCAGGCAGGGCAATGGAAAGCTTCCAGAAGAGCGCCCGTGGCCAGGACCATCCTGGCTGACCTGCAGGCACCAAGGTGGCCTGCGTGCTGTCGCTGGTGTGGCTCCACATCCCTTCTTCTAGGCTTTCAAGCCCTTGTACATTTTCAGGTGTTTCACATGGGAAGGGTGGGAACAGTTCAGCAGCAGCTGGCCTGGGGCTCAGCTCACGTTTACTCACAGAGGCCTCGGCATGGTCCCCCAGCTTTGCACTAAGGACGCTCCTTGCGTGGGCGGGCGGGGCTGCTGGCTCTATGGGAGATGATTCCCAACCTCTGACCAATTTCAGAATTGTTTACCACTGGAGCAAGTGCCTTGGTAGTGTTTTCCTCTGTATAACTGTTAGGTTTAGTTTTTTTTTTTTCTTTTTTGGTTCAAGTTAGATTTTATTCCTCTTTTATGTATTTATGGATATAAGCCTGGAAATAATTCATTCTTATAAATACATCAGTGTGAATGGAAGAACATTTTTTCGGTTTTATTTTTACATTTTATTTTTAAAGTTTTTGAAATTTAATTTTATTTATTTTTTTTATACAGTAGGTTATTATTAGTTATCTATTTTATGCATAGACATGTATACAGGTCAATCCCAATCTCCCAACTCATCCCACCACCACCACCCCATGGCTTCCCCCACTTTGTGTCTATACGTTTGTTCTCTACCTCTGTGTCTCTATTTCTGCCCTGCCAACCAGTTCATCTGTAGCATTTTTCTAGGTTCCACATATAGGCATTAATATACAATATTTGTTTTTCTCTTTCTGACTTACTTCACTCTGTATGACAGTCTCTAGATCCATCAACTTCTCTACAAATGACCCAGTTTCATTCCTTTTTATGGCTGAGTAATATTCCATTTTATATATGTACCACATCTTTATCCATTCGTCTGTGTGTGGGCATTTAGGTTGCTTCCATTACCTGGCTATTGTAAATAGTGCTGCAATGAACATTGTGGTGAATGTGTCTTTGTGATTTTTGGTTTTCTCTGGGTATATGCCCAGAAGTGGGATTGCTGGATCCTATTGTAATTCTGTTTTTAGTTTTTTAAAGGAACCTCCATACTGTTCTCCATAGTGACTGTATCAATTTACATTCCCACCAATAGCGGAAAAGGGTTCCTTTTGTCCACACCCTCCCCAGAATTTGTTGTTTGTAGATTATCTGACGATGCCGATTCTAACAGGTGTGAGGTCTTACCTCATTGTAGTTTTGATTTGCATTTCTCTAATAATTAGTGATGTTGAGCAGCTTTTCATGTGCGTCTTGGCCATCTCTGTGTCTTCTTTGAAGAAACGTCTATTTAGATCTTCTGCCCATTTTAGTATTGGGTTGTTTGTTTTATTAATATTAAGCTGCATGAGCTGTTTATATATATTGGAGATTAAACCTTTGTCCATTGATTCGTTTGTGTAAGTTTTCGCCCATTCTGAGGGTTGCCTTTTTCCATTCCCGTTTTTTTAACAAAGAAAGAAAGAAATCAAAAGAAGCAGAACACTAATGTGCGTGAAATATACCTCTTGAAACTGTCGTTTTGAAATATGGACGTCTTTTGAATTTTTTGGTCGATATATGACCCCAGGATTTGTTTTCAGGGCAGGTGTCATTTACAGGCCTGTAATGATTTGGAATATCCACTGACCATTAGCGCTGGGATTAAAGCTGCTGTTGTGTGAAACGGCCACAAGGTGGCAGCAGTTCTCCCTTACCAAATCTGGTTACTAGGGCAGCAGAGCCTCAATGGAAGTCGCATTCTAGATTGGAATGTAGAACGGAATGTGCCAGGAGAAAGCCCCTCAAGTTTGTCTCACTACTTCTTGTTCGTGTTTTTAATTTAATTTTTTATTTTTTATTACAGCAAGTTTGAGTACAACGTTTAGCTTGTTGAAGGTGTGCAAGAGGTGGTTCTTTAACACATATACATATGTCTGTTCTTCCTGGGATCCTTTTCCCATGTACGTTATGACAGAATGTTGAGTAGTCTTCTCTTGGTACTCCGTAGGTCTTTGGTGATTATATACGTCTACTGTGTTTGTATATGTCTGTTAATCCCAATATCATAATGAATTCAATCCTCACACCTTTCCTTTGGTGAACCATAAGTTTGTTTAATGAATCTGTGATTGCCCTTCTCCGTGGAAATATCTGCCCTGGTATCAATTTATAGGTAACACCTATAAGTGATATGATATGATATGTGTCTTTCACTTTCTGACTTACTCCAAGTCACGTGATTACCTCTAGACTCATCTACGGTGCTGCAAATGGCATTGTGTGCTTCTTTTCCTTGGCGAATATTCTGTCTTAGCGAGGTCCATTTTCTGCAATGTGATTCCCTGAGGGCTGAGGATTAGCTGACCTGGGCAGCCTGACCCTGCCGGCAAGCCCTCCCCAGGTGTGTCTGGTTTGAGGTCAATATAAACAGCACTCCAGGCAGCAATAGCCCCTGCAGCTGTGCCTGACTCCATATTCTCTGCCGCGTCAGCAGTCTCGGGGCTGTGCTGGTGGGAGGGTGTGAGGGTCCACGGCTTTGTGGGTGGCCCGGTGTGAGTGGGGCTCTGCTGGACTTTCTGCAGGAGTTGCCAGGCTGCCACCTGTAAAGAAGAGGATGTGTCACCCATAACTTCCACTGGAGTAACTCTCCGGGCTGAGGTGAGTAAGGAAAAAAAGGAGTGGGGGCCGGGACAGGAGGGGTATCTCAGGCAGGGCAATGGAAAGCTTCCAGAAGAGCGCCCGTGGCCAGGACCATCCTGGCTGACCTGGAGGCACCAAGTTGGCCTGCGTGCTGTCGCTGGTGTGGCTCCACGGCCCTTCCTCTAGGCTTTCAAGCACTTGTACATATTCAGGTGTTTCACCTGGGAAGGTTGGGAACAGTTCAGCAGCAGCTGGCCTGGGGCTCAGCTCACGTTTACTCACAGAGGCCTTGGCACGGTCCCCGAGCTTTGCAATAAGGACGCTCCTTGCGTGGGCGGGCGTGGCTGCTGGCTGTATGGGAGATGATTCCCCACCTCTGACCAATTTCAGAATTGTTTACCACTGGAGCAAGTGCCTTGGTAGTGTTTTCCTCTGTATAACTGTTAGGTTAAGTTTTTTTTTTTTCTTTTTTCGTTCAAGTTAGATTTTATTCCTCTTTTATGTATTTATGGATATAAGCCTGGAAATAATTCATTCTTATAAATACATCAGTGTGAATGGAAGAACATTTTTTCTGTTTTATTTTTACATTTTATTTTTTAAAATTTTGAAATTTAATTTTATTTATTTTTTTATACACTAGGTTATTATTAGTTATCTATTTTATGCATAGACATGTATACAGGTCAATCCCAATCTCCCAACTCATCCCACCACCACCACCCCATGGCTTCCCCCACTTTGTTTCCATACGTTTGTTCTCTACCTCTGTGTCTCTATTTCTGCCCTCCAAACCAGTTCATCTGTAGCATTTTTCTAGGTTCCACATATAGGCATTAATATATAATATTTGTTTTTCTCTTTCTGACTTACTTCACTCTGTATGACAGTCTCTAGATCCATCAACTTCTCTACAAATGACCCAGTTTCATTCCTTTTTATGGCTGAGTAATATTCCATTTTATATATGTACCACGTCTTTATCCATTCGTCTGTCTGTGGGCATTTAGGTTGCTTCCATTACCTGGCTATTGTAAATAGTGCTGCAATGAACACTGTGGTGAATGTGTCTCTGTGATTTATGGTTTTCTCTGGGTATATGCCCAGAAGTGGGATTGCTGGATCCTATGGTAATTCTCTTTTTAGTTTTTTAAAGGAACCTCCATACTGTTCTCCATAGTGACTGTATCAATTTACATTCCCACCAATAGCGGAAGAGGGTTCCTTTTGTCCACACCCTCCCCAGAATTTGTTGTTTGTAGATTATCTGATGATGCCGATTCTAACAGGTGTGAGGTCTTACCTCATTGTAGTTTTGATTTGCATTTCTCTAATAATTAGTGATGTTGAGCAGCTTTTCATGTGCGTCTTGTCCATCTCTGTGTCTTCTTTGAAGAAACGTCTATTTAGATCTTCTGCCCCTTTTTGTATTGGGTTGTTTATTTTATTAATATTAAGCTGCATGAGCTGTTTATATATATTGGAGATTAAACCTTTGTCCATTGATTCGTTTGTGAAAGTTTTCGCCCATTCTGAGGGTTGCCTTTTTCCATTCCCGTTTTTTTAACAAAGAAAGAAAGAAATCAAAAGAAGCAGAACACTAATGTGCGTGAAATATGCCTCTTGAAAGTGTCGTTTTGAAATATGGACGTCTTTTGAATTTTTTGGTCGATATATGACCCCAGGATTTGTTTTCAGGGCAGGTGTCATTTACAGGCCTGTAATGATTTGGAATATCCACTGACCGTTAGCGCTGGGATTAAAGCTGCTGTTGAGTGAAACGGCCACAAGGTGGCAGCAGTTCTCCCTTACCAAATCTGGTTACTAGGGCACCAGAGCCTCAATGGAAGTCGCGTTCTTGATTGGAATGTTGAACGGAATGTACCAGGAGAAAGCCCCTCAAGTTTTTCTCACTAATTCTTGTTCGAGTTTTTAATTTAATTTTTTATTTTTTTTACTGCTAGTTTGAGTACAACGTTTAGCTTGTTGTAGGTGTGCAAGAGGTGGTTCTTTTACACATATACATATGTCTGTTCTTCCTGGGATCCTTTTCCCATGTTCGTTATGACAGAATGTTGAGTAGTCTTCTCTTGGTACTCCGTAGGTCTTTGGTGATTATATACGTCTACTGTGTTTGTATATGTCTGTTAACCCCAATATCATAATGAATTCAATCCTCACACCTTTCCTTTGGTGAACCATAAGTTTGTTTAATTAATCTGTGATTGCCCTTCTCCGTGGAAATATCTGCCCTGGTATCAATTTATAGGTAACACCTATAAGTGATATGATATGATATGTGTCTTTCACTTTCTGACTTACTCCAAGTCACGTGTTTACCTCTAGACTCATCTACGGTGCTGCAAATGGCATTGTGTGCTTCTTTTCCTTGGCGAATATTCTGTCTTAGCGAGGTCCATTTTCTGCAATGTGATTCCCTGAGGGCTGAGGATTAGCTGACCTGGGCAGCCTGACCCTGCCGGCAAGCCCTCCCCAGGTGTGCCTGGGTTGAGGTCAATATAAACAGCACTCCAGGCAGCAATAGCCCCTGCAGCTGTGCCTGACTCCATATTCTCTGCCCCGTCAGCTGTCTCGGGGCTGTGCTGGTGGGAGGGTGTGAGGGTCCACGGCTTTGTGGGTGGCCCGGTGTGAGTGGGGCTCTGCTGGACTTTCTGCAGGAGTTGCCAGGCTGCCACCTGTAAAGAAGAGGATGTGTCACCCATAACTTCCACTGGAATATCTCTCCGGGCTGAGGTGAGTAAGGAAAAAAAGGAGTGGGGGCCGGGACAGGAGGGCTATCTCAGGCAGGGCAATGGAAAGCTTCCAGAAGAGCGCCCGTGGCCAGGACCATCCTGGCTGACCTGCAGGCACCATGTTGGCCTGCGTGCTTTCGCTGGTGTGGCTCCACGGCCCTTCCTCTATTCTTTCAAGCCCTTGTACATATTCAGGTGTTTCACCTGGGAAGGGTGGGAACAGTTCAGCAGCAGCTGGCCTGGGGCTCAGCTCACGTTTACTCACAGAGGCCTCGGCATGGTCCCCCAGCTTTGCAATAAGGACGCTCTTTGCGTGGGCGGGTGGGGCTGCTGGCTGTATGGGAGATGATTCCCCACCTTGACCAATTTCAGAATTGTTTACCACTGGAGCAAGTGCCTTGGTAGTGTTTTCCTCTGTATAACTGTTAGGTTCAGTTTTTTTTTTTTTCTTTTTTGGTTCAAGTTAGATTTTATTCCTCTTTTATGTATTTATAGATATAAGCATGGAAATAATTCATTCTTATAAATACATCAGTGTGAATGGAAGAACATTTTTTCTGTTTTATTTTTACATTTTATTTTTAAAAATTTTGAAATTTAATTTTATTTATTTTTTTATACACTAGGTTATTATTAGTTATCTATTTTATGCATAGACATGTATACAGGTCAATCCCAATCTCCCAACTCATCCCACCACCACCACCCCATGGCTTCCCCCACTTTGTGTCCATACGTTTGTTCTCTACCTCTGTGTCTCTATTTCTGCCCTGCAAACAAGTTCATCTGTAGCATTTTTCTAGGTTCCACATATAGGCATTAATATATAATATTTGTTTTTCTCTTCCTGACTTACTTCACTCTGTATGACAGTCTCTAGATCCATCAACTGCTCTACAAATGACCCAGTTTCATTCCTTTTTATGGCTGAGTAATATTCCATTTTATATATGTACCACATCTTTATCCATTCGTCTGTCTGTGGGCATTTAGGTTGCTTCCATTACCTGGCTATTGTAAATAGTGCTGCAATGAACATTGTGGTGAATGTGTCTCTGTGATTTATGGTTTTCTCTGGGTATATGCCCAGAAGTGGGATTGCTGGATCCTATGGTAATTCTGTTTTTAGTTTTTTAAAGGAACCTCCATACTGTTCTCCATAGTGACTGTATCACTTTACATTCCCACCCATAGGGGAAGAGGGTTCCTTTTGTCCACACCCTCCCCAGAATTTGTTGTTTGTAGATTATCTGATGATGCCGATTCTAACAGGTGTGAGGTCTTACCTCATTGTAGTTTTGATTTGCATTTCTCTAATAATTAGTGATGTTGAGCAGCTTTTCATGTGCGTCATGGCCATCACTGTTTCTTCTTTGAAGAAACGTCTCTTTAGATCTTCTGCCCATTTTTGTATTGGGTTGTTTGTTTTATTAATATTAAGCTGCATGAGCTGTTTATATATATTGGAGATTAAACCTTTGTCCATTGATTCGTTTGTGAACGTTTTCGCCCATTCTGAGGGTTGCCTTTTTCCATTCCCGTTTTTTTAACAAAGAAAGAAAGAAATCAAAAGAAGCAGAACACTAATGTGCGTGAAATATGCCTCTTGAAACTGTCGTTTTGAAATATGGACGTCTTTTGAATTTTTTGGTCGATATATGACCCCAGGATTTGTTTTCAGGGCAGGTGTCATTTACAGGCCTGTAATGATTTGGAATATCCACTGACCATTAGCGCTGGGATTAAAGCTGCTGTTGTGTGAAACGGCCACAAGGTGGCAGCAGTTCTCCCTTACCAAATCTGGTTACTAGGGCAGCAGAGCCTCAATGGAAGTCGCGTTCTAGATTGGAATTTAGAACGGAATGTGCCAAGAGAAAGCCCCTCAAGTTTGTCTCACTACTTCTTGTTCGTGTTTTTAATTTAATTTTTTATTTTTTATTACAGCAAGTTTGAGTACAACGTTTAGCTTGTTGAAGGTGTGCAAGAGGTGGTTCTTTAACACATATACATATGTCTGTTCTTCCTGGGATCCTTTTCCCATGTACGTTATGACAGAATGTTGAGTAGTCTTCTCTTGGTACTCCGTAGTTCTTTGGTGATTATATATGTCTACTGTGTTTGTATATGTCTGTTAACCCCAATATCGTAATGAATTCAATCCTCACACCTTTCCTTTGGTGAACCATAAGTTTGTTTAATGAATCTGTGATTGCCCTTCTCCGTGGAAATATCTGCCCTGGTATCAATTTATAGGTAACATCTATAAGTGATATGATATGATATGTGTCTTTCACTTTCTGACTTACTCCAAGTCACGTGATTACCTCTAGACTCATCTACGGTGCTGCAAATGGCATTGTGTGCTTCTTTTCCTTGGCGAATATTCTGTCTTAGCGAGGTCCATTTTCTGCAATGTGATTCCCTGAGGGCTGAGGATTAGCTGACCTGGGCAGCCTGACCCTGCCGGCAAGCCCTCCCCAGGTGTGCCTGGGTTGAGGTCAATATAAACAGCACTCCAGGCAGCAATAGCCCCTGCAGCGGTGCCTGACTCCATATTCTCTGCCCCGTCAGCAGTCTCGGGGCTGTGCTGGTGGGAGGGTGTGAGGGTCCACGGCTTTGTGGGTGGCCCGGTGTGAGTGGGGCTCTGCTGGACTTTCTGCAGGAGTTGCCAGGCTGCCACCTGTAAAGAAGAGGATGTGTCACCCATAACTTCCACTGGAATATCTCGCCGGGCTGAGGTGAGGAAGGAAAAAAAGGAGTGGGGGCCGGGACAGGAGGGGTATCTCAGGCAGGGCAATGGAAAGCTTCCAGAAGAGCGCCCGTGGCCAGGACCATCCTGGCTGACCTGCAGGCACCAAGGTGGCCTGCGTGCTGTCGCTGGTGTGGCTCCACGGCCCTTCCTCTAGGCTTTCAAGCCCTTGTACATATTCAGGTGTTTCACCTGGGAAGGGTGGGAACAGTTCAGCAGCAGCTGGCCTGGGGCTCAGCTCACGTTTACTCACAGAGGCCTCGGCACGGTCCCCCAGCTTTGCAATAAGGACGTTCCTTGCGTGGGCGGGCGGGGCTGCTGGCTCTATGGGAGATGATTCCCCTCCTCTGACCAATTTCAGAATTGTTTACCACTGGAGCAAGTGCCTTGGTAGTGTTTTCCTCTGTATAACTATTAGGTTCAGTTTTTTTTTCTTTTTTGGTTCATGTTAGATTTTATTCCTCTTTTATGTATATATGGATATAAGCATGGAAATAATTCATTCTTATAAATACATCAGTGTGAATGGAAGAACATTTTTTCTGTTTTATTTTTACATTTTATTTTTAAAATTTTTGAAATTTAATTTTATTTATTTTTTTACACAGTAGGTTATTATTAGTTATCTATTTTATGCATAGACATGTATACAGGTCAATCCCAATCTCCCAACTCATCCCACCACCACCACCCCATGGCTTCCCCCACTTTGTGTCCATACGTTTGTTCTCTACCTCTGTGTCTCTATTTCTGCCCTGCAAACCAGTTCATCTCTACCATTTTTCTAGGTTCCACATATAGGCATTAATATACAATATTTGTTTTTCTCTTTCTGACTTACTTCACTCTGTATGACAGTCTATATATCCATCAACTTCTCTACAAATGACCCAGTTTCATTCCTTTTTATAGCTGAGTAATATTCCATTTTATATATGTACCACATCTTTATCCATTCGTCTGTCTGTGGGCATTTAGGTTGCTTCCATTACCTGGCTATTGTAAATAGTGCTGCAATGAACATTGTGGTGAATGTGTCTCTGTGATTTATGGTTTTCTCTGGGTATATGCCCAGAAGTGGGATTGCTGGATCCTATGGTAATTCTCTTTTTAGTTTTTTAAAGGAACCTCCATACTGTTCTCCATAGTGACTGTATCAATTTACATTCCCACCAATAGCGGAAGAGGGTTCCTTTTGTCCACACCCTCCCAAGAATTTGTTGTTTGTAGATTATCTGATGATGCTGATTCTAACAGGTGTGAGGTCTTACCTCATTGTAGTTTTGATTTGCATTTCTCTAATAATTAGTGATGTTGAGCAGTTTTTCATGTGCGTCTTGGCCATCTCTGTGTCTTCTTTGAAGAAACGTCTATTTAGATCTTCTGCCCATTTTTGTATTGGGTTGTTTGTTGTATTAATATTAAGCTGCATGAGCTGTTTATATATATTGGAGATTAAACCTTTGTCCATTGATTCGTTTGTGAACGTTTTCGCCCATTCTGAGGGTTACCTTTTTCCATTCCCGTTTTTTTAACAAAGAAAGAAAGAAAGCAAAAGAATCAGAACACTAATGTGCGTGAAATATGCCTCTTGAAACTGTCGTTTTGTAATATGGACGTCTTTTGAATTTTTTGGTCGATATATGACCCCAGGATTTGTTTTCAGGGCAGGTGTCATTTACAGGCCTGTAATGATTTGGAATATCCACTGACAATTAGCGCTGGGATTAAAGCTGCTGTTGTGTGAAACGGCCACAAGGTGGCAGCAGTTCTCCCTTACCAAATCTGGTTACTAGGGCAGCAGAGCCTCAATGGAAGTCGCGTTCTAGATTGGAATGTAGAACGGAATGTACAAGGAGAAAGCCCCTCAAGTTTTTCTCACTAATTCTTGTTCGTGTTTTTAATTTAATTTTTTATTTTTTATTACAGCAAGTTTGAGTACAACGTCTAGCTTGTTGTAGGTGTGCAAGAGGTGGTTCTTTTACACATATACATATGTCTGTTCTTCCTGGGATCCTTTTCCCATGTACGTTATGACAGAATGTTGAGTAGTCTTCTCTTGGTACTCCGTAGGTCTTTGGTGATTATATATGTCTACTGTGTTTGTATATGTCTGTTAACCCCAATATCGTAATGAATTCAATCCTCACACCTTTCCTTTGGTGAACCATAAGTTTGTTTAATGAATCTGTGATTGCCCTTCTCCGTGGAAATATCTGCCCTGGTATCAATTTATAGGTAACACCTATAAGTGATATGATATGATATGTGTCTTTCACTTTCTGACTTACTCCAAGTCACGTGATTACCTCTAGACTCATCTACGGTGCTGAAAATGGCATTGTGTGCTTTTTTTCCTTGGCGAATATTCTGTCTTAGCGAGGTCCATTTTCTGCAATGTGATTCCCTGAGGGCTGAGGATTAGCTGACCTGGGCAGCCTGACCCTGCCGGCAAGCCCTCCCCAGGTGTGCCTGGGTTGAGGTCAATATAAACAGCACTCCAGGCAGCAATAGCCCCTGCAGCTGTGCCTGACTCCATATTCTCTGCCCCGTCAGCAGTCTCGGGGCTGTGCTGGTGGGAGGGTGTGAGGGTCCACGGCTTTGTGGGTGGCCCGGTGTGAGTGGGGCTCTGCTGGACTTTCTGCAGGAGTTGCCAGGCTGCCACCTGTAAAGAAGAGGATGTGTCACCCATAACTTCCACTGGAATATCTCTCCGGGCTGAGGTGAGGAAGGAAAAAAAGGAGTGGGGGCCGGGACAGGAGGGGTATCTCAGGCAGGGCAATGGAAAGCTTCCAGAAGAGCGCCCGTGGCCAGGACCATCCTGGCTGACCGGCAGGCACCAAGGTGGCCTGCGTGCTGTTGCTGGTGTGGCTCCACGGCCCTTCCTCTAGGCTTTCAAGCCCTTGTACATATTCAGGTGTTTCACGTGGGAAGGGTGGGAACAGTTCAGCAGCAGCTGGCCTGGGGCTCAGCTCACGTTTACTCACAGAGGCCTCGGCACGGTCCCCCAGCTTTGCAATAAGGACGCTCCTTGCGTGGGCGGGCGGGGCTGCTGGCTCTATGGGAGATGATTCCCCACCTCTGACCAATTTCAGAATTGTTTACCACTGGAGCAAGTGCCTTGGTAGTGTTTTCCTCTGTATAACTGTTAGGTTCAATTTTGTTTTTTCTTTTTTGGTTCAAGTTAGATTTTATTCCTCTTTTATGTATTTATGGATATAAGCATGGAAATAATTCATTCTTATAAATACATCAGTGTGAATGGAAGAACTTTTTTTCTGTTTTATTTTTACATTTTATTTTTAAAATTTTTGAAATTTAATTTTATTTATCTTTTTTTATACAGTAGGTTTTTATTAGTTATCTATTTTATGCATAGACATGTATACAGGTCAATCCCAATCTCCCAACTCATCCCAACACCCCCACCCCATGGCTTCCCCCACTTTGTGTCAATACGTTTGTTCTCTACCTCTGTGTCTCTATTTCTGCCCTGCAAACCAGTTCATCTGTAGCATTTTTCTAGGTTCCACATATAGGCATTAATATACAATATTTGTTTTTCTCTTTCTGACTTACTTCACTCTGTATGACAGTCTCTAGATCCATCAACTTCTCTACAAATGACCCAGTTTCATTCCATTTTATGGCTGAGTAATATTCCATTTTATATATGTACCACATCTTTATCCATTCGTCTGTCTGTGGGCATTTAGGTTGCTTCCATTACCTGGCTATTGTAAATAGTGCTGCAATGAACATTGTGGTGAATGTGTCTTTGTGATTTATGGTTTTCTCTGGATATATGCCCAGAAGTGGGATTGCTGGATCCTATGGTAATTCTTTTTTTAGTTTTTTAAAGGAACCTCCATACTGTTCTCCATAGTGACTGTATCAATTTACATTCCCACCAATAGCGGAAGAGGGTTCCTTTTGTCCACACCCTCCCCAGAATTTGTTGTTTGTAGATTATCTGATGATGCCGATTCTAACAGGTGTGAGGTCTTACCTCATTGTAGTTTTGATTTGCATTTCTCTAATAATTAGTGATGTTGAGCAGCTTTTCATGTGCGTCTTGGCCATCTCTGTGTCTTCTTTGAAGAAACGTCTATTTAGATCTTCTGCCCATTTTTGTATTGGGTTGTTTGTTGTATTAATATTAAGCTGCATGAGCTGTTTATATATATTGGAGATTAAACCTTTGTCCATTGATTCATTTGTGAAAGTTTTCGCCCCTTCTGAGGGTTGCCTTTTTCCATTCCCGTTTTTTTAACAAAGAAAGAAAGAAAGCAAAAGAAGCAGAACACTAATGTGCGTGAAATATGCCTCTTGAAACTGTCGTTTTGAAATATGGACGTCTTTTGAATTTTTTGGTCGATATATGACCCCAGGATTTGTTTTCAGGGCAGGTGTCATTTACAGGCCTGTAATGATTTGGAATATCCACTGACCATTAGCGCTGGGATTAAAGCTGCTGTTGTGTGAAACGGCCACAAGGTGGCAGCAGTTCTCCCTTACCAAATCTGGTTACTAGGGCAGCAGAGCCTCAATGGAAGTCGCGTTCTAGATTGGAATGTAGAACGGAATGTGCCAGGAGAAAGCCCCTCAAGTTTGTCTCACTACTTCTTGTTCGTGTTTTTAATTTAATTTTTTATTTTTTATTACAGCAAGTTTGTGTACAACGTTTAGCTTGTTGTAGGTGTGCAAGAGGTGGTTCTTTTACACATATACATATGTCTGTTCTTCCTGGGATCCTTTTCCCATGTACGTTATGACAGAATGTTGAGTAGTCTTCTCTTGGTACTCCGTAGGTCTTTGGTGATTATATATGTCTACTGTGTTTGTATATGTCTGTTAACCCCAATATCGTAATGAATTCAATCCTCACACCTTTCCTTTGGTGAACCATAAGTTTGTTTAATGAATCTGTGATTGCCCTTCTCCGTGGAAATATCTGCCCTGGTATCAATTTATAGGTAACACCTATAAGTGATATGATATGATATGTGTCTTTCACTTTCTGACTTACTCCAAGTCACGTGATTACCTCTAGACTCATCTACGGTGCTGCAAATGGCATTGTGTGCTTCTTTTCCTTGGCGAATATTCTGTCTTAGCGAGGTTCATTTTCTGCAATGTGATTCCCTGAGGGCTGAGGATTAGCTGACCTGGGCAGCCTGACCCTGCCGGCAAGCCCTCCCCAGGTGTGCCTGGGTTGAGGTCAATATAAACAGCACTCCAGGCAGCAATAGCCCCTGCAGCGGTGCCTGACTCCATATTCTCTGCCCCGTCAGCTGTCTCGGGGCTGTGCTGGTGGGAGGGTGTGAGGGTCCACGGCTTTGTGGGTGGCCCGGTGTGAGTGGGGCTCTGCTGGACTTTCTGCAGGAGTTGCCAGGCTGCCACCTGTAAAGAAGAGGATGTGTCACCCATAACTTCCACTGGAGTATCTCGCCGGGCTGAGGTGAGGAAGGAAAAAAAGGAGTGGGGGCCGGGACAGGAGGGGTATCTCAGGCAGGGCAATGGAAAGCTTCCAGAAGAGCGCCCGTGGCCAGGACCATCCTGGCTGACCTGCAGGCACCAAGGTGGCCTGCGTGCTGTCGCTGGTGTGGCTCCACGGCCCTTCCTCTAGGATTTCAAGCCCTTGTACATATTCAGGTGTTTCACCTGGGAAGGGTGGGAACAGTTCAGCAGCAGCTGGCCTGGGGCTCAGCTCACGTTTACTCACAGAGGCCTCGGCACGGTCCCCCAGCTTTGCAATAAGGACGCTCCTTGCGTGGGCGGGCGGGGCTGCTGGCTCTATGGGAGATGATTCCCCTCCTCTGACCAATTTCAGAATTGTTTACCACTGGAGCAAGTGCCTTGGTAGTGTTTTCCTCTGTATAACTGTTAGGTTCAGTTTTTTTTTTCTTTTTTGGTTCAAGTTAGATTTTATTCCTCTTTTATGTATATATGGATATAAGCATGGAAATAATTCATTCTTATAAATACATCAGTGTGAATGGAAGAACATTTTTTCTGTTTTATTTTTACATTTTATTTTTAAAATTTTTGAAATTTACTTTTATTTATTTTTTTACACAGTAGGTTATTATTAGTTATCTATTTTATGCATAGACATGTATACAGGTCAATCCCAATCTCCCAACTCATCCCACCACCACCACCCCATGGCTTCCCACACTTTGTGTCCATACGTTTGTTATCTACCTCTGTGTCCCTATTTCTGCCCTGCAAACCAGTTCATCTCTACCATTTTTCTAGGTTCCACATATAGGCATTAATATACAATATTTGTTTTTCTCTTTCTGACTTACTTCACTCTGTATGACAGTCTCTAGATCCATCAACTTCTCTACAAATACCCAGTTTCATTCCTTTTTATGGCTGAGTAATATTCCATTTTATATATGTACCACATCTTTATCCATTCGTCTGTCTGTGGGCATTTAGGTTGCTTCCATTACCTGGCTATTGTAAATAGTGCTGCAATGAACATTGTGGTGAATGTGTCTCTGTGATTTATGGTTTTCTCTGGGTATATGCCCAGAAGTGGGATTGCTGGATCCTATGGTAATTCTCTTTTTAGTTTTTTAAAGGAACCTCCATACTGTTCTCCATAGTGACTGTATCAATTTACATTCCCACCAATAGCGGAAGAGGGTTCCTTTTGTCCACACCCTCCCCAGAATTTGTTGTTTGTAGATTATCTGATGATGCCGATTCTAACAGGTGTGAGGTCTTACCTCATTGTAGTTTTGATTTGCATTTCTCTAATAATTAGTGATGTTGAGCAGCTTTTCATGTGCGTCTTGGCCATCTCTGTGTCTTCTTTGAAGAAACGTCTATTTAGATCTTCTGCCCATTTTTGTATTGGGTTGTTTGTTGTATTAATATTAAGCTGCATGAGCTGTTTATATATATTGGAGATTAAACCTTTGTACATTGATTAGTTTGTGAACGTTTTCGCCCCTTCTGAGGGTTACCTTTTTCCATTCCCGTTTTTTTAACAAAGAAAGAAAGAAAGCAAAAGAATCAGAACACTAATGTGCGTGAAATATGCCTCTTGAAACTGTCGTTTTGAAATATGGACGTCTTTTGAATTTTTTGGTCGATATATGACCCCAGGATTTGTTTTCAGGGCAGGTGTCATTTACAGGCCTGTAATGATTTGGAATATCCACTGACCATTAGCGCTGGGATTAAAGCTGCTGTTGTGTGAAACGGCCACAAGGTGGCAGCAGTTCTCCCTTACCAAATCTGGTTACTAGGGCAGCAGAGCCTCAATGGAAGTCGCGTTCTAAATTGGAATGTAGAACGGAATGTACCAGGAGAAAGCCCCTCAAGTTTTTCTCACTAATTCTTGTTCGTGTTTTTAATTTAATTTTTTATATTTTATTACAGCAAGTTTGAGTACAATGTTTAGCTTGTTGTAGGTGTGCAAGAGGTGGTTCTTTTACACATATACATATGTCTGTTCTTCCTGGGATCCTTTTCCCATGTGCGTTATGACAGAATGTTGAGTAGTCTTCTCTTGGTACTCCGTAGGTCTCTGGTGATTATATATGTCTACTGTGTTTGTATATGTCTGTTAACCCCAATATCGTAATGAATTCAATCCTCACACCTTTCCTTTGGTGAACCATAATTTTGTTTAATGAATCTGTGATTGCCCTTCTCCGTGGAAATATCTGCCCTGGTATCAATTTATAGGTAACACCTATAAGTGATATGATATGATATGTGTCTTTCACTTTCTGACTTACTCCAAGTCACGTGATTACCTCTAGACTCATCTACGGTGCTGCAAATGGCATTGTGTGCTTCTTTTCCTTGGCGAATATTCTGTCTTAGCGAGGTCCATTTTCTGCAATGTGATTCCCTGAGGGCTGAGGATTAGCTGACCTGGGCAGCCTGACCCTGCCGGCAAGCCCTCCCCAGGTGTGCCTGGGTTGAGGTCAATATAAACAGCACTCCAGGCAGCAATAGCCCCTGCAGCTGTGCCTGACTCCATATTCTCTGCCCCGTCAGGAGTCTCGGGGCTGTGCTGGTGGGAGGGTGTGAGGGTCCACGGCTTTGTGGGTGGCCCGGTGTGAGTGGGGCTCTGCTGGACTTTCTGCAGGAGTTGCCAGGCTGCCACCGGTAAAGAAGAGGATGTGTCACCCATACCTTCCACTGGAATATCTCTCCGGGCTGAGGTGAGGAAGGAAAAAAAGGAGTGGGGGCCGGGACAGGAGGGGTATCTCAGGCAGGGCAATGGAAAGCTTCCAGAAGAGTGCCCGTGGCCTGGACCATCCTGGCTGACCTGCAGGCACCAAGGTGGCCTGCGTGCTGTCGCTGGTGTGGCTCCACGGCCCTTCCTCTAGGCTTTCAAGCCCTTGTACATATTCAGGTGTTTCACCTGGGAAGGGTGGGAACAGTTCAGCAGCAGCTGGCCTGGGGCTCAGCTCACGTTTACTCACAGAGGCCTCGGCACGGTCCCCCAGCTTTGCAATAAGGACGCTCCTTGCATGGGCGGGCGGGGCTGCTGGCTCTATGGGAGATGATTCCCCACCTCTGACCAATTTCAGAATTGTTTACCACTGGAGCAAGTGCCTTGGTAGTGTTTTCCTCTGTATAACTGTTAGGTTCAGTTTTTTTTTCTTTTTTGGTTCAAGTTAGATTTTATTCCTCTTTTATGTATTTATGGATATAAGCATGGAAATTATTCATTCTTATAAATACATCAGTGTGAATGGAAGAACATTTTTTCTGTTTCATTTTTACATTTTATTTTTAAAATTTTTGAAATTTAATTTTATTTATTTTTTTTATACAGTAGGTTATTATTAGTTATCTATTTTATGCATAGACATGTATACAGGTCAATCCCAATCTCCCAACTCATCCCACCACCACCACCCCATGGCTTCCCCCACTTTGTGTCCATACGTTTGTTCTCTACCTCTGTGTCTCTATTTCTTCCCTGCAAACCAGTTCATCTGTAGCATTTTTCTAGGTTCCACATATAGGCATTAATATACAATATTTGTTTTTCTCTTTCTGACTTACTTCACTCTGTATGACAGTCTCTAGATCCATCAACTTCTCTACAAATGACCCAGTTTCATTCCTTTTTATGGCTGAGTAATATTCCATTTTATATATGTACCACATCTTTATCCATTCGTCTGTCTGTGGGCATTTAGGTTGCTTCCATTACCTGGCTATTGTAAATAGTGCTGCAATGAACATTGTGGTGAATGTGTCTTTGTGATTTTTGGTTTTCTCTGGGTATATGCCCAGAAGTGGGATTGCTGGATCCTATTGTAATTCTGTTTTTAGTTTTTTAAAGGAACCTCCATACTGTTCTCCATAGTGACTGTATCAATTTACATTCCCACCAATAGCGGAAGAGGGTTCCTTTTGTCCACACCCTCCCCAGAATTTGTTGTTTGTAGATTATCTGATGATGCCGATTCTAACAGGTGTGAGGTCTTACCTCATTGTAGTTTTGATTTGCATTTCTCTAATAATTAGTGATGTTGAGCAGCTTTTCATGTGCGTCTTGGCCATCTCTGTGTCTTCTTTGAAGAAACGTCTATTTAGATCTTCTGCCCATTTTTGTATTGGGTTGTTTTTTGTATTAATATTAAGCTGCATGAGCTGTTTATATATATTGGAGATTAAACCTGTGTCCATTGATTCGTTTGTGAAAGTTTTCGCCCCGTCTGAGGGTTGCCTTTTTCCATTCCCGTTTTTTTAACAAAGAAAGAAAGAAATCAAAAGAAGCAGAACACTAATGTGCGTGAAATATGCCTCTTGAAACTGTCGTTTTGAAATATGGACGTCTTTTGAATTTTTTGGTCGATATTTGACCCCAGGATTTGTTTTCAGGGCAGGTGTCATTTACAGGCCTGTAATGATTTGGAATATCCACTGACCATTAGCGCTGGGATTAAAGCTGCTGTTGTGTGAAACGGCCACAAGGTGGCAGCAGTTCTCCCTTACCAAATCTGGTTACTAGGGCAGCAGAGCCTTAATGGAAGTCGCGTTCTAGATTGGAATGTAGAATGGAATGTACCAGGAGAAAGCCCCTCAAGTTTTTCTCACTAATTCTTGTTCGTGTTTTTAATTTAATTTTTTATTTTTTATTACAGCAAGTTTGAGTACAACGTTTAGCTTGTTGTAGGTGTGCAAGAGGTGGTTCTTTTACACATATACATATGTCTGTTCTTCCTGGGATCCTTTTCCCATGTTCGTTATGACAGAATGTTGAGTAGTCTTCTCTTGGTACTCCGTAGGTCTTTGGTGATTATATACGTCTACTGTGTTTGTATATGTCTGTTAACCCCAATATCGTAATGAATTCAATCCTCACACCTTTCCTTTGGTGAAACATAAGTTTGTTTAATGAATCTGTGATTGCCCTTCTCCGTGGAAATATCTGCCCTGGTATCAATTTATAGGTAACACCTATAAGTGATATGATATGATATGTGTCTTTCACTTTCTGACTTACTCCAAGTCACGTGATTACCTCTAGACTCATCTACGGTGCTGCAAATGGCATTGTGTGCTTCTTTTCCTTGGCGAATATTCTGTCTTAGCGAGGTCCATTTTCTGCAATGTGATTCCCTGAGGGCTGAGGATTAGCTGACCTGGGCAGCCTGACCCTGCCGGCAAGCCCTCCCCAGGTGTGCCTGGGTTGAGGTCAATATAAACAGCACTCCAGGCAGCAATAGCCCCTGCAGCTGTGCCTGAATCCATATTCTCTGCCCCGTCAGCAGTCTCGGGGCTGTGCTGGTGGGAGGGTGTGAGGGTCCACGGCTTTGTGGGTGGCCCGGTGTGAGTGGGGCTCTGCTGGACTTTCTGCAGGAGTTGCCAGGCTGCCACCTGTAAAGAAGAGGATGTGTCACCCATAACTTCCACTGGAATATCTCTCCGGGCTGAGGTGAGGAAGGAAAAAAAGGAGTGGGGGCCGGGACAGGAGGGGTATCTCAGGCAGGGCAATGGAAAGCTTCCAGAAGAGCGCCCGTGGCCAGGACCATCCTGGCTGACCTGCAGGCACCAAGGTGGCCTGTGTACTGTTGCTGGTGTGGCTCCACGGCCCTTCCTCTAGGCTTTCAAGCCCTTGTACATATTCAGGTGTTTCACCTGGGAAGGGTGGGAACAGTTCAGCAGCAGCTGGCCTGGGGCTCAGCTCACGTTTACTCACAGAGGCCTCGGCACGGTCCCCCAGCTTTGCAATAAGGACGCTCCTTGCGTGGGCGGGCGGGGCTGCTGGCTCTATGGGAGATGATTCCCCACCTCTGACCAATTTCAGAATTGTTTACCACTGGAGCAAGTGCCTTGGTAGTGTTTTCCTCTGTATAACTGTTAGGTTCAGTTTTTTTTTTCTTTTTTGGTTCAAGTTAGATTTTATTCCTCTTTTATGTATTTATGGATATAAGCATGGAAATAATTCATTCTTATAAATACATCAGTGTGAATGGAAGAACATTTTTTCTGTTTTATTTTTACATTTTATTTTTAAAATTTTTGAAATTTAATTTTATTTATTTTTTTATACAGTAGGTTATTATTAGTTATCTATTTTATGCATAGACATGTATACAGGTCAATCCCAATCTCCCAACTCATCCCACCACCACCACCCCATGGCTTCCCCCACTTTGTGTCCATACGTTTGTTCTCTACCTCTGTGTCTCTATTTCTGCCCTGCAAACCAGATCATCTGTAGCATTTTTCTAGGTTCCACATATGGCATTAATATACAATATTTGTTTTTCTCTTTCTGACTTACTTCACTCTGTATGACAGTCTCTAGATCCATCAACTTCTCTACAAATGAACCAGTTTCATTCCTTTTTATAGCTGAGTAATATTCCATTTTATATATGTACCACATCTTTATCCATTCGTCTGTCTGTGGGCATTTAGGTTGCTTCCATTACCTGGCTATTGTAAATAGTGCTGCAATGAACATTGTGGTGAATGTGTCTTTGTGATTTATGGTTTTCTCTGGGTATATGCCCAGAAGTGATATTGCTGGATCCTATTGTAATTCTGTTTTTAGTTTTTTAAAGGAACCTCCATACTGTTCTCCATAGTGACTGTATCAATTTACATTCCCACCAATAGCGGAAGAGGGTTCCTTTTGTCCACACCCTCCCCAGAATTTGTTGTTTGTAGATTATCTGATGATGCCGATTCTAACAGGTGTGAGGTCTTACCTCATTGTTGTTTTGATTTGCATTTCTCTAATAATTAGTGATGTTGAGCAGCTTTTCATGTGCGTCTTGGCCATCTCTGTGTCTTCTTTGAAGAAACGTCTATTTAGATCTTCTGCCCATTTTTGTATTGGGTTGTTTGTTGTATTAATATTAAGCTGCATGAGCTGTATATATATATTGGAGATTAAACCTTTGTCCATTGATTCGTTTGTGAACGTTTTCGCCCCTTCTGAGGGTTACCTTTTTCCATTCCCGCTTTTTTAACAAAGTAAGAAAGAAAGCAAAAGAATCAGAACACTAATGTGCGTGAAATATGCCTCTTGAAACTGTCGTTTTGAAATATGGACGTCTTTTGAATTTTTTGGTCGATATATGACCCCAGGATTTGTTTTCAGGGCAGGTGTCATTTACAGGCCTGTAATGATTTGGAATATCCACTGACCATTAGCGCTGGGATTAAAGCTGCTGTTGTGTGAAACGGCCACAAGGTGGCAGCAGTTCTCCCTTACCAAATCTGGTTACTAGGGCAGCAGAGCCTCAATGGAAGTCGCATTCTAGATTGGAATTTAGAACAGAATGTGCCAGGAGAAAGCCCCTCAAGTTTGTCTCACTACTTCTTGTTCCTGTTTTTAATTTAATTTTTTATTTTTTATTACAGCAAGTTTGAGTACAACGTTTAGCTTGTTGTAGGTGTGCAAGAGGTGGTTCTTTTACACATATACATATGTCTGTTCTTCCTGGGATCCTTTTCCCATGTTCGTTATGACAGAATGTTGAGTAGTCTTCTCTTGGTACTCCGTAGGTCTTTGGTGATTATATATGTCTACTGTGTTTGTATATGTCTGTTAACCCCAATATAGTAATGAATTCAATCCTCACACCTTTGCTTTGGTGAACCATAAGTTTGTTTAATGAATCTGTGATTGCCCTTCTCCGTGGAAATATCTGCCCTGGTATCAATTTATAGGTAACACCTATAAGTGATATGATATGATATGTGTCTTTCACTTTCTGACTTACTCCAAGTCACGTGATTACCTCTAGACTCATCTACGGTGCTGCAAATGGCATTGTATGCTTTTTTACCTTGGCTAATATTCTGTCTTAGCGAGGTCCATTTTCTGCAATGTGATTCCCTGAGGGCTGAGGATTAGCTGACCTGGGCAACCTGACCCTGCCGGCAAGCCCTCCCCAGGTGTGCCTGGGTTGAGGTCAATATAAACAGCACTCCAGGCAGCAATAGCCCCTGCAGCTGTGCCTGGCTCCATATTCTCTGCCCCGTCAGCAGTCTCGGGGCTGTGCTGGTGGGAGGGTGTGAGGGTCCACGGCTTTGTGGGTGGCCAGGTGTGAGTGGGGTTCTGCTGGACTTTCTGCAGGAGTTGCCAGGCTGCCACCTGTAAAGAAGACAATGTGTCACCCATAACTTCCACTGGAATATCTCTCCGGGCTGAGGTGAGGAAGGAAAAATAGGAGTGGGGGCCGGGACAGGAGGGGTAACTCAGGCAGGGCAATGGAAAGCTTCCAGAAGAGTGCCCGTGGCCAGGACCATCCTGGCTGATCTGCAGGCACCAAGGTGGCCTGCGTGCTCTCGCTGGTGTGGCTCCACGGCCCTTCCTCTAGGCTTTCAAGCCCTTGTACATATTCAGGAGTTTCACCTGGGAAGGGTGGGAACAGTTCAGCAGCAGCTGGCCTGAGGCTCAGCTCACGTTTACTCACAGAGGCCTCGGCACGGTCCCCCAGCTTTGCAATAAGGACGCTCCTTGCGTGGGCGGGCGGGGCTGCTGGCTCTATGGGAGATGATTCCCCACCTCTGACCAATTTCAGAATTGTTTACCACTGGAGCAAGTGCCTTGTTAGTGTTTTCCTCTGTATAACTGTTAGGTTCAGTTTTTTTTTCTTTTTTGGTTCAAGTTAGATTTTATTCCTCTTTTATGTATTTATGGATATAAGCATGGAAATAATTCTTTCTTATAAATACATCAGTGTGAATGGAAGAACATTTTTTCTGTTTTATTTTTACATTTTATTTTGAAAATTTTTGAAATTTAATTTTATTTATTTTTTTTATACAGTAGGTTATTATTAGTTATCTATTTTATGCATAGACATGTATACAGGTCAATCCCAATCTCCCAACTCATCCCACCACCACCACCCCATTGCTTCCCCCACTTTGTGTCCATACGTTTGTTCTCTACCTCTGTGTCTCTATTTCTGCCCTGCAAACCAGTTCATCTGTAGCATTTTTCTAGGTTCCACATATAGGCATTAATATACAATATTTGTTTTTCTCTTTCTGACTTACTTCACTCTGTATGACAGTCTCTAGATCCATCAACTTCTCTACAAATGACCCAGTTTCATTCCTTTTTATGGCTGAGTAATATTCCATTTTATATATGTACCACATCTTTATCCATTCGTCTGTCTGTGGGCATTTAGGTTGCTTCCATTACCTGGCTATTGTAAATAGTGCTGCAATGAACATTGTGGTGAATGTGTCTTTGTGATTTTTGGTTTTCTCTGGGTATATGCCCGGAAGTGGGATTGCTGGATCCTATTGTAATTCTGTTTTTAGTTTTTTAAAGGAACCTCCATACTGTTCTCCATAGTGACTGTATCAATTTACATTCCCACCAATAGCGGAAGAGGGTTCCTTTTGTCCACACCCTCCCCAGAATTTGTTGTTTGTAGATTATCTGATGATGCCGATTCTAACAGGTGTGAGGTCTTACCTCATTGTAGTTTTGATTTGCATTTCTCTAATAATTAGTGATGTTGAGCAGCTTTTCATGTGCGTCTTGGCCATCTCTGTGTCTTCTTTGAAGAAACGTCTATTTAGATCTTCTGCCCATTTTTGTATTGGGTTGTTTGTTGTATTAATATTAAGCTGCATGAGCTGTTTATATATATTGGAGATTAAACCTTTGTCCATTGATTCGTTTGTGAAAGTTTTCGCCCCTTCTGAGGGTTGCCTTTTTCCATTCCCGTTTTTTTAACAAAGAAAGAAAGAAAGCAAAAGAATCAGAACACTAATGTGCGTGAAATATGCCTCTTGAAACTGTCGTTTTGAAATATGGACGTCTTTTGAATTTTTTGGTCGATATATGACCCCAGGATTTGTTTTCAGGGCAGGTGTCATTTACAGGCCTGTAATGATTTGGAATATCCACTGACCATTAGCGCTGGGATTAAAGCTGCTGTTGTGTGAAACGGCCACAAGGTGGCAGCAGTTCTCCCTTACCAAATCTGGTTACTAGGGCAGCAGAGCCTCAATGGAAGTCGCGTTCTAGATTGGAATGTAGAACGGAATGTGCCAGGAGAAAGGCCCTCAAGTTTGTCTCACTACTTCTTGTTCGTGTTTTTAATTTAATTTTTCATTTTTTATTACAGCAAGTTTGAGTACAACGTTTAGCTTGTTGTAGGTGTGCAAGAGGTGGTTCTTTTACACATATACATATGTCTGTTCTTCCTGGGATCCTTTTCCCATGTACGTTATGACAGAATGTTGAGTAGTCTTCTCTTGGTACTCCGTAGGTCTTTGGTGATTATATATGTCTTCTGTGTTTGTATATGTCTGTTAACCCCAATATCGTAATGAATTCAATCCTCACACCTTTCCTTTGGTGAACCATAAGTTTAATGAATCTGTGATTACCCTTCTCCGTGGAAATATCTGCCCTGGTATCAATTTATAGGTAACACCTATAAGTGATATGATATGATATGTGTCTTTCACTTTCTGACTTACTCCAAGTCACGTGATTACCTCTAGACTCATCTACGGTGCTGCAAATGGCATTGTGTGCTTCTTTTCCTTGGCGAATATTCTGTCTTAGCGAGGTCCATTTTCTGCAATGTGATTCCCTGAGGGCTGAGGATTAGCTGACCTGGGCAGCCTGACCCTGCCGGCAAGCCCTCCCCTGGTGTGCCTGGGTTGAGGTCAATATAAACAGCACACCAGGCAGCAATAGCCCCTGCAGCTGTGCCTGACTCCATATTCTCTGCCCCGTCAGCAGTCTCGGGGCTGTGCTGGTGGGAGGGTGTGAGGGTCCACGGCTTTGTGGGTGGCCCGGTGTGAGTGGGGCTCTGCTGGACTTTCTGCAGGAGTTGCCAGGCTGCCACCGGTAAAGAAGAGGATGTGTCACCCATAACTTCCACTGGAATATCTCTCCGGGCTGAGGTGAGGAAGGAAAAAAAGGAGTGGTGGCCGGGACAGGAGGGGTATCTCAGGCAGGGCAATGGAAAGCTTCCAGAAGAGTGCCCGTGGCGTGGACCATCCTGGATGACCTGCAGGCAACAAGGTGGCCTGCGTGCTGTCGCTGGTGTGGCTCCACGGCCCTTCCTCTAGGCTTTCAAGCCCTTGTACATATTCAGGTGTTTCACATGGGAAGGGTGGGAACAGTTCAGCAGCAGCTGGCCTGTGGCTCAGCTCACGTTTACTCACAGAGGCCTCGGCATGGTCCCAGAGCTTTGCAATAAGGACGCTCCTTGCGTGCGTGGGCGGGGCTGCTGGCTCTATGGGAGATGATTCCCCACCTCTGACCAATTTCAGAATTGTTTACCACTGGAGCAAGTGCCTTGGTAGTGTTTTCCTCTGTATAACTCTTAGGTTCAGTTTTTTTTTGTTTTTTGGTTCAAGTTAGATTTTATTCCTCTTTTATGTATTTATGGATATAAGCATGGAAATAATTCATTCTTATAAATACATCAGTGTGAATGGAAGAACATTTTTTCTGTTTTATTTTTACATTTTATTTTTAAAATTTTTGAAATTTAATTTTATTTATTTTTTTATACAGTAGGTTATTATTAGTTATCTATTTTATGCATAGACATGTATACAGGTCAATCCCAATCTCCCAACTCATCCCACCACCACCACCCCATGGCTTCCCCCACTTTGTGTCCATACGTTTGTTCTCTACCTCTGTGTCTCTATTTCTGCCCTGCAAACCAGTTCATCTGTAGCATTTTTCTAGGTTCCACATATAGGCATTAATATACAATATTTGTTTTTCTCTTTCTGACTTACTTCACTCTGTATGACAGTCTCTAGATCCATCAACTTCTCTACAAATGACCCATTTTCATTCCTTTTTATGGCTGAGTAATATTCCATTTTATATATGTACCACATCTTTATCCATTCGTCTGTCTGTGGGCATTTAGGTTGCTTCCATTACCTGGCTATTGTAAATAGTGCTGCAATGAACATTGTGGTGAATGTGTCTCTGTGATTTATGGTTTTCTCTGGGTATATGCCCAGAAGTGGGATTGCTGGATCCTATGGTAATTCTCTTTTTAGTTTTTTAAAGGAACCTCCATACTGTTCTCCATAGTGACTGTATCAATTTACATTCCCACCAATAGCGGAAGAGGGTTCCTTTTGTCCACACCCTCCCCAGAATTTGTTGTTTGTAGATTATCTGATGATGCCGATTCTAACAGGTGTGAGGTCTTAACTCATTGTAGTTTTGATTTGCATTTCTCTAATAAGTAGTGATGTTGAGCAGCTTTTCATGTGCGTCTTGGCCATCTCTGTGTCTTCTTTGAAGAAACGTCTATTTAGATCTTCTGCCCATTTTTGTATTGGGTTGTTTGTTGTATTAATATTAAGCTGCATGAGCTGTTTATATATATTGGAGATTAAACCTTTGTCCATTGATTCGTTTGTGAAAGTTTTCGCCCCTTCTGAGGGTTGCCTTTTTCCATTCCCGTTTTTTTAACAAAGAAAGAAAGAAAGCAAAAGAATCAGAACACTAATGTGCGTGAAATATGCCTCTTGAAACTGTCGTTTTGAAATATGGACGTCTTTTGAATTTTTTGGTCGATATATGACCCCAGGATTTGTTTTCAGGGCAGGTGTCATTTACAGGCCTGTAATGATTTGGAATATCCACTGACCATTAGCGCTGGGATTAAAGCTGCTGTTGTGTGAAACGGCCACAAGGTGGCAGCAGTTCTCCCTTACCAAATCTGGTTACTAGGGCAGCAGAGCCTCAATGGAAGTCGCGTTCTAGATTGGAATGTAGAACGGAATGTACCAGGAGAAAGCCCCTCAAGTTTTTCTCACTAATTCTTGTTCGTGTTTTTAATTTAATTTTTTATATTTTATTACAGCAAGTTTGAGTACAATGTTTAGCTTGTTGTAGGTGTGCAAGAGGTGGTTCTTTTACACATATACGTATATATGTCTGTTCTTCCTGGGATCCTTTTCCCATGTACGTTATGACAGAATGTTGAGTAGTCTTCTCTTGGTACTCCGTAGGTCTTTGGTGATTATATATGTCTACTGTGTTTGTATATGTCTGTTAACCCCAATATCGTAATGAATTCAATCCTCACACCTTTCCTTTGGTGAACCATAAGTTTGTTTAATGAATCTGTGATTGCCCTTCTCCGTGGAAATATCTGCCCTGGTATCAATTTATAGGTAACACCTATAAGTGATATGATATGATATGTGTCTTTCACTTTCTGACTTACTCCAAGTCACGTGATTACCTCTAGACTCATCTACGGTGCTGCAAATGGCATTGTGTGCTTTTTTTTCTTGGCGAATACTCTGTCTTAGCGAGGTCCATTTTCTGCAATGTGATTCCCTGAGGGCTGAGGATTAGCTGACCTGGGCAGCCTGACCCTGCCGGCAAGCCCTCCCCAGGTGTGCCTGGGTTGAGGTCAATATAAACAGCACTCCAGGCAGCAATAGCCCCTGCAGCTGTGCCTGACTCCATATTCTCTGCCCCGTCAGCAGTCTCGGGGCTGTGCTGGTGGGAGGGTGTGAGGGTCCACGGCTTTGTGGGTGGCCCGGTGTGAGTGGGGCTCTGCTGGACTTTCTGCAGGAGTTGCCAGGCTGCCACCTGTAAAGAAGAGGATGTGTCACCCATAAGTTCCACTGGAGTATCTCTCCGGGCTGAGGTGAGGAAGGAAAAAAAGGAGTGGGGGCCGGGACAGGAGGGGTATCTCAGGCAGGGCAATGGAAAGCTTCCAGAAGAGTGCCCGTGGCCTGGACCATCCTGGCTGACCTGCAGGCACCAAGGTGGCCTGCGTGCTGTCGCTGGTGTGGCTCCACGGCCCTTCCTCTAGGCTTTCAAGCCCTTGTACATATTCACGTGTTTCACCTGGGAAGGGTGGGAACAGTTCAGCAGCAGCTGGCCTGTGGCTCAGCTCACGTTTACTCACAGAGGCCTCGGCACGGTCCCCCAGCTTTGCACTAAGGACGCTCCTTGCGTGGGCGGGCGGGGCTGCTGGCTGTATGGGAGATGATTCCCCACCTCTGACCAATTTCAGAATTGTTTACCACTGGAGCCAGTGCCTTGGTAGTGTTTTCCTCTGTATAACTGTTAGGTTCAGTTTTTTTTTTCTTTTTTGGTTCAAGTTAGATTTTATTCCTCTTTTATGTATTTATGGATATAAGCATGGAAATAATTCATTCTTATAAATACATCAGTGTGAATGGAAGAACATTTTTTCTGTTTTATTTTTACATTTTATTTTTAAAATTTTTGAAATTTAATTTTATTTATTTTTTTTATACAGTAGGTTATTATTAGTTATCTATTTTATGCATAGACATGTATACAGGTCAATCCCAATCTCCCAACTCATCCCACCACCACCACCCCATTGCTTCCCCCACTTTGTGTCCATAAGTTTGTTCTCTACCTCTGTGTCTCTATTTCTGCCCTGCAAACCAGTTCATCTGTAGCATTTTTCTAGGTTCCACATGTAGGCATTAATATACAATATTTGTCTTTCTCTTTCTGACTTACTTCACTCTGTATGACAGTCTCTAGATCCATCAACTTCTCTACAAATGACCCAGGTTCATACCTTTTTATGGCTGAGTAATATTCCATTTTATATATGTACCACATCTTTATCCATTCGTCTGTCTGTGGGCATTTAGGTTGCTTCCATTACCTGGCTATTGTAAATAGTGCTGCAATGAACATTGTGGTGAATGTGTCTTTGTGATTTTTGGTTTTCTCTGGGTATATGCCCAGAAGTGGGATTGCTGGATCCTATTGTAATTCTGTTTTTAGTTTTTTAAAGAACCTCCATACTGTTCTCCATAGTGACTGTATCAATTTACATTCCCACCAATAGCGGAAGAGGGTTCCTTTTGTCCACACCCTCCCCAGAATTTGTTGTTTGTAGATTATCTGATGATGCCGATTCTAACAGGTGTGAGGTCTTACCTCATTGTAGTTTTGATTTGCATTTCTCTAATAATTAGTGATGTTGAGCAGCTTTTCATGTGCGTCTTGGCCATCTCTGTGTCTTCTTTGAATAAACGTCTATTTAGATCTTCTGCCCATTTTTGTATTGGGTTGTTTGTTGTATTAATATTAAGCTGCATGAGCTGTTTATATATATTGGAGATTAAACCTTTGTCCATTGATTCGTTTGTGAAAGTTTTCGCCCCTTCTGAGGGTTGCCTTTTTCCATTCCCGTTTTTTTAACAAAGAAAGAAAGAAATCAAAAGAAGCAGAACACTAATGTGCGTGAAATATGCCTCTTGAAACTGTCGTTTTGAAATATGGACGTCTTTTGAATTTTTTGGTCGATATATGACCCCAGGATTTGTTTTCAGGGCAGGTGTCATTTACAGGCCTGTAATGATTTGGAATATCCACTGACCATTAGCGCTGGGATTAAAGCTGCTGTTGTGTGAAACGGCCACAAGGTGGCAGCAGTTCTCCCTTACCAAATCTGGTTACTAGGGCAGCAGAGCCTCAATGGAAGTCGCGTTCTAGATTGGAATGTAGAACGGAATGTACCAGGAGAAAGCCCCTCAAGTTTGTCTCACTAATTCTTGTTCGTGTTTTTAATTTAATTTTTTATATTTTATTACAGCAAGTTTGAGTACAACGTTTAGCTTGTTGTAGGTGTGCAAGAGGTGGTTCTTTTACACATATACATATGTCTGTTCTTCCTGGGATCCTTTTCCCATGTACGTTATGACAGAATGTTGAGTAGTCTTCTCTTGGTACTCCGTAGGTCTTTGGTGATTATATATGTCTACTGTGTTTGTATATGTCTGTTAACCCCAATATCGTAATGAATTCAATCCTCACACCTTTCCTTTGGTGAACCATAAGTTTGTTTAATGAATCTGTGATTGCCCTTCTCCGTGGAAATATCTGCCCTGGTATCAATATATAGGTAACACCTATAAGTGATATGATATGATATGTGTCTTTCACTTTCTGACTTACTCCAAGTCACGTGATTACCTCTAGACTCATCTACGGTGCTGCAAATGGCATTGTGTGCTTCTTTTCCTTGGCGAATATTCTGTCTTAGCGAGGTCCATTTTCTGCAATGTGATTCCCTGAGGGCTGAGGATTAGCTGACCTGGGCAGCCTGACCCTGCCGGCAAGCCCTCCCCAGGTGTGCCTGGGTTGAGGTCAATATAAACAGCACTCCAGGCAGCAATAGCCCCTGCAGCGGTGCCTGACTCCATATTCTCTGCCCCGTCAGCAGTCTCGGGGCTGTGCTGGTGGGAGGGTGTGAGGGTCCACGGCTTTGTGGGTGGCCCGGTGTGTGTGGGGCTCTGCTGGACTTTCTGCAGGAGTTGCCAGGCTGCCACCTGTAAAGAAGAGGATGTGTCACCCATAACTTCCACTGGAATATCTCTCCGGGCTGAGGTGAAGAAGGAAAAAAAGGAGTGGGGGCCGGGACAGGAGGGGTATCTCAGGCAGGGCAATGGAAAGCTTCCAGAAGAGCGCCCGTGGCCAAGACCATCCTGGCTGACCTGCAGGCACCAAGGTGGCCTGCGTGCTGTCGCTGGTGTGGCTCCACGGCCCTTCCTCTAGGCTTTCAAGCCCTTGTACATATTCAGGTGTTTCACCTGGGAAGGGTGGGAACAGTTCAGCAGCAGCTGGCCTGGGGCTCAGCTCACGTTTACTCACAGAGGACTCGGCACGGTCCCCCAGCTTTGCAATAAGGACGCTCCTTGCGTGGGTGGGCGGGGCTGCTGGCTCTATGGGAGATGATTCCCCACCTCTGACCAATTTCAGAATTGTTTACCACTGGAGCAAGTGCCTTGGTAGTGTTTTCCTCTGTATAACTGTTAGGTTCAGATTTTTTTTTCTTTTTTGGTTCAAGTTAGATTTTATTCCTCTTTTATGTATTTATGGATATAAGCATGGAAATAATTCATTCTTATAAATACATCAGTGTGAATGGAAGAACATTTTTTCTGTTTTATTTTTACATTTTATTTTTAAAATTTTTGAAATTTAATTTTATTTATTTTTTTATACACTAGGTTACTATTAGTTATCTATTTTATGCATAGACATGTATACAGGTCAATCCCAATCTCCCAACTCATCCCACCACCACCACCCCATGGCTTCCCCCACTTTGTGTCCATACGTTTGTTCTCTACCTCTGTGTCTCTATTTCTGCCCTGCAAACCAGTTCATCTGTAGCATTTTTCAAGGTTCCACATATAGGCATTAATATACAATATTTGTTTTTCTCTTTCTGACTTACTTCACTCTGTATGACAGTCTCTAGATCCATCAACTTCTCTACAAATGACCCAGTTTCATTCCTTTTTATGGCTGAGTAATATTCCATTTTATATATGTACCACATCTTTATCCATTCGTCTGTCTGTGGGCATTTAGGTTGCTTCCATTACCTGGCTCTTGTAAATAGTGCTGCAATGAACATTTTGGTGAATGTGTCTTTGTGATTTATGGTTTTCTCTGGGTATATGCCCAGAAGTGGGATTGCTGGATCCTATTGTAATTCTGTTTTTAGTTTTTTAAAGGAACCTCCATACTGTTCTCCATAGTGACTGTATCAATTTACATTCCCACCAATAGCGGAAGAGGGTTCCTTTTGTCCACACCCTCCCCAGAATTTGTTGTTTGTAGATTATCTGATGATGCCGATTCTAACAGGTGTGAGGTCTTACCTCATTGTAGTTTTGATTTGCATTTCTCTAATAATTAGTGATGTTGAGCAGCTTTTCATGTGCGTCTTGGCCATCTCTGTGTCTTCTTTGAAGAAACGTCTATTTAGATCTTCTGCCCATTTTTGTATTGGGTTGTTTGTTGTATTAATATTAAGCTGCATGAGCTGTTTATATATATTGGAGATTAAACCTTTGTCAATTGATTCGTTTGTGAAAGTTTTCGCCCCTTCTGAGGGTTGCCTTTTTCCATTCCCGTTTTTTTAACAAAGAAAGAATGAAATCAAAAGAAGCAGAACACTAATGTGCGTGAAATATGCCTCTTGAAAGTGTCGTTTTGAAATATGGACGTCTTTTGAATTTTTTGGTCGATATATGACCCCAGGATTTGTTTTCAGGGCAGGTGTCATTTACAGGCCTGTAATGATTTGGAATATCCACTGACCATTAGCGCTGGGATTAAAGCTGCTGTTGTGTGAAACGGCCACAAGGTGGCAGCAGTTCTCCCTTAACAAATCTGGTTACTAGGGCAGCAGAGCCTCAATGGAAGTCGCGTTCTAGATTGGAATATAGAACGGAATGTGCCAGGAGAAAGCCCCTCAAGTTTGTCTCACTACTTCTTGTTCGTGTTTTTAATTTAATTTTTTATTTTTTATTACAGCAAGTTTGAGTACAACGTTTAGCTTGTTGTAGGTGTGCAAGAGGTGGTTCTTTTACACATATACATATGTCTGTTCTTCCTGGGATCCTTTTCCCATGTTCGTTATGACAGAATGTTGAGTAGTCTTCTCTTGGTACTCCGTAGGTCTTTGGTGATTATATATGTCTACTGTGTTTGTATATGTCTGTTAACCCCAATATCGTAATGAATTCAATCCTCACACCTTTCCTTTGGTGAACCATAAGTTTGTTTAATGAATCTGTGATTGCCCTTCTCCGTGGAAATATCTGCCCTGGTATCAATTTATAGGTAACACCTATAAGTGATATGATATGATATGTGTCTTTCACTTTCTGACTTACTCCAAGTCACGTGATTACCTCTAGACTCCTCTACGGTGCTGCAAATGGCATTGTGTGCTTCTTTTCCTTGGCGAATATTCTGTCTTAGCGAGGTCCATTTTCTGCAATGTGATTCCCTGAGGGCTGAGGATTAGCTGACCTGGGCAGCCTGACCCTGCCGGCAAGCCCTCCCCAGGTGTGCCTGGGTTGAGGTCAATATAAACAGCATTCCAGGCAGCAATAGCCCCTGCCGTTGTGCCTGACTCCATATTCTCTGCCCCGTCAGCAGTCTCGGGGCTGTGCTGGTGGGAGGGTGTGAGGGTCCACGGCTTTGTGGGTGGCCCGGTGTGAGTGGGGCTCTGCTGGACTTTCTGCAGGAGTTGCCAGGCTGCCACCTGTAAAGAAGAGGATGTGTCACCCATAACTTCCACAGGAATATCTCTCCGGGCTGAGGTGAGGAAGGAAAAAAAGGAGTGGGGGCCGGGACAGGAGGGGTATCTCAGGCAGGGCAATGGAAAGCTTCCAGAAGAGCGCCCATGGCCAGGACCATCCTGGCTGACCTGCAGGCACCAAGGTGGCCTGCGTGCTGTCGCTGGTGTGGCTCCACGGCCCTTCCTCTAGGCTTTCAAGCCCTTGTACATATTCAGGTGTTTCACCTGGGAAGGGTGGGAACAGTTCAGCAGCAGCTGGCCTGGGGCTCAGCTCACGTTTACTCACAGAGGCCTCGGCACGGTCCCCCAGCTTTGCAATAAGGACGCTCCTTGCGTGGGCGGGCGGGGCTGCTGGCTCTATGGGAGATGATTCCCCACCTCTGACCAATTTCAGAATTGTTTACCACTGGAGCAAGTGCCTTGGTAGTGTTTTCCTCTGTATAACTGTTAGGTTCAGATTTTTTTTTCTTTTTTGGTTCAAGTTAGATTTTATTCCTCTTTTATGTATTTATGGATATAAGCATGGAAATAATTCATTCTTATAAATACATCAGTGTGAATGGAAGAACATTTTTCTGTTTTATTTTTACATTTTATTTTGAAAATTTTTGAAATTTAATTTTATTTATTTTTTTTATACAGTAGGTTATTATTAGTTAACTATTTTATGCATAGACATGTATACAGGTCAATCCCAATCTCCCAACTCATCCCACCACCACCACCCCATGGCTTCCCCCACTTTGTGTCCATACGTTTGTTCTCTACCTCTGTGTCTCTATTTCTGCCCTGCAAACCAGTTCATCTGTAGCATTTTTCTAGGTTCCACATATAGGCATTAATATACAATATTTGTTTTCCTCTTTCTGACTTACTTCACTCTGTATGACAGTCTCTAGATCCATCAACTTCTCTACAAATGACCCAGTTTCATTCCTTTTTATGGCTGAGTAATATTCCATTTTATATATGTACCACATCTTTATCCATTCGTCTGTCTGTGGGCACTTAGGTTGCTTCCATTACCTGGCTCTTGTAAATAGTGCTGCAATGAACATTGTGGTGAATGTGTCTTTGTGATTTATGGTTTTCTCTGGGTATATGCCCAGAAGTGGGATTGCTGGATCCTATTGTAATTCTGTTTTTAGTTTTTTAAAGGAACCTCCATACTGTTCTCCATAGTGACTGTATCAATTTACATTCCCACCAATAGCGGAAGAGGGTTCCTTTTGTCCACACCCTCCCCAGAATTTGTTGTTTGTAGATTATCTGATGATGCCGATTCTAACAGGTGTGAGGTCTTACCTCATTGTAGTTTTGATTTGCATTTCTCTAATAATTAGTGATGTTGAGCAGCTTTTCATGTGCGTCTTGGCCATCTCTGTGTCTTCTTTGAAGAAACGTCTATTTAGATCTTCTGCCCATTTTTGTATTGGGTTGTTTGTTGTATTAATATTAAGCTGCATGAGCTGTTTATATATATTGGAGATTAAACCTTTGTCCATTGATTCGTTTGTGAAGTTTTCGCCCCTTCTGAGGGTTGCCTTTTTCCATTCCCGTTTTTTTAACAAAGAAAGAATGAAATCAAAAGAAGCAGAACACAATGTGCGTGAAATATGCCTCTTGAAACTGTCGTTTTGAAATATGGACGTCTTTTGTATTTTTTGGTCGATATATGACCCCAGGATTTGTTTTCAGGGCAGGTGTCATTTACAGGCCTGTAATGATTTGGAATATCCACTGACCATTAGCGCTGGGATTAAAGCTACTGTTGTGTGAAACGGCCACAAGGTGGCAGCAGTTCTCCCTTACCAAATCTGGTTACTAGGGCAGCAGAGCCTCAATGGAAGTCGTGTTCTAGATTGGAATATAGAACGGAATGTGCCAGGAGAAAGCCCCTCAAGTTTGTCTCACTACTTCTTGTTCGTGTTTTTAATTTAATTTTTTATTTTTTATTACAGCAAGTTTGAGTACAACGTTTAGCTTGTTGTAGGTGTGCAAGAGGTGGTTCTTTTACACATATACATATGTCTGTTCTTCCTGGGATCCTTTTCCCATGTTCGTTATGACAGAATGTTGAGTAGTCTTCTCTTGGTACTCCGTAGGTCTTTGGTGATTATATATGTCTACTGTGTTTGTATATGTCTGTTAACCCCAATATCGTAATGAATTCAATCCTCACACCTTTCCTTTGGTGAACCATAAGTTTGTTTAATGAATCTGTGATTGCCCTTCTCCGTGGAAATATCTGCCCTGGTATCAATTTATAGGTAACACCTATAAGTGATATGATATGATATGTGTCTTTCACTTTCTGACTTACTCCAAGTCACGTGATTACCTCTAGACTCATCTACGGTGCTGCAAATGGCATTGTGTGCTTCTTTTCCTTGGCGAATATTCTGTCTTAGCGAGGTCCATTTTCTGCAATGTGATTCCCTGAGGGCTGAGGATTAGCTGACCTGGGCAGCCTGACCCTGCCGGCAAGCCCTCCCCAGGTGTGCCTGGGTTGAGGTCAATATAAACAGCACTCCAGGCAGCAATAGCCCCTGCAGCTGTGCCTGACTCCATATTCTCTGCCCCGTCAGCAGTCTCGGGGCTGTGCTGGTGGGAGGGTGTGAGGGTCCACGGCTTTGTGGGTGGCCCGGTGTGAGTGGGGCTCTGTTGGACTTTCTGCAGGAGTTGCCAGGCTGCCACCTGTAAAGAAGAGGATGTGTCACCCATAACTTCCACTGGAGTATCTCTCCGGGCTGAGGTGAGGAAGGAAAAAAAGGAGTGGGGGCCGGGACAGGAGGGGTATCTCAGGCAGGGCAATGGAAAGCTTCCAGAAGAGCGCCCGTGGCCAGGACCATCCTGGCTGACCTGCAGTCACCAAGTTGGCCTGCGTGCTTTCGCTGGTGTGGCTCCACGGCCCTTCCTCTAGGCTTTCAAGCCCTTGTACATATTCAGGTGTTTCACCTGGGAAGGGTGGGAACAGTTCAGCAGCAGCTGGCCTGGGGCTCAGCTCACGTTTACTCACAGAGGCCTCGGCACGGTCCCCCAGCTTTGCAATAAGGACGCTCCTTGCGTGGGCGGGTGGGGCTGCTGGCTGTATGGGAGATGATTCCCCACCTCTGACCAATTTCAGAATTGTTTACCACTGGAGCAAGTGCCTTGGTAGTGTTTTCCTCTGTATAACTGTTAGGTTCAGTTTTTTTTTTTTCTTTTTTGGTTCAAGTTAGATTTTATTCCTCTTTTATGTATTTATGGATATAAGCATGGAAATAATTCATTCTTATAAATACATCAGTGTGAATGGAAGAACATTTTTTCTGTTTTATTTTTACATTTTATTTTTAAAATTTTTGAAATTTAATTTAATTTATTTTTTTTATACAGTAGGTTATTATTAGTTAACTATTTTATGCATAGACATGTATACAGGTCAATCCCAATCTCCCAACTCATCCCACCACCACCACCCCATGGCTTCCCCCACTTTGTGTCCATACGTTTGTTCTCTACCTCTGTGTCTCTATTTCTGCCCTGCAAACCAGTTCATCTGTAGCATTTTTCTAGGTTCCACATATAGGCATTAATATACAATATTTGTTTTTCTCTTTCTGACTTACTTCACTCTGTATGACAGTCTCTAGATCCATCAACTTCTCTACAAATGACCCAGTTTCATTCCTTTTTATGGCTGAGTAATATTCCATTTTATATATGTACCACATCTTTATCCATTCGTCTGTCTGTGGGCATTTAGGTTGCTTCCATTACCTGGCTCTTGTAAATAGTGCTGCAGTGAACATTGTGGTGAATGTGTCTTTGTGATTTATGGTTTTCTCTGGGTATATGCCCAGAAGTGGGATTGCTGGATCCTATTGTAATTCTGTTTTTAGTTTTTTAAAGGAACCTCCATACTGTTCTCCATAGTGACTGTATCAATTTACATTCCCACCAATAGCGGAAGAGGGTTCCTTTTGTCCACACCCTCCCCAGAATTTGTTGTTTGTAGATTATCTGATGATGCCGATTCTAACAGGTGTGAGGTCTTACCTCATTGTAGTTTTGATTTGCATTTCTCTAATAATTAGTGATGTTGAGCAGCTTTTCATGTGCGTCTTGGCCATCTCTGTGTCTTCTTTGAAGAAACGTCTATTTAGATCTTCTGCCCATTTTTGTATTGGGTTGTTTGTTGTATTAATATTAAGCTGCATGAGCTGTTTATATAATTGGAGATTAAACCTTTGTCCATTGATTCGTTTGTGAAAGTTTTCGCCCCTTCTGAGGGTTGCCTTTTTCCATTCCCGTTTTTTTAACAAAGAAAGAATGAAATCAAAAGAAGCAGAACACTAATGTGCGTGAAATATGCCTCTTGAAAGTGTCGTTTTGAAATATGGACGTCTTTTGAATTTTTTGGTCGATATATGACCCCAGGATTTGTTTTCAGGGCAGGTGTCATTTACAGGCCTGTAATGATTTGGAATATCCACTGACCATTAGCGCTGGGATTAAAGCTGCTGTTGTGTGAAACGGCCACAAGGTGGCAGCAGTTCTCCCTTACCAAATCTGGTTACAAGGGCAGCAGAGCCTCAATGGAAGTCGCGTTCTAGATTGGAATATAGAACGGAATGTGCCAGGAGAAAGCCCCTCAAGTTTGTCTCACTACTTCTTGTTCGTGTTTTTAATTTAATTTTTTATATTTTATTACAGCAAGTTTGAGTACAATGTTTAGCATGTTGTAGGTGTGCAAGAGGTGGTTCTTTTACACATATACATATGTCTGTTCTTCCTGGGATCCTTTTCCCATGTACGTTATGACAGAATGTTGAGTAGTCTTCTCTTGGTACTCCGTAGGTCTTTGGTGATTATATATGTCTACTGTGTTTGTATATGTCTGTTAACCCCAATATCGTAATGAATTCAATCCTCACACCTTTCCTTTGGTGAACCATAAGTTTGTTTAATGAATCTGTGATTGCCCTTCTCCGTGGAAATATCTGCCCTGGTATCAATTTATAGGTAACACCTATAAGTGATATGATATGATATGTGTCTTTCACTTTCTGACTTACTCCAAGTCACGTGATTACCTCTAGACTCATCTACGGTGCTGCAAATGGCATTGTGTGCTTCTTTTCCTTGGCGAATATTCTGTCTTAGCGAGGTCCATTTTCTGCAATGTGATTCCCTGAGGGCTGAGGATTAGCTGACCTGGGCAGCCTGACCCTGCCGGCAAGCCCTCCCCAGGTGTGCCTGGGTTGAGGTCAATATAAACAGCACTCCAGGCAGCAATAGCCCCTGCAGCGGTGCCTGACTCCATATTCTCTGCCCCGTCAGCAGTCTCGGGGCTGTGCTTGTGGGAGGGTGTGAGGGTCCACGGCTTTGTGGGTGGCCCGGTGTGAGTGGGGCTCTGCTGGACTTTCTGCAGGAGTTGCCAGGCTGCCACCTGTAAAGAAGAGGATGTGTCACCCATAACTTCCACTGGAATATCTCTCCGTTCTGAGGTGAGTAAGGAAAAAAAGGAGTGGGGGCCGGGACAGGAGGGGTATCTCAGGCAGGGCAATGGAAAGCTTCCAGAAGAGCGCCCGTGGCCAGGACCATCCTGGCTGACCTGCAGGCACCAAGGTGGCCTGCGTGCTGTCGCTGGTGTGGCTCCACGGCCCTTCCTCTAGGCTTTCAAGCCCTTGTACATATTCACGTGTTTCACCTGGGAAGGGTGGGAACAGTTCAGCAGCAGCTGGCCTGGGGCTCAGCTCACGTTTACTCACAGAGGCCTCGGCACGGTCCCCCAGCTTTGCAATAAGGACGCTCCTTGCGTGGGCGGGCGGGGCTGCTGGCTGTATGGGAGATGATTCCCCACCTCTGACCAATTTCAGAATTGTTTACCACTGGAGCAAGTGCCTTGGTAGTGTTTTCCTCTGTATAACTGTTAGGTTCAGTTTTTTTTTTTCTTTTTTGGTTCAAGTTAGATTTTATTCCTCTTTTATGTATTTATGGATATAAGCATGGAAATAATTCATTCTTATAAATACATCAGTGTGAATGGAAGAACATTTTTTCTGTTTTATTTTTACATTTTATTTTTAAAATTTTTGAAATTTAATTTTATTTATTTTTTTATACAGTAGGTTATTATTAGTTATCTATTTTATGCATAGACATGTATACAGGTCAATCCCAATCTCCCAACTCATCCCACCACCACCACCCCATGGCTTCCCCCACTTTGTGTCCATACGTTTGTTCTCTACCTCTGTGTCTCTATTTCTGCCCTGCAAACCAGTTCATCTGTAGCATTTTTCTAGGTTCCACATATAGGCATTAATATACAATATTTGTTTTTCTCTTTCTGACTTACTTCACTCTGTATGACAGTCTCTAGATCCATCAACTTCTCTACAAATGACCCAGTTTCATTCCTTTTTATGGCTGAGTAATATTCCATTTTATATATGTACCACATCTTTATCCATTCGTCTGTCTGTGGGCATTTAGGTTGCTTCCATTACCTGGCTATTGTAAATAGTGCTGCAATGAACATTTTGGTGAATGTGTCTTTGTGATTTTTGATTTTCTCTGGGTATATGCCCAGAAGTGGGATTGCTGGATCCTATTGTAATTCTGTTTTTAGTTTTTTAAAGGAACCTCCATACTGTTCTCCATAGTGACTGTATCAATTTACATTCCCACCAATAGCGGAAGAGGGTTCCTTTTGTCCACACCCTCCCCAGAATTTGTTGTTTGTAGATTATCTGATGATGCCGTTTCTAACAGGTGTGAGGTCTTACCTCATTGTAGTTTTGATTTGCATTTCTCTAATAATTAGTGATGTTGAGCAGCTTTTCATGTGCGTCTTGGCCATCTCTGTGTCTTCTTTGAAGAAACGTCTATTTAGATCTTCTGCCCATTTTTGTATTGGGTTGTTTGTTGTATTAATATTAAGCTGCATGAGCTGTTTATATATATTGGAGATTAAACCTTTGTCCATTGATTCGTTTGTGAAAGTTTTCGCCCCTTCTGAGGGTTGCCTTTTTCCATTCCCGTTTTTTTAACAAAGAAAGAAAGAAATCAAAAGAAGCAGAACACTAATGTGCGTGAAATATGCCTCTTGAAACTGTCGTTTTGAAATATGGACGTTTTTTGAAATTTTTGGTCGATATATGACCCCAGGATTTGTTTTCAGGGCAGGTGTCATTTACAGGCCTGTAATGATTTGGAATATCCACTGACCATTAGCGCTGGGATTAAAGCTGCTGTTGTGTGAAACGGCCACAAGGTGGCAGCAGTTCTCCCTTACCAAATCTGGTTACTAGGGCAGCAGAGCCTTAATGGAAGTCGCGTTCTAGATTGGAATATAGAACGGAATGTGCCAGGAGAAAGCCCCTCAAGTTTGTCTCACTACTTCTTGTTCGTGTTTTTAATTTAATTTTTTATTTTTTATTACAGCAAGTTTGAGTACAACGTTTAGCTTGTTGTAGGTGTGCAAGAGGTGGTTCTTTTACACATATACATATGTCTGTTCTTCCTGGGATCCTTTTCCCATGTTCGTTATGACAGAATGTTGAGTAGTCTTCTCTTGGTACTCCGTAGGTCTTTGGTGATTATATATGTCTACTGTGTTTGTATATGTCTGTTAACCCCAATATCGTAATGAATTCAATCCTCACACCTTTCCTTTGGTGAACCATAAGTTTGTTTAATGAATCTGTGATTGCCCTTCTCCGTGGAAATATCTGCCCTGGTATCAATTTATAGGTAACACCTATAAGTGATATGATATGATATGTGTCTTTCACTTTCTGACTTACTCCAAGTCACGTGATTACCTCTAGACTCATCTACGGTGCTGCAAATGGCATTGTGTGTTTCTTTTCCTAGGCGAATATTCTGTCTTAGCGAGGTCCATTTTCTGCAATGTGATTCCCTGAGGGCTGAGGATTAGCTGACCTGGGCAGCCTGACCCTGCCGGCAAGCCCTCCCCAGGTGTGCCTGGGTTGAGGTCAATATAAACAGCACTCCAGGCAGCAATAGCCCCTGCAGCTGTGCCTGACTCCATATTCTCTGCCCCGTCAGCAGTCTCGGTGCTGTGCTGGTGGGAGGGTGTGAGGGTCCACGGCTTTGTGGGTGGCCCGGTGTGAGTGGGGATCTGCTGGACTTTCTGAAGGAGTTGCCAGGCTGCCACCTGTAAAGAAGAGGATGTGTCACCCATAACTTCCACTGGAGTATCTCTCCGGGCTGAGGTGAGGAAGGAAAAAAAGGAGTGGGGGCCGGGACAGGAGGGGTATCTCAGGCAGGGCAATGGAAAGCTTCCAGAAGAGCGCCCGTGGCCAGGACCATCCTGGCTGACCTGCAGTCACCAAGTTGGCCTGTGTGCTTTCGCTGGTGTGGCTCCACGGCCCTTCCTCTAGGCTTTCAAGCCCTTGTACATATTCAGGTGTTTCACCTGGGAAGGGTGGGAACAGTTCAGCAGCAGCTGGCCTGGGGCTCAGCTCACGTTTATTCACAGAGGCCTCGGCACGGTCCCCCAGCTTTGCAATAAGGACGCTCCTTGCGTGGGCGGGTGGGGCTGCTGGCTGTATGGGAGATGATTCCCCACCTCTGACCAATTTCAGAATTGTTTACCACTGGAGCAAGTGCCTTGGTAGTGTTTTCCTCTGTATAACTGTAAGGTTCAGTTTTTTTTTTTCTTTTTTGGTTCAAGTTAGATTTTATTCCTCTTTTATGTATTTATGGATATAAGCATGTAAATAATTCATTCTTATAAATACATCAGTGTGAATGGAAGAACATTTTTTCTGTTTTATTTTTACATTTTATTTTGAAAATTTTTGAAATTTAATTTTATTTATTTTTTTTATACAGTAGGTTATTATTAGTTATCTATTTTATGCATAGACATGTATACAGGTCAATCCCAATCTCCCAACTCATCCCACCACCACCACCCCATGGCTTCCCCCACTTTGTGTCCATACGTTTGTTCTCTACCTCTGTGTCTCTATTTCTGCCCTGCAAACCAGTTCATCTGTAGCATTTTTCTAGGTTCAACATATAGGCATTAATATACAATATTTGTTTTTCTCTTTCTGACTTACTTCACTCTGTATGACAGTCTCTAGATCCATCAACTTCTCTACAAATGACCCAGTTTCATTCCTTTTTATGGCTGAGTAATATTCCATTTTATATATGTACCACATCTTTATCCATTCGTCTGTCTGTGGGCATTTAGTTTGCTTCCATTACCTGGCTATTGTAAATAGTGCTGCAATGAACATTTTGGTGAATGTGTCTTTGTGATTTTTGATTTTCTCTGGGTATATGCCCAGAGGTGGGATTGCTGGATCCTATTGTAATTCTGTTTTTAGTTTTTTAAAGGAACCTCCATACTGTTCTCCATAGTGACTGTATCAATTTACATTCCCACCAATAGCGGAAGAGGGTTCCTTTTGTCCACACCCTCCCCAGAATTTGTTGTTTGTAGATTATCTGATGATGCCGATTCTAACAGGTGTGAGGTCTTACCTCATTGTAGTTTTGATTTGCATTTCTCTAATAATTAGTGATGTTGAGCAGCTTTTCATGTGCGTCTTGGCCATCTCTGTGTCTTCTTTGAATAAACGTCTATTTAGATCTTCTGCACATTTTTGTATTGGGTTGTTTGTTGTATTAATATTAAGCTGCATGAGCTGTTTATATATATTGGAGATTAAACCTTTGTCCATTGATTCGTTTGTGAAAGTTTTCGCCCCTTCTGAGGGTTGCCTTTTTCCATTCCCGTTTTTTTAACAAAGAAAGAAAGAAATCAAAAGAAGCAGAACACTAATGTGCGTGAAATATGCCTCTTGAAACTGTCGTTTTGAAATATGGACGTTTTTTGAATTTTTTGGTCGATATATGACCCCAGGATTTGTTTTCAGGGCAGGTGTCATTTACAGGCCTGTAATGATTTGGAATATCCACTGACCATTAGCGCTGGGATTAAAGCTGCTGTTGTGTGAAACGGCCACAAGGTGGCAGCAGTTCTCCCTTACCAAATCTGGTTACTAGGGCAGCAGAGCCTCAATGGAAGTCGCGTTCTAGATTGGAATGTAGAACGGAATGTACCAGGAGAAAGCCCCTCAAGTTTTTCTCACTAATTCTTGTTCGTGTTTTTAATTTAATTTTTTATATTTTATTACAGCAAGTTTGAGTACAATGTTTAGCTTGTTGTAGGTGTGCAAGAGGTGGTTCTTTTACACATATACATATGTCTGTTCTTCCTGGGATCCTTTTCCCATGTACGTTATGACAGAATGTTGAGTAGTCTTCTCTTGGTACTCCGTAGGTCTTTGGTGATTATATACGTCTACTGTGTTTGTATCTGTCTGTTAACCCCAATATCGTAATGAATTCAATCCTCACACCTTTCCTTTGGTGAACCATAAGTTTGTTTAATGAATCTGTGATTGCCCTTCTCCGTGGAAATATCTGCCCTGGTATCAATTTATAGGTAACACCTATAAGTGATATGATATGATATGTGTCTTTCACTTTCTGACTTACTCCAAGTCACGTGATTACCTCTAGACTCATCTACGGTGCTGCAAATGGCATTGTGTGTTTCTTTTCCTAGGCGAATATTCTGTCTTAGCGAGGTCCATTTTCTGCAATGTGATTCCCTGAGGGCTGAGGATTAGCTGACCTGGGCAGCCTGACCCTGCCGGCAAGCCCTCCCCAGGTGTGCCTGGGTTGAGGTCAATATAAACAGCACTCCAGGCAGCAATAGCCCCTGCAGCTGTGCCTGACTCCATATTCTCTGCCCCGTCAGCAGTCTCGGTGCTGTGCTGGTGGGAGGGTGTGAGGGTCCACGGCTTTGTGGGTGGCCCGGTGTGAGTGGGGATCTGCTGGACTTTCTGAAGGAGTTGCCAGGCTGCCACCTGTAAAGAAGAGGATGTGTCACCCATAACTTCCACTGGAGTATCTCTCCGGGCTGAGGTGAGGAAGGAAAAAAAGGAGTGGGGGCCGGGACAGGAGGGGTATCTCAGGCAGGGCAATGGAAAGCTTCCAGAAGAGCGCCCGTGGCCAGGACCATCCTGGCTGACCTGCAGTCACCAAGTTGGCCTGTGTGCTTTCGCTGGTGTGGCTCCACGGCCCTTCCTCTAGGCTTTCAAGCCCTTGTACATATTCAGGTGTTTCACCTGGGAAGGGTGGGAACAGTTCAGCAGCAGCTGGCCTGGGGCTCAGCTCACGTTTATTCACAGAGGCCTCGGCACGGTCCCCCAGCTTTGCAATAAGGACGCTCCTTGCGTGGGCGGGTGGGGCTGCTGGCTGTATGGGAGATGATTCCCCACCTCTGACCAATTTCAGAATTGTTTACCACTGGAGCAAGTGCCTTGGTAGTGTTTTCCTCTGTATAACTGTAAGGTTCAGTTTTTTTTTTTCTTTTTTGGTTCAAGTTAGATTTTATTCCTCTTTTATGTATTTATGGATATAAGCATGTAAATAATTCATTCTTATAAATACATCAGTGTGAATGGAAGAACATTTTTTCTGTTTTATTTTTACATTTTATTTTGAAAATTTTTGAAATTTAATTTTATTTATTTTTTTTATACAGTAGGTTATTATTAGTTATCTATTTTATGCATAGACATGTATACAGGTCAATCCCAATCTCCCAACTCATCCCACCACCACCACCCCATGGCTTCCCCCACTTTGTGTCCATACGTTTGTTCTCTACCTCTGTGTCTCTATTTCTGCCCTGCAAACCAGTTCATCTGTAGCATTTTTCTAGGTTCAACATATAGGCATTAATATACAATATTTGTTTTTCTCTTTCTGACTTACTTCACTCTGTATGACAGTCTCTAGATCCATCAACTTCTCTACAAATGACCCAGTTTCATTCCTTTTTATGGCTGAGTAATATTCCATTTTATATATGTACCACATCTTTATCCATTCGTCTGTCTGTGGGCATTTAGTTTGCTTCCATTACCTGGCTATTGTAAATAGTGCTGCAATGAACATTTTGGTGAATGTGTCTTTGTGATTTTTGATTTTCTCTGGGTATATGCCCAGAGGTGGGATTGCTGGATCCTATTGTAATTCTGTTTTTAGTTTTTTAAAGGAACCTCCATACTGTTCTCCATAGTGACTGTATCAATTTACATTCCCACCAATAGCGGAAGAGGGTTCCTTTTGTCCACACCCTCCCCAGAATTTGTTGTTTGTAGATTATCTGATGATGCCGATTCTAACAGGTGTGAGGTCTTACCTCATTGTAGTTTTGATTTGCATTTCTCTAATAATTAGTGATGTTGAGCAGCTTTTCATGTGCGTCTTGGCCATCTCTGTGTTTTCTTTGAATAAACGTCTATTTAGATCTTCTGCACATTTTTGTATTGGGTTGTTTGTTGTATTAATATTAAGCTGCATGAGCTGTTTATATATATTGGAGATTAAACCTTTGTCCATTGATTCGTTTGTGAAAGTTTTCGCCCCTTCTGAGGGTTGCCTTTTTCCATTCCCGTTTTTTTAACAAAGAAAGAAAGAAATCAAAAGAAGCAGAACACTAATGTGCGTGAAATATGCCTCTTGAAACTGTCGTTTTGAAATATGGACGTTTTTTGAATTTTTTGGTCGATATATGACCCCAGGATTTGTTTTCAGGGCAGGTGTCATTTACAGGCCTGTAATGATTTGGAATATCCACTGACCATTAGCGCTGGGATTAAAGCTGCTGTTGTGTGAAACGGCCACAAGGTGGCAGCAGTTCTCCCTTACCAAATCTGGTTACTAGGGCAGCAGAGCCTCAATGGAAGTCGCGTTCTAGATTGGAATGTAGAACGGAATGTACCAGGAGAAAGCCCCTCAAGTTTTTCTCACTAATTCTTGTTCGTGTTTTTAATTTAATTTTTTATATTTTATTACAGCAAGTTTGAGTACAATGTTTAGCTTGTTGTAGGTGTGCAAGAGGTGGTTCTTTTACACATATACATATGTCTGTTCTTCCTGGGATCCTTTTCCCATGTACGTTATGACAGAATGTTGAGTAGTCTTCTCTTGGTACTCCGTAGGTCTTTGGTGATTATATACGTCTACTGTGTTTGTATCTGTCTGTTAACCCCAATATCGTAATGAATTCAATCCTCACACCTTTCCTTTGGTGAACCATAAGTTTGTTTAATGAATCTGTGATTGCCCTTCTCCGTGGAAATATCTGCCCTGGTATCAATTTATAGGTAACACCTATAAGTGATATGATATGATATGTGTCTTTCACTTTCTGACTTACTCCAAGTCACGTGATTACCTCTAGACTCATCTACGGTGCTGCAAATGGCATTGTGTGCTTCTTTTCCTTGGCGAATATTCTGTCTTAGCGAGGTCCATTTTCTGCAATGTGATTCCCTGAGGGCTGAGGATTAGCTGACCTGGGCAGCCTGACCCTGCCGGCAAGCCCTCCCCAGGTGTGCCTGGGTTGAGGTCAATATAAACAGCACTCCAGGCAGCAATAGCCCCTGCAGCGGTGCCTGACTCCATATTCTCTGCCCCGTCAGCAGTCTCGGGGCTGTGCTTGTGGGAGGGTGTGAGGGTCCACGGCTTTGTGGGTGGCCCGGTGTGAGTGGGGCTCTGCTGGACTTTCTGCAGGAGTTGCCAGGCTGCCACCTGTAAAGAAGAGGATGTGTCACCCATAACTTCCACTGGAATATCTCTCCGTTCTGAGGTGAGTAAGGAAAAAAAGGAGTGGGGGCCGGGACAGGAGGGGTATCTCAGGCAGGGCAATGGAAAGCTTCCAGAAGAGCGCCCGTGGCCAGGACCATCCTGGCTGACCTGCAGGCACCAAGGTGGCCTGCGTGCTGTCGCTGGTGTGGCTCCACGGCCCTTCCTCTAGGCTTTCAAGCCCTTGTACATATTCACGTGTTTCACCTGGGAAGGGTGGGAACAGTTCAGCAGCAGCTGGCCTGGGGCTCAGCTCACGTTTACTCACAGAGGCCTCGGCACGGTCCCCCAGCTTTGCAATAAGGACGCTCCTTGCGTGGGCGGGCGGGGCTGCTGGCTGTATGGGAGATGATTCCCCACCTCTGACCAATTTCAGAATTGTTTACCACTGGAGCAAGTGCCTTGGTAGTGTTTTCCTCTGTATAACTGTTAGGTTCAGTTTTTTTTTTCTTTTTTGGTTCAAGTTAGATTTTATTCCTCTTTTATGTATTTATGGATATAAGCATGGAAATAATTCATTCTTATAAATACATCAGTGTGAATGGAAGAACATTTTTTCTGTTTTATTTTTACATTTTATTTTTAAAATTTTTGAAATTTAATTTTATTTATTTTTTTATACAGTAGGTTATTATTAGTTATCTATTTTATGCATAGACATGTATACAGGTCAATCCCAATCTCCCAACTCATCCCACCACCACCACCCCATGGCTTCCCCCACTTTGTGTCCATACGTTTGTTCTCTACCTCTGTGTCTCTATTTCTGCCCTGCAAACCAGTTCATCTGTAGCATTTTTCTAGGTTCCACATATAGGCATTAATATACAATATTTGTTTTTCTCTTTCTGACTTACTTCACTCTGTATGACAGTCTCTAGATCCATCAACTTCTCTACAAATGACCCAGTTTCATTCCTTTTTATGGCTGAGTAATATTCCATTTTATATATGTACCACATCTTTATCCATTCGTCTGTCTGTGGGCATTTAGGTTGCTTCCATTACCTGGCTATTGTAAATAGTGCTGCAATGAACATTTTGGTGAATGTGTCTTTGTGATTTTTGATTTTCTCTGGGTATATGCCCAGAAGTGGGATTGCTGGATCCTATTGTAATTCTGTTTTTAGTTTTTTAAAGGAACCTCCATACTGTTCTCCATAGTGACTGTATCAATTTACATTCCCACCAATAGCGGAAGAGGGTTCCTTTTGTCCACACCCTCCCCAGAATTTGTTGTTTGTAGATTATCTGATGATGCCGTTTCTAACAGGTGTGAGGTCTTACCTCATTGTAGTTTTGATTTGCATTTCTCTAATAATTAGTGATGTTGAGCAGCTTTTCATGTGCGTCTTGGCCATCTCTGTGTCTTCTTTGAAGAAACGTCTATTTAGATCTTCTGCCCATTTTTGTATTGGGTTGTTTGTTGTATTAATATTAAGCTGCATGAGCTGTTTATATATATTGGAGATTAAACCTTTGTCCATTGATTCGTTTGTGAAAGTTTTCGCCCCTTCTGAGGGTTGCCTTTTTCCATTCCCGTTTTTTTAACAAAGAAAGAAAGAAATCAAAAGAAGCAGAACACTAATGTGCGTGAAATATGCCTCTTGAAACTGTCGTTTTGAAATATGGACGTTTTTTGAAATTTTTGGTCGATATATGACCCCAGGATTTGTTTTCAGGGCAGGTGTCATTTACAGGCCTGTAATGATTTGGAATATCCACTGACCATTAGCGCTGGGATTAAAGCTGCTGTTGTGTGAAACGGCCACAAGGTGGCAGCAGTTCTCCCTTACCAAATCTGGTTACTAGGGCAGCAGAGCCTTAATGGAAGTCGCGTTCTAGATTGGAATATAGAACGGAATGTGCCAGGAGAAAGCCCCTCAAGTTTGTCTCACTACTTCTTGTTCGTGTTTTTAATTTAATTTTTTATTTTTTATTACAGCAAGTTTGAGTACAACGTTTAGCTTGTTGTAGGTGTGCAAGAGGTGGTTCTTTTACACATATACATATGTCTGTTCTTCCTGGGATCCTTTTCCCATGTTCGTTATGACAGAATGTTGAGTAGTCTTCTCTTGGTACTCCGTAGGTCTTTGGTGATTATATATGTCTACTGTGTTTGTATATGTCTGTTAACCCCAATATCGTAATGAATTCAATCCTCACACCTTTCCTTTGGTGAACCATAAGTTTGTTTAATGAATCTGTGATTGCCCTTCTCCGTGGAAATATCTGCCCTGGTATCAATTTATAGGTAACACCTATAAGTGATATGATATGATATGTGTCTTTCACTTTCTGACTTACTCCAAGTCACGTGATTACCTCTAGACTCATCTACGGTGCTGCAAATGGCATTGTGTGTTTCTTTTCCTAGGCGAATATTCTGTCTTAGCGAGGTCCATTTTCTGCAATGTGATTCCCTGAGGGCTGAGGATTAGCTGACCTGGGCAGCCTGACCCTGCCGGCAAGCCCTCCCCAGGTGTGCCTGGGTTGAGGTCAATATAAACAGCACTCCAGGCAGCAATAGCCCCTGCAGCTGTGCCTGACTCCATATTCTCTGCCCCGTCAGCAGTCTCGGTGCTGTGCTGGTGGGAGGGTGTGAGGGTCCACGGCTTTGTGGGTGGCCCGGTGTGAGTGGGGATCTGCTGGACTTTCTGAAGGAGTTGCCAGGCTGCCACCTGTAAAGAAGAGGATGTGTCACCCATAACTTCCACTGGAGTATCTCTCCGGGCTGAGGTGAGGAAGGAAAAAAAGGAGTGGGGGCCGGGACAGGAGGGGTATCTCAGGCAGGGCAATGGAAAGCTTCCAGAAGAGCGCCCGTGGCCAGGACCATCCTGGCTGACCTGCAGTCACCAAGTTGGCCTGTGTGCTTTCGCTGGTGTGGCTCCACGGCCCTTCCTCTAGGCTTTCAAGCCCTTGTACATATTCAGGTGTTTCACCTGGGAAGGGTGGGAACAGTTCAGCAGCAGCTGGCCTGGGGCTCAGCTCACGTTTATTCACAGAGGCCTCGGCACGGTCCCCCAGCTTTGCAATAAGGACGCTCCTTGCGTGGGCGGGTGGGGCTGCTGGCTGTATGGGAGATGATTCCCCACCTCTGACCAATTTCAGAATTGTTTACCACTGGAGCAAGTGCCTTGGTAGTGTTTTCCTCTGTATAACTGTAAGGTTCAGTTTTTTTTTTTCTTTTTTGGTTCAAGTTAGATTTTATTCCTCTTTTATGTATTTATGGATATAAGCATGTAAATAATTCATTCTTATAAATACATCAGTGTGAATGGAAGAACATTTTTTCTGTTTTATTTTTACATTTTATTTTGAAAATTTTTGAAATTTAATTTTATTTATTTTTTTTATACAGTAGGTTATTATTAGTTATCTATTTTATGCATAGACATGTATACAGGTCAATCCCAATCTCCCAACTCATCCCACCACCACCACCCCATGGCTTCCCCCACTTTGTGTCCATACGTTTGTTCTCTACCTCTGTGTCTCTATTTCTGCCCTGCAAACCAGTTCATCTGTAGCATTTTTCTAGGTTCAACATATAGGCATTAATATACAATATTTGTTTTTCTCTTTCTGACTTACTTCACTCTGTATGACAGTCTCTAGATCCATCAACTTCTCTACAAATGACCCAGTTTCATTCCTTTTTATGGCTGAGTAATATTCCATTTTATATATGTACCACATCTTTATCCATTCGTCTGTCTGTGGGCATTTAGTTTGCTTCCATTACCTGGCTATTGTAAATAGTGCTGCAATGAACATTTTGGTGAATGTGTCTTTGTGATTTTTGATTTTCTCTGGGTATATGCCCAGAGGTGGGATTGCTGGATCCTATTGTAATTCTGTTTTTAGTTTTTTAAAGGAACCTCCATACTGTTCTCCATAGTGACTGTATCAATTTACATTCCCACCAATAGCGGAAGAGGGTTCCTTTTGTCCACACCCTCCCCAGAATTTGTTGTTTGTAGATTATCTGATGATGCCGATTCTAACAGGTGTGAGGTCTTACCTCATTGTAGTTTTGATTTGCATTTCTCTAATAATTAGTGATGTTGAGCAGCTTTTCATGTGCGTCTTGGCCATCTCTGTGTCTTCTTTGAATAAACGTCTATTTAGATCTTCTGCACATTTTTGTATTGGGTTGTTTGTTGTATTAATATTAAGCTGCATGAGCTGTTTATATATATTGGAGATTAAACCTTTGTCCATTGATTCGTTTGTGAAAGTTTTCGCCCCTTCTGAGGGTTGCCTTTTTCCATTCCCGTTTTTTTAACAAAGAAAGAAAGAAATCAAAAGAAGCAGAACACTAATGTGCGTGAAATATGCCTCTTGAAACTGTCGTTTTGAAATATGGACGTTTTTTGAATTTTTTGGTCGATATATGACCCCAGGATTTGTTTTCAGGGCAGGTGTCATTTACAGGCCTGTAATGATTTGGAATATCCACTGACCATTAGCGCTGGGATTAAAGCTGCTGTTGTGTGAAACGGCCACAAGGTGGCAGCAGTTCTCCCTTACCAAATCTGGTTACTAGGGCAGCAGAGCCTCAATGGAAGTCGCGTTCTAGATTGGAATGTAGAACGGAATGTACCAGGAGAAAGCCCCTCAAGTTTTTCTCACTAATTCTTGTTCGTGTTTTTAATTTAATTTTTTATATTTTATTACAGCAAGTTTGAGTACAATGTTTAGCTTGTTGTAGGTGTGCAAGAGGTGGTTCTTTTACACATATACATATGTCTGTTCTTCCTGGGATCCTTTTCCCATGTACGTTATGACAGAATGTTGAGTAGTCTTCTCTTGGTACTCCGTAGGTCTTTGGTGATTATATACGTCTACTGTGTTTGTATCTGTCTGTTAACCCCAATATCGTAATGAATTCAATCCTCACACCTTTCCTTTGGTGAACCATAAGTTTGTTTAATGAATCTGTGATTGCCCTTCTCCGTGGAAATATCTGCCCTGGTATCAATTTATAGGTAACACCTATAAGTGATATGATATGATATGTGTCTTTCACTTTCTGACTTACTCCAAGTCACGTGATTACCTCTAGACTCATCTACGGTGCTGCAAATGGCATTGTGTGCTTCTTTTCCTTGGCGAATATTCTGTCTTAGCGAGGTCCATTTTCTGCAATGTGATTCCCTGAGGGCTGAGGATTAGCTGACCTGGGCAGCCTGACCCTGCCGGCAAGCCCTCCCCAGGTGTGCCTGGGTTGAGGTCAATATAAACAGCACTCCAGGCAGCAATAGACCCTGCAGCTGTGCCTGACTCCATATTCTCTGCCCCGTCAGCAGTCTCGGGGCTGTGCTGGTGGGAGGGTGTGAGGGTCCACGGCTTTGTGGGTGGCCTGGTGTGAGTGGGGCTCTGCTGGACTTTCTGCAGGAGTTGCCAGGCTGCCACCTGTAAAGAAGAGGATGTGTCACCCATAACTTCCACTGGAGTATCTCTCCGGGCTGAGGTGAGGAAGGAAAAAAAGGAGTGGTGGCCGGGACAGGAGGGGTATCTCAGGCAGGGCAATGGAAAGCTTCCAGAAGAGTGCCCGTGGCCTGGACCATCCTGGCTGACCTGCAGGCACCAAGGTGGCCTGCGTGCTGTCGCTGTTGTGGCTCCACGGCCCTTCCTCTAGGCTTTCAAGCCCTTGTACATATTCAGGAGTTTCACCTGGGAAGGGTGGGAACAGTTCAGCAGCAGCTGGCCTGGGGCTCAGCTCACGTTTACTCACAGAGGCCTCGGCACGGTCCCCCAGCTTTGCAATAAGGACGCTCCTTGCGTGGGCGGGTGGGGCTGCTGGCTCTATGGGAGATGATTCCCCAGCTCTGACCAATTTCAGAATTGTTTACCACTGGAGCAAGTGCCTTGGTAGTGTTTTCCTCTGTATAACTGTTAGGTTCAGTTTTTTTTTCTTTTTTGGTTCAAGTTAGATTTTATTCCTCTTTTATGTATTTATGGATATAAGCATGGAAATAATTCATTCTTATAAATACATCAGTGTGAATGGAAGAACATTTTTTCTGTTTTATTTTTACATTTTATTTTTAAAATTTTTGAAATTTAATTTTATTTATTTATTTTTATACAGTAGGTTATTATTAGTTATCTATTTTATGCATAGACATGTATACAGGTCAATCCCAATCTCCCAACTCATCCCACCACCACCACCCCATTGCTTCCCCCACTATGTGTCCATACGTTTGTTCTCTACCTCTGTGTCTCTATTTCTGCCCTGCAAACCAGTTCATCTGTAGCATTTTTCTAGGTTCCACATATAGGCATTAATATACAATATTTGTTTTTCTCTTTCTGACTTACTTCACTCTGTATGACATTCTCTAGATCCATCAACTTCTCTACAAATGACCCAGTTTCATTCCTTTTTATGGCTGAGTAATATTCCATTTTATATATGTACCACATCTTTATCCATTCGTCTGTCTGTGGGCATTTAGGTTGCTTCCATTACCTGGCTATTGTAAATAGTGCTGCAATGAACATTGTGGTGAATGTGTCTTTGTGATTTTTGGTTTTCTCTGGGTATATGCACAGAAGTGGGATTGCTGGATCCTATTGTAATTCTGTTTTTAGTTTTTTAAAGGAACCTCCATACTGTTCTCCATAGTGACTGTATCAATTTACATTCCCACCAATAGCGGAAGAGGGTTCCTTTTGTCCACACCCTCCCCAGAATTTGTTGTTTGTAGATTATCTGATGATGCCGATTCTAACAGGTGTGAGGTCTTACCTCATTGTAGTTTTGATTTGCATTTCTCTAATAATTAGTGATGTTGAGCAGCTTTTCATGTGCGTCTTGGCCATCTCTGTGTCTTCTTTGAAGAAACGTCTATTTAGATCTTCTGCCCATTTTTGTATTGGGTTGTTTGTTGTATTAATATTAAGCTGCATGAGCTGTTTATATATATTGGAGATTAAACCTTTGTCCATTGATTCGTTTGTGAACGTTTTCGCCCCTTCTGAGGGTTGCCTTTTTCCATTCCCGTTTTTTTAACAAAGAAAGAAAGAAATCAAAAGAAGCAGAACACTAATGTGCGTGAAATATGCCTCTTGAAACTGTGGTTTTGAAATATGGACGTCTTTTGAATTTTTTGGTCGATATATGACCCCAGGATTTGTTTTCAGGGCAGGTGTCATTTACAGGCCTGTAATGATTTGGAATATCCACTGACCATTAGAGCTGGGATTAAAGCTGCTGTTGTGTGAAACGGCCACAAGGTGGCAGCAGTTCTCCCTTACCAAATCTGGTTACTAGGGCAGCAGAGCCTTAATGGAAGTCGCGTTCTAGATTGGAATGTAGAATGGAATGTACCAGGAGAAAGCCCCTCAAGGTTTTCTCACTAATTCTTGTTCGTGTTTTTAATTTAATTTTTTATTTTTTATTACAGCAAGTTTGAGTACAACGTTTAGCTTGTTGTAGGTGTGCAAGAGGTGGTTCTTTTACACATATACATATGTCTGTTCTTCCTGGGATCCTTTTCCCATGTACGTTATGACAGAATGTTGAGTAGTCTTCTCTTGGTACTCCATAGGTCTTTGGTGATTATATATGTCTACTGTGTTTGTATATGTCTGTTAACCCCAATATCGTAATGAATTCAATCCTCACACCTTTCCTTTGGTGAACCATAAGTTTGTTTAATGAATCTGTGATTGCCCTTCTCCGTGGAAATATCTGCCCTGGTATCAATTTATAGGTAACACCTATAAGTGATATGATATGATATGTGTCTTTCACTTTCTGACTTACTCCAAGTCACGTGATTACCTCTAGACTCATCTACGGTGCTGCAAATGGCATTGTGTGTTTCTTTTCCTAGGCGAATATTCTGTCTTAGCGAGGTCCATTTTCTGCAATGTGATTCCCTGAGGGCTGAGGATTAGCTGACCTGGGCAGCCTGACCCTGCCGGCAAGCCCTCCCCAGGTGTGCCTGGGTTGAGGTCAATATAAACAGCACTCCAGGCAGCAATAGCCCCTGCAGCTGTGCCTGACTCCATATTCTCTGCCCCGTCAGCAGTCTCGGGGCTGTGCTGGTGGGAGGGTGTGAGGGTCCACGGCTTTGTGGGTGGCCCGGTGTGAGTGGGGCTCTGCTGGACTTTCTGCAGGAGTTGCCAGGCTGCCCCCTGTAAAGAAGAGGATGTGTCACCCATAACTTCCACTGGAATATCTCTCCGGGCTGAGGTGAGTAAGGAAAAAAAGGAGTGGGGGCCTGGACAGGAGGGGTATCTCAGGCAGGGCAATGGAAAGCTTCCAGAAGAGCGCCCGTGGCCAGGACCATCCTGGCTGACCTGCAGGCACCAAGGTGGCCTGCGTGCTGTCGCTGGTGTGGCTCCACGGCCCTTCCTCTAGGCTTTCAAGCCCTTGTACATATTCAGGTGTTTCACCTGGGAAGGGTGGGAACAGTTCAGCAGCAGCTGGCCTGGGGCTCAGCTCACGTTTACTCACAGAGGCCTCGGCACGGTCCCCCAGCTTTGCAATAAGGACGCTCCTTGCGTGGGCGGGCGGGGCTGCTGGCTCTATGGGAGATGATTCCCCACCTCTGACCAATTTCAGAATTGTTTACCACTGGAGCAAGTGCCTTGGTAGTGTTTTCCTCTGTATAACTGTTAGGTTCAGATTTTTTTTTCTTTTTTGGTTCAAGTTAGATTTTATTCCTCTTTTATGTATTTATGGATATAAGCATGGAAATAATTCATTCTTATAAATACATCAGTGTGAATGGAAGAACATTTTTTCTGTTTTATTTTTACATTTTATTTTGAAAATTTTTGAAATTTAATTTTATTTATTTTGTTTATACAGTAGGTTATTATTAGTTATCTATTTTATGCATAGACATGTATACAGGTCAATCCCAATCTCCCAACTCATCCCACCACCACCACCCCATGGCTTCCCCCACTTTGTGTCCATACGTTTGTTCTCTACCTCTGTGTCTCTATTTCTGCCCTGCAAACCAGTTCATCTGTAGCATTTTTCTAGGTTCCACATATAGGCATTAATATACAATGTTTGTTTTTCTCTTTCTGACTTACTTCACTCTGTATGACAGTCTCTAGATCCATCAACTTCTCTACAAATGACCCAGTTTCATTCCTTTTTATGGCTGAGTAATATTCCATTTTATATATGTACCACATCTTTATCCATTCGTCTGTCTGTGGGCATTTAGTTTGCTTCCATTACCTGGCTATTGTAAATAGTGCTGCAATGAACATTTTGGTGAATGTGTCTTTGTGATTTTTGATTTTCTCTGGGTATATGCCCAGAGGTGGGATTGCTGGATCCTATTATAATTCTGTTTTTAGTTTTTTAAAGGAACCTCCATACTGTTCTCCATAGTGACTGTATCAATTTACATTCCCACCAATAGCGGAAGAGGGTTCCTTTTGTCCACACCCTCCCCAGAATTTGTTGTTTGTAGATTATCTGATGATGCCGATTCTAACAGGTGTGAGGTCTTACCTCATTGTAGTTTTGATTTGCATTTCTCTAATAATTAGTGATGTTGAGCAGCTTTTCATGTGAGTCTTGGCCATCTCTGTGTCTTCTTTGAATAAACGTCTATTTAGATCTTCTGACCATTTTTGTATTGGGTTGTTTGTTGTATTAATATTAAGCTGCATGAGCTGTTTATATATATTGGAGATTAAACCTTTGTCCATTGATTCGTTTGTGAAAGTTTTCGCCCCTTCTGAGGGTTGCCTTATTCCATTCCCGTATTTTTAACAAAGAAAGAAAGAAATCAAAAGAAGCAGAACACTAATGTGCGTGAAATATGCCTCTTGAAACTGTCGTTTTGAAATATGGACGTTTTTTGAATTTTTTGGTCGATATATGACCCCAGGATTTGTTTTCAGGGCAGGTGTCATTTACAGGCCTGTAATGATTTGGAATATCCACTGACCATTAGCGCTGGGATTAAAGCTGCTGTTGTGTGAAACGGCCACAAGGTGGCAACAGTTCTCCCTTACCAAATCTGGTTACTAGGGCAGCAGAGCCTCAATGGAAGTCGCGTTTTAGATTGGAATGTAGAACGGAATGTACCAGGAGAAAGCCCCTCAAGTTTTTCTCACTAATTCTTGTTCGTGTTTTTAATTTAATTTTTTATATTTTATTACAGCAAGTTTGAGTACAATGTTTAGCTTGTTGTAGGTGTGAAAGAGGTGGTTCTTTTACACATATACATATGTCTGTTCTTCCTGGGATCCTTTTCCCATGTACGTTATGACAGAATGTTGAGTAGTCTTCTCTTGGTACTCCGTAGGTCTTTGGTGATTATATACGTCTACTGTGTTTGTATCTGTCTGTTAACCCCAATATCGTAATGAATTCAATCCTCACACCTTTCCTTTGGTGAACCATAAGTTTGTTTAATGAATCTGTGATTGCCCTTCTCCGTGGAAATATCTGCCCTGGTATCAATTTATAGGTAACACCTATAAGTGATATGATATGATATGTGTCTTTCACTTTCTGACTTACTCCAAGTCACGTGATTACCTCTAGACTCATCTACGGTGCTGCAAATGGCATTGTGTGCTTCTTTTCCTTGGCGAATATTCTGTCTTAGCGAGGTCCATTTTCTGCAATGTGATTCCCTGAGGGCTGAGGATTAGCTGACCTGGGCAGCCTGACCCTGCCGGCAAGCCATCCCCAGGTGTGCCTGGGTTGAGGTCAATATAAACAGCACTCCAGGCAGCAATAGCCCCTGCAGCTGTGCCTGACTCCATATTCTCTGCCCCGTCAGCAGTCTCGGGGCTGTGCTGGTGGGAGGTTGTGAGGGTCCACGGCTTTGTGGGTGGCCCGGTGTGAGTGGGGCTCTGCTGGACTTTCTGCAGGAGTTGCCAGGCTGCCACCTGTAAAGTAGAGGATGTGTCACCCATAACTTCCACTGGAATATCTCTCCGAGCTGAGGTGAGTAAGGAAAAAAAGGAGTGGGGGCCGGGACAGGAGGGGTATCTCAGGCAGGGCAATGGAAAGCTTCCAGAAGAGCGCCCGTGGCCAGGACCATCCTGGCTGACCTGCAGGCACCAAGGTGGCCTGCGTGCTGTCGCTGGTGTGGCTCCACGGCCCTTCCTCTAGGCTTTCAAGCCCTTGTACATATTCAGGTGTTTCACCTGGGAAGGGTGGGAACAGTTCAGCAGCAGCTGGCCTGGGGCTCAGCTCACGTTTACTCACAGAGGCCTCGGCACGGTCCCCCAGCTTTGCAATAAGGACGCTCCTTGCGTGGGCGGGCGGGGCTGCTGGCTCTATGGGAGATGATTCCCCACCTCTGACCAATTTCAGAATTGTTTACCACTGGAGCAAGTGCCTTGGTAGTGTTTTCCTCTGTATAACTGTTAGGTTCACTTTTTTTTTCTTTTTTGGTTCAAGTTAGATTTTATTCCTCTTTTATGTATTTATGGATATAAGCATGGAAATAATTCATTCTTATAAATACATCAGTGTGAATGGAAGAACATTTTTTCTGTTTTATTTTTACATTTTATTTTTAAAATTTTTGAAATTTAATTTTATTTATTTTTTTATACAGTAGGTTATTATTAGTTAACTATTTTATGCATAGACATGTATACAGGTCAATCCCAATCTCCCAACTCATCCCACCACCACCACCCCATGGCTTCCCCCACTTTGTGTCCATACGTTTGTTCTCTAGCTCTGTGTCTCTATTTCTGCCCTGCAAACCAGTTCATCTGTAGCATTTTTCTAGGTTCCACATATAGGCATTAATATACAATATTTGTTTTTCTCTTTCTGACTTACTTCACTCTGTATGACAGTCTCTAGATCCATCAACTTCTCTACAAATGACCCAGTTTCATTCCTTTTTATGGCTGAGTAATATTCCATTTTATATATGTACCACATCTTTATCCATTCGTCTGTCTGTGGGCATTTAGGTTGCTTCCATTACCTGGCTCTTGTAAATAGTGCTGCAATGAACATTGTGGTGAATGTGTCTTTGTGATTTTTGATTTTCTCTGGGTATATGCCCAGAAGTGGGATTGCTGGATCCTATTGTAATTCTGTTTTTAGTTTTTTAAAGGAACCTCCATACTGTTCTCCATAGTGACTGTATCAATTTACATTCCCACCAATAGCGGAAGAGGGTTCCTTTTGTCCACACCCTCCCCAGAATTTGTTGTTTGTAGATTATCTGATGATGCCGATTCTAACAGGTGTGAGGTCTTACCTCATTGTAGTTTTGATTTGCATTTCTCTAATAATTAGTGATGTTGAGCAGCTTTTCATGTGCGTCTTGGCCATCTCTGTGTCTTCTTTGAAGAAACGTCTATTTAGATCTTCTGCCCATTTTTGTATTGGGTTGTTTGTTGTATTAATATTAAGCTGCATGAGCTGTTTATATATATTGGAGATTAAACCTTTGTCCTTTGATTCGTTTGTGAAAGTTTTCGCCCCTTCTGAGGATTGCCTTTTTCCATTCCCGTTTTTTTTTTTTTTTTTTTTTTTTTTTTTTTTTTTTGCGGTAGGCGGGCCTCTCACTGTTGTGGCCTCTCCCCCTGCAGAGCACAGGCTCCGGACGCGCAGGCTCAGCAGCCATGGCTCACGGGCCCAGCCGCTCCGCGGCATGTGGGATCCTCCCAGACCGGGGCACGAACCCGTGTCCCCTGCATCGGCAGGCGGACTCTCAACCACTGCGCCACCAGGGAAGCCCCATTCCCGTTTTTTTAACAAAGAAAGAATGAAATCAAAAGAAGCAGAACACTAATGTGCGTGAAATATGCCTCTTGAAACTGTCGTTTTGAAATATTGACGTCTTTTGAATTTTTTGGTCGATATATGACCCCAGGATTTGTTTTCAGGGCAGGTGTCATTTACAGGCCTGTAATGATTTGGAATATCCACTGACCATTAGCGCTGGGATTAAAGCTGCTGTTGTGTGAAACGGCCACAAGGTGGCAGCAGTTCTCCCTTACCAAATCTGGTTACTAGGGCAGCAGAGCCTCAATGGAAGTCGCGTTCTAGATTGGAATATAGAACGGAATGTGCCAGGAAAAGGCCCCTCAAGTTTGTCTCACTACTTCTTGTTCGTGTTTTTAATTTAATTTTTTATTTTTTATTACAGCAAGTTTGAGTACAACGTTTAGCTTGTTGTAGGTGTGCAAGAGGTGGTTCTTTTACACATATACATATGTCTGTTCTTCCTGGGATCCTTTTCCCATGTTCGTTATGACAGAATGTTGAGTAGTCTTCTCTTGGTACTCCGTAGGTCTTTGGTGATTATATATGTCTACTGTGTTTGTATATGTCTGTTAACCCCAATATCGTAATGAATTCAATCCTCACACCTTTCCTTTGGTGAACCATAAGTTTGTTTAATGAATCTGTGATTGCCCTTCTCCGTGGAAATATCTGCCCTGGTATCAATTTATAGGTAACACCTATAAGTGATATGATATGATATGTGTCTTTCACTTTCTGACTTACTCCAAGTCACGTGATTACCTCTAGACTCATCTACGGTGCTGCAAATGGCATTGTGTGTTTCTTTTCCTTGGCGAATATTCTGTCTTAGCGAGGTCCATTTTCTGCAATGTGATTCCCTGAGGGCTGAGGATTAGCTGACCTGGGCAGCCTGACCCTGCCGGCAAGCCCTCCCCAGGTGTGCCTGGGTTGAGGTCAATATAAACAGCACTCCAGGCAGCAATAGCCCCTGTAGCTGTGCCTGACTCCATATTCTCTGCCCCGTCAGCAGTCTCGGGGCTGTGCTGGTGGGAGGGTGTGAGGGTCCACGGCTTTGTGGGTGGCCCGGTGTGAGTGGGGCTCTGCTGGACTTTCTGCAGGAGTTGCCAGGCTGCCACCTGTAAAGAAGAGGATGTGTCACCCATAACTTCCACTGGAGTATCTCTCCGGGCTGAGGTGAGGAAGGAAAAAAAGGAGTGGGGGCCGGGACAGGAGGGGTATCTCAGGCAGGGCAATGGAAAGCTTCCAGAAGAGCGCCCGTGGCCAGGACAATCCTGGCTGACCTGCAGGCACCAAGGTGGCCTGCGTGCTGTCGCTGGTGTGGCTCCACGGCCCTTCCTCTAGGCTTTCAAGCCCTTGTACATATTCAGGTGTTTCACCTGGGAAGGGTGGGAACAGTTCAGCAGCAGCTGGCCAGGGGCTCAGCTCACGTTTACTCACAGAGGCCTCGGCACGGTCCCCCAGCTTTGCAATAAGGACGCTCCTTGCGTGGGCGGGCGGGGCTGCTGGCTCTATGGGAGATGATTCCCCACCTCTGACCAATTTCAGAATTGTTTACCACTGGAGCAAGTGCCTTGGTAGTGTTTTCCTCTGTATAACTGTTAGGTTCAGTTTTTTTTTCTTTTTTGGTTCAAGTTAGATTTTATTCCTCTTTTATGTATTTATGGATATAAGCATGGAAATAATTCATTATTATAAATACATCAGTGTGAATGGAAGAACATTTTTTCTGTTTTATTTTTACATTTTATTTTTAAAATTTTTGAAATTTAATTTTATTTATTTTTTTTATACAGTAGGTTATTATTAGTTATCTATTTTATGCATAGACATGTATACAGGTCAATCCCAATCTCCCAACTCATCCCACCACCACCACCCCATGGCTTCCCCCACTTTGTGTCCATACGTTTGTTCTCTACCTCTGTGTCTCTATTTCTGCCCTGCAAACCAGTTCATCTGTAGCATTTTTCTAGGTTCCACATATAGGCATTAATATACAATATTTGTTTTTCTCTTTCTGACTTACTTCACTCTGTATGACAGTCTCTAGATCCATCAACTTCTCTACAAATGACCCAGTTTCATTCCTTTTTATAGCTGAGTAATATTCCATTTTATATATGTACCACATCTTTATCCATTCGTCTGTCTGTGGGCATTTAGGTTGCTTCCATTACCTGGCTATTGTAAATAGTGCTGCAATGAACATTTTGGTGAATGTGTCTTTGTGATTTTTGGTTTTCTCTGGGTATATGCCCAGAAGTGGGATTGCTGGATCCTATTGTAATTCTGTTTTTAGTTTTTTAAAGAAACCTCCATACTGTTCTCCATAGTGACTGTATCAATTTACATTCCCACCAATAGCGGAAGAGGGTTCCTTTTGTCCACACCCTCCCCAGAATTTGTTGTTTGTAGATTATCTGATGATGCCGATTCTAACAGGTGTGAGGTCTTACCTCATTGTAGTTTTGATTTGCATTTCTCTAATAATTAGTGATGTTGAGCAGCTTTTCATGTGCGTCTTGGCCATCTCTGTGTCTTCTTTGAAGAAACGTCTATTTAGATCTTCTGCCCATTTTTGTATTGGGTTGTTTGTTGTATTAATATTAAGCTGCATGAGCTGTTTATATATATTGGAGATTAAACCTTTGTCCATTGATTCGTTTGTGAAAGTTTTCGCCCCTTCTGAGGGTTGCCTTTTTCCATTCCCGTTTTTTTAACAAAGAAAGAAAGAAATCAAAAGAAGCAGAACACTAATGTGCGTGAAATATGCCTCTTGAAACTGTCGTTTTGAAATATGGACGTTTTTTGAATTTTTTGGTCGATATATGACCCCAGGATTTGTTTTCAGGGCAGGTGTCATTTACAGGCCTGCAATGATTTGGAATATCCACTGACCATTAGCGCTGGGATTAAAGCTGCTGTTGTGTGAAACGGCCACAAGGTGGCAGCAGTTCTCCCTTACCAAATCTGGTTACTAGGGCAGCAGAGCCTCAATGGAAGTCGCGTTCTAGATTGGAATGTAGAACGGAATGTACCAGGAGAAAGCCCCTCAAGTTTTTCTCACTAATTCTTGTTCGTGTTTTTAATTTAATTTTTTATATATTATTACAGCAAGTTTGAGTACAATGTTTAGCTTGTTGTAGGTGTGCAAGAGGTGGTTCTTTTACACATATACATATGTCTGTTCTTCCTGGGATCCTTTTCCCATGTTCGTTATGACAGAATGTTGAGTAGTCTTCTCTTGGTACTCCGTAGGTCTTTGGTGATTATATATGTCTACTGTGTTTGTATATGTCTGTTAACCCCAATATCGTAATGAATTCAATCCTCACACCTTTCCTTTGGTGAACCATAAGTTTGTTTAATGAATCTGTGATTGCCCTTCTCCGTGGAAATATCTGCCCTGGTATCAATTTATAGGTAACACCTATAAGTGATATGATATGATATGTGTCTTTCACTTTCTGACTTACTCCAAGTCACGTGATTACCTCTAGACTCATCTACGGTGCTGCAAATGGCATTGTGTGCTTCTTTTCCTTGGCGAATATTCTGTCTTAGCGAGGTCCATTTTCTGCAATGTGATTCCCTGAGGGCTGAGGATTAGCTGACCTGGGCAGCCTGACCCTGCCGGCAAGCCCTCCCCAGGTGTGCCTGGGTTGAGGTCAATATAAACAGCACTCCAGGCAGCAATAGCCCCTGCAGCTGTGCCTGACTCCATATTCTCTGCCCCGTCAGCAGTCTCGGGGCTGTGCTGGTGGGAGGGTGTGAGGGTCCACGGCTTTGTGGGTGGCCCGGTGTGAGTGGGGCTCTGCTGGACTTTCTGCAGGAGTTGCCAGGCTGCCACCTGTAAAGAAGAGGATGTGTCACCCATAACTTCCACTGGAGTATCTCTCCGGGCTGAGGTGAGGAAGGAAAAAAAGGAGTGGGGGCCGGGACAGGAGGGGTATCTCAGGCAGGGCAATGGAAAGCTTCCAGAAGAGCGCCCGTGGCCAGGACCATCCTGGCTGACCTGCAGTCACC